>NW_026527013.1:102525491-103182991 GCF_024362965.1 Panthera pardus | reverse complement strand
GTCCCGTAAATATATTTTTAAAGGCCAAAAGATCATAATTATATAGAAGCTTATTTACTGGGAAAAAAAGCGGGGGGGGTGGGGGTGGGGGTGACACCGAAATGTTAGCACTAGCTAGTTCTAAGTAGAAGCAATTTCAGTGCTTCTTTTCTTTTTTTCTATTTTAATTTATTTTCCAATTATTTTGTAATGAACACGTAGATCTTTTCTAATGAGGAAATTTAATTATTATTAAATTAATTTTATTTTTCTACTAGTTCTTAAACTGATTAAAATTGTAGTCACATTTTGCAGCTCTGTTGAAGGGGCATTAGACTACAGCTTAAGAGGTGTATTGGATATGTCAGTATCTTGTAGTCAACAGAGTCGTGGATTCCTGGGGAAGACAAATTGAACACCACAGGTTTTTAATACTAAAGCAAGTACATTTGAAAGAAATGCAACAGTGATGCTACAAATACAACAAGTCAAAGTTTTATAGAGCAGAACAGTTGCTCAGTTGTTAACCTAAGTTATAGGTGTTCTCATATATGTTACCTTTTGATAATTTCAAATAAATTCTAGAAATAAAAATTATAGCCACTCAATACACTTACTTACAGGGCTTTTAAATGCCCGTTAGAATGTTTTCAGAAGCTGAAGAACGTACGTGCCCCTTGAGATTGACTTCCTTTCCACAGAAACAATTTTTGATAAAATAACCTTAAAACAAGATAATATTTTAATTTCTTCTATAATTCTCAAGTTCATATTGTTATTGCAGACATTCTTCTTTTTTTAATATTTTATATGGAATATTTGAGGCATACAAAAGAAAAATAAAATACAGTAATCCACATATTCATGTGTACCTTAAGAGAAATTAAAAGTTTTCAACAGATTTCCTATTTCCAGTACCTCATCCAAGCTCAGAAGTCACTACGTCATCTTAACAAGTAAAAAGTTTAATAGACTGAAGACCGACAACTCTTCCCGGTTCCACTGCCCCCAAGATCAGATTAACAGTGAGGCATATACAGGGAGTTACAGCTACCTGGAACAGAGACTTGGGAGTGGAGGCTGCAGGGGAAGCTGGTAATTGATGGGAAAACCTGAACTGTAATTTGTGAATTGCTGGTGGCTGAGTGTGGACAACTCTAAGAGTTAGAAACTCGAGAGGGACTCCGTCATAGAGGAGCTCCTACAGTTTTATGAGATTTACCTTAAATAGCTTAACTGGGTTTTCACAGTAAATATCAGAGAAAAATCCCCTCATGCTTCCAGCAGAGAGAGAGAGAGGGAAAAGAACCATTTTGAAATCTGCCAGAGCACTCTCTTCTTCCTAAGAGGACCTCAGAAGAAAGAAGTTCACAAAAGCATAATCTGCTGGGGAATGATAGGAACCTAACTGACCTGGAGAAAGGAAAATCTCCAACTCCAGTCAGCTCTAACCTTCAGTGAGAGAACGGAAATGCCAAACTACAGCCCACTCTAGGCTTCCTGTCTACTGAAGGGGGGAGAAAAAACTGACAATGTTTGTAAGGTTCACATTCCAGAGGCATAGGCTCCCTAAAAGACTGAGATCTAATTTTCGAGTTATAAAACACTTCCCCTCCCCTGACAACTTAGTACCACATTAGTAAGGGGCTATTTACAACAGTTACTTGTGCTCATTGCATCATGTCTGAGTATAAAGAAAAAATTACAAGGCATACCAAAAGGCAAAAAATACAATTTAAAGAGACAGTAAGCATTAGAAAGTGAAATAACAGGGATGCTGGAATTGTCAGGTTTCTATTATTTATACAGCACTTGATTATTCTTTAAACTTTTACTTGAGAGATTATAATATACATTCTTAGTGCTTACAGTAAATCACAAATAAATAAACATATTTTTGACAATGCTAGTACCTTGATTTTAATTTTATTAAACTACTTTAATTTTATTTACTCCCTCCAATGTTTTGTGTTATTATTGTCATTTACTTTATTTAAACATATATTCCTCATATAACATATGTTCCTAATAACATACATTGTATTCCTCCTCCTAATAATAATGATATATTTATCATTATTAGTTTACACTAAAAATATTACTTAGATTGTCCGTATATTTATCTTTTCTTTTACTTTTTATTCACTCTTGCATTGTTATGCCTAATAATCATTTTAAGAACTTTCCTTAATGTTTTTATTCAGATTATTTATTTTGAGAAATAGAGTGTGAGTGGAGGGGGTGGGGGGGGCAGAGGGCGAGAGAAAGAGAGAAAAGGAAAGAGAGAATCCCAAGCAGGCTCCACACTCAGCACAGAGCCCAATGTGGGCTCGATCTCAAAACCCTGCAAGTGACTGCACCACTCAGGTTCCCCTCCCCTTAGTATTTTTAAATGCCTTGTTAGTGAATGTCTGCTGGAGAAGATTTCTGTTTTTGTTATTCCAAATGTTTCTTTTCACCTTACTCTTTAAAGAAATTCTTCAATAGGAATGAAATTCCCGGTTGGCTGTTTTTATCTTTTAGCAATTTGAAGATACCATTCCATTGTCTTTTACTTTCCATCATTTCTGTTGAAAAATCAGGTTAAATCCTATTTTTGCTTCTTTGAAGGTAGTGTGTCTTTATTGTCTGACAGAATTTAAGACTTCGTTTGTTTTTAATTTTCACAAATTTTGCTATTATATGCTTGGCATAGTTTGTTTTGAAACTGCTTTTGGTTAATAGTGGCTCCTCAAACTATGGCTAGATATCTAATTTAGAAATTCTTAGCTATTATCTCTTTAAAAATTATTTCTGCCATTGCCACCTAATCTCCTTTTTAGAAGTATAATAAAATGTACACACTGTAATATACATATAACTATAATAATATATATAACTGTAATAATATATATATATACATATAATTTACTATCTTATCTGTGTTATCATACTTTTTTGTATTTCCAATTCTGTTTATTTCTTTTTGCTTCAGCCCTCATATGAAAATATGATTTCTACTGTTCTTTATTTATTTTCTCTTTTGCTTGGTCTAATTTTATGTTAAATCTATTACTGTTCTTAATTTTAGTTGCTATGTAATTTAGGTCTTGATTTTCATTTGATTCTATTTTTCTAAAGTTCAGTTTTCTGATATTTGTTTCCATTTCCTCATCTCTTTTTTAAAATTAGCAGTAGCAATTATTTTTAAACTGATTTATTATATCTCCAATATTTGGAGAAACTATAGATCTGTTTTATCATATTGTTCTTTTGATCCTATCTACTCTACCCTTATGACTAGCAATTTTTGATTGAACATAGTTATGATTTCGGAAAAAACAGTAATCTCTAGATAAGGTGTTCATTGAAAGTTAACACGTATTTCAGACAGGGAGAGAAAGCATGTATTTTCTTAATTTATTTAAACAGTGAGCATTATACAAGCTGAGTTTCAAAACTTTTAAAGCCTTATCTATTTAAACTAAGTTGTAGAGTTTTAGAGAATCTCAATTTTGGTGTGCCCTAGCTCCAATTTTTATCTCTCCTGAATTGTGGAAGGGCTGTATGCTTGGTTTATCTTTTCTTCTACTTACCTGTAAATTTCCATTGAAGTGTTCAGCCTCTCTTCCCCTTTGAATCTTCAAATGCCATAAGGCAAAAACTAAGAGGTTAACTTGAATGCATTTCCAATCCAAGAGATCCTGATATGTCAAATTTTGGTGTCTTAGTAACTCTTCAATGACTTCAAAGCAATTCATTTTTCATATTATCAAGTTTTACTAAATTTTCTCAGCAAGATATTTGTCTGATACCGGTTAATCCATCATAGTCAAAATAGAGTTTCTCTTATATTTTTTCCTTCAGCATTTCAATAGTCACTCTTGACATTGTCACTACTGGACGATCCACTGGGGAAAATAAAATGAGTAGATCACCAACCTCAAACTAAGAAAAGATTCTTGACAATAGGGATTGCATCTTATTTATCACTGAGATATAGCATTTTTTGAATAGAAAATGGTGTACAATAGACAGCCTTTTTATTGAATTAAATTTCAGTGTTTAAGTGAAAATCTTCATTTTGTTTGCAAAGAAGGTCAAGATCATTTTAGCTTTTTCACTGCAGCCTCTCAGAGCTGCTATACTTATAACTGTCAATCAGTATTTTTAATGGTTTACTGGGACTTCCCGTCCTAACGACTTTTGTACTATACTCTTTCCTCACTCAGTCTAACAAAAGCTCCTAACTTTATTTATTTATTTAAAGTCTTTTTTCACTACGAAATTAATTTCTGCAAATAAGACAATAAGAATCAAGTTTAACTTAGATAATCTTAAGACCGTGCTTCATCACAGACATTTTTAATATTTTTCATAATATTTGAAATATATAGAAGATAACCTTCTCTGAATGAAACAGGGGTAGAGGGCCTAAACCCTTGATCTTTTAGCCTCTCCATCATACCTAGGACAGTCTCTACCCACCTCCTAAATGTAGTCCTTCATGCTTTGGGGAACACAAATGTACAACTGCTTTAAAGAAAAAGAAAAATATATAAAGGAATGTAAAAAGGGAGAAAGGAGGGAAAGAAGGAAGAGAGAAGAAGAAATAAAGTGGGCAGCAATTTGTTGTCTCTAGCAGAGTAAGAAGCTTTCAGTTAAGCAGAGTAATTGGTAAATACTTAAATGTTTAGTTCAGGTATGGGCTGACGATCCATATATATTATTATAAGAGAGAAAATCTAATAATCATTTCTGTTCACTTTCTATTTTGAGCTTGTGCTCTAATTTAGAGGTTGAAATAATCATTCCTTTCTAATCAAAGTGCCTACAACCTTTGTGAAAATAGTCAGCCCTGATTGATACATGATGGTCACACCATATGGTTTTTCCAGCTCTGGTTTGCTTAGAGTTCTCATTGTTCTGTCTGCAAGTACTGGGGTAGAAATTAGGATAGGTAAGCACATGAGGGATTCATTTCCAAAGAAGTCACATCTTTTTTTTTTTGAAAAGGAAGCATAAAAAACCCAGGCAAAAAATAAAACCCATGAATTATTTTTTGTTCAACTAATTAAGTATATAGGTAAGAATCATGTAAAATAAGGTACTTGTTAAAATTGAAGAATTGGAATTATATTTTAAACTTCATTAGTGTTATTTCCTATGGGCTTAGTAGCATGAAAAAAGTCTCTTTTAACCAAAACATTAGAACCATAAGTTTCACTTATCATATCATACATGAAGCAAGAGATATAAAAGCAGAAATTTTTAGCTTAATTTTCCTGTCTTTAAGTATAGAATAAAGTAAAATATGATGCATTTAATATGCATTAATCATTATATCTTTTCTGCCATCCTTTTCATTGATGATACTAATGAAATGCAGAAAAGACTCTTTTCTAAAATGTGCAAATGTATTATAGGAACTGAGTGTTGTGATTTTTAATGTCTCTATAACAGATACAAGACTGCCTGAGGGTTCTCTTTGAGAAATGAGAAGCATTAAAATAGTATGAAGAAAAAAGTCTCTTCTTTCTCAGCCTGTCCATATTTCTACTTTTAAAAAAATGTTTGAAAACAACTTCATTATTTTCAGTTATAATCAATGTACTTTTTAAAATTCAGTGTGAATGAAGAAAATGTAGTTAGATTCAAATGTTCATATTAATGTGAGAAGTCTACACTTTTAAAGGAAAATATAAAATATAGTCCTAAAAGAGACCTGAGACAACCCTCTCCCCAATTCCATTAATTTTAGCCTTCTAATCCTATCTTATTTTACCTTACAATTTAAAATATAGGTTTGTCAGGTTAAAATCGGCTTATTAATTCTCATCTTTATATGCCCCTCGATTTTTTTTTTTTTTTTTTTTTTTTGAGAAAGAGCCTGAGTGGGGAAAGGGGCAAAGGGATAGAGAGAATCTTAAGCAAGCTTCACGCTCAGCACGGAGCCCCACACCGGACTCAATCCCACGACCATGGAATTATGACCTGAGCCAAAATCCAAAGTCAGGCACTCAACTGACTGAGCTACCCAGGTTCCCCTGTACCCCTGAATTTTGAGTCTGACTTTGCCTATGGTTCTTCCCTCTCATTGTTCTTTCTGGAACTTTATTTCATGGCAGACAAACACCCACATAGCTTTATCCTATTGATAAAACTCTACAATCTCATGATTTTGATCAAAACGTAGACTTCCCTGAAGCTACTACTTTCTAGATCCTTTCCTTGAGTAAAGATCTCTGCTTATTTGAGATTCATGCCATATGATTGATTTATGCTCTGTCATCCTCATCTCCTCCCATTCTTCCCAGTTTTTTTTCACTCACTAAGGCTTTGGCATCTGGTCTGTAATTTCACAATATTTCCAGATGACAAAAGTGTCCATGTTATGACCTGTCCAAAATCCAGCCTTCCAGTGCTTTAAATTCTTTATTTCTCATGGAAATTTTGAAATTTTCTCTTTTTCACCCTTAACCATAAGGTGCTCATCTCTGAAATTTGTGATAGAGAATATTCCTTCCACACCTGTTCTTCACTTCATCCAAATCTCTAAATTGTTGTCCCTTTCACTTTTAACTCAACATTTTTAAATGTTTTTCACTGTGTTGTAATTATGGTAAATCAGTAAAATAGCAAATGTTGGCTGGTAATAAATATTTATTTGCTTCTTTTCATAAGGTAGGGGAAATAGGTTTGACTCTCTGTCAAAAATTGTCTATTTTTTTATTTTTCTGGACTTTTTATTTTCTTGAGAATTTTTGGCCACGAACTCTTTGGCTATATTATCTTTGAAAAAAAAATTCTCTCATCCATTCTAAATTGAAAGTTTGTCCTACGTGATATACAATGATTAATTGCATCTGCTTCTGAAGATAAAGAAAAATAATATATGAATTTGCTTTGAGTCTCTTTGGAAGAATTTCTTTAACCCTAATTATTCAGTAAATAGATTTTAAATTAAAAAGTAAGTCAATACAATCAATTCAGCTGTCAGTTGCCTGTCTGGATAATCTTTGACCCAACTTCCATTGTTTCAGTGATCTCCAACAATTTTGAAACACAAATAATGGCAAATGATGTGATAGAATCCAACATATTTTTAACAAACCCCATAGGTTTCTGCATGTTACTGTAGGAATCTAATCCTATTTAAATAAGTTAACAATATGGAGGAAAACTAGAAGCAGGAGACTGCCCACTAAAATAACCATATGAGTTAATAAGTTATGAGTTGATATTGTTTCATGCATGCTGACATAAGACATGTTTCCTGGGTCATAGATAAAAGGCAAATTATTATTCATAGTAATAGCAGTAGACAGAGTAACATCATTGCGCTGGTTTGCCAAATCTTACAGAGTAGCATGAAATGGATCCTGCTAACAAACAGTGGGCAAAACAACAGGAGAGGATTCCTGAACTTAGGAAGTCTGCCATTTTTCTAATAAACAATAAGCAAGACTGTTCTTTTCCATAGGGTAACAGGCACAGTTCATGATTACTTAATGCATTTGTGTGGTACATCATTTCACTTTTCAGAAAAAAACTAATTAAACGGATTAAACAATTCTGAGAAATTCATCAGCACTGGTGAAAGAAAAATCATGGCCTTTTGATTCTGGACACTTAATCAGGCTATATTGGTACAGGGACCACGGAAGACTCCTTCCCAAAGTAATAACTTCACTTACTTTATAAATAATTTACAAATATATTTAAAGGCATTATTCAAAGAATCGACTATTTTAAAATTTTAAATCTCTTTCTGTTTTCCAAATTTCATCATTATTAAACACTAAGTATGCCTATAAAAGCATGCACATAAGTGTCTTTGTTTTTCTCATTATACTTACGTGTACAGTTTTCATTTAATGTTATAAGTATTATCAAAAACCTGTCCACATATTTCATTCAAGTAATGCACAATTTTCTGCTTGTTAAGTTTTTTTACAACTTTATATAAGTTGAACTCAGTGGTATGATACAATTCAGTGAAATACAGTGAAATACAGGAAACTTTAAATAGCCTATGACATTTTCTATGCACTTATCACCATTTCCACACCATCAATTATAAAATTTGTTTCTAAAGTCAAACACCTCAAGTAAGCTATTATTTCCATTTCTCTGTTTAGAGATACCCTTCCTGAAGTCATTCCTCCCAGTATGGACTGTTTACTAGAGAATTTGTTCTGTGAGTATGATTCTGGGACATTTCATTTATCTTCATCCTCCAAATTCACTTTCTTCTGTTTGGATCTTCTAGGTTCTGAGTTACATATTTTTCTTCACTTATTCCTTATTCAATATTTTTTATGTGTGTATGTGTAGATCCAAGTTTCTGACTTCTATTTCCCTTTCCTCTATAGAACTTCTTTTAATATTTCTTGAAAGGTATGTCTGTTTGCAACAAATTCCTTCTTTTTTTATTTCTTTGCTCTGAGAAAGTTTTTATTTCTTCTTCATTTTTGAAGGATAATTTCTCAAGGTAAAGAATTCTAGGTTGATGGATTCCCCATCCCTCACCCAGCCCAGCTTCTTTCAGGATTTTTTTATCTTTGATTTTCAGCAGTTTGAAATTATATGTCTAGGTGTAGATTTTTGGGAGTTTTTGCCTATTTGTTTAGATTTTATCCCGCTTGGTGTTCTCTGAATTTCTTGGATCTGTGATGTGGTTTCTGATGTTAATTTGGGGGAAATTCTCAGCCATTATTGTTTCAATTTTTTTTTCTGTTTCTTTTTTCTATTTCTGGTATCCCATTACATATATGTTTTACCTTTTGTAATTTTTCCACAATCCTTGGATATTATCTTCCTGTTATCTTCCATACTTGTTCTCTTTGCTTTTCTGTTCTTAAGGATTCTCTTGTTATTGCTTTTATCTCAGTGACTTTTTCCTCAGCCATATCCAGTCTACCAATAAGCCCATAAAAGGCATTCTTCATTTATGTTACAACATTTTTTTATCTTTAGCATTTCTTTTTGATTCTTTCTTAGGATGTCCATCACTGTGCCTACACTGCCCATCTGTTCTTGCAGCCCTTAGCATATTAATCATAGTTTATTAAATTCCCAGTCTGATAGTTCCAACATCCCTTCCATGTCTATTTCCAGTGGTTTCTCTGTCTCTTCAAATTGAGTTTTTTGCTTTTTGGTATGCCTTGTAATTTTTCCGGACATAATGTACTGGGTGAATGAAATGTCTATAAATAAGCCTTTAGGAATGTGGTGGTGAGGTATGGAGGGAGGGGAATAATTTTATAGTCTTATAATTAGGTCTCATATAGGATACTTCTGCAAAGGAAAGCAGAATATACCAGCCTATCCAGCTGAATCACTTATGTGATGTGCAGTTTTGGAAAATATTTTATCTCTGTAAAGATGCATCCAATTGGCATAAGAAAATCTCTATAACCATCACTGTGGCAGATTAGATTAGTGACTTTCTAACATTTTGCTCACACTTCCACAAAATAATTCTGGACAACTGTACATTCGCACATTGTTGTTGTTATCTAAATTTTAGCATACTGTGCTGAAATTTAAATTTCTGCAAAGAATGTAATTTATATTTTGCTTTGAGTACAGGTATTACCAGATGAAATTATATTATTTTAAAAATGTATTCAATGGAATATAAAAATTATGTCAATTTAATATCCACCATAATCCTTTTTTAAAAAGACTGTCAAGGCATTAATCTTCTTTTTTTATAATTAGAAATTTTAAGTGATTACTTTTTCACTTAAAACTTATATATATATTTTTTCACTTCCCCATAGAAAGTTATCCTAACTTATTTTATGTTTGAAAGTGCTTTGTAATTTCTATACTAAACTGCACTGCAACAAGTGTGTACACACACACACACACACACACACACATACATAAATTTACATTTTCTTTTATAAAATTACAAAACAAGTGTATAATTTATTTTAATTTTCTGGGAACTATAATATTCAAATCATTCAGGTTTTTCTTTTGGTTTAAATTATTATTGCAATTGCAATTATTATTAGTATATAACTTATCAAAAAGTTAAATATGTTACAATTTTGAAAATAATCCTAAAAAGTAAAATTTTATAGTAAAATGCATTTTTTATTGGTATGATTAAGTGCACTTTTCACAATTAGTTCATACATATTTTGATGGACATTTAAGAATGAAGTTAGTTTTAGCAGTAATTGTTTCCCTGCTTTTTTGTTTGTTTGTGTAGGTGGTTGTTTGTAAAAGGAATCATTGAAGAATCATAGTCACAAAAATTAGTGTAGAAAAAGAAATCAAATTTTTATAGCACTTTTGCTTCATTCTTTGAATGCTGTGTATTTCATGCCAAAAATCACATTGTGACTTGCCATCAAACATTATTTTTCATGAACTAACCAGTTAATCAGGTTCCACTCCAATTTTGTTGAACTAAGCAAAAATTGGAAAGCATTTAACTTACTGAACTATTTGTTACCCTGTCTTTGGAGTCATTGCTTTTCTCAGCAAAGACCCGAATTGGCCCTTTATTGGGCAGGCCAGGGTTTTCTGTAGCCATGGAAATGGACCTTACAAAATAAGGGACGAATGGGACTTAGACCTTTGAATATTAAAGTAGGAGAAGGATAATTTCAAAACATGGTGGTGTAAACTGAGAACAGTAAAGGTGCTATCAGGTAGATGAGTTTTAGGAAAGTGATAAAGAATAAGGATCTGGAGGAGAGCCTGTGTGGCTCAGTTGGTTAAGCGTCTGACTTCGGCTCAGGTCATGATCTCAAGGCTGGTGGGTTAAAGCCCCACATCAGGCTCTGTGCTGACAGCTCAGAACCTGGAGCCTGCTTTGGATTCTGTATCTTCCTCTGTCCCTCTGCCCCTTCCCCTCTTACACTCTGTCTCTCCATTTCTTAAAAAATAAACATTAAAAAATTTTAAAAAAAAGAATAAGGATCTGGAAATGGAAAACCTGTTTTTGGAAAGTCTTTGTTTATCCCCAGTTGTGCAAGTGCCATAGACTCTTGTTTCTGTCAACCTGCAAATTTTGTTGTTTAAAAAATACTTAAACAATGTAGCCAAAATCCTTAGAAATGTAAAGCTGAGCTCACAAGGCTGTAAAGAAAATTCCTACAGGTCACAAATAAAGAATTATTTAAAAAAAAAAAATCAAAGGCAGGCCCTGAAGCAATGGTTGGGACTTAGTATCATCAGAAGGGAAGAAAATAAGGCCAAGATCATGAGTGAGGAAGGCGTTAGTAGTGGTATCTCCTCATAAATCTGAGTTTATAAGTGAATAGGAAGTGTTTTTGTCTTTGGACCCAGCACAAGTTGAAAAAACAATTTTCTCAGAATTTATGAAAAGGTTTGTCTTTCAACAGGATGTGTGTGGGGGCAGGGGGTGGTGCAGGGTTGAATTTGTAGTAGCTATATGATCTAGGGACCACAAGTCAAAATATAACCATTAAGGTTGTTCTAAATTTTTGATAAATCTGAACAAACACTAACTTGCCCTAGAGAGACTAATTTGCAGGGCTTACCAGTAGTTCTACAGTTTGTAGACGTTAGTATGTGAGCACACAGACAAAAATGAATAAAACCACAAGGAAAATTCCACAATTAAAAGGAGTCAGCAGATGCTACTAATACAACAATTAGATAACAGGAATAGGGATATGTCATTTAGTGAAACTTATTTAGAGACTATAAATAAATATGTTTAAAGTGATTTGAGAAATAAAAAGGGGAATGAAAATATATAGGAAAGGATTCTGGAAAGATGAAGACAATAGAATAGTTTTTTTTGCTTTTATAGCTGTTAAACTTCTATGAATCTCCTCATAAAAATAGAGTTCTTAAGATATCAAAACCAGAGATTCATGGATGATTCTATACAACAAAAGTGAGTCACAGGTTATTCTCTTTTTTTTTTTAAATTTTTTTTTCAACGTTTTTAATTTATTTTTGGGACAGAGAGAGACAGAGCATGAAGGGGGGAGGGGCAGAGAGAGAGGGAGACACAGAATCGGAAACAGGCTCCAGGCTCCGAGCCATCAGCCCAGAGCCCGACGCGGCGGGGCTCGAACTCACGGACCGCGAGATCGTGACCTGGCTGAAGTCGGACGCTTAACCGACTGCGCCACCTAGGCGCCCTAAGTCACAGGTTATTCTCATGAATCTACAAATATTAGCAGATAGGATAAAACCAAGGCAGCCTCAGAATCTACATAACATCAGTATCTGTTCCAGAGGAAATGGAGGGAAAGCAAAGACGTCCCCCTCTCCCGAATTTCCAACAGACTAAGTTGTCTCCATTGCCCCAATATCCATTCCTGCAGTTCTGACTCCTGTCAGATAGCCCTGGGTTCTGGTAGCACTGATTCCTTCCCATGGTTCTTCAGTCTAGTAATGGTAGAGACTTTCTGATTTTGTTTTATCACCTGAATGATGGCCTTTAGTTCTCTTTTCAGCAGTATAACCAATTCTCTGTATCAAAATCTTTCTGTTTGTTTAAACAGAATATTTTTTCTTTCCTGGCCTGACCTTAGTTGATATAATCTGACTCCATGTCCACTGGCTTTTCAGTCAATAGGAAGCAGAATATTGAAGATAATGAAGAAAGAGGAAACATATATGGTCTCTGGCAACAAGTGCACCATCTCAGTGGCACTAGCTCCAGACGTCCACAGTCATTCTAGTTGGGCATTCATGGCCCGTGGGCTCTGCTAACACCACCTCTGTTCTTTGTCCATCCAGCCTAGGGTTCTTAGCAGCTTCCTATTATGGAAAATCTTTCTCTTATCTCACCATTTTCTGTTTGGCTTCTTATCACATCCATCAATCCTATAAGTAATTCCTTGTATTATATTCTACTTTGAACACCTAGAGTAGTTTTTATATTCTTGGCATGGATCCAACTGATTCAGTTTCTTTATAATAAATAAAGTTGTTACCCAACATCAAACAGAAAACAAGATTGGAGGAAAATGAGGAGGTAATTACTTACATAATCCCTTTAGAAAGAGCATGGAAGACATCCCCAAAGAATTTCTGGCACTTTAAATAAGGGATCATATTTTCATGGAGTTAATAGAGGGACAGCCTACTTGTTTTGTAGCTGCTATTTTGAATACTTTTATCTAGACTGAAATATTTGAGGAAATTCTGTGCCAATTGATTTGAGTCTTTCTTTTATATAAATATATTGGCAAATATATTTCACTATATTCACCAACTTTATTTTTACATTTTCTATTTTTATTTAGCCATTCTAATTAATCATAACAAAGATAGCATTTTTTGAAATTTTAATATTAGATATCTATCTAAAGAGTATAAAAACTTTGTTGATTCAGATTTTCAGCATATATGTGGATATGTGTGAAGATTTTCCTCTTTTAGGCTTATGAATGTTATGTTTGCAAATTATGTTACCTTTAAATAAACAGAATTTAATTAACTTTTAACAGATGAATACACAATATAAATTCAGTATGAAACCTACGATGCTGTATTATGGCCAAGACCAAGACTTGGTGTATATCTGATCTGCTTTGATTAAGTGTGACCTTTTTTACATCAAGTTCATAGATATCTCAATTAGTGTGACATCTGTTGTGAATCTATGTGACTTTAATGACAAAGTAGAAAGGATAAAAAGGAAAATATATATCACAGCTCTGCAAAGTGAAAATATGATTCATTTTTTTACATTTTAAATCATGTTTTCCATTTAGAATTCTATCTTGAAGCATATAATCTGTTATCACATTAATAAATATAAACTATAAATATCTTAATAGAGTTTTAATAGTTACTTGTGTATATCTGTGAGATACTCAAATTAGTCTCTGGCAGATTTGTTCCATAAAATTATGTATTAATTTAATTAATATTTTTATATCATGGTGTTGGTTGAATTGTGTCCTCCCACCTCTGCAAACATACTAATATTCTAGCCTCTAGTACCTGTGAGTATGACCTTAATTGGAAATAGGGTCTTTTCAGGTGATCAAGTTGAGACTAGATCATTAGGGTGAGCCCTAAACCTATATGACTGTGTCTTTTTAAAGAGGGGAAATTTGAACACAGAGAGGCACTGGAAATCTCATTTCATGAGAATCGACTTGTTTTGTAGCAGGGAGACTTTTCAGAATATCTTGCCAAAAACACTGCTTGAAAGTAGTATTCTGTTGACTGTGTATTTTTTAAGCTACTGTATTTTAGAACCATTATTGCAAAGAGTACTTCCAAACTAGTACCTTTGCTACAATATTTAAATTTAAATGCCCTCTAAGAATAAATTTAAACCATTTTAAATAGAAAACCATCAGCTAAAAAATGCAAACAAGGAATTTCAGCTGGACAACTTTTTAAGAACACTCAGAAAGTAATAGAAGGGAATTTAAAATTTTACATATGTATATAAAATTATGTTAATATTTTGAAAACATATAAACTTTCTTTTTTTAAAAAGTGTCCCGTTTTGGGGCACCTGGGTGGCTCAGTCCATTAAGTGTTGGACTTCAGCTCAGGTCATGATCTCGCAGTCCGTGAGTTCAAGCCCCACATCAGGCTGTGTGCTGACAGCTCAGAGCATGGAACTTGCTTTGGATTCTGTGTCTCCCTCTCTCTCTCTCTCCCCTCCACTACTTATGCTCTGTCTGTCTGTCTCTCTCTCTCTCTCTCTCAGAAATCAATAAATGTTAAAAAAATTTTAAAAATATTTTAAAAAGTGTCCCCTTTTAATTAATTGAATCTCTCTAGCAATCAAAAAAAATTTTTTTTCATTTTCTTCCTCTTGTTCCATACATTATTTAAAATGATTCTAAGTTTTTAATAGCAACATGTGGTTTGTTTGTTTTTATAGCAAATACAATTGGCATTAGAAAGCCTGCTTAAATATATAGATATTTACACCATATTTTTAAAGCATTTTTGTAAAGGATCTTATATTCTGTGTAAATACATATTTATGTATTTGTAAAATAACTTTTGTGGAATGTGGGGACTTTTGAATGACCTAAAAATAAAACAACCCCTTTAGCAGTCATAGCTTGCTTTCTCAAATGTATATTTAAAGTGGCAAAATTTAAAGTGATTTTTTAACATCCTGGCTCTATAGCAAATCTTTTGTATGTAGTTAAGGACTTTTAAGTTGTCTCTTTGGAAAGAAAGACAAGTATCTCTTAGTAATAGGATGACTGACTCTTCACAGAATTTCATTAGAATTCACTCTGAACCATTCTAAATCCCATAAGTATTGCACAATTTTCACTAAATTTACTAAGGGACAGAGTAGTGTGGGACTAATTCAAAAGACAATTAAATTCAACAGTATTGAGAGCAGAAGCTATTCTGGTATCAGATTTAGATTAGTTTTTAATGCCCATATCTGTATAGCATTGTATATAATATTTAAGCAATTTTACAAACATTAATTCAGCAACCTAAGTCTTTAGGCTGTTTTGAAAATTTGTTTATAAAGTGACTTGGAGGTTAGTGATTGATGAGGACCACTTAACTTGTTCCATGTTTCATAATTTTTTCCTTCTGCTTTTTCTTCTTTCTTTTTCTCCCTTCTTTCTTTTCTTTTATTCAGTTCTTATTTATTAAATTATTCATTGAACCTTTTGTGTTAGTAGCTGTATTCAATGTGGAGAGGTAAAGCTGGTCCCTAGGTAATAGCCTAGTTGGGGGGACATTGAAAACCATGAAAGGTTAAATAACAGTAAAGACAGCATATACTGTTATGGGGTAGTCAAAATGACAGTAATTGCAATGGCCATACCCTCCAAATATAAACACTTGGAAAACATATATGCTTCGGTTTAGCACGTTTTATATATTATCTTATTTAAAACATAATTCTATTTTATGCAAGGAAGTCTAAGAAGAAATAGATCACAATGGGCTGAGTGCTAAATACTTTTAAAAAGAATATACATAGTCAAGGTTTTGAGGTATAAGTAGTATTTAAGGAGGTAAAGAAGAGTAAGATAGGCCTTCCAAGAGGGATCACGGTACAATAAATAAAATTACAGATTTGGAAATGAGAATACATGTTTAGATGATAAAGAATGTATTTGCCTGATTGGAAAGCAAGGCTGTTTTTGTTTGTTTGCTTCTTCAATAAGTCTTATGAAAGAAAAAAGCCAGGAATAAAAGTTGGGGTAACTCCTTTGGAGAGACTTGGTATCTACCTATAAAATTTTTAAACTATCACAGATGCAGTTAATTGACATGAGCAAATATTTATTATGACAGTAGACATGTTATGGAAAGATTAACCGTTTTCTAATAAATTCTCCAACTACATGTTAATATGTTTATTTTTTCAAGAAACTCTTCTTTGTTTTAAAATTAAATTGGGGCGCCTGGGTGGCTCAGTCGGTTAAGCGTCTGACTTCAGCTCAGGTCATGATCTCGCGGTCCGTGAGTTCGAGCCCCGCGTCGGGCTCTGGGCTGATGGCTCAGAGCCTGGAGCCTGCTTCCGATTCTGTGTCTCTCTCTCTCTCTCTGCCCCTCCCCCCTTCATGCTCTGTCTCTCTCTGTCTCAAAAATAAATAAAACGTTAAAAAAAATTAAAAAAAATTAAATCAATTTGCTTCTTAATGCATCAATATTAAATCTGTGAAGATTTCACTTCAAAAAGATGCCTTATTGATATAATTGTTAGAGGAAAATTTCATCTAAATTAAAAAAATAGAGGAAAATTGCTATCTTAAAAAATAATTGAAATTTATGTGAGAAAACTCTGTAACCTCAGTTTGTTTCCTGAGAGTAGTAGGAGAGGCTTCGACAGGTAAAGAGAATAATTCTTTACAGGATAGAGCTGAAAAAGGGTAAATGTACAATATCTCCTTTAAAAACAGAGCTAATTCAATGTGGTCAACTAATCTTTGACAAAGCAGGAAAGAATATCCAATGGGAAAAGGACAGTTTCTTCAACATGTTATATTGGGAAAACTGGACAGCAACATGCAAAGGGAAGAAAATGGAACACTTTATTACACCATACACAAAAAATTCAACATGAATTAAAGGCCTAAATGTGAGATGTGTAACCATAAAAATCCTAGTAGAGGATACAAGCAGTAGCTTCTTTGATATCAGTAGCAACTGTAGCAACTTTTTTCTAGAAACGTCTCCTGAAGCAAGGGAAACAAAAGCAAAAGTAAACTTTTGGGACTACATCAAAATAAAAAGCTTCTGCAAAGTAAACAATCAACAAAACTAAAAGGCAACCTACAGAATAAGAGAAGATATTGTAAATGGCATATCTGATAAAGGGTTAGTATCCAAAATATATAAAGAACTTCTAAAACTCAATACCCCCCCAAAACCCCAAAGAATCCAACTAAAAAATGGGCAGAAGACTTGAACAGACATTTCTCCAAAGACGTACAATGGTCAACAGACACATGAAGAGATGTTTATCATCACTGATCATTAGGGAAATGCAAATCAAAACTACATTGAGATATCACTTCACATCTGTGAGAATGACTAAAATCAAATACAGAAAACAACAGGTGTTGGTGAAGATTTGGAGGAAAAAGAACACCTGTGCATTCTTGATGGAAATGCAAACTGGTACAGCCACTGTGAAAAAGAGTTTGGAACTTGCTCCAAGAGTTAAAAATATAACTACTCTAAGACCCAGCAATCACACTTTTGGGTATTTATCTATAGAATACAAAAACAGTAATTCAAAGGGTTACATGAACCCCTGTGTTTATTACAACATTATTTACAATAGCCAAGATATGGAATCAGCCCAAGTGCCCATCAACTGTTGAGTGTAAAAAGAAGATGTGGTATACATATACAATAGAATATTATTCAGCCATAAAAAAAAGAATGAAATCTTGCTATTTGCAATAACTTGGATGGAGCTAGAGAGTATAATGGTAAGTGAAATAAGTCAGTCCAAGAAAGACAAATACCATACGATTTCACTCTTATGTGGAATTTAAGAAAACAAACAAGCAAAGGTGAAAAAAAAAAAAGAGAAAGAAAGATAAACCAAGACATTCATCCTTAATTACGGACAACAAACTGATGGTTACCAGAGGGGAGGGGAGTGGAGAGGATGGGTAAAATAGGTAATGAGAATTAAGGAGTGCACTTGTCATGATGAGCCCTGGATAATGTATGGAATTGTTGAATCACCGTATTGTACACCTGAAACGAATATAACACCCTATGTTAACTAACTGCAATTAAAATAAAAAGTTAAAAAATAATAAAATAAAATAAATGAATAATAAAAACAGAACTAATTCTTTTGATGGGAATTATAGTGGGGAATGAGTGAGGTTTGCTTTCACATTTATTTCTCTTAATGACAACTGTGTGAAACTACTTTTCTTTATATTAGACATTTGTACTTATTCAATTCTGTGTTCTGTCAATATGTGCTACATTTCACCTAGTATTGTAAGAAAAATCCAAATTTGAAAGGTTTTATTTCCCACCTTCTTTTCAAGTAGAAGTCTCCTGCAAATAGTGCTATTAGTTTCCATGGGTTCTTCCATATGTCCACAAACTGTTACCTGACAGTGAATGAAGACATCTTTTATACCTGTTGAGCCTAGATTTCAAAACCACTATCCTTTCCTCTTCATTCCTCCTACCAGCAACAGCTCTGTTGAGGTAAATCTCTTGTTGTTCTTAAGTTTTGTCACTCTTACCAATGGTGGAACTAAGTGTCTTGTGAAATTGTTATTGATGAAGAAGATGGAAATCTGTTGCTCTCATGAGTCTACTACTATGATGTGACTTTTACTCAAAACCTCCAAAATATTGAGAATCACTGAGTGAGTGAAAGAAAAGAAAGATATAGAAAATCATCCCTTAAACTCAATATTTAAGAGCTGGAAAGAAAAACCAAGAGATGTTTTTGAGAATGCCAAGGGCATTGGATATCATGCAAGCCAAAGAAAGAGTATTTCAAAGTGGGACTAGTAAATAGTGCAAATATTAAAGACGACTGAGTAGCATAATATGTGTGGACTATCTGTTGAATTCAGCCACTTGTAACTCAACAATCACATTGGTCAGCTTTTGGGTGTTGAGAAGGGAAAACCATATTTATACATTAAGAAGAGGTAAGTTAGGATGTAAAGACAATAAACTGGATATCCTAAAAGATAATACAATGAAGAAGCTTGCACTTGTAAAATGGGGGATGGGTTGATATCTGAGGCAGGGACACTTGGATATGAACTTTAGGGAGATATGTTAAGGTTGGAGAATATTTTTTGTTTAAAATGTTGATAAGAAAGAGCCATAATAAATGACAGGTTAAAAACATGGAAGGGATAATTTATAGTTTATCTGAGATTATCTATCAAGAGTGAGGAGAGAGGTGACATTGTTAAAGTTTTGTAAAGAAGGAAGAAATTCTGTGGAAGATATGGTTCTAGGAAGAATTAAAAAAATAAACTAAGGAAATATAGAAGAATTGATCCTCTGATTGAAGAGGAAGGCCACACATTTCTAGATCTCAATGTAGTAAATGCATATTCTACTATACACACACACACACACATGCATCACACACACACACACTGTTGATTACACACACACATGCATATGCATGTGTGTAACCAACAGTGTGTGTGTGTGTGTGTGTGTGATGCGTGTGTGTGTGTGTGTGTGTGTGTATAAACAACAGTAGCCAATATACAGACATTAGAAAAGGTTGGAATTTGACAAAATATGATGTTAATGGCAAGACTCAACACATTTGAAAAGGGAGAGTATAAAATCAAAACTGGATTAAGAAAGAGAGAAAGACAAAATAGGATTGAGGGATCAAAAATATGGGAGATCACAAGGCTGAGGGTCTTGATACCGAGGAATAATTGTAATGAGAGTAACTAAGTAAGATAGTCATAAAGAATTGAGGTTGTGTAGAACACGTGGGCAATTGGATTTCTTGTTTTAGAGAAGGAGCAATTCTGAATGAAGTGAAAGGCTGTGGTGAGGCCCTTGGAGTGGGTAGCTGAGGTGGATTAAGTGTAAAGGTCATGGAGGGACTTCTGGGTGGCTCAATCAAGTATCCATCCGACTCTTGATAATAGCTCAGGTCGTGATCTCATGGATCTTGAGTTCAAGCCCCATTTCAGGTTCTGTGCTGATGGTGCAGATCCTATTTGAGATTCTCGCTCTCTTTGCCCCTCCCCGATTTACACTTCGAGCCCGATGCGGGGCTCGAACTCACAAACTGCGAGATCATGACCTGAGCCAAAGTAGGACACTTAACTGACTGAGCCTTCCAGGTGCCCCTTCTCATTCTTTTTTTATATTCCACAGACTGGAAAGTATCAATTGCCTTATCCTCATATTTCCTGATTCTGTTTTCTGCCTGCTCAAATCTGCTGTTGATTTTCTATAGTGAAACCTTCATTTTAGTTGTATTTTTCAGCTCCAGAACTTGTTTGCTTCCTTTTATGATTTCTGTCTCTTTGTTCATATTATCATTTCGGTTATACATTGTTTTCCTGCTTTCCTTTAATTCTTTGTCCATGTTTTTCTTTAGCTCATATTTAAGACTGTTGTTATCTTGTAAATGTAATGTGTAGACTCCTGCAGACACAGTTTCTGTCATGTGGATGGGCCATACACTCTTGTTTCTTTGTGTTTGTTTCTTTGTTTATACCAGGACTTAGATGATCTGTTTTATGAGTAAATCCTAATCTTTTGCCCCAATCATCTGCTGCTTTTCTGGCCAGGGAAAGTTCAAAATTAGGCAAAACAGAGACAGCTCCTTCAGGGAGCCCCAGACAGATTAGAATAGATCTACACAATTATTTGCAGATAAGATCTCTTCTGAATTCAGAGTTAGGGATCAGGGATGATTATGGGAATACTGGCTGTCCTCATCAAGACTGCCACTGAGTCAGGGAGTGGGTAGAACAAGGACAGATAAAAATTCCATGAAATTTTCTGACTATTTAAAGTCTCCTTTTTCTTGATTCAGCATTCAATTGGTTGCTGTAAACCTTTTCCAGGACTCTGACAAAATTAGTTCTGACAATTTCTGCTTACTTTTGAATGTTTTGCTAGGTGATGGGAGCTTGGAGGTGCTCACTCTGTGGTTTCGCTTACATTATTCAGTACTATGTTTTAACAGTATGTTAAAGAAATATTTATTTTCAATTGGCATACCATACAATTCATTCATCTAAAATGTGCAATCCAGTGGTTTTTAATATTTGCATTGAGTTGTGCAACTATTTCCAGGACCAATTTTAGAACATTTTCATGTCCCTAAAAGAAACTTCATACTGATTTACTGTCATTCTCCAGTCTCCCCACTCATCTTTCCAGTCCCACAAAAACATTAATCTAGTTTCTGTTTCTGTAGGTTTTCCTAATCTGAACATGTCATATGAATAGGATTAACAGTATGTGGTCTTTTTAACTGGCCTCCTTCGCATAGCATAATGTTTTCAAAGTTCATTATGGATACTGTGGATAGTAGTATGTATCAGTGGGTACATGGATACGTGCTATATGGATTCATACAATATGGATACATATTCCTATTGTGGATAGTAGTATGTATCAATACTCCATTTTTTTTTTGAAAGATGAGTGATATTTCATTGTATAGATATTTTATACTTTGTTTACCTGTTTATCAGTTGATGGACATTTGGGTTGTTTCTACTGTTGGCTGTTAAGTAATGCTTCTGTAAATATTTGGATTTTGTATAGACATACATTTTCAATTGTGTTGGGTATATATGTGAGAGTAGAATTTCTGGATCACATGACAACTTTGTTTAACATTTTAAGGAAATGCCAAACCATTTTCCAAAATTGCTGCACCATTGTACAATACCACCAACAATATTTGAGTTTCAATTTCTTCACATCCTTACTAATACTTTTTTTGTGTCTTTTTTATTATACACATTCTAGTGGGTGTGTAGTGATATTTCATTATGGTTTTGAGTTGCATTTCCTGAATGAATAATGATATTGAGCATCTTTTCATGTACTCATTGACATTTGTATCTCCTCTTTGGAGAAATATCTATTCATAACCTTAGCTCATTTTTAACTAGCTAATTTGTCTTACTATTATTGATTTGTAAGTTTTCTTGCATATTCTGGATACAAGTTCCTTATCAGACATAAGACTTATACATACTTTATCCCATCCTATATAATGTTTTTAGATCTATCCATGCTGACACATGTGCACACATACCTTTGCTTCTAACTGCTGCATGACAGCCCATTTTGGTCTTCTACTACAATTTATGTTTTTGACACTTTTGTGGTGGACACCTGTAACTCCCTTCTATCACAAACAATGATGTAGTGAACATCCTTATAGAATTTTATGATATGTATCTTGGCATATATATATGAAATTAAAATTGGTAATTTATTGGGTAATTTGATTACCTTCCAGAATGATTGCCAGGATAAGCGCCCCAGTCTATACTCACAAGCAGTGTATGAGGCCCTGTATCATGTGTTTCCTATCCACATCAACACTTGAAATTATACATCTTTCTACCATTACCAGTCAGATGCTTATAAAATAACTTTGTTGAAATTTGTGTTTTTACGATTTCCTTGCTTAATTTTGTACTTTCAAAAATGTAGCTAATCCTCTAAGTGTCAGTGAATTCAGCTTTAACATAAGTCAAAAAATATTTCTTTTACAAGACTGCAAAGGATAAGTGAAGTAATGTACATAATGCCCTTTTTCACTACCAGGCACATAGTAAGTTTTAAAAAATTAGGCTTTATTTGTGGTACTAGGGTGTTATCGAAAACTATAAGGGCCTTTGCAGATGATGCTACAGGTGGCCTGGTGAGAGAAGAGTAAAACTAGAATATTAGTATCTTAGAAAATGGTAAATGTTCTTGCGGAGATTTCTGAGATCTTAGCCTCTAAGTGTGTTTTCTCTGGTCATTTTGCCCTTTTCTTTTCTTTTTTTTTTTTTTCTTTTTTTTTTTTGGTCCAGTGTTTCCAGCTTTTGTTCTGACAAAATAGATATTTGCTGAATTTTGCCTATATAACTAACTCCATTACCCATCATCAGTTATTTCCTAAGGTACTGTTGATAGCCTTGACACCAGCCTCAGTGAAATTAGAACTTGTTTCCTTGAGCGAAAAGAAAAATTGTCTTAGATAGAGCTTGGACACTAGAACCATGTTGTCTGAGTTCAGATCCCAACTTTATCATCTAGTAGCAATGTAATTTTTTGTAATTACCTACCTTGTTTGAGATTTGGATGACTCATATAAAATGGGAATCCCTATTGTAAAATGGGGATTCTAATAGTGCCTACCTCAAATAGTGGTCACAAGAATGAAAAGTAAAAAACTTAGTACCTGCCACATAATGTGTCCCAGTCATACTTTTATTTATTATTATTATTATTGTTGCTGTTGTTGTTATTGTTGTTATTCTAGAGGGCATCTTAAGTAACCAATAATTAGTTGAGGGCAGCTTGTACTCACATTGTACTTCAGATCCTGTATAGCTAGTGATCCTGCTCATGGCCAGTTAACTATTACTTTGCTTTACATCATGGCAGTTAGTGCTGATATCAGAACTAATCTCACTTTCCCTGTCAATGCAACATAATTTTACCTTGTAGTTTTACCCTGGAGCTCTACCCTGCGGGAAGGAAGTAGGAAACTTTTGTTTTATTTTGTTAATATTCATTCTTAGTCCTACCAGATTTATCAGCTTTACATATTGACCATACTAGTGACTCAAAGTTGGACGAGATTATGAAATATACAACATATATGTGGAAACTTAAATAAGTTCCTTTAGAGGGTAAGAGATGATTAGAAAGGTAAGCTGCAAGCCAATTTTCAGTTTAAATGAAAGAGGAGAAGAAAGTAGGAAAGCAAAGAAGGAATTGCAGCTTGCCCGGTTGCACACAGATTCGGTAAATGGAAAAAGCCAGTTTAAACACTTAATAATATTGATCTTCCCCCAAGAGTTTTCTTTGTAGCTGACTTAATTAGTGCTTATTAGCCATTTTCCACCAAATAGTTGTCTAATACCTTAAAAGTCTTTCTCAGCAGGTATAATCGCTACCAGTACTAGAAAATGCTTCCCTATCATGCCTGCTTCAGTGGCATAATTTAATTTGTATCTACCTACCTGATGTTAAAACAATGAACTGAAAAGTGAAATATTCATCAATCAATTGGTTGTTTTGTTTACACAAAATTAAACAAATTAGCTAATACTAAACTTTTTACTAAGGTGAATAGCAAACTGCAGATTTGTAGAGTACATTTAAGTACATTAAGTACATTTTTGATGGGAGAAGAATACAAATATTTTAATCAGCTTCTGATGAGTTTTAAGCACTTTACTATGAATCTGGAAAATAATTTATATAGAAGTAAAGATTAGAGATGGTTGACTACTTTAGATGGAGTGAGAGAAGATACTCTAATATTTTCATAAAGATGAACTTTTAATTTTAAAATGTCTTTACATTTCTTAGATTTGCATAGATTCATAGAAAAAAGGAAAATGAGCAGGAAAAGGAGGAGGAAGGAGAGGATAAAGAGAGAAAGAAAAGTGGAAAAAAGGGAGATAGAGGGAGGAAAGAAAATACAGTTTATCTTTTAACAACATGAGTTTGAACTACAAGGGTCGGATTTCTGCTGACAAACACAATCTAATCCTGTAAATGTTTTTTTTTTTTTTTCTCTTCCTTATGATTTGTAATAACTTATTCTTTTTTCTGGCTCTAAAAATATAGTATGTAATGTATATGACATATTAAACATGTGTTAATCAATTGTTTATGCTATCAGAAGGCTTCTGGTCAACAGTAGGCTATTAGTATTTATGTTTTGGGGGAGTCAAAACTTATATATGGATTTTCAACTTCATGGGGGGAGGGATCCATTGCTTTTAAACTCCATGTCATTCTAGGGTCAACTGCAATTGTTCTTCTCAGTGCACTTACACCAGTTCAACTTCTGCTACATTCAAAGTACAAAGGAAGTCTGGGTGACATCTGTGAATCTCCACCAAAGAGCTCCAGCATTCAGTTGGTTTCCAAAGGCAAACAGAGATCAGTAAGAAGTGTTAGTAGAGAAAAGGTGGTGGTATAAAGATAAAACTAGTATTTATTAATTGTTCTGTGTCTGACATGGAACTAGGCATTTTTCATATGTTACCTCATCTGTCTCATGCCCTTTCTCCACCCCCACTTATGATGGGTATTCATATTCAACTTTTTTTCAGATACAAATAAATGAATAAACAGAACAATAAAAAAGGTCTTATTCAAGGCCCCACATTTAGAAGGTAAAGTTTTTAGGAACTGAAGCCATATCTATCTGGCTCTGAAACTTACATCTTTATACCACATCTTACTGCTGAGAAGACATAACTGCTGTGCCAACTTTCTAGTGATTTTTTAAAATCATTTGGTTAATCTCTGCCTTATCCAGTGGTAATTTCAGCTTTCAAGAGGAAAGTCTAAATTTCCTGGCCAGTTTTGATTCCCGAATAGGGGATGAAATACATAGTAACTTAGTCAGTGATTAAATTGATTTGGCCATTAGAATAACTGAAGTGATTGGTCTGTAATGTAATGGCAATACTGATAACTAACTGATTTGATTGACTTGATTTCTTGCTTAGAGATTTCCTCTTTGGTTTCCCATGTGTGTATTTTTTGGTGGCAATACTGATAACTAATTGAGTTGATTGACTTGATTTCTTGCTTAGAGATTTCCTCTTTGGTTTCCCATGTGTGTGTGTTTTTGGTGTTTGGCTAAATCATATGACAATGCATACAAAATCAGCGAAGTTTGTGGCTCTATTTCTTAATTTGTTCTTTCACTCATTTACTCAGTTCTATAACCTCTATTCCAGATCTGTGATTGTCAATATTAGATGAACCACGTAGAATCTTTTTGCGAAAGGAGCTCACATATACTAGAAGATACAAATAATAAAATCCATGATCTCAACACAGTGCAGTAAATACTCTTAGAGCTATACAAAAAGGAACCTGAAGACATTTATGATTTCGGGGATTCACAAAAAATATTTCCATGAGAAATTCTCAATTTTGGTCCTGAAGATGATTTATACAGAAGAATTCTCGTGGAAAATTGTTGCATTTAGAAGCAAAAGCATATACAAAGACATCCAGGAACAAAATAGTACAGCATTTTAAGAAACAGCAAGCAGTTTCATTAGTCTCAAGGTTGACTATGGAAAGGAAAGGCAAAGAAGATAGAGAACTAGAAAATAATGAGCAACCATAAATAATTTAGATAATTTATGCAATTAGAAGAAAATAAATATTAACACATATGCTTATACTTTTGTTTCTCTATTTTATTTTATTTATTTTAAAAATTGCCCTCTGTCTATAAACACCCAAAATAAACCCCATTTTTCAGTTTTTGAATGGTTCTGTGTGACCAAGAGTATGATTTGGGGACTCTTATTTTTGCTCAGATCTTTGAAGTTGCAAAACAACATCTCAGAATGGATCAGTAGAGTTTCAAATTGAGAAAATAACTTGATTCAGCAATATTTAGAAGATTTCTGTCATGTTTGTAGTTTTTAGAAGATTTCTCTCATGTTTGTTCAGGAATCTAGGCCCCATAGGCCTTTGAAACTGTCCTGAGGCAAAAAGAAATCTTAAGTGGGCATTATTCTATTATAAGGAAAAGGAAATGCTAAATGTGTTTAATTTTGCATGATCAAGTATTATTAAATAAAGATGATTTATCAAAATGTGCTCAAAACTTAGGCAAGCATGAGAGATGCAATTGTTTGAAGATATTAATATGCAGAGTCTTAAAAATTAATGTAGCACATTGCTTGCTTATCTCTGTTCACCAAAACATTCTCAATATCTGTGCTTGCCTCTTTATGAATTCCCATTATCTACATAAAAGATGTCAATTTTTTAACTACTCAATTTGAAAATACGTAAAAAGATTCTTGCTACCACCAAAATAGGTCCTTGGTTATACAATGTCCTAGAATGAACTTGAATGCTTATTCCCTGGGTTTGGAAAGACCACATGTAAATTTATAAAATTTGTGACCTATTAGCTCAGTTGCCTGGAAGACAATGCCTAAAAGCTACGCTTAAAAGGTTAAAATTTTAGTCATCTGTGTTCTGTTAATGAGTTGACTCATTTTCTAAGTCAGTCATTCTGTGAATGGGTGTTTTTAGTAACCATGGATTCTGGGTAATCATCTGGATGTGTCAACATAAAGGCATTGCTTTTACCTGAAAACCATCCAAAATATACTTTCTACTGAGAACCTACAAAAAGGAAACTCTCCATAAGAGAGACTAAACATATTATAGCAGTAAAGCATATCACCAATTTCATTATATTTAAGGCTGAAATCAGCTGATCTGGCCATTAACCATAGATTCAGCCTTAGACCTTGAGAAATTAAAACTGTCTGAGACAGAGGTTTATAATCTAGCAGAGAAAGGGGATTGGGGAACATTTAGGTCGTCATTCCCATCTTTAGTAATCTCTTTACATTCTCCCTTACTCTGCTTGATGTTCAAGGTGCATTAGCTACCAGCTGGTATCATTGGTTCTGTACTTAAACTAATAGTTTGCTCCTTTCTTCAAATATCTATTTCCCTTAAAGGTGCAAAAGTGGCATTGTCCTTGGGAGGGTGAAGGGAACAGGGGAGACAGAGTCCAAGCGTAATTCTTGACAGTCTGCAGCACTCATGATTATTTCTGGGGGGAAAAGTACTTTGTTTAGGACTTAAGGCCAAAACCTTCCTGCCCACATAAGCTGTGCTACAAGAAGGATGCTAGGAGAGTCTGCATATCTATGTATAGGCTTACTTATTCCTTTCCTACCAGGAGTATTGCTCTTTCATCTTTCATGTACACCAGAATAAAACTCTATGGCATGTGTAGAATTATTTTGGAAAATATCAGTGCTTTTAACTATACTAATTTAGTAGATTTAAGTACTGCTCAAGTTTCTGATGAAACATACTTCTCCCAGTGGCTTAAAATACTTATTCCAGTGTATTTCTTTTTTTAAGTAAGTTTGATAAGATTTAGTTTTCTAGCTCCAGAGGAAAATGGTGTGAGCAGTTGAACAGCAAGCAGGCCATGCTGTTCATTTTGTCTATATCCGAGTACATGCATTTTCAAAAGAATACAAAGATCTTGAGACTTTCAAGTGTTAAAAACCCTAATAAAGTTATAAGCCACCTCTTTATCCTATCAAAATGAACTTGAAACAAATCCTAATGTACCATGATGGTACCTACTCCACATTTTCTCTTAAAACTTTAGTCAATTATTTAATGATATTTCCCTAAGTTAGAATCTAGCTTGGACAGGGTAGAGTTAAAAATACTATTATTTTTAAAAGGAGATGTATAGGGGCGCTTGGATGGCTCAGTCAGTTAAGCATCTGACTTCAGCTCAAGTCATGATCTCACTGCTCAGGTCATGATCACACAGCTTGTTAGTTCCAGCCCTGCATCGGGCTCTGTGCTGACATCTTGGAGCCTGCTTTGGATTCTGTGTCTCCCTCTCTCTCTGCCCCCCTCCCCCCACCTCACAATCTGTCACTCTTTCTCTCAAAAATAAATTAACATTAAAAAAATATTTGGGGCGCCTGGGTGGTTCAGTCGGTCGAGCGTCCGACTTCAGCTCGGGTCATGATCTCACAGTCTGTGAGTTCGAGCCCCGCGTCGGGCTCTGTGCTGACAGCTCAGAGCCCGGAGCCTGTTTCAGATTCTGTGTCTCCCTCTCTCTCCGACCCTCCATCGTTCATGCTCTGTCTCTCTCTGTCTCAAAAATAAATAAACGTTAAAATTAAAAAAAAATTTTTTTAAGGAGATGTATACATAATCAGACAAAGGATATCGTGTTTCCAGATATTTGTTTCCAGTTAATTCGGTAGCCTTGCTTGTCTCTGCAAAGAAAAAGATTAGTAAAGTTATATTAATGATTTGGTCCATGGTATAATTTAAATATTGGTTTAAATCATATTCGTAGTATAATACTGTCTGAATTTTCTGTTTGTCTCATCTGTCTGTTCGAATAAGTGAATAGATAGAGATCTTTTACTAGCCTGGAACCTACCAATTCATAGGATCTAGGAGAAAATGCTAACATAATTGAAAACAGGTAAAGGTAGAGGGATTTTAAAGTTGGATATGTTAGGAGCAGAGGGACTTCAGGATCAGACTCACTGTATGATTATGTTGAGTGAAAGCCTCTTTTCAGCAAGCATGTTATGAAATTATTTTATAACAATTTTTCCCACAAAAATGGGTAAATAGGGTCATGTTCATCTTAATTGTATATGATTTTTATAATAAGCTCGTATGAATGCATCCTTGGCAAAATTGTAAAACTTGACAAATGTTATCAATTGTTTCCTGGGGGAGGGGGGAAGATCATGTTTTACAAGAGTACTAGAAGGTATAATTCCAGTTTAGAGGCTTAGGTACAACCATGCATAGACATGAATTTTTTGTCAAAAGTGCAATGTATTTATCGCTGACAATTGTGAAATAGATAAACTTAACAATCAAAAGCAAAGATGAAACCTCCACAGATTTAAGACGAAAATGAATAAACTTTACAACTCAGAGAGGAGACATGAATATAATAGATCTGGAAAAATATTAGACATGTGGTGAAGTTAAATACAAAATATTACCTAGACTGGTGTGAAAAAAAATAATATGCACATACATACATATCTCGAGTCTAACTTTGGAGCACAGGCATATAGATTATAATTGAGCACACCCTTGATGTTCTTCTTTAATACGTCTAGCCCTCAAGAGGCTCAGAACTCCCAACTTAATCTCTTCTCTTCCAGATCATGGATTCCTTCTTCTGTGCTCTGTGATCATGCAGTCACTATTCTGGGGGTTGAACTTCTATGTTGTCCAGCAGCTGTAATTATTGTGTTTGGTACACTAAGCTGAAATCAGACTATACTTCCTCACATTGGTTTTGGTTCACTGGTGCAGCACAAAATAGTTTTCCTTTGTCTCCCAATAGACAGTCTTCAAATAAAGATTTCATTAGTAAGCTTTTGTAGTTTGACTTTGTTTTAACAATACAAAGCACCTTCAAACCATTCTCAGTGTATTTCCTTTACCGCCTTGATGTTCTCTGGTCTTCAATTCTTCCTCTAAAAATATGCCACTGAGAAATGAATGTGTGATTCCAGTTAGGATCTAAGTAGGGCAGGCATTGTATTTTTTTAGTCAAATCATTGTGTAGCTTACTTGAACTTGTGGCTAACTAAAACTACTCTAATATATTTCATATAAACTGATGCTAAACTAAGTCTAAAATGATGTTGTATTTGCAAAATTACATTTTTTTTCTAAACCTGAAATTAAGGAGTTTTCCTTTACTTTTACTAAATTATATCTTCTTAATTGTAGTCCTTTTTACATTGTAGATAAACTGAGTCTTAATTCACATATACTAGCTATCCCTCTCAATATTGTTGCCTAACACTTTATATATCAAACATTCCGTATAATTTTTTATGTCTCTGAATAACATGGGGAACTGGAAAGTTCCCTAGAGACATTTCTCCATGTTAAGATCAATCTATTGATTGACATTTTAGGGACATAGGTACTGAATCAGCGATTGAATCCAATCCACATTTTTTGACCTTGTCTTTATGGATATAATTAGAAACTTACATGTGTTTTATTGAACTCAACACAATGTATATTCTCTAACATAATAGATCATAATAAAGGAAATTAGGTCTTTTAAGAGAAACTCTTAAGAATGTCATGTTAGCACTAAATAAATATTCCATTTATCTCATTCATGCTTACAAATAATTTTTTTAAAAACCCTCAGGTAAGCTCAAAACTGTCCCTATGTGTTCCAGATCAGACTCTGACTGCCTTTGCACCCCAGAAACCTAATGTGTATAGCCCTATCACTCCTTGACTAGTCCAAGTCAGAAAGCTGTGCCAAGAACTGGGCTCAAAAGTATAAGCAGAATAACTGTATCGCATAGCAATTTGCCTGAATAGAAAAACAGAGGGACAATTTGGACTTATGTCATTTGAGCTATTTCATACCTCCAGGGAGCTGTAGTGGGACTCTGTCATCAGGTACTGTACCAGTCAGCAATGCAGCCAGAAGTACACAGACCTTTGAAAATGGATAATTCAAGGAAGATTTATTTACTCAGACTATTTACAGAGGTATGTGTAAGGGAGGACTACAACAGATAGTATAGCCTGTTTCCAGCCTTAGCTTGAGATGATAAAGGGATGGAGTCCTTACCAGGAAACAGCAGGCTGCTAGAAGATACGGAAAGATGTTGGCGTGGTCCATGCTGGCTAGCCAGCACTCTAGGACATAGGCTGGAAGGAAGAGGAATAAACTGGAGTGTCAAACAAAAACATCCAGCACCATTGGCATGGTCTGTCAAAGGTCAGGCTGACAGACTGGAAATAGATATTAAACATATTTTGTGTTATGTACCCCCACCTCCTGCTGTGAGGCCTATAACCATCCTCTCATATCTTCTCAGTGGTCTGCCACTGCTATTACTCAGCTCCTTTCAACCGGATTTCCTTTCTTAGTTTATCCATAACTGATCATTTAAATTATTTTATTTAATCTTTAGCAGATCATGAAACTGAGGCTTAGCACTCCCACAGCTTAAGTGACAGTCAGGGATCAGCCAAGACATATCCAACTCCAAACTGTATTAATTTAGTAATGTCATAAGCTCTCTGAAATGCAGTGTTTTCATTTATGAAATGAGGATGCAATGACATAGATGTCATCTAAAAACCCTTCAACATCTAACATTTAACTCCATTTTATGCTAAATATTAATAGTGATATAAGCCATATGTATCTGTAGAAAGAAATACTTGTAAATTTGCCCTTTGGGGGAGCAATTTTATTTTTCCTTTGTGCTTTATCCAATGTCAAGAACATGTAGGTTTTTTTCGACAGATATCAGGCATTTTAAACATCAAGCCAAGATTGCAAAAGACTCCACACTGGGATACACTTTCAAAACAATTTAGCCACTTTGAAATGTAAATTGGATAAGCAGAAGCACTACTGACACAGTTACTATATTCCGTGCAGAACCGTAAGCAGGTGCAAATGAGTTCACTTTGTGATAAGAACCTGCACCTGTTGGAGAGCAGCATTTGGAAGTAGCCTGTTAGCAAATTCTAAGATAGCTGGAATAGGAAGAACATATTAAATTGCAAAGGGAGATCCGAAGTGATATCTACCCATTGATACATATCTGTAATCATGGGTTAAAGTCTGTACAACCTGATTTCCTACTATTTTAGTTTAATAATGTCACTTCTCCATTTTTGCCACGCCAGTTCAAATCTGCACTGTCAGAATTCTTTGTTATGGATATTCCATGTCTGCCTGGTCACACCCTGGTTCTGAAAAGGAAACTCTCAATATGGCCTGAGACTATGTTCCAAGAATTTCTACAGATAAACAATTATTTTTATCTTTTTGTTGGTAATGGTTTTGAGTTGCTTACAATTCAACAAGTGTTTAAGGCTTAGGTTGAAACAAAATATTAAGTCACTTTTAATTTAATTTATTATGCATATGTAAAGAGGCTTTACTTGTGTGCTAATTGTTTTTAACACCTTTCTTTAGTGTCTCCTAATTTTCCTCTGGAAAGGGAAAATGCATCCATACTTCAGGAAGTTTTATCAGAGTAAGAAACAATGAATAATATTTTAAGCCAAATCCTGAATTAGGATTCCTATAATAAACCCCACTCCTTCAGCAATGATCAAAAAAGTCTTGAATCTATTTTAAATAATATGTTAAGTCATTTTCTAAAATTGTTATTTGCCATACTTTAATAATCATCCAATGTAAAGGTTACTAGAATTATATTCAGAATTGAAGATGTTGAAGAAAGCACAGAAATAATACTTTACTGACTCCTTCTGACATATAAAATAGTGAAGAAATCAGTATGTCCATATTGCCACTTGCTCCTACAGGTTATTAAGAAGAAATATTTATCAAGAAATGCCAAGATTATTCTAAGAACTAATATTCAGAATACTTAACAACAGGCATAGTATAGGTACTAACCAACTAGAAATAATATGTCCATTAACAACTCAGAGGGTTGAAAAGGTGGGTGCCCCCTGAATATCAGCCCTGGCAGGAGGTACCATCATTTTCCTAATTTTGTAGATGAGGAACTGAAACTTAAAATGATTAAATAATTTCTCCAAAGTTCATAACCAATATAAGATTGGAACCCTGGCTGTTGAACCTAATTGAGCTAATTCTCAAATTTTCACTCTAACCAGTATGTAGATATTGGTTATCTCTGTCTAGGGCTTTGGTAAGTATGAAACAATGTGAATTGGACAAGTGGACTTGAAAAAATATACAGTACCTTAGTAGATCCAGAAGTGACTTTAGGGTTTGTAATCCAACACTATAATTTTACAAAATAGGAAACCAAAGTCTAAAGAAATTAAGTAATGCTTTTTCCTATGTTATGTTTCATTCCTATTATTTGAAATAATTTTAAGTGTTAGATATTAAAAACACTTGTACTTATTAATGCTGAACTTATTGCTAGAAACACTGGGTGATGAACGTATATCTGGAGATGATTGATCGCAGGTATTCACCATTTCAAACATAATCTAAAAGTAAACCAATTTATAAGCATAATTGAAATATCTCATTCTTGGTAGACTTATACCTATTAGTAAAAGAGAAGATATCAGAGAGCTGTGTGGTGGCTGAGCTTACATTTTTCAGTTTTCCAGCAAAAAATTGAAAGATTGCTAATAAGTCTAGAAGTCTGACCAATAGGCAGCCAGAGTGGCCTCTTACACATCTTTCCCCACTCTCTGAGTTTTTCAAGAGCTAAAAGAAGAGAAGATGCAAGTTCCAGGGAAATGTTGCATACTTAGGTTAATTTTTTGTCACTAAGTATCTTAACTTTTTAAATTAGACTTTCTAGATGTCTTATATAGTATAGGGTTAGCTCATTCCTTGTTTGCCAACTACATTTACATTGTTAAAAAACAAGGTAACAGGCCAAAACAGAGTTGATTATACTAAGCCCCATGTCACCAAACCAAGACTTAACTTAATTACAGTTTTGGCTTTCCCAGAAAATTTTTCCCAAAATGGAATCTTAAAATAGGCAATCAAGGATCACCTGATCAGTACTAGTGAGGTAATCTACCTGATAGATCACTTTCATCTCCTAAAGGAAAGAAAACTTGCAGTATCCAACCTGCTTTTTTGCCTATTATAACTTCTTTGTTTCTGCTGTCTTCTATCTATAAAACTCAGATTTTAGGGGTGCTTGGGTGGATCAGTCAAATGAGCATATGATGGATTTCAGCTCAGGTCATAATCCCCGGGTCGCTTAGCCTAGAGCCCACTTGAGATTCTCTCCCTCTGCCCCTCTCTCCCACTCACTCTGTCTCTTTCAAATAAATAAAATTTAAAATAAATTAAAACATAACTCTAATGTTGTACAGCTTCTTGAAGTTTCCTTCTGTCTGCTACATTGGAGGCTGCCCTATTCATGCATCAGTGAATAATGCTAATTAGAGCTTTAAGATTTACAGAGTTGAATTTTATTATTATTTTTTTTAAGTAGACTTCATGCCCAGCATGGAACCCAATGCCAGGCCTGAACTCACAACGCCAAGATCAAGATCCAAGCAGAGATCAAGAGTAGGACACCTAATTGACTGAGCCACCCAGGCACCCCAAATTTTGTTTCATAACAACATGAATAGCCTACATGTTTTGGATTTAAAAAGTCAGTCCATTCCTTTTCTAAATCTAAATTATGTTATTCTTTGATAAATTTTCACTTGATTACTTTCCTTCTGCATCTCCTAAGGCTGAGTCAAAATAATGTGAAGATTCTGGCGAATAGGTGAATTATTCCCTTATGATTCATTTTTTTAAGGCACGTCTAAGGATATGTTAGGAAAACACGTTCTTTTAAACTAACTTGCCTGATTTGAGGAGTCAGAGTGTTCATGGAGTTGTGATAAGCTTCAAACATAAGCTAGCTGAACTGTTAAGGACAGAGTTACTGAGTCAACTGAGAGAACTTTTAAATTAAAAACAACAACAAAACTTCAATGCACTTAACCAGTTTTTCTTTTATGCCTTTGATTTCCCTTTTCTACTTCACTCCCTTTTCCCCCATAAATACAAGATTCTCTATGATTCACCCCTTAAATACATCTACAGGCAAATATTCTAAGAGGAACAAAAAAAGCTATTTTTCCATAAATATACATTAAAATGGAGTAAAGGATTCCTTTCTACACATTTGACTGCCAGCATTCATTGTCTAATAGAATATTGGATTATTTTCTTCAAGGCTCCCTGTTCAAAAATCAATGTTCTGCTAGACTGAGCGCACTGACAGTAGTATGGAGCTTGCTAGACCGACAACTGGATGCCCTCAGAATTGGAATCCAAAGTTGTCCCTGCTAATGATGAGAGGTAAATAAGGAAGAAAAACTATAATTATATATGTTTCATTTGCAGTCATGAGGACCTTTATAATTTTGGGGGGGAAAGGGGAAATATAACTCAAGCTCAAGAAGATATTAATTCAAATAAAGGGATTAAAACTATCTCTTAATTACTTTTAGGGATGGATGAACTTGGCCATATTTTGGGTTTATTGAGTATCTCAAATGTTTTCGCAGATGTCTGCAGTTTAAAAAAAAAGCTTCCTCAGCTACCTTTGTTTTACAGATCTTGTGTAATTTATGGTAAATCCAAATGAAAATATTTTAATTTGGTTTGCAACTAAGAAAACATTTGGCTTTATGCTTTTTCCTATTAATGTTTGAAGTTTAGCTTTCAACTGAGGTCTAAATCTTCTAGAAGCTCTATGTGTAACAAAAAAAACCACATTTATTTGTAGGAAATAGATACAGCCTTTGTATATGAATATTACATTTAGTATCAAAGTTGGAGAAGGAAATTTTGAAAGAGCACACACTGTGTGTAGCTGTATTGATATTGTTTTAGACATATTCTATTGGTTTGAGTAAGAGTGCAGTACAGCCTTTTGTAAATCTCTTGAGTGTACCAGGATTTATGAAATAAGCCTTTTAAATAAAATTCTAACTAAATTAATTTCACTTTTAGTCAATATGTTGGGAAGCATCATTTTTATTGCTTTTATGTACTTTTTAAAGTATAAACAAGAATAATTTTTTAAGTATTTTATATCAATTTATGTCTAGTTCAAATATAATACAGTGGCAATTTTGTTAAGTAAATTATAAGCATAATTTATATTATTTTCCATATATTACTATAGTGAGCATATATATGTATATCTAGTACTACACACACACACACACACATTTGCATTTATACATACATACATATTCTAAAAATATCAGCGAGAATAGCTTACAGTATGATTGAAGAGGCTGCTTGTTATCCTATACTTAGGCCTATTACAAGAATTATTTCTGTTCAACCGACCCACTTTTGTCATTCTCTTTTTTTTTACATTTGGGGTTTATTTGCAATCCTATTACAGTACCCACCATACAGCCAATGATCAAAATAGTCTTATTCTGTTGGTATCAATAATGATTTTATCTAAAAAGAGCTATCCCACCTGTGAATATAGTAACCCAAATCATATTTCCTATTTTTGTGGCTTTCCTCTGCAAACACCATTTTGTGAATTTCTATAGGAGATATTTGTAACAGGCCATCAAAAACAGCGTCAAGGGTTCATTTTCATTTGTATAGCAGAAATATCGTATTTACTAATTTTCCCACCAGTGTACCCAGAAGTACTTTATCTAGTCTGACATTTTTATGGAAAGGAGATATTGTGTTTTGTCTAAAAGTGCATTTTCATATTTGGGAAAACTAGATACAGAGAATCAACTAAACTGTGGTTGGTTAATTTATTTCTGAGGCAAAACAATTCTTTGTTTACCATTATACACTCAACCCTGCCAGGGGGCATCCCTAGTGTTGAGGTAAAGGTATTTCATATAAATACTTAGCTAAGTTTTTCCTCAAACTGGTTATTCCATTTGACCATAACAAACCCCCAGTTCTGTTATGAATGGGCTATGGTATTTTCCACAGGGTTCTGACAATTCTTTTAGAGAAAATATGTGTGCCGTTACCACAGAGTTTCTTTAACAGATTTGAAGTCAAGATGTGCTAAGGACTGAGGAAGTTAAGAGAAGTTGACAGACTGCTTTTGACTTTTCTTTAAAATGTATATTTCCCAGTAGATTTAGGGTACATAATCTTATTACTTTATTCAAAGAGTTTCTTTTTACCTTATTCCATATGATTTCTATATCTGTTTTAAGAAATTACATGTTAAAACCCTTTGGTTCTTTAGTAACTTCATTGTTCTGTTTTGCTCTGCTTTTAATTACATAAAAGGTATGACCTCTAAAGCAAAAACAGAAGCTTTGAAGTTATGAATGATTTGCTGAAAACTGATATAGGAACATTGGAAAAATAGTTGCTGTGTCCTTCTTAATGTGTGTCATTACTAAGATAACTGTTAACATGAGTTTGTGATATTTGACTTGTATTGCATTAACTTTTCTGTTTTTATGAAAGCTACTCTTGCCTCACATCTTTGTGCTAGGTAGAGTCTTATGTTCTTATTTTTGGAAATTCCTTTGTACCTCCATTATACTGCAATTTTGGGATCTTTTCTGAGTTAATTTTCACTTCCTAAACTTAAGACACCATGATGTTTCTTACTGCTTTTCCAGAAATGCGTATTTTATTTGGCCCCATACCATTCAAGACAGGTTCAATGAAACTTGGAACTGCTGAAAACATTACTAATCTTCTATTGCTATTTGCAGTTGGAGGTAACTGTCTCCTTACATCCCTTTTCCACTCAATTCAATGAAAATTAAAATTGACAGAAACAATTTCTAGAAGGAAAGTGGAAAAAATGAACAAAGGAGTTGAAAATATATATCCTCTTATGTTACATTAGGGCTCCTGTACATTGTTATAAGTTCATTTCTATTGTAATGATATTTCAAATAAACAAAGTGTACATATTCAAATTATAAAAAGGAAACCATATAAAGTAACTTTTTTGAGTGATAAGACAAAACTGTTTGGCATAGTTTATTATGTACAGACTATATGCAAGTGAATGGATTCTCAAAAACTATGGTGATAAGATGTAAAATTAATGGACATGAATTGAAAAGAATATTAAAATCACACTATATTAGAATCTACACAACACCTTGTTTTAGCATGGTTTTTCAATGGTGTAAGTCAAATAATCTGTAATGCATTATAAGGTAAGAGATACTGCAGCATTATTCTTATCTTTTGATAACTGTGCAATGAACATTTTGCTTTAACTGAGTGAAAAACCTGGTTGACCAAAAAGAAATTGAGTGCACAAATCTCATGCTTCAGGGTTTCGTATCCAGATGTTATTTCTTTCCACTAAGAACCTTACAACAAAGGTTGCAAACTGTCATCTCCAAGTACAGTTATTAACAAGTTTGTGGTTGTTTGTTTGTAATGTTACTAAAATTTAGTAATTTTTAATTATTTATCTGGATGTTCTGCATTACTTAAAAAGTAACAGATGGCCACATTGGATTCTCATTCCTCCAAGGCATTGTTGACTGGAGCTAAGCAGTTCTTGCCTTCCTTACAAAAATTCTTTGCCTTCTTTTTTTTTTTTTTTTAAGTTTATTTATTTTGAGGGGGGGAGGGGAAGGGGCAGAGAGAGAATCCCAAGCAGACTCTGTGCTGTTACCGCAGAGCCCATTGCAGGGCTCAAACCCACGAACCTTGAGATCATGACTTGAGGTGAATCAAGGGTCAGAGCCTTAACTGAATGAACCACCCAGCCTGCTCCTTTGCCTTCTTTATTAAATTTTCTATTTTCCACCCCTTACTGTTTTGTAGCTGACCAACTTCCTTCATTTGTTTTAACTACCTGGCCCTGTAGGCATTGAATTTGCAATACCTTGAATAAAAGATCTGGCTTCACCAAAGTCCTTCATCTTGAAGTCTACTGGAAATGTTGGGCTATTCTGAGGCCTGTATGGGAATAGAATTTATTCCTAGATAGGTTTGGGATGGTGTATTAAGAGCAATGGTTTTGAATTTTGATTACACGCAATGCCTTCTTCTATCACAAATGTTATAACATATCCATTTTCCAAAAGTGACATGAAGTTTAAAGGTAATGTAATCTAGGGGCACCTGAGTGGCTCAGTTGGTTAAGCATCTGACTCTTGATTTCAGCTCAGCTCTCATGGTCATGAAATTGAGCCCACCTCCAGGTCCACACTGAGCATGGAGGCAGTTTGGGAATTCTCTCTCCCTCTCTATCTCTGCCCCTCCCTGCTCTCTCTCTCTTTCTCTCAAAATAAATAAACATTTAAAAAAAGGTAATGTAATCTACCTATACACAATTAAAATATATACTGCCCTTAGTACTAATGAAGAATAAAGAAGTATAAGACAAATACTTAGTCAGCATTACATTAAAAGACATAATAAAGTAGTCATACGTACACCTCTAATGAGATTTATTATGAACCTGAAAGCTGTGAATTTAGATTGATCCAGGTGCATATCTCTGATGACTCTAATGGCAAAAAGAGTATCATGCTCAACAACATGATTTTCTGACATGGTTGACATGGTAAAGAATTCCTGGTAAAGTTTCAAACAAAGCAAACTACCCAATTTTTTTTTAATATATATCTATACATGGTAAATGTAATTAAAACTACGCAGAGCTACTTTTTGCAGATATGACAACCTGTTGGCAAGGTCTTAGGATCCGCTAAGTATAAACAGACATTTCTCTGCCATGTGTATCTGGTTTTAGGGGGGCACTTAGAAAGTCAGATGACATCTGAAAAATGCTTCATTCTGAAAGACTTGTTAGAAGATAGCTAGCTAACATCCCTGGACATATGTAAACCCAGCCCCAACTAAATGCCAATAGTGCCTTTCAAGTGTTGTGCCAACCCAAACAACATAAAACAATAGACATCTCCAAATGTCTACTAAGGAGTAGCCCTGCCCCTGATGAAAAACAATTGTGTAATGTAACTGAGTTTCCAGAATTCCTGAGCAAAAATTACCTAAAAGGTAAACAGTGACCTTTTAAAATTGAATTGACAGAGAAGGGAAAAATTTTTTTACATAATTTGCAAAAGTTTACTAAATTAACGTATCAGTGCATTTACAGAAACAGTCCTTTCTTTAAATGATTTCTAATATTTGTTCTCAAGTAATTCCCTGATATTTTGGGGGGAAGTCCTTTAACTAGTTAATTCCATGAACCACTTTTTTACAAAAGTACAATATTAATATATGATACATAGTGAAGTTAAGAAATAGTTGCAAGCAAAATGTTTAGTTTTAAGTAAACTTAAATAAATTTTAATTCCATTTTTTATAATAAATATATGTAAAGATAATTTTAACTTTTCTCCCACTTGGCAACTAATGCATACTGCTTTATATATTTAACAAACGTCTGATTTGTAAACATAGATGCTAAAAATTACATTTGTCTCAGGCTTAATTTGAGGATTAAATATGGATTGCAATTTAACTCCTTGCACAAAATAAAATATATACCAATACTAAGGTCTTATTTTTAGAATTCTAATGCTTTGTTCTGAAATGATTTTTATATTTCTTGTATTTTTTATGTTTTACTTCTACATGAGAAATGAGAAAGCTTTAATTCTTTGTAAGCACTCTTCAGATAACACATTGTACAGGGTTGAATTTTATAATTTTATAAATAAAAACAAACCAAATTGGATATAATCATTACTATTTAGCCCTCTTTATGAAATATTACAATTTTTTCTATAGAAGAATTTTGGCTATAAAACACATTTTGTGATCTGATTAAGATTATCCTGAGACGAATCTGCTGAAATATTATCCTTTTTCTGTTTCTCTTTAACTTGTTTTCTAACAGCGGGGCACTGGGTGGCTCAGTTGGGTAAGTGTCTGACGTCAGCTCAGGTCATGATCTTGCAGTTCCTGAGTTCAAGCCCCACGTCATCGGACTCTGTGCTGACAGATTAGAGCCTGGAGCCTGCTTCAGATTCTGTCCTCTCTGTCCCTCCCCCGTTCATGCTCTGTCTCTCTCTCTCTCAAAAATAAATAAACATTTAAAAAAATTTTTAAATCACAATAACTTGTTTTTGAAAAGCAGTGTTCTTTATGTTGCAAACAATAGTTTATTGTGACATAGGTTAAATAGTCTTTGACCAAGAAAAAGATGTAAAACATTTAAACAGATGTTTAAATAGATGTCACAGTGAAAATACCTGTGACATCTATTATTACTCAGTTTCATCTGTGTGCGAAACCATGTGAGGACACAGGTCATTGCAGACTTATCTGATTTCCAGAAATGCCAGCTATGTTCTCTTGATATGCATTAAATAGATTCTGAATTTGTAATTAGTTCTGTTTCAAAGGTAAAAAAAAAAATCAAATTTCTTAATTAAAAAAAATTGATCATCATTCCTTCTCACTCCTTGTCCACTACCACCATCACCAACCAACTCTGTCCAGGAATTAAAAATCTGTTATTCACAGTTTTTCTTATGAACCCAATTCTAGATTACTATTTAAAACCAGAGTCGTCAATGTCTCAAGTAATCAAATACATTTTAACATCTGTTATGATCTTTATCTCATCCTCTACCTAATTTTTAGTGCAATGCAATAATCTAAAGTAAGCCATAGGACACAAAGGAGAAACAAAGTCATTGAGTAGTCTAGAAATTATATAAAAAACTTTAAGTGCTAGAAATCAGCCTGAGCTATAGACTGTCCAGAGCTTTTTTGTTTGTTTGTTACAACCGAGAGGAATCAGAATAGCATGCAAGAATGCAAGAGTACATTCATTATTAAATAGAAATGACCAGGGGCGCCTGGGTGGCGCAGTCGGTTAAGCGTCCGACTTCAGCCAGGTCACGATCTCGCGGTCCGTGAGTTCGAGCCCCGCGTCAGGCTCTGGGCTGATGGCTCGGAGCCTGGAGCCTGTTTCCGATTCTGTGTCTCCCTCTCTCTCTGCCCCTCCCCCGTTCATGCTCTGTCTCTCTCTGTCCCAAAAATAAATAAAAAATGTTGAAAAAAATTTAAATAGAAATGACCAATATAAATGCTTAGTATATATTTTTTTGATATTTAATACCACTTCATTAAAGATAGTCTTGTATAATATTGAATATTGGCATTTTTCAAAAATGGCCACAACATTTTTGTTATCACATGCTGTTCTAGAAGTTTGAAACTCTCCATTAGGAGATAGAATCTACCATCACTTGGTACTTGAGCCTTTGTGATGGCTTTGACAACTAAAATGGCTGGAATTGATGCTACATCCCTTTCAAAGTTCATCATAAAATGTGACATGTCTTCTGCCTTGTTCTTACATTCTCAGGATTCTCATCCTTGGAACTTGGCCACCACACCATGAGGAAGTAGCCAAAACCCACGAAAAGATCTAAGTGAAAAGCCAGTATCAATCACCATAAATGTGAGTGAACAAGCTTTCAGATGATTCTATCTCCCAGCTTTCAAGCTGCTCCATTTGACACAGAATGGAGAAAAGATATGCTGTGTACATCCACGGAATCCTGCTCAAATTATACAGGGCTTGAGGGGGAGAAAAGGAGACTGTGGGAACAGAAGCAAGTGATTAACCTTTTTTCATATTGTCCTTCCCAATATATAAGCATTCAGTAGTCTCCAAGACTACATATTTTTAGGGGAAAAAGTCCCTAGTTTAAAATTTTTTACCTATTTGATAAAATCCTAGTTAATAATTCCCTAACTACATTTTATACCATCGAACAAGCTATATCTCATACACAACCTAGAAGAGCACACAATCAACTACAAATACTTGTATCTTCTCTCAAGAAACCCTTATACAAATATACTTTTACTATAATTAAAGCATATAAAGGCCCTGAAGATCTGTTTCTAGAAAAATTTTATAAAATGTTTATAAAAGCCATTTTATGAATACTAAACTCAAGATATATATTCCTGACAATTTTTAATGTGTCAGAATATATATTAAATAATTTTAAAGGGATCTTCAAAATCTATTTAAGATATTTCTAAGTGGAATACAGCAAATATTCTGTATTCATTTTGGTAAGGTCCTAGAATGGTGCCCTGTTTGTTCCTACAGATTTATAAGAACTGATTTTCCATTTATCATTTGCTCAGAGAGGGACATTTTATTCATTTGCATTTGATAAGAGAATTGCAGAATAATAAAACATTGCAGTACTTATTTCATTTTTATTTTTTAACTTGAATAGTATTTACTACTGATCTTTTGTGGATATTGTGAAATCATTCATTTTTAACATCTTTAAATCCTTTTATGCAACGTGTCATAAAATATACTCTACCACTGTGATTCTTTTATCCCTTTCTAAGCTGTCATCTTACTTGTCAATTTTCCTCTGGGAGCGTGTGTTCTAAAGATGTTTTTGCCGAACATCATAGTAGGGCTTTACACTAAGTGTCTAAAACTATTCACTATGAACACAGGGTAAATTGGGTTACGTTGGAATGACAGTATATTCATTTGCAAGTCCCCTGACACAGTCATTTCAACAACTTAACTTTAGCATTTACAGCCAACTCCCAGCTGCAGAGGGAAATTCAATGGTCTCATTATTGTGTCTGAGCTGAACTGTGTCAGGCAGGAGGAGATCCAGAGTCGCAGGCAGATTGGGGCCTTCCGGTTCATCTGCAGTTTGAGCTGGTTCAGCAGCAGTGGCAGAATCAGGAGGCAGGATAGCATCAGCTCTTAGTGAGGAAGCTCTGGTTCCTCCTTAAATCCTAAACGAATAGCAATTTTTGCTCTTTGAGGCGCACAGAATTCTTTTGAACTCCTGTTGGATTCAAGGATCACAGGGATCAGCTTGACTCCTGGAAGAAGGATGTGTTCATTCAGAGGCAGCAGCTTTGGCAGCCAAAGAGGATTGTCAGAGCCTATTTTCCTTTTAGCAGCAGGAGTAAGTACTGTAAAGAAACAGGGCTCAGGGAGGCTGCATGATGCATAAACAGTATGTAATCCACCGAATGTGCTGGGAATTACAGAAGAAGGGGAACAGGAACACAATTCTGCTGATACTATACTTGGGGGGTGGGAAGACCTCTATGCCCTGTATACTGCTGCTTCCTAGGGAGGCTCTTGCTATTTGGAGGAAGTAAGATGCCCCGTGCATATTGAGCTGCCATCCCTATGCTTTACCAAAAAAGGAAAACAAAACAAAACAAAACCTCTAAGATTCTGTCACTGAATTCTGAACAGATATATCTCTTACTTATTATATTGCTAAATCATGTCACTTATTCAATCTATTAATTATTTAGAAAATGTTAGGGGTTGTGGCTTAGTATCTAAATCAACACAAGCATCAGTCTAAGCAAAGGGCAATGCTGGGGGTGGCGGTGGATGGGCACCTTCTCTCTTGTGCACAAGAGAGAAGAACATATACCTCAGAGAATTGACTCTACTATGTGAAATATGAAATATTTTCCTGGGGATTTATATTAAAGCTAGTATTTGCCTCTTTGAGTAGACTTGCAAACATTCTGGGCAGGAATAAATAAAGAAGCTATCATCAATCATTGGATATTTATGCTAAGGAGGACGGTTTTCTTCTTTCTTTGTCATTTGTTTAATGGCCCACTCAGCATGACTCCTGAAGGCTGTGGCTTCAAGCCCTGAAGGCACATGCCCAAAATCCAGCACAAGGTCTCTCCTTGCTAATTTACCGGCACTACTCAAAAGAAGGAAACTGAAAGTGGGAAACAGCCAACAGAAAGAAGGGTTTGGTCAAGCATAATACTTAACAGCTGCATTTCTGTTACTGAGAGAGCTCTGATTCGCCAGCCCTTCATAGAAGTATTTTCAGGAGAGCAGGATTTGGCTTGGGTTTCTTCCTGTGGAGAAAAAGAAATGGCAGGAACTCCATTATTACATGTTAAAATTGTTCCCTTACTTCCCATTGAAAGAAAAAGATTTTAGGCTATTTCAAAGGATAATAAAATAACAAACAACAATTAGTCAAACTTTGTGGAAAAAAAGAATACTTCCTCATATGATAATATTTGTTAGCACAATTGTGTCATTTAGGTACAAAGGTGCCTTTCATTTATAGCTATGGTGTGACTTTCAACTTCCAAACGTTTTACATTTAGGAAAATTGTATAAATGTATACTTTGTTGCAACCTTAGTCTTGGAAGCAAAAAACATTGGAAGACATTTAAGAAACATGGTATAAGTTTTGATTTATTGATAAATTTTGACGTTTTAAACCATCACACTTACTTTTTCCCGAAGTTGGTGCATTTGGTTTTGAAATATGTCTATATTCACACATAGCGAACCCAGATTAGGTCTGGATGGCCAATATTTTAAAAGTTATGCTCATCTCTTATGACTATTTAAATATATGGATGGCTCAGTCGGTTAAGCGTCTGATTTCAGCTCATGTCATGATCTCACGGTTCATGGGTTCTAGCCCTGTGTCAGGCTCTGTGCTGACAGCTCAGAGCCTGGAGCCTGCTTCAGATTCTGTGTATCCCTCTCTTCTCTCTCTGCCCCTCCCTGTTCTTCACACTCTGTTTCTGTCTCATATATAAATAAATGTTAAAGAATTAAAAATATATGGATTCCATAGGACTGTGAGCTACAAGGCATTGGCAACATGTTTCTCAATGACTGAATGAGTGAAATTGCCATTGTGGTTAGCCAACTTTAGAATGATCGAGGCCTCAAAAAGGAGAAGGAAGAAGAAAGACCCAAATGCTTCAGATTCCTTTCCTTTGACCCCAAAGAAGTGAATCAGTTAACAGAGATGACAAGTTCTTGGACCACAGAACGTAAGATTGTGGTTGCTTTTAAGAGAAATCTCAGATTGCTAACATGTTCTTACATATTTGGGGTTCATACATCTGTACTCTGTGTTAAATAATAAAAACGCACCTAATGTTTCTATCTTAAACATATTTTCCTAGAGTTTATCTGATTCTAAATACAACTTTTAAACATTTGCTCTATATGCATTTATTGAACATGTACTAAATCAAAGAATATCTGCCAGAGGCTAGAAAGATAAAGATAAAGAAGATAGATTCTTTGCTAGGCTTGGAACAGGTAGTGTATTGAAAGGTAAAATATATTTAGTTTAGTACTAGGAGTACCAATACTGGGCAATGGATAACCACAGCAAAGACCATTAATTTCAACTAGTTTAATTTTAGATGGCTTTGTGAGGAATTGGCATTTGAGTTAAGCCTGAAAAGGTGGTCAGAATTTCCATTAAGTAAGGGAAGTCATGAGCATAGGGACTGAGTTATTAAAGTTCACACTATAGTCTGGTAAAACTGAATTATAGAATGCATGGTGAGGATGACAGGATAGCTGTGAATACACTGAGCAGGAGTTGTTTAGTAAATATCAGTAAAATCTGAATTAAAGCGCAGTATGCTTAGCAGTTGAAATGCATTCTGAGAGACAACATAAGGAAAAGAGAGTGATTATGGATTTCAGAAAAACCTTTCAGGTTCATATCCTGTCACTTCCATTCAACCACAGGGACATTTGTTAGCTTCTCCAGGCCCCAAATGTAAAATACATCAACTGTAAAACCTATATTACAGGTTTGTCATGAAGATTGAACTGAGATACTATATATGAAATATACTGTGCCTCATATCCAATAAATTGGAGCTGCTATTATTATTGCTGTTATTAGCTGTGTTCTTATCGTGTAAGACAAAGTTACAACCATAGTTTGTGGCCAAATGTTATGGAAAGAAATTAAAGTTATGCTAAGCATACCGTAAATTGGAAAATCTACTTTGAAGAAGGCTGTAATCTTATCAAAACAGTTTTAGAATATTGATTGAAGCAGCATGAAATTTGTGGTGGAGTATGGAAACCAATTAGGAGGGTCCAACAACAGACTAAAGATAAATAAGAACAACAGATAGCAGCAGATGGAAACTATTGACCCATTCCACTTGATGATCCAAAGTAAGAAGAGTATAAAATATTGATGCCATTTTCATCATGAGAAACTGGAGCAAAGGAAGGGAAAATATTTGGAAAGACATGTGATGTGTTCAGTTTACTTTCAGTGTTTGAAGGACCAGATGACCTGAAATCAAAGTCTTGAGCAGAAGAGAGACACCAATGCAATTGATGTAAATTTTGAAGTTATCAGCACACGCATAATCTTGCAAATGGGTGTAATTTCCCAGGAAGAGAAAGTATTATGAGAAGAGACTCAGTGTAGACATTTGAGGAATCCCAACACTTAAAAAAAGGAGGACACAGTAAGGAAGATTTAAAGGTTTAAAGAGATAGCTTTATCCCTCGAATCTTTTGTTTAGTTATAAACACTATACTTTAAGAGGAATATGAACTGTCAGAACAACTTTAAGAGAATATGAGGAGACCTAGAATGTGAAGAGCAGGGAAAGAAAATTAGGGAAATAAAGACTCCGATGCTATAAATTCTTGGAGGACCACTACATGAAAGAAATACTTTGCCGTCTTTTCCTCCCTCTCTCGTTCATTCTCCTTCCTCTCTTATCTTTCTCTTCCTCCTTTTTATGTAGACAGAAAAACATAGTTCTAACTTAGGATTCAACAAAGAAAGCTGAGACAGATCCACTAATCATAACACAGTCTATTTGAGTTACAAGTAGGTTCTGCCTCAGGGTTACACACTTACTCCCATTCAAGTTCTGTCTTGCTGTGATTTGGGGGATTACGTATTACAAAGTAAAGGGCACATATCTAATGCAAGATTTTTTAATGAGATTAATCATACTATTTTCGAGGCACTCAGTTTTCCATATTTCTCTTATATAGACTTTTAAATACATGTCTTCATGGTCATACAGATTATATAGTTACATCTATGTCTATTCTCTATTTCATACAGTCATTTGATCCTAAAACATGAGAATTTATTCAAATGAGAGGTGGCAGATATAATTCAAACATTTAATATTTTAATCTCAATTTTTTTACCGTATTTTGACCTGAAAAATATGATTTGGGTATCAGCAATTTGAAGAAAGTTTCCATAAAGCTGTTGCAATGCAGTCACACTTTTATTTACATCCCACAAAAAAAGTAGAAAGCAGAGAAGAATGATTAAAATCATTAAAATATTTAATCAATATTTTATTAACTGTCATGAAGTAGTATATTAAAATGCTGTTGGTAATTGGGTGAGCTGCATCTATTATATCAAAGATGGGATATTTAAGTTACAGATGGGCTCAGCATCTTTTAATACAATAAGGATGTTTTATTGACATTTTTTCAATATTTATCACAGATAAGATCTCTCATTGTCTTTGTCTCTGTCTCTTCATTCCAAATCACAATGTTCCATATGCCCTCAATAAGAACTTTCCTTTTAATATTGAGTTCTGAGATAATTTCTTGGTTATTGTTGTGTCTCCACAGCCCAAAGCTAATTCTTTTAATTATACTCTAGAGATAAACCAAATGTACTTCCATTTTTTTCTCAAATTGTGCCCAAAAGAAAGTAAAAGTGTTAAGAAACTTTCAAGATGCTATGTTAATCAAACAATGTATAATTTCCTCTTTACCAGCCCTTATATATTAATCAGAATGATGAAACAGGTTTATCAAATTCTGAAAAAGATAATTCTTTACAAAGAAAACAATCTATGGAAACAGAATTCTTCAGAGAAAGTACTCTTAAACATTCAGGTCCATGATTATATGTTGGCTTCCCTGGACTCCACATTTACTTTATTCAACAAAATTGAACATTAAAGAGATAACTATAAGATTCATATAGTGGGGAAAAAACAAAAGCAACAATACACACATTTATTCAGATACACCTATACAAAACCAGGTTTTGTCCTCAAGGAATTCAGCTGATCTATGGAAAGCATAAAGATAACCTTCTAAATTTTTTTAAATGTTACAATTGTTATAATATTGGACTGCATGACAGTTCATGAAAACCCTAGAGGAAGAAGGATTTATTTGTAAAAGGAAGGTCAACAAACTTCCATAAAGCCAGGAAAATGTGTCTATGTGATTCATTAATGTGTTTCCAGTGTTTAGTAACAGCTCATGTTCCATGTTAGGAATTCAGTTTAAAAGTTGAGTAATTGAGTGTAATAATGGATGAATGAATTGATTAATGAAGGAGTGACATTAGAGTTGGATCTTAAAATATCTTATAAGTTCAGCAATTTGAGGGTTCAGATGAAAACGAAGGAAGCCTAATTTAGAACAATGACAAACAAAATGGTATTAAAGAGGTAGAGTCAAGAGAGAGCATCTGAAATTCTACTCTGTAACATTCTGAATTTGAGATGATTGCAGATATCCTAGTAAGGATACTAGGTGGAACGTTGTAATTGATATTAACACTATCAAGAAATTAAATCTATGTGTGTGTATACATATATATGTATATACATATATCTTTTGCAATTGAAATTATGGAAAAGGATGAGGGAGTCCTAAGAGAAGTCAGAGACTAGAGTGGGTAATGGAGCAACATTAAAAGTGATACAATCTCTACAGACACCCCAAAATTTCCAGTTACAACACAATCTCTTCAGGATGCTAGTGAAGAAAAAAAGTGAGGAGTCAGTAGGTTGATAGGAGGCGAAATTGAGCTAACATTTATTTAAACATATTTTTTGGTCGAGATGAGGGAGCCAATGAAAAGAAAAAGACACAAGAACAGGAAAACTTGACAGACCAAAAAGCTAGAGAGTGAAGAAGGGGCTGTCTTAATGAGCATGGAAGGGAGGCCTATACCTCAAAGAGTGTGGTTTCTTTGCTTCTAAGGCAGGAGGAAAGAATCTGAGACCCTTAATTGAGGTGAGAAGGAAGGATATTGGATACTGTTTCTGTTTTGTTCCTCCATTTTCATGATATAATAAAAGCTAGATCATTCACTCAAGGCAGTGGGTTAGTGTGGATCAAAGAGAGCGTAAGAGAACAGTACAAGTTTGCAATGACCTCCATACTGAAGGTATGTTGTATGAGCCAAAAGATCATTGTCAAAACATTTTAAAGACACAAATGAGTGTCTTTAAATTTAGAGAACCTAAATTTGTAACAGAATCAGTCAGCACCTTTAAGCAATTTGTTGAGGTGCTTGGTAACACGAATAGGACAAAATGGAAAATTGATCTATCTTAGGAAGAGAGACTAGCTGAGGGGATAGTGGCAGGTCAAGGGAGTGAGGTAGTGTTTTCAATAGTGTTTGCAAGTGAATCCAAAGAATGGTACCATGGGATGGCATATTTAGAAACCGAAGGATAGGGAGATTTTTAAAATGCCCAACAGTATATATTTTAGGAGTGAAAGTGAGAATGAGGATGAAGTATGAAAAGTCAGGTTAGAGAACAAGAGTTTTTAAATTGGAAATCAGAGATGAGATGTGGATAGAATCCTGTAAATGAGCATAGTCCCAATGTGGAAGGAGGCATTGGTGGCAGTATTTTTAGTTTATAGATCAATCCAATCAAATTTATTAGTCTCTGCCTTGAAAAAAATTTGTTTCTGCCATGGAAGTTAGGCAGGGGGTGGGAAACTAAAGCAATGGCTACAATAACAGCAACAAAACATTTTTAGACAGTACTCTGTCCAGACAATGACTCAATGGAACAACTCACCATCACCATCATCATCATCGTCATCATCATCATTCTTTAGTTTTTAAAAGCCTCCACTTAATTCTAATGATATTTGTTATGTTTGCAGGCACAATTATTCCTACTCTAGACATGAGGGAAAAAAAAGTAAGACTATTGAAACTAAAACTGATAAGTGTCGAAGGCAGAACTTGAATCCCAGATAAATTTCAGATAAAAGTATGGTGTTCTTTGCATTATTTACATCTACACCATGGTTTTCTGTTTAAGCTACAGTGCTCTTTCTCTCAATCTGCAATTTGAAGAAGTCAGGTGGCACAAACTAACCTTTCTGTATCAGAGTAGAGAGACTTAATATTCTCATAGAATGTAGAGATAGATTGATAATATATATAAAATATATGTAAAATATTTGCTTTTTATAGACTACATGAAATTTATCACAGGTTGTGCCTCTGTGTGTTCAGACAAAATATGTGCTCTGAACACTGAGGAAATGAGTCTGCTAATCCCTAAAGAAAAGATATTAGATACTTTTTAGGTAAACGTATTTATCTCATGTTAGCCCAGGGTACATTCATTGTGCTGGCCTGCGACAAGGATGATGGAAAGGAAAGACTTAGAGTAGAAAGCCGCTGAGTAGTACAGTCACACAAGAGCAAATTATTGTGGCAAAATGTTTCTTTTATATAAGGCAATAGACAGAAGACATCAGCTTTTAACTGCATATCCCTTATTAAAACAGACAAAGTATGCTAGATTTTAAGCTAGTGCCAATGTGAAGGTCTTTAAAAAGCTCTATTTCCAAAAACGGGCACTAGTGTCTCAGTCACAGAAAGTCCTAAGAGGCTTACGACGGACTTCAGCTGTCTCTTAAATGACAGTAATAACATAAGAATCCGTCTTTATCTGTGCATATCCCAAGGAGACTCAATTTATCAACGATAATTTTCTTCCTAAAATCTTGTTTGCTTGCTGCTTATGGGGAATTTCTCTATTCTTTTACCCTGAGTTCATCTGTAGACTCGGTTGCTGTATGATGTTAAATATTTGGAGGGACAGCTTCCATTATGTGGAAGCAGACACAGTGTATGCTTTAGTTGTAAATATGACATACAAACGTGCGGATAGGAGGCAGAATTTAGGGATCTCCAGGAGCAAAGGTGTAAGTTCAGCCTGCAGGCAGGTTCTGGCTCAGGGCCCCTGGTAGTATGGAGCATATGCTGATCATGAAGCTGATATGCACGCATGTAAAATGTGCCTGCAAGTATTTGGAGATTTTTAATAATACTGGGTTAGCATTTATCTGTAGGAAAGGTGAGACCAGGTTACATAAAATCATAGCAATGAAAGAACACCTCTGTATACTCTCCCCTGGTGTGTAACCCTCCTTCCTTTCATGTTGCCTCACCATCAACAACAGCCTTGCAGACAAAATTTGTTAATGCTACAGTGTGCAATTATGCTTTTTATTGTTTTTTGTATGCCTCCTAAGAAGACAATCGCCCTTGATATCATGGTGATATTTCAGCAATTCTTTATAGCTTCCTTCCAGTCTCCTATTATTAAGCATTTCAACCTCATTAATAATTGATGTCCACGTTTAAGTCGCTGGTTAGAAAATACCTCTAAGATTTTACTTTATTAGCTTTTGAGTAAATGTTCCCCAAATCTCCTCTGCATTTTGTTAAAAATGAATGTTATATATCTTTTGATAAAACCTACAGAGTTAAGTGCCTAATAAAATACTACATGACTAAAATGACAATTAATATTTTAGCTTTATGCTGAAGTATGACGGTTCACTTGCAAAGGTATGAATCACTGGTTTTTCATTTCTTTAATTCTGTATTAATTGGTACTTGAGGCAATAAACCATAACATATAACTTTGGCTTCAGATAAGCTTTAATGAGAGCCTGACCTTTGCTTAGATACTTCGGTGACAGTGAACGGGTTCAGGATAACCCTTTGAAGCTCAAATTTATGAGATAAATGTTCTCAGCATTTCCTTATCTTAGCTTGAGCTGATTATTTGGGATATTCTTGGGGGTTATAATTGAGACTTGGAAGAAAATTATATTCTATTATGTCAAGTTCAGTGGAAGCTTAAATAGCATTAGTGTAATTTTTTTTAATTCATTATTTTGCACCTGGAAAGGACTGAAGTTCAGAGATCAGCAAAAGGCTTGCAACTGGCCCCAAAATAGTATAAAAATGATTAAAGGATCACAGATATTTTCACTGTATCATAATAAAATCTTATGTAGATTTTATTCATTCATATGTTTATGTGCTATAATGCAGTGAAATCAGTGTTTAAACTGTATTTTATTATTGACTCATTGAACTTAAGAGTCACAGAGATATTTTATGGTTCCAGCACTTTAAAGGAGATGAAACAAATACAGAGGATTTGGAGTGTTTGGATATAGTTGTTGGGAAATACTTTCAATTTGAATACATTTAGTACCTCTCTTTTTAAAATGTTTTCAACCTGGGGCACCTGGGTGGCTCAGTCATTTGGGCATCCAGCTTTGGCTCAGGTCATGATCTTGTGGTTCATGAGTTTGAGCCCCACACTGGGCTCTGTGCTGATGGCTCAGAGCCTGGAGCCTGCTCTGGATTCTGTGTCTCCCTCTCTCTCTGCCCCACCCCAGCTCATGCTCTCTCTCTCTCTCTCTCTCTCTCTCTCTCTCAAAAATAAATAAACATTTTAAAAAATTTTTTAATGTTTTCAACCAGAACTAGAACTATGGCATCTGTCATATTGAGAAAGGTTGTATTTAAGTTGACAGAGAAGAGGTAGAAGATGTAAATGTAGACAAGCATGGAGCTACATAGCCTGATGAGATCAAAAAGGTGTCACTTTAGAGTCCTTGTCTTACTTGTGTACTTTATAGCAATGAATAGCTTTGACCATTAGCAGCTCTGGAAAGTCTCATTTCCTTGACAAATCTGATCTGGCTTTCTTCTGGTTCTCTTTCTTCTCAGGCTGCTCTTTATCACCAAGTTTCTGTAAGATGGTCAGTACTTGCTGAATGAATAAATGAATCTCCCATGAGATTACTTCTCATGCCTTCTCACATTTTCAGCTAACACAACTGTGTACTGATTAATGACTGACTGGTAAAGAAAAGGGAAAACCACATGATTCGTCTGTCATCTAGTTCATGATGGAAGACCAGGTTTAGCTCATGTATTTGTTCTGTGTCTCCCTTGAGTTAAAACTAAAATAAATATAAAAGGTGTAATAAGTAAGTAAATAAACCCATGGCAGAGGAAGAGAGGACAATGACAAAAGACTAAAAAACATCTGCAATTTTCTGGGAGATAGAAAGTGTTAGGTATGGCTTGAAGATGATCTAGGTAGAGAGGCAGTGGCATCTACCAAGGAGGCTAGTAGAAAAGTCAGAGAAATGTTTGCCTAGAATTTCAGAGGCCCTGGTCTTAGAACCATTGATTTAGTGAAGGCTTAGAATAAGAAGTGGGTCTATATATGACAACTTCAGAAGTTAGTAATGCCCTGTTCCCACCTCTGCCTACCATGATACACACACACATGCACACACACACACACACACACACACACACACACACACAGTCTGGGGTTTGCAGCCTGACAGAGAATGCCATTCCTGTTCACTCTAAGGTGAAGTTTATTAATAAATTAAGTTTCACACTATTCAATACCTAGTGAGAATCTCCCCTCGTTGGATGATTTAGTAATATTCTTTTATTTCCCCCAAGAGATTGCCTTGTGTCATCCTGGAAAGTGCAAGTCTCTGCTTTAGGTTTTAACCTAAATTATCTCCTAATCCCACAGAGCCAGTTTGTGTTTCTTTACCAACAGCTGTGTTTTTGCTATAATTAGCATGGTTTCTCTAGAGGTGGATCAATAACCAAAGAGAATCCTGCATGCCTAATACCTTCCAAAATAAGATACTAGGAAGAAATCTCAAATTCCAATCAGCTCTAATGTGCTGTAAGACCCAGCAAGATCACTCTGAAGTCTACCTGTTTCTTTATAGATTTGCCACTGTTGCCTGCTTTTAAAGACCTGTCTTATGGTTGCTAGGTCACTATAGGGAAAGTGGAAACAGGGAACCCAGCCTGGAAAAATAGCAAATAGCAGTTTTCCTTCCCTCCCTCCCTCCCTCTTCTTCCCTTCCTTCCTCCCTCCCTTCCTTCCTTCCTTCCTTCCTTCCTTCCTTCCTTCCTTCCTTCCTCCTTTCCCTCCTTTCTTTCTCACTCTCTCCTTTGTTTTCTTTCTTTTCTCTTTTTCTTCCTTTTTACCATTGTTTCTCTGTAACTAAGAGCCAGAATTACAAATAAATAAAGGGAACGAAGTAAGAGGTATCAGTGAGGCTTTTATGAGACAATAGTCCCAGAGTTGAGTTTCTCCCTCCAGCCTCATCCTTAGTAAAAAGTCACAAGGTGATAGCAACAATACTCTTATTGCTTTTTTTATGAAAATATTTTATTTGTGTCTAGATAGAGAATTGCTCTGAGGTTGGATCCTTAAAAGAACTTCAAATAAAACTTAGAGCAATTCATACAATAGATTATACTTTTAATAATGCAGTCATTTGGTGGGCATTTTGATGAAGCCTATTAATACCACAGTGTTGTTTGACTAAAGAAAAAGCTTTAAAAACAAGACCAGAAATGGGTGAGGGAAAGACATGTGGCAAGTAGTAAACAGAGACATTTTAATATGAAGTTAGGATTAAAAGAAAAATGAAACAAATAAGGACTTATTTCTTAAGAAAAATTGTGAGAGAAGTTATTTTTATTAACAAGGCAAGGAACAGAAGGCTAAGAGGCGTAGTTCTGAGATTCCCCTCAAATATTTTTGCCAAAGCCAGCTTTGCCTCTGGCCATGACTATAGACCTTGCCCCTTCTACTGAGCAATGGCAGTGTTCTCATACTCACCCCTAAGCAAGCATACTAACAACACTTGTTCTGATGTAGACTACGCCTTTCCTCTCCAACTTAGGTCTCCAGAGTTAGCTTGGGTCGGTACACACAATCCAGAATCCCTTTCTATGCTCTGCTGGACAAGGCCAAACATCTACTCAAATTTCATTTTTAGGTCTCTCTCACAAGTCTTTCTAAGGGATGAGGCTGGTGTAAAGATTTATTTACTTTCCATTTCTATAAATTATGTATTATGTAACTCACCTTCAGTTGTAGAAATAGCTACTGTCAGGTTTAGCTCTAAGTAAACTTTAATTTTCTCTTACACATATATCACACATTCTACCTTAGGAATTGCTATGATGCAGCAGAAAAACAATGGTGCTAATTTGCAAGTCAAATATAAGTATGCATATTAAAGTTTTTAGCAAACTATTACCTCCCCAAAAAATGTTAGCTATTTTTTTCTTTTTACTGTAAATATTTGTCTTATCCTGTTCCAGAGAGGATTTAAGTTGAGATACATAGATATAGATACAGATATAAATATAGAAATATGTATTGTCTAACATAGCAACCACTGGCTACATGTGGATTTTTAATATTTGAAATATGGTCTGAATTGAGAGGTGCTCTAAGTGAAAAATAAACATCAGATTTCAAAGACCTAATAATGAAAAAGGAATGTAAAATATGTTCTTAACGTTCTTTTTATTGATTACATGTTGAAATATTAATACTTTGGATATATTAGGTTAAATAACAATGATCATTAAAATTAATTTCACCACTTGCCTTTTACTTTTTTTTTAATGTGGTCTCTAGGAAATGTAAGATATCATATGTGGCTTATATATTTGTATGGTCAATACTAATATATAAAATGCAGTGAGATAAATTGAATCAAATTTAACACTGGCTATGTAACATCATTAAACATTTCTCTGGCAAGAGTAGTTCAGAGGGCCTTATTCTTAAGCACTTAATTTTTATGGAGTGTGGAATAAGACTAATACAAGGAGTAGCAATACTTCTAATTTTTGAAGATTGTTCTGCTACCCAGCCAGAGGGAAAATGAATTCATTTGACTGTGGTCTGGAGCAGGGTTAGGTGGTGGTGCTGAATACAATTGATGAATGTGTCTCTAATCCATTTATTTTGGCAATAGTAGATCTCTTAAATGGCAAAATAGATCAGTCTCTGTAGCATTTGCTTTAGTTAACAGTGGGGGGAAAAATGTTGCCATCTCACAGTTTTTGGACCCAACTGCAAAAATGGGATTAATGAGGCTCATTTCTACACTGAACTGCCCCAGGTCCCACACTACTCAGAGGACAATGGAAGTATATAATTACTTGTGTTAAAGAGAAATGGCCATGGGATCTAGCCTGGTTTCAGTGTGATTTAAAAGGATGGGCTGCGCACATACTTAATTGGATGTAGGTGATTTTTGGTAGGGGTGAGAAGTAGAAGAGCCGTTGCTCTCTGTGAAAAGGTACCTACTAGATATACATGAGAACAAAATTCAAACACTTCACTGAGAAAAGTTAGAACATACAACCCCAGGCCGTTCCCCTGCTCCGCACTGTAAGTGCACCAGCCGAAATGAACATGGTCACTTACTTTTTGCTCACGATTATCCTGAAGATAGAAGTATCAGACGAAAATCAAGAATTACAGACTGTATTTTTTAAAAAGTAGAAAGATGCAACGAAGCTTCCTTTTATTTCATAAAGCATAATAAGAATTTTTTTCCATTTTGCCAGCTCAGCATATCAGTATAAAGTGTTTCAAGTAATTTGTGATCTGAACTAAAGAAAGGTGATAGATGGGTCCAATCTATAGATACCCAGGCCTTTCTAAGTTAAGATTTCAGTTATCAAAATGTTCTTAAAATATCACAACAACAACAACAGCAAAAGGGTATTGGCAAAATAAAAGCAAAATGCTACACATCTCTTGTAAAAAGGAAAAAGCGATCATTTTATATATATTCACATATAAAGAGGTAATATTGCAGAACAAAATAGATAGCGTGATATTTATTGATAGTTATGGAATCTTTACTGTGCTACATGTAAACATTTTTAATTCATTGAAGTATTTAACCGTCACATAACTATTTCAATTTTAGATGAAGAAAGTGATGGTTAAAGTAATGAAGGAATTTGCCCAAAGTCCTCCAGCTAGTAATGACCAGAACCATCATTTAAACTCAGGCTGTGTGGCTCTGCAGACCCATTTTAATGGGGAGGACCTCTTATCTTCCCTTTTAAAAATCAATAATTCCATATACAGATTTGTAAAATATGGGAATTAATATTTCTTAGCTCACAGGGTTTTTGTGATATTTGAAAATTAAAATAGAAAATGTAAACCCTAGTTCTGTGTCTGCCATGTATCATAAAATGGATAATTATGTATATGTATGTTATTTACAGAAATAGGGGTGCCTGGCTGGCTCAGTCAGAGGACTGTAAGACTCTTGATTTCGGGGTTGTGGGTTTGAACCCCACATTGGGTGTAGAGATTACTTGAAAATAAAATCTTAAACAAAATAAACAGATACATATATATATATACATATATATATATACACACATACATATATATATATATATATCTATGATAGTATATAAAGTCATTTTATTCTGATATGAAGTTATGTTTTTCATATTCAGCGTTTATATTTTTTTTAATATTCATTCATTCTTGAGAGAGAGAGAGAGAAAGTGAGAGAGAGACAGAGAGAGAGAGAGAGAGAGAGAGAGAAACAGAGCATGAGTGAAGGAGGGGCAAAGAGAGACACACATAATCCAAAGCAGGTTCCAGGTTCTGAGCTGTCAGGACAGAGTCCAACATGGAGCTCAAGCTCACAAACTGTGAGATCATGACCTGAGCTGCAGTTGGACACTTAACTGACTGAGCCATCCAGGCACCCCTCAAGATTTGTGTTTTTTTTTTTTTTGATTTGTTGACCATTTTTTATAATCTTCAAAATAATTTAAGGTATTATATGAAAATTATTAGCCAAGAGTAGCATCTGGAAGTTATAAATATCTTATGAAAATTTGCAAGTTATTATTAATTATTTTCTACCAAACAATTCATTTGAAACATATGTTATATAAAAAACTGAGATTTAGAACAAGATAATGACAATGTTGTTTAGTTTATTTCAACATCTTTAGTCATGTCTACATAAAAGTATCCTATTTTACAATATGATGCATATTGAATTTAGGATTATGAAATAGAAATTACAGGTTTTTTCTTTTTAGTAATGGATACAAAACTCCAAATTGTTGCATACACACATGTAAAACTATGGTTTGATGATAAAACAGGTTCTAATTTGTGAGGAAAGGATTACATAATTCTGTTTTCTGAAGAAAAAAAAATCCAAATTGTTTCCTCTTTTTACCCAAAGTATCATATATTCCCACAGGTGGAATTCTCACCTATGACTTTGACACATAGTAAGTGCCCAGGTGTTTCTGGAAAAAACAGAATATTCTCTTGTAAGATTTTAGAATTTCTTCACATTCTCTTATATGGATCTATTAAGTCATAATACTTTTATTCTACAGTACCACTTAGTCTTCAGATTTAAGGTTTTGTTTTATTTTAATCCTATGACAAACATTTTACAAAATTAATTTAGGATAAGTTAACTAAAGCAGTATTTTTCATGGATAGGACTCTACCTTTATTCTCATTGCTTTCCTCCCACAGGTTATGTATTATTAAAAATAACATGTCATGTTCTTATAATGAATACCCTAAAGAAAAATGTGGACAGAAGAAAAAGACAGAAACAATATGTGTCAGTCATGAAGGAGAACTGAATTCTAGCTTATAGAGCAAAATTAAATGACTAAAAATATCTAATCAACAGTGACATTTTTGAGTACCAGCTGTGCAACATAACAGGATTCATCTTAGTCTGCAAGAGAGTTTATATAGCTCGTCAGAGCATAGTGAGTAAAGTACGGGACCAAGAGTCAGGAAATCTGTTGGCAGTTCCAGCTTTGGCACTCAATGCAGGAATAAATCTGAGAATATTCATCTGTTTAAAGGAGATGTTGATGACTGTTAGGACATAATTTATGAAGAAATATAAACTAGAAAGTTTATAGAAGTATGAGTTCTGAAAGCTGAATAGCTTCAGTATATCACGGATATTTATTTTAGTCAACAGTTTAGTGACCTTGTATAAGTTACTTTATTTCTCTATGGCTTACTATTCCCATTGAATTCTCAGGGAATTATAATAATATCTATCTCTATGGTTGTGGGAAGAGAATCAATGAAGAAATGTATGTAAAGAACTTAGCACAATAGCCTCTGTGCATTTTAGTTATTTATATTATTATCTATAAATAATGGTACATGTGTCTACATCTTTCACTATTAAATTGAAATTAAACATTATTTTATCATGTGGGACCACTTTCTAATTGATATCAACTAAACAAAGCCCTCTTATGTTTTTGGTAACTGAAAGACCACATGGATGGAATCTAAGAAAAACTTGCCACATACTAAATTAAGTACACGATGATCCAGAATATATTGTTTTCTATGAGAAGTAGAGTGACTGCCTCTCATTCTCTTTGGAATTTGTATAAATAAAAATAAAACCACATCTGGGGCACCTGGATGGCTCAGTCGGTTAAACAGCTGACTGCAACTCAGGTCATGATCTCGTGATCCGGTTCGTGCATTCGAGCCCCATGTCGGGCTCTGTACTGACAGCTCAGAGCTTGGAGCCTGCTTTGGATTCTGTGTCTCCCTCTCTCTCTGCCCCTACCCCACACACACTCTGTCTCTACCTGTCTCTCAAATATAAATAAAAAGTTAAAGAAATAAAAAAAAAAAACTATGTCTAATTTCTAACCAAATGCAAACACTAACAATTTTGGCTACTTAAGGAATATGTGTGATAAAGATAATCATAGGGGTGGTAGTGTGATTTTACTGAGGATGGCTTAAATCATATGATTTAAATCCTTTTCCATTCTGCTTTTGCATTTAGATTAAATGTAGCAATTCCTTCAAACTATTTCTTAAATATAAAGACTAAATTTTTATTTATTTTTGATATATATATATAGTATGAATATGTCATAATAAATTACTTCCTTTTTAGTTTATGTGATAATTTAATAAGTTACTTGCCCATTATTGAGTATCTACATTATTTCAAAATTTGTTATTTTAAATGCCAGTTTGAAAAATAAATCCAGGCCTATACCTATTTCAGTATATAGATCATTCAAGAAGGATTTCCAGAATTGGAATTGCTGAATGAAAGGGAATGTGTATTTTATGAATTTTGATAGTAAAAAATGATTTTCCAAATAATAGTAGTATTAGACTGGCACGTTCATCATATTGTCCATCAACATTAGATTTTCTAATTTTCCTGACAATAATAATCTCATAGGTAAAAAGTATTATATGCTTGTATGTATGTATTTATGTATTCATATAAGTTGTTTTATTAGATTGAATATCTTAATTTTTTTTTATTTCAGAGAGAGAGTGCAAGTGGGGGAGAGGGGCATAGGAAGAGAGAGAATCATAAGCAGGCTCCATGCCCACTGTGGAGTCCAATGCGGGGCTCAAATCCATGATCCTGGGATCATGACATGAGTTGAAATCAAGAGTCAGATGCTTAACCAACTAAGCCACCCAGTGCCCCTAGAATGAATATCTTTTAATATGTTTATTAAGTCTGTTTCCTCTTTATTAACACTCAGTTCATGTTTTTGCTAATTATCTATTGGGAAGATCTTTTTCTCTATCCTTTTGGTAAAATTAGCACTTTATAAAAATAACCTCAAAATGGATTATAGACCTAAATGCGAAACCCAAACCTATAAAAACTTACTCAGAAGGAAACCTAACTGAGGAGGGGGCCATGCAATTCAACAGGATTTGGGTTGCTCAAAGCACTGACTACAGGCTTGAGTGACTACGACAGAAAGCATGGGCTAGATAGAGTTTGAGACAAAATAGTAGAGAGTGGCTGGAAGTGGACCACAAGAACCATACTGACTAAGTTAAGAACTTTAGTATTTCTCCTAAAAGCACTGTGACAGTATTAGAGGAGTCTGGTCTCACTCTGGGCTGTAGCATGAAGAATTACAAAAACTGACAGAGATAAGTCAATCAAAAGCAATGGCAGAGTCCAGGTGAAAGTTCTAAATTGGTAGAGGAAAAGAAAAGAATTGGATAAAATAAAAATATATTCAGAAGTTAAAACCAAGTGATTTGATGATGAATTTTCTAACAGAGTTAAATGAGAAGGAGGTAACCAGAGTGACATGGAATCTTTTGTGAAACTGCAGAGCTTTTGGTAAACTCTGTAGAGATAAGGAACCATATTCAAACACCTGTTGGAGAAGAGATAAATTCAATTTCAGAGCCATTGAATTATGAGGACTATGTGATATCCTTGTGGAGATATTGTGGAATACAGTGGGGCACATGCAAGTGGTCTCCCTGAAGAATGCAATAGCAATTCATGGGTTTTTAGAAAAATATTGAAACATGACTTAGAGGATATTTTCTATTAACTGAATATTGAGTCTTGAAAGAGCCTAGAATATGTACTTGAGGAATTCCAATATTTAAGATCAAAGAAGATAATTTGGTAAAGGAGAATAAAAATAAGCCTCTAGATGGAGGAGAAAAATGAGGAGAATATAACATCATGGAAACTAAAGAGAGAGAGTATATTTAAAATAATAGGATTTTGGTCTTTTCAATGAAAGCTGTAATCATTGTGTCAGAATTTTGTCCAGAATTGGATTACTTTGATAAATAATACCATAAGGCAAGATCTTCTATTTGATGTAATATGAAGACATCACAGGGAGGCTTAATTATTCCTTATTATAAACTTCCATTCTTTAGATTATTATAACTCTTTAAATTATTAAGATGGATGCCTAGTTTATTATTCATTTTCTCTCAATTGCAACATGCAAAATATAAAACATTTTGACCATGTTTGATATTTATTGATCACTTAATATTTTTGTTCCAATATATTAAAATAATCTTTCATTACATGTGAAATGTTTTTGGGGATGGGGGGATACATGGGTGGCTCAGTTGTGAAAGTGTCCAACTCTTGATTTTGGCTCGATCATGATCTCATGTTTCATGACATTGAGCCCCACATCAGGCTCTGCACTGATAGCACGGAGCTTGCTTGGGATTCTCCCTCTCTTTCTGCCCCTTCACTGTGCTCTATCTCTCTCTCAAAACTAAACTAAACTAAACTAAACTAAACTAAACTAAACTAAACTAAACTAAACTAAACTAACATAAAATAAAGTAAAATAAAATAAAATAAAGTAAATTAAATAAATTAAATGAAAATTTTTGCAACTTCATATTTACTTAAAAGACTTTTTATATTAAGAGTAGCTGAGAAGTCTCTGTGCCTCTGATTGTGCTTTCTATTAATTATTTGTTCAGTACAGCTCTCTGGGATTGATTTAAAGTCATTTAAGAGTTAATCTGGAAAAAGATGTTCAGATAAATTTAAGGATAAAAGATCAAAATTTTTCAGAGGTGGAGAAATATACAAATCATATCTAACAGCATAAATATGGACTCTGTCACTGCTGTTTGCCTGTTTTGTGGGTTTTGTTTAAATTTGTGTTATAAGCAGAGAGTATTAGCCTGATAAATTTCTGTCTTTAGAATTTATCATATATATATTTTTTCTTCAAAGTGGTCTATCACCTCCAGAAGAAAATAAAAGTGTATTCCCTGTAGGATGCAAGTATTAATAAGTTGAACTTGAGTGGATCACCAAAGATGCAAAGAAACTAAATAAGTACTTAAAAAGAACTGTCTTTATATTTTTTTGCATAAAGTATTTCTTCATGTTAACTGGAAAATGACATTTAGAAAAAACAAAAAGCAGAGAAAAAAACCTTTATAGAAGAAAAGGAAAAATGTTTATATAATTTTAGCATAAATGTTGAAGTGTCCTATGCTTTCTTTGCTTGATCACAAATAGTACACAAAGGAGAGCAAAGATGTGTTATGTACAGAAGCTTTTCAATCTCTAGTGCCAACATGCACTTTAGTAGAGTTATGAATTCCATCTCACTTTATTTGGAGTATCTTATCTAGCTCTGTAGATAGGAAGAGCAAAGTTTGCTCTAGCTCACCCCAATCAATCTTATTTTAAGAGTATACTGACAAAGACTCTCTCCTTGACCAAACTATGGTCAGGCTCTTCTGAGTCGTCTTCCCGACTGGGCCTTGACCTTGGCCTTCAATGTCTACCCTATCTTTGCCAGGTCTTTGTCTAGCTAGAATTTCGTTAAGTTAGTTTAGAGAAAAGTTTTTGGCCTGTGTTTAGCAAGAATCCTGATAGGTTACATTAATATGAATATCCCTATCCTTCATGTCTCCTTTTAGTCATTTTCTGTTGACTGACCCCTTACTCTGCTCCTTGGCTATAAATTCCCACTTGTCTTTGTTGTAGTTGGAGTTGAGCCTGATCTCTCTTTCCTAACACAATATTTCTATTGCAGTAATCTTGAATAAAGCCATCATTACTGTTTTAACAAGTGTCAGAATAATTTAACTGTGCCTGATCATTAAGAAAAAAAATCTAAAAATAAATATTCTAAACTAGGTCTCTGAAGATAAAAATAAGCAAACTAAATGATTTTGCAAAGAAGTAATGAAAAAGCTGCATTCAGGTACCTCAGAGTCACTTTCTGTTCAGCAGAACACAATACCCTATACTCTGAACTGCCATACTCTTTTTCCTTTACTAACACATCCATCGTGCTATGGATATGTATGGAGATACTGTTGAAGGCCAAAGGCAGGTCATCTCAAGATGGACCACATTGACATGAAGATTATTTTGAGGTAAAAAGCAATAAAAACCCAGACTCAGGAAAAGATCTCTACCTCCCCCACAACTGCCTAAAAGATAGATAGAGGACCTGCTTTGGGAAAAGAGCTATCACCATAAATAACTATAGCATGATATGAACCAAGTATGGCAGATGGGGAGGGACCTAGCAAGGCCACTTTGATTGAAGTCCTCCCCATCCCATTGTTTCTGAATGGCCCAGCAAACATTTGTCACACATTTATTATTTTTTTCATCTTCCTGGAAATTGCATTCCTTTATTCTGAAGTGCCAGGTCCCTACTCCCTTCTCCTTAGTTCAGAATGACATAAATACCTCATTTTGCCTGACTGCTTCTGGAATTGCCATGTTTATATGGATCCCCATATTTACGCTATTAAATTGGATTTTCTTCTGTTAATCTGTCTCATGTCAGTTTGATTCTCAGTCCTTCTCAAAGGACCTTGAAGGGGACAGTAATTATTGCTCCCCAAAAGAATCTATATGTGGAGTTCTGATTATGTGGATATGATTTATGTGGATTCTGTTTGGTGAATAACAAGCAACTCTTCCAAATCCAAGAAAGAAACTTAAATTCAATTGAAACCACTGAGTTTTAAATGTGGGAAGAAACAGACCCTTCTTTCTTCTCCATTTTTTTATTGTGTGGGGCATTTGTTAAGACTCTCTCCCCTGCATGCAGTCATGGGTGTAGCCCGTGACCCAGAACCCACGTTATTCTAATATTGTGCCTGTTCACCAAGAACTGAAATTCAGATTTCCTAGCACATTGCATAAGACTTGCCTTACTCTTTTCCTATGTGACTTGATCTCATCTCCTCACATTTTGATGCTTGTATCCTGTGCTTCAAGCTTGTAAACCACTTGTCATTCTCTAACTCTATGAAGTCTCCCATGCCCTCATTCTTTACTGTATGTCTTTCTCACTTCTTGAAATCTTCCTACATGTATCTTGTCCTGTTTTCTGTTTCTTAAATGTGTTTGCTTTACACCTCTCTTACTAAGGCTGAACTTAACGTTACTGTTGCTGGCTGAACTGGGGAGACCCTGGTCTCTGAGGTCTCAACCCAGCCCAGACCAAAGATGTAGCTGAAGGCCCTTGGTCCCTTCAGGGGAAAGAATTCAAGGACAGACACAAAACAGCAGATGATCGACAGGGCAGGAGATTTTATTAAAGTGAAAGTACTCTATCAAGATGTGAGAGCAGGTGAGCTAAAGAGGTGGGGTTTTTGGAAGCAGGATTTCTCATCGTTTCTTCCTTCTTTGGTCAGTGGTTTCTACTTTGTCAGCCATCTTGAGCCTATCTGGTTTTATCCGGCTTCTCATGGCTTTGTTCTAGAACTTTGCCAAGATAGGCCTCTGACTTTCTTGGTAGCTGGCCATTATGTCCTCTTTGTTGGCCTCCAGACATTCTGTTAAAACCTAACTAACTGCCTATGGTGTTAACCTCTTCAATGATGTTTTTCTAATTTTCTTAGAAACTTTGAGTTGGTTCTAACAAAGCAGCTTTCCCAGAACTTTGTATATCATTGTGCATCATCAAAACTAGATCAGTTTATGATTATGTTTATGCCTGTCACTCCTACAAAGGCAAGGATGTTATTCTATTCACCTATGTAGAAACTTCCTCTGTCTGCCATTAGTAGGTATTTAATAATATTTCATGAATTGATTAGAGTCTAAATTATGCATTATTTTTGCATTTTACATTGAGTTCTCTTGGGAGTACTCTGTTCTCACCTATATCCACTTTGAGTGCAGCCTCAGATCTTAGTTGCATATCTCAGAATTTTAACCTCCCCACAAACAAGACCTAGAAGTCATGACAGGCCACCCACTTCATTTCATTAAATACCATTGTGGACATTTGGTTCTCTTTTCACCATTTCCTCTCCAGTCTTCACTCTCTTTCATCTTCTATATTATCTCCCAAAGCCTCTCTAATCTCTTCTATTGTTTTAAGTAATCCAGCTCTGCCTTCAGTCATACATATCTCATGCCACAAAGCAAAGGCCTCAGAAGATGAACCCTTTGAAACAGTTACTCAAATAGGCTGGCATGAGTGGATAATATTCATTGCCCACTCCAGTTAAGTATTAATTTAACAAGATAGGTCTTCTGAGAGAAAGGCTGGGGGAACTTCACCACAAAGAAAGATTATATTTTTTTCATTTTGTATAAATTCTTATTATTTTGGCATAGAACAGCAGTCCACTGTTAAATGATTTCTATAGTGAATCACTTTGTACAATTAATTCTTTTCTAATGCAAATAGTCATCATTAATTTATCCTTATTAAGATTTGGATTTTCATATATTGGATTTAACAGAATCATTTTATTAAAGATATTTTATGGCTTCAAAGAGGCTTAAGAAATGACCCCCTAGAGCTGTATCATTGAAGCATTTATCTCTCACTAATTTATTAGTTTAATAACTAATTAATGAATGCCTATCATGCTTCTTTTTCCCAAAATAAATCATGTCTGAATGAATGAATGAATGAATGCAAGAAATAATGGATGAAAATGAGAGTAGAAAAAGGCTCAGTTTTCCTTAAGTTCTCTTGAGTTGTTTTTCATTCTTTCATAAAGTTTAATGGTCTCTGTCTTTCAAATAAAGCATTTTTGCATTTCTGAAGAAAATATAGAACCAAATTAGGGGTTTATTAACATCACAACTTGGTACATTTTCAAGATATTAATAGGCATAGTTATTTTACGTGAAACCTAACAGGCTTGTGGGTGCAGACCTTCCTCCCTCCTTTCTGTTTCTTTGAAGTGGTCTTGAGCCCAGTTGAGGAGGGAGCTCTTCTTGCCTTTCATTATCACTCAGTAAATCCTTGACCTCTTTGTTTCTGAACTTTTCCTCCCATAAAACTTAATCCTTTGGCTAAACTCATAGGGCAGATAATCAGAAAACGTGAGCTTGAAGTGACAAAATAACAGTAAAAGTAATGAAAGAATTTGCAACCACCCAATTTGCATATGGAAATTTTCATCAGCAGTTCAAGAAATGGCTATGCTGTAATCACTCAGGCAGCAGCTGCTTAAAATCAGTGGTGAAAGCAGCATGTTTTTTTTCTCCTTTCTGTATGACTTCCCCCCAAACAGATTTAAATTCATTTTTCTCAGAGTTCCATATTTCTATGTATGTTTCACTGCTAACTTTTGTTGTTGTTGTTGTCATCATCATTGGATGTAATGTGCTATGACATAATGGACGACTTGACACCTGAATACACTGCAGAATATTTTAAATATTTTCTTTATCAAAAGGAAATGTGAGATCACTCATATTCCTTTTATTTATTTATTTTTTGCTTTGAGAAAACTAGCTGATTGACTTGTCATATGTTGATTTATATATCATTTGTGTGAAAATAATATAAATTCATATTAGATTGAGTAAATCACATGGTATTCATAGAGAAGTTGATAACACTTGTAATGATGGAGTAAAATATAAATTATATTTTAACATTTATGCTTGAGAGGAACAGGGATACCCCGATACCCTGATAATTTGCTAAAATAATCATTTTCAGGCTTTTTTGAATCACCTCTCAAGATTTAGTATTTTGGTGCTTTAGGAAAAAGGTACAGATTTAAACAGGATGCTTTGCAATGTATAAAAGTAAGAAAAAAAATAATATTTTCAAATTGGAGAAATAAGTATGGCTTAATCCACAGGAGACTAGAAAATGGAATTGTAAGTATCCTTCTTCATCAAGAATATAGTGTTTTGAGGGGCTCCTGGGTGGTTCAGTCAGTAAAGCATCCAGCTTCAGCTCAGGTCATGATCTTGCGGCCCATGGGTTTGAGCTCCGCGACGGCTCTGGTGCTGACAGCTCGGAGCCTGGAGCCTGCTTCGGATTCTGTGTCTCCCTTTCTCTATGTCCCTCCTCTGCTTGCACTCGGTTTCTCTCTCCCTCAAAAATGAATAAACATTGAAGATTTTTTTTAAGAATATAGTGTTTTGGACACTGGATTTTTAGCTTTTTTTTTTTTTTTTTCTAACAGATTTCCTTAGGCATCCCAGTGGTGGAAACATTTTTATGGTCCTCATGATATTTTCTTTGCTTGTGGATGAGGAGAGTATTTACTAGGTGACCAAGGCTTGGGTCACCTATACTCAACCAATAATTTTAGGCTGTCCATAAGCTGTGAGTGGCATGGCCATGCTTCCTTTACATCTTGCTCTCCAGTACCTCTGATGATACCTGGCACTTTTTAATAAGTGATTTAAAATACTGTGAAGTCAAAACTCAACATGTTTATTGATATTTAGCTATAGAAAGCAATAAATAAAGGTGGAAATACCACCAAGGTCTGAGTTTTAATCCTGGTTCTTCTAGAAATAGAGTGATCTTCATCTCTATAGCTAAGGGAATTGAATTGTGGAAGAGATACACTTCGTCACTGCAGAAAGTAGGGTCTAGAATTGGATACTAATGGAAACACAAAGGCAAGACCACTTACCTAGATTTGGGGGGTGACGATGACAGATAGCTTTCTGAGAGAAATGAAGATACAAAACTGAAGCTTTGACAGAGTAGTAGTGATTGGCATACAAAATCCCTGGCCTATTGTAAGCACTCAGTAAAAACATTTGAATGGACTTTGTAAATTTTAATTTCTTCTTGTTCTCTTTTTTTCTCTCTGTCTTTAGTGGCATCTGGCAAGAAATACAGTTCTTATTTTTTGAATTCTAATAAATTAACTGTTGCAGTTTTTAAAAATTATAACAATTTTTTTGGCTTCACTCCCAGTGGTACTTGGAGTATTTGTCTCTCCCTATGAATCTGTATGGGCTTGTGACTTTTTAGAACAATGTAATAAATACAGTGGAAGTCACACTTCATGAATTTGAGGTTTGGTCAGAAAAGGCCATGCATCTTCTGCTTGTCTCTTTGGGAATAATTACTTTCTGGAAACTCTTTAGGATGTGTCCTCTCAAAATCCAGCTGCTGTGGTGTGAGAAGACTAAGCCACAGTGAGAATCTGTAAAGATGTACTCTGATCAACGGTCACAACTAAATCCAGCCTTTATTTCATTCTGTCTCAAGTTCCAGACTACATGAGAAAAGAATCCTGTAGGTGATTCTAGGCTCCAACCATTCAGTTAACCCCCTTTCATTTGAATCTTCCCAGCTGAGTTACCAGAGTTGAAATAAGCCATCTCCATGGTACCCTGACCAAATACCTGAACCAATGAATGTGTTAGCATAATAAATTGTAATTGTTTTATGTAACTTATTTTTAGTTAAGTTGTTATGTGGCAACTTTTGTGGAACACCATTAATTATCTATTTATAATATTATTGTACTTCTTATTTACATTCAGGAAATTTCAAATCCTAGGTTAACTTCTTAGCTGTACATGCAAAATATAACTAATGTTCTCTTTTCCTCATCAGTCATGTAAGAGTGTGTTCTAGCCAAAAAGAGTAATATGTGGAAATAAGTGTGTGATATATCCAGGCAATTGAAAGTAATTCATTATAGATGGATCACAGAATTTGAGAAGAGGAATAGCTAGAAACAAAACTGAGAATGTAAGCACCAGATCATGAAAGTTCTTACAAATCATTTAAGAAGTTGAAGTTTAAGCTGAGGGCAACAAGAAACTGCTTACTTAAAGCACTTACATCTCCTGATCATATTTGTATTTCATAAAAATCTGTGTGGTTTCTGTATGGATTGTGGATATCAGGGATTAAGTCTGAGGATGATGTGGCCAGTTAGAAAACTGTTTTAGTAACTGAGGTAAAATACGGTAGAGATGTCACAATAGTGGCAGTGGAGATGGAGGAAACTTGATGAATCCAATAGATATTTATCAGATAGAATCAATAGAATTTTGTGATTTGTTAAATATAAGTAGCTGGGACAAATGGAAAAGTGAAGAATGGCATGATTAACTAGGTGACAGTAAGCCAGCTGGACAATAACAAAGAAGGCCTACATTGGAGGAAGAGAGAAGAAGCAGAAAATTCATGATTTTGACATGTTGAGTTGGGTGAGTAGATTGTGTTAGTGTTTCCAATTATGGCTTTTAGAGGATCCTCCCATATTGCCTTTGGGCTTGGTGTGACTTGCTTTGGAATTGTGGCCAAACTGACTAAACCAGAGACTTCAAATATGTTTGTACATTCTACTTCCTTGCTTGGATTCCCCCCACCATCATCACAATAAGCTTGTGTTAGCCTGCTAGAGGTTGACAAGTAGAGTCAACTTGATTTATTTTATCCGAGGCTATCTAAGACCAGCCAGATCCCAGATCACTGACCAGCTAATCACTCACCCATGAAGGAGTCCACCTGTGATAAGCTGGGCCTGGTCTAGATATACATAATTACCCATAGATTCATAAATGTTTGTTTTAAGCCACTAAATCATGGAGTGGCTTTTTACACAGCAATAGGTAACTAATATTTTTTTGAAAGTTCTATTGTTGAGAGGTACACAAATGAATTATGAGACCTGAGCTTGGAAGAAACTTTTGGCCTTCAGGCAGAGCTACTTGTCAGTTTTCAATTGTTCATCCTTACCTGTTGTTTATGCTGAGTGTCCATTCTGATTGGTTGGGCTTGTCTTCTGGTTGAGTGATATGCATGCATGCCTTTTACCCCTTTACATGTAAATGTAGATTCCAGAATCATTTGTGTATAAGTAGTTAAGAGTCCATGAGAGAGGAGGATAAGACTACTCACCACTATTCACAAGAGTTCAAAGGGAAGATGGTGAATAGGAGAACCATTTGAAAGACAATATTTAAGGAATAGACAAGGAGAAGAAAAAAAGAAACTCCAAAACATCTGGGGAAGGAACATGTAGTAAGGCCAGTAGTGGCAAGATAGTGTTCATTGAAACCAAGAAGAAAGAATGTTTAAAAAAGAAGATGTGTAGAAAACACTACTGAGAAGTCAATAAGATTGTGGCTAGTGAACTTATATTGGATTTAGCAACATTAGGGGCATTAATGATCTTGAAGAGGGCAATTTCATGTAGTTGTAAAATGATGGAATTGGGTCCATTTTGATTGCCGAAAAAAAATTCCCTTTTTTTCCTCCTCCATTCCTCCCTCCCTCCCTCCCTTCCTCCCTCCCTCCCTCCCTCCCTTCCTTCCTTCCTTCCTTCCTTCCTTCCTTCCTTCCTTCCTTCCTTCCTTCCCAACTGAAAATACTTGTCTCTATGAGTAGGATGAATAAATTAGAAATATCTCCTGTGATCAGTCAGATGCTGTAAATGTGAATTAATTAGAAAAGAGTGAACTGATAAATTAGACAAAAAAAAAAAAGAAAAATATTTTTATATGCTGACAACATCTGGTGATGGCATGCATAGTAAGCCTTGCCAAGTCTACCACATTAAAAAAGCCTCACGTTTAGAACTCATCCACATTCTCTCAACTCTAACCTGATTACAAGGGGATTTTGTTGTTGTGAAGAATAATGAATGCACCATGGTTTAATAGCACTATGACAAATTTGAGTTAAGTAGCTTTCCTGTTGTTAGAGAGGGCAATAGCAACATTGCATATTCACCGATTACTCCCTCTAACCTTCCTATCTTTTCTTTTAATTTATTGCTGACTTAGAGAGGACAGTGAGACAGAGTTTTCTGTCAAAGGAGGCAAGCAGCCATTAGACTGTACAGTCACATGGTCATAAGAATAGATGATTCCAAAGGTTGATTCTGTTTCACAGGTTACAAAATAGTCTTTTTGTGTAGTAGGAGATGAGCTATGACCAAACAGCAAAAATGTTTCCTTGGCACTTTAAAATGACTGAAAATAAATTAAAAACAAATAAAATAGTATCACTTTTTTTTAGTACAATGGAAATTTTAAAATCATTTTATTATTTAATTAGGTTTTAAAACAGATATTTTAAAACTGATTCTAAGTAGTTTTGATCACCTATAATAAATGACATACCTCTGTTTATTGGAGATACAAAGTATCTATATAGAGTATGCTCCTTGCATTTTAGGCTATAGTGATTGATGAGTAAGATAGTCATATCAAAAATAATTGATATTAAAACTTAAATGTTGTTGCATAGGAAACAAAATCTGATGAAAACATATGAGATAAAAATCTTATTTAATTCCATAAACATTCATCAAGCTCCAATCAAGTGCAGGGCATTTTTCTATTCACCAATGTTTAAACAATGAGTCTGACTGAATTCCTGTGTTCAGTGAACTTAAGTTCCTCTGCAGTAAATTTCTGAAATTCTCATGCACAAAAAATTTTTTTAAAACATCATGCTATTTGCTACAACATGGATGGACCTATGGGGTATTATGCTAAGTGAAATAAGTCAGAGTAAGAAAGATAAATGCCATATCTTTTCACTCACAAGAAAATTTTTTAAAAGTTTGGGCTGACTTTAGACATAAAATAAAAATTTAAAAACAAACATTATAAAAATAAGTGTCAATCACCCAATTGAAATAGATAACCATTACTAATATTTTATTATAAAATGTTCAGTTTTTTTGACAGAAGCAGTTTAACTTAATATAAACATACAACTCAATTTGGATTTCATATTATATCATAATTTTTTAAGATATTGCCATTTTTTTAAAAACTTCAATTTTCTTTTTTGTCTAATGTTAGTGAAATAACTATGTTACAATTCCTTGTATACTTGCTTGTTATCCAGTTAGGTTTTTTTCTTTCTCAGTTTTGGAGAATGAATATATATATATATATATATATATATATATATATATATATATGTGTGTGTGTGTGTGTCAAAAAGGTACTCTGTAAGAGTCTGTTAAGAAAATGGAAAGACAAGTTACAATATGAAAGAAAATAGATGAAAATCTCATATGTCATATGTAACAAGGGCTTATATATAGAATATAAGAATCCTCAAACTCAATAGTAAGAAAGTAAAGAAACCAACTTAAAAATGAGAAAAAAATTTGAATATCCATTTTATCGAAGAGGATATACACATGGCACATAAACACATAAGATGGTCAACATCATTAGACTTTAGGGAAATGAAATTTACAACCACAATGAGATACCACTAAATATTTATTATAAATGGATAAAATAAAAAATAGTGACAACACCAAATCTGGCAAGGATTCAAAGAAACTAGACCACCTACCTATACATTGCTGGTAAGAATATAAAATGGAGGAGTTATTATGGAAAACTATTGTCAATTTCTCATGAAATTAAACATACACTTACCATATGACTCAGCAATTTCACTTGTAGATATTCTACTTAAAACAGTAGTCCTCAGAAGAGCGTGAGAAGGCAAACATTTCTTAATGTCTGGAGACATTTTTGGTTTCTACAACAGGAAGGGAGGAGAGCACTACTGCCATCTAGAGGGTGAAGGCCAAGGTGTCTTACCATCCCACAATGCACTGGACAGCCTCAACAAAGAATTGCACAACTTCAAATGTCAATACTACCAATGTTGAAAAATCCTGCCTTAGGGAATCAACAACTCATGTTCATATAAAAACCTGTACAAAAATGTTTATTATATCAGCTCTCTTTATAATCATCCCGAACTAAAAATACACAGAATTGTCATCAGATGAATGGATAACGAAACAATGGTGAATCCATAAAAAGGAATCCTACTAAATCCATTCAATGGAATGCTTTTCATCAATAAAAAGGAACAAACTATTGAAGCACCCAACAACTTGGATTAGTCATTATGTTGAGTGAAATAACTGAGTCTCAAAAGTTTATATAGATTATGATTCAATTTATATGACATTTGCTAAAAGGCAAAAATGCAATAATGGCAGAGCAGTTGTTACAGAGAATTTAGGCATGGGATAGAGTGTTATTACAAAGACAGCACAATAGCGTTTTCATGGTGGGGTAATGGAACTCTTATGTATCCTGATTGTAGTGGGAGTTACAGAGATAAAATGTGTTATCATTCATAATATGTAAACAAAAAAGTCTATTTTAGTGTATACTAATTTAAAAAGTGATTTTTAAAAATATGTGAAGTGCTTCCTTCTCTTTTTTTTAATTTTTTTTTTTAGTGTTTATTTATTTTTGAGAGAGAGAGATGGAGCACAAGTGGGGTAAGGGCAGAGAGAGAGGGAGAGAGAGACACAGAATCCAAAGCATGCTGCAGGCTCTGAGCTGTCAGCACAGAGCCCAATGAGGGGCTTGAACCCACGAACCGTGAGATCATGACCTGAGCTGAAGTTGGATGGTCAACCAATTAAGCCACCCAGGTGCCCTAGCTTCCTTCTTTTCTAAATTCTGGATGATAGTGTATAGTATTAGTATTATTTCTTTCTTAAGTTTTGATAGAAATTACTAGGAAGCCATCTGGACCTGAAATTTTCTTTCTTAGGAGGTTATAACCTCTAAATCCATGATTTCAGCAGATTTAGGAATATCTGGACTATCAAAATGTTTCAGTTACTTTTATTGTATCTTTAAGGGAATTGTCCATTCCTCTAACTTAACATATTTATGGTCATAGATTTCTTCTTTTTTCATTTATTAGCCTTTCAAAATCTGTAGTTTTGGGGCGCCTGGGTGGCTCAGTTGGTTAAGCGTCCGACTTCAGCTCAGGTCACGATCTCGCGGTGCGTGAGTTCGAGCCCCGCGTCGGGCTCTGGGCTGATGGCTCGGAGCCTGGAGCCTGCGCTGATGGCTCGGAGCCTGGAGCCTGCTTCCGATTCTGTGTCTCCCTCTCTCTCTGCCCCTCCCCCATTCATGCTCTGTCTCTCTCTGTCTCAAAAATAAATAAAAAAAAAAAATTAAAAAATCTGTAGTCTTCAGTGACCTCTTCTGTTTCGTTATTGATATTTGTAATTTTGTTTTGATAACTCTGGCTAGGGTTTTCTCCATTTTATGAATATTTTCAAAGAACCAGGATTTACTTTTAATGTTTTTTTTTCCAGTCACTCTGTTGCTAATTTCATTGATTTATGCTATTGTATTTCTGTCCTGTTCTTCGAGTTTATCTAACTTATTAAGGGAAGTTTAGGGGCGCCTGGGTGGCTTGGTCGGTTGGGTGGCCGACTTCGGCTCAGGTCATGATCTCGCAGTCTGTGAGTTCGAGCCCCGCATCGGGCTCTGGGCTGACAGCTCAGAGCCTGGAGCCTGTTTCGGATTCTGTGTCTCCCTCTCCCTCTGCCCCTCCCCTGTTCATGCTCTGTCTCTCTCTGTCTCAAAAATAAACGTTAAAAAAAATTAAAAAAAAAATTAAGGGAAGTTTAATAATTCATCTAGGACCTTTCTTCTTTTTAAATATTTTCTCTTAATGCTCTAAACTTCCCTCTAAATACTGTATTAGTTACATTCTACAAATTTTGATATGTTGTCTTTTTATTCTTAATTTTTCTTCATATTTCTTCTTTGATCAATGGGTATTTAAAAGTATATTTAACCTGGGGTGCCTGTGTGGCTCAGTCGATTAAGCATCCAACTCTTGATCTCAGCTCAGGTCATAATCTCATGGTTCATGGGATCGAGCTTCACGTGGGGCTCTGCACTGACAGCACAGAAACTGCTTAGGATTCTCTCTCTCCCTCTCTCTGCCTCTCCTCTGCTTGTGCAATCATGCTCCCTCTCTCTTTCTTAAAATAAATAAATAAACATAAAAATATATATTTAACTTAAAAATATTTGGGAATTTTTCTAAATGGGAATTTTATTATTGATTTGTACTTTGATTACATTATGATTTGAATGCAGACTTTATATAATTGCAATTCTTTTGCATTTTTTAGGTTTTACTTATGGCCAAGCATATGGTTTAATTTGGTGAAAACTACATACACTTGGACAATTTGTATTCTGCTATTGTTGGGGTTAAGTATTATATAAATGTCAATTAGTTCACCTTGGTGAAATTGATTTTCAGATCTTTAATTTTTCATCAATTTTCATTATTTTCAAAATTCAGCTTTTAGTTTATTGATTATTTGTATTGGCTCTGTTTTCTTCATTGCATTCTTCAACATTAATGAATGAATATCTCTTTATTCCATCTTTCTCAGGTATGTCCTTTTTTTCTTTTCTAATCTTTGAATAAGAAATTTATTTTTCGGTCTTTCGTTTCCTTTTTCTTAGTAAGTACATTTTAAGGCTAAAAATTTACCTCTTAATGCTACTTTGGCAAATCTGGATTTGTAGTGTTTATGTTTCATTACTGAAATAGTTTTATTTTCTATTATATTGTCTCTTGTTTTACAACTTAAAACAATTCTAAAGATTTCTTATTAACTTTTTATTCGTGGACCTAAGTATAATTTCAGTTTGGATATAGAATATAATCAGCATAATTACAGATTTCTGCTATTTTTTGGTATTTGTTTTATATTGAAGGACAATGCCATTTCTGTTTTCCTACTTTTGATGAGCCAGCTTATCATTTTGGCTTGCACACTTAAAACTATAAGACATTTTTTATTGCTGAAATTCCTTCAGGAGAAATTGATTTGTAACTATCTAGTAGGTCATTTATTTCATTCTTTCTGTGATACACAATTTTTTGTTATGTATGATTGATTAACATTACAACAGTTATTAGCAGAATGAGCTATATTCTTTAAAAATATTTTTTTTTCGTTAAATTTGAGATAGAGAGAGGAGAGAGAGAGAGAGAAAGAGGGTGAGCAGGGGAAAGGGGCAGAGGGAAAGGGAGAGGGAGAGAGAATCTTGAGCAGGCTCCATGCTCAGCATGAAGCCCAATGTGGGGATTGATCCCATGACCCTGGGATCATGACCTGAGCCAAAATCAAGAGTCAGACACTCAATCAACTGTGCCACCCAGGCATCCTGGGCTATATTCTTTCATAATTAAAAAAAGTCTTTATTTTTAAAATCCATTCTAATTTTCTTATTTTAACCTTTTTATTGGATTTTGTAATCATTTATCAATTATATGTTATTGACCATAAATGTATTTTAAGATTTTTTTGCTAAAAGTAAAAAAAAAAATTATTTTATTTTATAAATATAGTTAAACACGCAATGTTTTACATTAGATTTAGGTGAACAATATAGTGATTCAACAATTCCATACATTATGCTGTGCTCACCATAAGTGTAGCTACCATCTCTCACCACAGAAGACTGTTACAATACCATCAGCTGTCCTTCCAATGCTATACCTTGCATCCCTGTGACTTATTCATTCCATACTGGAAGCCTGTACTTCCCAAATAATTTTTTAATATTAACAAATATAAATGTGGATTCTCTTTACCTTTATTATTTCATCATCTGACTTTGCATGTCGTTTATTTGCTTGTTCTGATTTCTAGTTTCTTCAGTTGCTAACATTTTGAGCTCATTTTTTTCATTCTCTCTATGTGTGTCCCTCTGCCTCTGTCTCTCTCTTTGTCTCTCTTTAGCTCCACCATTACATAAAATTTTATGTGTACGGTGTCCATTTTCACTAATTTATAAATACTCAGATTTGATTCTTTTTTACTTAATTATGATGGAAAATATGTTAAGAGTTTTGGTTAGGCTTTAAAATTACATATATATATATGCATATATATATATATATATATATGCATATATATATATGCTTAAATAGTGACTTTTTAAGATGTCTATTTATTTTTGAGAGAGAGAAAGAGCATGAGCAGGGGAGGAGCAGAGAGAGATAGGGAGACACAGAATGTGAAGCAGGCTCCAGGCTCAGAAATGGTAATGGTCAAATCTCTATTGCTCGGGTTTGTGGTGTGTGTTTGTGTATGTGTGTGTGTGTATATGTATGCGTGTATGTAAGGGAGAAAAGGGGAGGGGAGGGGAGAGGAGAGGAGAGAGAGAGAGAGAGAGAGACAGAAAAGAAACAGAGAAACACTGAATAAAAAATGCCATGTTCTTAAAACCTGATAAGTGGGTACACCACTTAACTATTAGCTATGAAGAGTTAGTGATGATTACTATATGCCAGGCCCTATTCCAAATATTTTGCATGCATTAAATCATTTAATACTATAATCACCTGTAAAGTAGATATAATTATTAATCCTCATTTTGTTGGTAAAGAGGGTGAGGAATAGGATAATTTAGTGAAATTTTCCTTAGCCTTTTGACTACTCTAAACATTTGGGTTGTGTCAATTTTCCCTATTAATTATTTAGTTTGTATTGGTTATTTATGCACATTCAAAACATTCAGAGGAGAATACAGAGGAAAGTAAATCTATCTTGCCTAGATTCATCCAATTTTACTTCTCTATAATGTCCACTATGAACAATTTATTCTTTTTTTCCTGTCTCTTTCTCTCAAAAAAAAAAATCATACTTTTTAAACATTTGGAAATCATTAATATGATTTGCTGAATAAATATATTGTAGTTGATTATCCTAAAAGATGATGAAAGGATATTTGTTAACATTCAATATATATTCTTTACCTAAAAATATGTTGTTAGAGAAGAGTTGAAGGGAATTTCCTTAACTATCAAGGGCAATTAATAGAAACCGAGTAACTACCTTTTTAGAACTAGTTTTTAAACAGTCTTCAACACTCGGCACTTGTGCAAACTGAGTTCAGATCTAAAGGAAGGACCTCATATTTATCTCTTTATATTTATTGTCAGTTTTACTCCTTACACTGGGAGAAGGGATAGCTGATTAAATTTAATCAGTTAAATTCTGATTGCCATCTAAATTATCTATCGTTAAAAAAGACTTTATTAAGGTACAATCATCAATTAACTACACTTAGTTGAGGTGTATAATTTGATTTTGATTTTGATGTATGCATATATTTGTGAACCTGTTATCATAATCAAGATAATGAAATTATTTATCACTGCAAGAAATTTTCTCTTGCTCCTTTAATATCCCCTCCCTTCACATCCCTCAAAATCTCCCCTCACCATAGGCAATCAGTCTTCGGCTTTTTGTTACTATAGATTAGTATGCAATTTATGGGATTGCATATATATCAAATTACCAAGTGTATCTATGTTTTGTCTGTGCCTTTGACTCAGTGTCGTTACTTTGATATTTATCCATATTATCATAACTATCAATATTTCATTCTTTAAACAAACACTTAATATTCATTATATGGTTATACCACAATGTTTATCCATTAATTTATTAATGGATATTTAAATTGTTTCCAGTTTATAGTTCTTACAAATAAAGTTCTATGATAATTTGCATAAAACTATTTGTATAGACATACGTTATGTTTCTCTTGTGTAAATACCTGGGATTTGAATGACTGGATTATGTGGTAGGTCTATGCTTAACCCTTAAGAAGCTGTCAAGTTGTTTTCCATAGGGACTACACAAATTAAGATTTCCACAAGCAGAGTATGAGAGCTCCCAATACTCTGCATTCTTACCAACACTTGGTATGGTCATGTGCTTGGTTGTGCTAAAGTCTAACTTAGCAATTTTTCTTTGACATATATTTTTAATGTTTTATCTAAATGTAATCTTTCTCTAGGATAAGTTGACAAAGTTTTAAAAAAAAATTTTTTTAATGTTTTTATTTTTGAGACAGAGACAGACAGATCGCAAGCGGGGGAGGAGCAGAGAGAGAGGGAGACACAGAATCCAAAGCAGGCTCCAGGCTCTGAGCTGTCAGCACGGAGCCCAACGCGGGGCTCAAACTCAGACTGGGAGATCATGACCTGAGCTAAAGTCGGACGCTCAACCGACTGAGCCACCCAGGCGCCCCAATTGACAAAGTTTTGATACTGTGTTTCCTTCCAGAAATTTTAGAGTTTTAGGTTTTACACATAATTCTGTTATCTATTTTGACTTAATCTTTATGTATGGTGCAAGGTATAAACCAAATTTCTTTTCTTTAAATAAAATACCCATTTTTTTCCAATACCATTTGTAAAAAGACTATCTTTTCTCCACTTAAATGCCTTGGAATCTTTGTTGAAAATAAGTTCATTATGTGAGGATTTAGTTCTGATATCTTTATGCTATTCAATTGGTCTAATTGTCTATCTTTATATTAATGCTCTATGTTTTGATTTATGTGGCTTTATAACAAGTCTTGAAAGAATTAATCCACCAACTTTGTTCTTTTTTTACATTGGTTGTAGGTTGTTTACATTTCCATATGAATTATAGACCCAATTTATCAATTTCAATACAACAGGTTTCTAAGATTTTTTTGAGATTCCATTGACTCTTTCGATTATTTGAGAAGCATTAGCACCTTAATCAACATTAAATATTCTGACCCATAAATATGGTATATTCTCCACTTATTTGAGTCTTCTTTAATTTTTCTTTGAACTGTTTTGTAGTTTTCAATGTAAAGATTTTGCACATCTTCTGTCAAATTATTACCAAATTTTCATACTTTGTGATTTTATAATTCTTTTATTTCAATTTTCTGTGTTTCTTGCTAGTCTATAAAAATACAAATTGTGCTTTGCATTGATTTTTGCATCTTGATACTTGCTAAATCCACTTATTTCACTATTTTGCAGAATCCATTTTATTTTCTACATACAATCATTATCTTCTGGGAATAAAGTGTTGGCATCTTTCTTTTCAGTTTGAATACTATTCTTTTTCTTTCTTGCCTTATTTTTCTGTCTGGAATCTGTCCTGCAATGTTGAATAGAAGTAGTAAGAGTAGATATTGTTATCTTAGTTCTGATTTTAATAGGAAATTATTCAGTCTTTTAACATTTATTATAATACTAGCTCTTTTTTTCATTGATATTCTTTATCAGGTTGAGGAATTGTTCCGAGTTTACTAGTTTTTTTTTAATTGAGTAACTGATGTGGAATTTTGTGTAATGAGTTTTTATGCTTCCATTGAGATGATCATGTGTTTTTCTGTTTTATGTATTTTTTTAGTGTAATATGGTGTTACATTGATTTTGTTTTGTTTTGTTTAATAAGCCCCTTCTTTAAACCTGGGATAAATTCCAGTTAGTTATAATGTATTATTACCCACTTTTAACTTTTTTTTTTTTATTTATCTTTATAATCTTTATTTATTTTTGAGAGAGAGAGAGACGGAGCGTGAGCAGAGGAGGAACAGAGAGAAGGAGACAGAGAACCCGAAGCAGGCTTCAGGCTCTGACCTGTCAGCGCAGAGCCCGACGTGAGGCCCGAACCCACGAACTACGAGATCATGACCTGAGCTGAAGTCTAATGCTTAACCGACTAAGCCACCCAGTGACCCCTAAGTTCGTTTTTTAAAGAAAAGTTTTATATTTTCAGAAAAATTGGGTAGAAAGTATAGAAAGTTCTCATATACCTATGTCTCATAACACATAGTTTCCCCTATTATCAACATTTTGTATTGGTGTGGTAATTGTTAAAACTGATGAAATATTGATTCATTATTATTAATTAAAGTCTATAGTTGAAATTAGGCCTCACTCTTTATACTGTACAGGTCTCTCAGTTTTGCAAAATGAAAAATGTCTTGTATACATAATCATAATCATAGAGCACAGTTTCATTGCACTTAAATATTCCTGTGCACCACCCATTTTCCCTCCTTTACTCTTTCTTCCAATGTACTGATGAATACCACGCTTTTTACTCTCTATAATTTTACATTTTCCAGAGTGCCAAATAGCATGAAATCATGTAGCATGTAGCCTTTCTCACTGGTTTCTTTCACATATCAATACACATTTAAAGTTCCTCCATATCTTTTTATGGTTTGATAGCTTATATATATATTTTTTTCAAAATAGTATTCCATTTTATGGATGTATCAAAGTTTGTTTATCCATTTATCTATTGAAGGACATCTTGGTTACTTCCAATTCGGGACAACTTATTAATATGTGGCTGTAACAATTTTTGTGTACATTTTTGTATAGACCTGTTTACAGTTAATTTGGATGAATAACTAGTTGTACACTTGTTGAACTGTATAATAGGACTGTGTTTAGCTTTGTAAGAAACTACTAAGCTGTCTTCCAAAATGGCTGTAACTATTGTGCATTTGCACCACCAATGAACGAGAGTGCCTACTGACATACATCTTTTCCCACACTTAGTGTTGTTAGTGTTTTGGATTTTAATCATTCTGATAAGTGTGGAGTGATTTCTTATTGTTTTAACTTGTAATTCCCTAATGACATATGATGTTGAACATCATTTCGTAGACTCATTTGCCATCTATATATCTTCTCTGGTGAGCTGTCAGTTCAGATTTTTTATTCATTTAAAAAAAATGTTTATTCATGTTTAAAAAAATATTTGTTTTGGGAGAGTGTAAGTGGAGAGGGGCAAAGAGAGGGGAACAGAGGATCTGAAGCAGGCTCTGCTCTGACAGGCTGACAGCAGTGAGTCCAATGTGGGGCTCAAACTCATGAACCATGAGATCATGAGCTGAGCTAAAGTCGGTTGCTCAACTGACTGAGCCACCCAGGTGCGTCAGGTCTTTTATCCATTTTTTAATTGGGTTACTTTCTTGTTAAGTTTTAAAAGCTCTTTATATACTCTGTGTATCAAATATTATATTTTAGATAGCAAATATTTTCTGACAGACTATGGCTTCTCTTTTTATTTTCTTAATAGTGACTTTGCAGAGCATATGGTTTTATTTTAATGACGTGTGATGCCACAAGATGGCATGATAGAAGGTCTCCTGCTTTTATTCCCTCAAAGCAACAATAATTTGGCAGCCATCCACAGACAAAAGTGCCTTTGTGGGAGCTTCGGATCTAGACAAGAGCTTTTAAAACTCCATTGGAGCCCAAAACAAAGAGGGCTGTTTGAGAAGGTAGGTCTCTGCACAGGTGACATGGTCCCGCCACAGAATTGGATACAGTTCTGCCTCCTTATAGAGTCAACTATTGTCTATTTGCCCTGGGTTCTGCCTCTAGCACAATCTGCACTGGGACCTGGGAAGAGTTATACCTGTCTGTGCCTTAAGTAGCAGGCCCACGGACCCCTGTCATGTCTGTGGACTCTGTAGTGGCCTGTGATTCAGCTACAGCCCTACTCAGCCATGGTCTGGGGGCAGTTCTGCCTATCCAGGGACCTTGAGAGAGACATGCTTCACTATGCCCCAGAGATATTTAGGTCTATGATATATTTTGAATTAGTATTGATCACATTTTTTATCTGATCCATGGCAAATTTTCTAGAGAATATTTTTAATCTGCCACTGTTTTTTGCCTATTTTTTCTTCCACTCCCCATTTTTCCTTATAGTACTTTTATATAAAGCTCATACTAATTCTCGTTTGCTTAACACTTACTGTGAAATGAGTTGAGTTCTTATTGGACAAGCTCTTTGAAGAATGCTACCATGATTTTATAGACACAGATGATTTCCATGCCAGAAGCATGGAAGCTAGCAGCTTCCTGGTTTACGATAAACTTCTTTATAGCATACATTTCTCTAACGTTTTATTCCCTCAACCAACAGAAATTGTCAGCTATAGTGTTACTCATAGTGCAGAATATTTGTCTTTCTCTCTTCTTTCCTGAGAAATGGCTTCCTGGAGGCCATACAAAAGTATGTAACTTCTTATGAATCTTTATGCCTTTATCTTTGCTTCTTCTTTGGGACAGACTTGATCAAGAAATGGTATTGCCTACATCCCATGTATTCTCTTCTTATCATTCAAAGTGAATATTTAACTTTTGCCTCAGAGCATAACACGGTTATTTACCAGTTTTCATTCTCACCAGCTGTCTGCATGCAACAGTACTATTATTTATTTAGCAGCTCTTTCTTTTATAATGTTATTTAAGACTGTATGTGTGTTCTATTTCTGTAAATGATAAGAGTTTTCATTTTGTTTTATTTCCTTTGATATTCTAGGGATATCTTTGGTGAAGAAGACAGCATTATCTTTACTGGCACCATATTTCCTCTCTTTCTCTTTCTCATTTATTTCAGATGAGTGTTTCTCAGTCAAGGTTCTGCTAAAAGCTGATTGCATTTCTGGAGTCATTAATTAATTGATTTCTTCCCCTAGAGCAAAAAAAAATCTGTGAAGGATAAACTGTAGGAACTGGAGAGACCTCTTCACCCCACATGCATAAGAAGTAATTAAAACTTTAAAATGAAAACTTACACCTATGACAGCTCAATATAATGATTGCAGTTCAAACATTACCCCAATATCCAGGGAATTATCCTTTTTATAAAAAAAATTAACTGCTGAGTTAATTGAGGGGAAAAAAAAGTGGAGTTTTTGGAGTTAGGGCTTTTGGTGTAAGCAATTTAGACAATATAAAAAATACCAGAAGCTATTATTTATTGAGCACTTACTATTTGCAAGGTACTATGCTATGTCCTTTATAAGGATGCATGACTTTCATTTTAACCCATGAGGCACATACTATAATTATCCTCAAATTACAGAAGACCAAACTAAGATTTAGTGAGGTTATGTAACCATCATAAAGGAATATGTTTAACAAGTGACAAAACAAAAAATACAATCTACCACTGCCAAAAACTGTCTTGTGGCAAAGGCAAATGACATTTTACATGCATTTGCTCATTTACTCTTTCATACCTTTAGTTATCCAACAAATATATGAACATATACTCAGTGCTAGGCAATGCTTAGGTTTTAGGGGCATAGCAGTAAAACAAAATTAAAATAGTCTAAGCTGAGTTGAGAAGATAGACCCGCATCAAACTGTAGCACACAACATGAAAAATAACAACTATGATGAAATGTGTAAAAGAAAAGTACATGGTCTGCAGAAGCATCTAAAATAGAATCCAAGGTATTCTGGTGGATATTGGCTAATGTGGAGAATTAAGCTTTGAAATAGGGTGTGAAGGATAAAAATGGATCAAGTAGATGATGGTTACTAGAGGGGAAGTGGGCAGGGGGACAGTTTAAATGAGTGAAGGGTATTAAGGAGGGCACTGTGATGAGCACTGGGCGTTTTATGTAAGTGATGAATCACTAAATTCAACATATGAAACTAATGTTACACTATATGTTTACTAACTGGAATTTCAATACAACTTGGAAAAAAATGGATTAAGTTATTAAAGGGGATGAGGATAAAGTTCCAATCTAAGGAATAGCAGAGCATGCACAAAATCCCTATAATAAGAGCACACCATATTTGAGGAACTAAAGGGTCAGTTTGTCAGGAACACAGAACAAGGAAAAGGAAATGGTGGTTAATGAGACCAGCAAGGTTATTGGGATCAGACTGTGATGCTTTTTGTCCCATATTAAGCATCATCGGTGTCATAAGAGCACAAAGAGCTACTGAGTGTTTTAAGCAGTTGGATGAAGTATGTGATTAACCCGTCTGCAATATGAAGATCTTTTCAAAGGTGGGAACTGTTTAAAGAATGTGTCAGTATTCAAGGTGAAAGATGATGGTTCCTGGGACTAGAAAGGAGAAAATGTAGATGGAGAGAATTAAATTGAATAGAGATGTATTAAGTATATTAAACTGAAAGAATCTGATGATTGATGGACTATGGTATGATAAAAGAATGAGTTATTGATGATGACAACCAAGTTTTTGGCTGGAGAAACTTAAAGACAGATAGTGTCATTCCCTAAGGTAAAGAACCGTAGAAGGAAGATCATAGTTCTTGTAAAAAATCACTAGTACATTTTTGGACATAGTGAGTATAAGATATCTTAGACATTCAAAGCTCAATGTTAAGTTGGCAGTTTGACATGCAAGTCATAAACTCAAAGCATAGGTTTTTAACTAGATATCCATGTTGGTGATCATTGACACCATAGTTTCAGATAGAATAAGTTGAAAAAGAGAAGAAAAGAATGCGAGTGTAATTTTAAAGGCATTCCAACATTTAAAGTCCAGGTAGAGGAGAAGAAGCCTATAAGCAAAAAGAGAAATGGCAAGAGTTAGAAGAACCCGGAATGTGTGTCAGTACAAAAAGATAGAATGTTCTATCCTTCCTGATGTCAGGCATGAAAAGTGCTGCTCTCCCTCATGGAAAAGCCTTCTTTCATTTACCAACATGCTCACTCCATTGCTAAGTTCATCACATTTCCATTGAAACTTTTTTAATCATTGTTTAAATTTGAATTTCTCACTCAAACTCACCCAAGGCAACTTCTCTGCTTTATTTTACTTCCATATAGTATGTTATTACTTATTTAGCATTTTCATTGTCTGTCTCCTGCCCACCCTCCAATGACTTATGGTGTTTGTAACTTTTGTTTACTACAGTGGCCCCTATAGCTAATTTAATGTCTGGCACATAGACTGTACCCTTCAGAAATCAGTAAGTAATGATGAGTGATCTAATGAACAAATGAACAGTAATAAATAACACTGAGAGAGCACGTGCATAAAGTAAGGATTGGCATGTGTTTTTTTTTTTTAATTTTTTATTTTAACGTTTATTTATTTTTGAGACAGAGAGAGACAGAGCATGAACAGGGGAGGGGCAGAGAGAGAGGGAGACACAGAATCTGAAACAGGCTCCAGGCTCTGAGCTGTCAGCACAGAGCCCGACGCAGGGCTCGAACTCACGGACCGTGAGATCGTGACCTGAGCCAAAGTCGGCCGCTTAACCGACTGAGCCACCCAGGCGCCCCAGGATTGGCATGTGTTAACTGGACTTGATGGGGTTGTAGCAGTAACCAAACTGAAGTGACTTGGAGAGTAAGTACTAGGCAAGCAAATTAAGAAAATCTGTCTTTCTTAGTGAATAGCTGTCTAAAAAGGCAATTCTTTTTACAAGTATGATTACAGAGAATGAGAAAAATAAATACGGTAATCATTGATTGAGATGGGAACATTAGATAGAAGGAAACTCATCATTTGCCCCCTTTTTTTCCTTTTCTTGGAAAATGGACAAAAGATTGGACATGTTTAAAATGCCACCAGGCAGATGCAGTTGAGAGGGGGCAGGTGAACACACAGAAGACAGTAATGAACAGAAAAGACAATTGAGGACAGAAAAGAAGGGATCATTAATAGACTCAGATTCTGATGAAGTCCATGGAGAGAGTGGTCTTTGGAGGAGGTGGAGGACTCAAGGATGTGGGAAGTTTAAGAGATGAGTTCATATATTTAGTGGTAGAAGTCAGGTAAAATCTCTGTGAGGTGGCACTCTAGGGATTAGTGGGGTTAATGTTATATTTTAAATGAAACATTTGAAAAGAAGAAGATTGAAAATAGTAGCTTCAGAGTGTGGTTAGGAGAATTGAACACAGACATAGGTTTGCTCTGGATGCTGCGGAATATGCACAAATAACTTGTACTAAATACAAGCAGAAATAAATATTTTGGTTTTAGAAAACACTTTTCAATCAATAAAATAAGGAAACTCATAGTTGAGAAATTTATGAAAATTAGACTATTGATAACTTGGAACTCTAATAAAAACAATGGTTTCTAAACTTATTTGACATAAGTCCCTCAAGCCAATCTGCAAGGATAAAATTTGATTCATTTCTAAAAGTTCATTCTTTCTTCCAGGAACATTTCCAGATTGCTGAGTTTGAAGGCACATAAACTTGTGACATTAAGTTTGAAAAATTAAATTTCTCTATGTACATGTACTCATATACACATACTCATAAAGGCAAATGATGCATTGTTGATGTTTGATTGTAGTTTGGGTTGCATTTTAACAAAACAAAGCAAAATAATGTGGTTTGACATCTTTTCCTAATTGTTTGGAGTATGTAATTTAAATAAACTGCTTCATCTCTAGCATTCCAAATGACATAACTTTCTCCGGGATTTGATCTGTCATTCTTCCAATTAGAAAAGCCCAGCAGCCGTGCTAAATAGAATAGCTTTATAATATATCTTCAGCTTTAACAAGGAACTTTTTGATGTATTTCAATTATGATGTACAAAGTAGCATCTTCTTAATTAAAGGAGAAATTTCATTTTGAGGTTCTTTAAAGTGCTATTAAAGTTTATGGTTGAAAGCTTCCAGTTAAGATGAATCTGCCCTCTATATTTAGTGAAAGGGAGATGGAACATTTGGGCAGGAGGGGGAAAATAGTCAAGAAAGGATACTGAATACTACTGAGATTGGAGAATAAAATTTATTTATAAAATGATGGTTTCTAAGAAACCAGATTACATACAAGTAAATATTTAAGCCTAGTTCTATCGCAGTAATTCTTTAATCATTATAATTTGGAAAGGATGAAAAGTTTCTTTTGAAATTGAGGATAAGGGAATTCAAGGATGAAAATTAGGTGTGATGAGGGCTGTCTGACACGGTGATCCTGGGAGTGTGCACAGAAGAAATCCCATTTTATATATGTCTTGAAAAAAACCTTAAAGAAAATAAAAATAAATTGGTGTATGGTCCCTTTGAGAGACATACATACGTTCGTACACACAAATCAAACTCCCCAAACAGAAGCTAAGCCATAAAATACATATGTGATTCTAGCTTAGATGGAACAAATATAATTTTTCCTCTTTCTCCAAACTAATTCTGCATATTCCAAATAAAGCTTTGGACAAGTGCTCTGGCAGCATGTATTTTTAGGCCTCAGGAACTTCTAACATAGACAAGATGGTACAGCTGACTGTGGTCATGGTTGATGACAACACAGATTTTACAAGGTTGTTGGCTTGCTAGTGAGAGGGAACAAAAATCAGATGACTTGTGCTGTATGGGAAAATACTATTATGAAGCACTAAGAAAGAATGTTCGTTACTAAATATAAACATTTATCTACGTGTTTAGATACACACACACACACACACACACACACACACACACACACACACACGTAGCATTGCAAGCGCATTAGTATATAGTGGTGCCAACGGGTCCTGTTGTCTAATGATTTACTACCGATGGCGAGTTAAGTTAAAGAAGTCAGGTTATTAAATACTTCAGCACACTGTTAATATATCCTAACCAGCCTAAGAAATTAATACTCAATACTTAATGTAATTTAAAGTCTGAAGAATAACTGCTACTGATTAAAATTTACATCATTTTTTTTCCACATATCTCACTGACTGATGGAACTCATAAACTATATGGTACTATGATTGTAGTTTACTTTTCCCTTTCTTAAGATGTACTAAGATGTACATTCTTAGTATCTGATTACATAAATTCTCTCAGAATGGAAGAAATATTATAAAATTCTACCAGGAATACCTTGTTGCCATATGTTTTAAAAAGAGTAACAGATAACTCCATAACGTAAAATAGAGCATCTCTGGTGTGCACGTACTCAGATACCAATGCGAATATAAGGTTGTCTTGGATGGCAAATTCATCACTAAACTGTGAAATTCTGTACAGCATTATGTTGTTATTCAAAATTTAGTGACCTTTTTTATTTTAATGAATTAACATGATTTTGGTAACTAAAAAAATATTGGCTACTGTGATAGAATACACACTCCTTTAAAACTAGTCTTATGATTTATTTTCTAATACACAATATATCTTTCACATTCTACTCATTTTTTAGTATACATTCTCCAAATGATACCATGATCACTATATAAGATATAAGAAAATCCTTCTTTTGTGGAATAGGCTAGTTCATTGCTGTTGTGGTAGGCACCTTTGGACATGAAAAATGGACAAAGGTTGCATAAAGAAATGCATTATAGGGGTTGTTCAAAGTGATAAGTCGGGGGCTATTGCAATGTGAATTTCTTTATTATTTCTGAATATTCAATTCTGCTTTAAAAAAAATGGGATGGATTCATAAAATTTGTTAGGTATAAATACATGATATGGTATGTTAAAATAGGAGAAAGGAATGGAAGGAAGTAAATATGTTTAAGACTCATGAAGTAATAAATATAAATATAGTATTTTATATTTATATACAAATAAAACCCATGGCTGTTTGGCAGGCTACAGCTCTTGGCCCAGCAACCATGTCCCCGTGTCTCTCTGCTAGAGCAAGTGTATATCATTGGCCCAGGAGACCTTCTGTCTGTGAATTTCTTTGTTCAATCACAGCTCTGGTCCTCCTAGCTAAAATACATATAGTTATATACAATACACATAATTAATATAAATACCTATAATATGGGTGGCATATAATATATGTAATTAAAATATTATGCTATTAGTGGGAATGGCTCATCTGATCCAGAGCTGGGATATAAATTAATATAGGGTACCCAGGATTCAGACAGTGTGGTTTTCCATCCACCTATACCTTATCCTAAGTGTGTTAACTTACTCAAGCTTTACTCTTGCTTCTTAAGTTGATTGAATAGTCTGTTTTCTGAGTGCTTTCATTCAGTCTTTCTGTTCCATGAGCCTTTCCATTCCATGACAGTAATGTTCCACAGTGAATTATGTGGTACTTACACTTGGAAGCTACCACTGAGTCAAGTTAATTTCCTATACATCAGCTACCTATATAAATGAAGCAGAATTCATATCTCTATGCATCTTATAGTAATCCTTATATATAGTTTGAGTTTTTAATTTGCCCTCCCTCAAAACTTTACAAGTCATGAAAAAAAAATCTTGTGGTCTTTCATATGGGTATTATTTCTTTCTAGGACTCAACATAAATATAATTTTATCAAAACAGCATTTGGGTATCCTGAAATTTAGCAAGGTATTTTTTTTCTAAAAACAAAGAAAAGAAAAAAAAATACTCCCAGGTATATTCAAGATATCCCTCTTCTTTGTTAGAATGTAATATTTTAAAAAATGTATCTAGCCTTGACTAAGAAGGAGGTTTATAAACATCAGAAAATATGGAAAATAGTCACTCTTCTTCCTAGGAGACTCCTAGTCTGATTAAGTCAATGACCTTTTATGTCACACAAAAGGGGAGAAAGGGTCTATTGGCTCTCTAATTTTCAGGTGTGCTTTTCTTCTAGGACTTCTTGATGATGCAACAGTAAGAGAATTTTCTTTCAGGATACTGATAAGGCCCCGTTTCATACAAATTGTGAATTGAGCAAATTATTTACTATATTAATGATTTCTCTTTGAATAATTACTATAAGTAGTAAATGAGATAATTTATGTGGAAGATCTTCAAAAACTATAGAATAATATTGTTATTACATTGCACCAGGCTGACTTTCCAATACTGAAAAGGATGTTACTTTGTTCAGGCCTATGGCAAGGATGCAATTGATTTTCTCCCTGTGGCTGTGCAAGCGTTTACCTTACAGTTGATTGAAACATTATGCCAACCATTGGCAAAATGCAAAAATAGGTATAGACAACTGAATTACTTCATCATACTGCTATCAAATGTGCTTGGACTGTTAAAAGGGGTAATTAGCAATGAAATATCTCTATTTTCTCTCACAACACACCAGGGCATCTAACACTTTTCACTCTTAAAAAAAGAAAGAAAGTAAAAACTAGAATGCAAATTTCATGGTAACAGTCTTAAATTTGGTATACTTGTTCTCATTCCATGCCTGTAGCATTGGGATGGATGCATACTTTCTCTTTTTTAATCATGTTTCTCCTCCTCTGCTTCCTCCCTTCTTTACCTTTCCATTTCTTTGACATGGTCTTGGCTTTCAGCCACTTTAAGCTCTATTGTGATTACTATCATTAGGAAAGATTACTTGCCCCCTAAGGTTTATGTAACTGGCTATTAGGAAAAAAGATACAAAAATACATTCTACATTGGTGTTACCTTGACTATGTTCACGGCAAATCTCTGGTTGAACATTTTTTTAAACAATTACATTTTGACCTTTTGAGTTTGATTTTTCTTTTCCAAACTCAACCTAATAATGTAGTACAAAATATTCTCACATCTAATAACTGAGTATGTAAAATTTAAGGACTTTTTGAAGAATGATTAATCTTTTTCTTTTAAGAAATATATTTTTTTTTATGGATTTAGGGTTCTCTGTAATGCCCCTTAAACAGTAAAAATGATTAATCGAAAAACCAGGTGCACTGCACAAGGTTCTGCCTACTAGAGGATTTCCCTTTACCACTGTTCTTCAGGGGGTGTCCCAAAGAAGGATTATAGTGCTGGAGTTGTTCACTGCCAGGTGATACCTGTACACCTAAAACCATCAGGAAACCAAGTTTTCTTTTCTTCTGTCAACTGATTATAGGGAACTCCCATGAGACCAAGTGTAGGCTGTGTGAGACAGTAGGTAATATAGCAAGAGTGGGGACCACAGATATTTGGACACTTCACCAAGTAACTTATTTGGGACTTCAGGACCTACCCAAGCCTACTCTCATATATATCACTTCTGGAAATTGCTGGTGTGCCTGCCTAGATTTATAGCTTAGGGGAACAGATAACACTCAATTCATGATAGACAGTTCAGGTCACATGGTAACTTGATGGCCTATGGTTAAGCATTAAGTTTCAAGTAAGGCCTAATAACAAGCCAAAAGGTATTTGTCAAAGGAAGGACAGTTATTCACAGAAGATGGTAGGGCTTTGCTTCAGAATACTTAATCTGTAATGTGATTCCCTGGAGGAGCCTGCCAAAGCCTCCAAATAGCACCTCTCTTTGCCAGTGACACTTCGGGCCTTATCGGGTCTGCTGGATCCAGCCAAGCAACACCCTTGTATCCTTCAAGTCTTGATGGTGGCACTCATCTCTGCAATCTCTCCAGATATGCAAATTGCTTTTTGTTTTACTTAAAATTTTTATTTTGTTTTGGATTCATTATTTCCTAAGTAGGGAGTGGTGAAACTCTTCATTATAATATCTGATGTTCGATGCGATATTCAATAAGAAACAATGGGTGTTTTCAAAACCCATTGAACTTTACAGTGCAGAAAGTGAACTTTAATGTATGTAGATTTGGGAGGCTGGGGGTTCCCGGAATGGAGTGCAGAGTGTGACAAAGCAATTTAACTCTATTGCAAGTGTACAAAACCTCATTTAAGAGTGTGTGGGGGGAGAAAGTACTGGCCTTAGTGACTTTGGAAATGAGGAAATATGTAAGACTAAAGGTTAAAAATACCCTGTAGATAAGCAAGGTACATTAGTTGAGGAAGTCATTTCTCATGGGAGTATAGGTTAGTAACTCTGTTAATTGTACAGTCAAGTAAATGAGAGTTGTAAGCCAGTTGTTTTGTTTTGTTTTTTGTTTTTGTTTTTGTTTTTACTATAGGAGTGAGAGTTTTCAGGAGTCTAGAATGACCCACCTGATCATGGATTAGAGCCGGAAATGTAGGTATACACTCAAGTTTAGCTTCATACAGATATAGATGGTTACATTTAGAAATATTTATAGATATGTTTAAATATAGGTAAGTATAAACACATATATTTTCTTTCTTCTTTAGCTGAGAGAGCCTAAAATCACTTTAGTAGCAATCAGCACATCTAGAGCCCAGTTCTTGATTTCTGATACTGTTCTCCAATAAAAGAAAAGAGATTCTTGGAGAAATGGCTGAATCTAAGACTGTGGCAAGAAATGTACAAGATGAGCCTGGAGCTTCCTGTGGTACCAGAAAGAAAAGAACTGCTCAAAAACAGAAGCAACAATAACACAATAACAACACACAATTATGGAAATATGTCAAAGGGTCTTAAGGCTAACTGAATTAAGCTCCCAATGGTTGAAGTCGGAGCAATTTTACCAAAAATTTAAATAACTTTAGTATGCTTCCATATTTATGTAAATGATTATTTATACAAATATATGAGAGAGAATAACATATCTCCCTATTATAAGAATTCCACATAGTTTATGTAGATAATCTTCCTTCAAAGTGGCAGAGATATAATTCCCTACTCCTTAAGTGGAGAATGTAAGATCTATATAGTGACTTTCTTTCAAAGAATACAGTATGGAAAGGATGAAAAAAGATTAAATTTCCAGTGGAGAATTATGACAAAGATTATCTCAGTCTGGTAATGAAGGTATTTGCAGGGAGGTAATTAATGGTGGAAAGTTCTAATTAATTCCTGATTTATGTATCATATCTATATTTTAATCTACAGAAGCAAATGTTTTTTGTATCTCAAGCTTCATACACATATAAGTGCATCTCATATTATCCTCTTATGTAGAGCATAGAATTATGATAACATAGAACTAATTTTAAAGGCAATATTATAAGTACCTAATTCCTAGGAGGTATTCTAAAATTGTTTGATTACTTTACATGGACCATCAACCTTTTTTTTATGTTTATTTTTTATTTTGAGAGAGAGAAAGAGCACAAGCAGAGGAGGGGCAGAGAGAATTCCAAGCAAGGCTTCACGCTCAGCACAGAGCTTAAGATGGAGCTTGATCTCACAATCATGAGATCATGACCTGAGCAGAAATCAAAAGTGGACACTCAACCCACTGAGCCACCCAGGTACCGCTGGACCATCAAATTTTCTAATGGGAGGAATTATGGGGTTGGATATTTTGAGTCTAGATTATCCTTTGTTCAAATCCTGGTTCCAATGTTACTAGTAGAGGGAACGTCAATAAATTTTATAATCTTCAGGAGTCACAAATTCATCTATTGTAAAATGATGACAAGTCCATCTATGAGTACGACTGTAAGGACTAGAGATGGTGTATATAATCCCAGTGCAGAGCCTGGTATCATAGATGCTTAATAAGTAGGATATTTTAATATTAAATATTAAAATGTCACACACTCTCACCCAGCATTTCCTGACTGACATCTCCACTGCTCCATGGGATTTATTATCTTATAATGCCATTAAAAAATATTTCTTGTTATAGTGAAAAACAGGCAGTATCCCTTATTTCATGAGCCTTATATCCTTAAGTGGTACAGTGGATAATAAAAATAAATAAATTAATACACAAGAAAATAGATTGAAAAGTGTTATAGAGGGTGCTCTATAGGAGGTGGCTAGGTAGCTATTTTGGGCTGGGCATTTAGAGCAGACCTCTCTGAGATTTAATAACAAGTAGGAGCCCAGCTTACAAAAGCCAGAGGGCTGAGCCTAGCAGCAGAGTGAAGATTTGGTCCATAGGTTCCATGTAGGAAGTGAGTCTGGTGTGACCTAGGAAAAAAGATGGACTTTCTAGGCCAGACTAAGAAGCTGCGGTTTTGTTGTTGTCTTATTTTTAATGGGATGGAATGCTTTTGGAGAACTTTATACAGGGGACTTTTGTGATCAGATTTGTTTTAAAAGATTACTCTGTTGGGGCACCTAGGTGGCTCAGTTGATTAAGTGTCCAACTCTTTTTTCCTTTTTTTGAGAGAGAGAGAGAGAGAGAGAGAAATTATAAGCAGTGGAGGGTAAGAGACAGGGAGAGAGAGAGAGAGAGAGAGAGAGAGAGAGAGAGAGAGAGAATCCCAAGCAGGCTCCACAAACTCAAGAACTGTGAGATCATGACCTGAACTGAAATCAAGGGCTGGTAGCTTAATCAACTGAACCACTCAGGTGCTCCAAGAATCCACTTCTTGATTTTGGCTTAGGTCATGATCTCATGATCATGAGATTGAGCCCCACATTGGGCTCCATGCTGAGTGTGGAGCCACCTTAGGATTCTGTCTTCCTCTTCCCCTCCCTTGCTTGCACAGGTGCTCTCTCTCTCTCAATCTTAAAAAAAAATTAAATTTAAAAAATACATAAAAAAATAAAAGATTACTCTTTGAATGAAAAGAATGAAAGAAAAAATTTTGAACTAAATTCTCATATTGCATAAATCCACTCAGGATTTTTAAAAACCTATGTTGTTTATTCTCAGGGAATATAATCAGTGATTCAAAAGTGTATGGATTTATGTTAATTTCTATACAGCCTCTTAAGAACATAAAATGAATACTATATGTACGTATAGGTATATAGATATACATGCGTATTCTTTTAGGAACTGAATATTAACTACTTGAATCTAAAATAATTCTGAAATTTTACTTGCTCTTAATATAAATACTCAATTATAATCTAAGATATGATTCAGTGTATGCCAGTGGAAAGTTACAACAGCCATTGATGATGATGATGATGATGATGATGATGATGCTTAAAAATGCTATGAGTTTCCTTATCTCAAGACACCCAAATATTCTTTTTTCAAGTTTAAGATAATTTATAAGTGGATGAATACTATCTCTACTTCACTTTTTGTACATTTTCTACTAATGTAATTCAAAAGTTTAATTAGGCAACTATGTGTAGAGGTCTAAATTATAGCTTAATTGAAAATTCAGTGAATTCAAGGTAAACTTTGGATAGTACTTGGCAAACTATAATGTCCATGTGATTCACATGGGGATCTTGTCAAATGCAAGCTCTGTTCAGGACCAGTACAGGACCTGTTTCTGCATTTCTAGCAAATTCCCAGATAATGCCAAAGCTTCTGGTCCATGAACCAACTTTGAGTAGCAAGAGACTAAGCTTTCCTACTAAAGAAAATCACCTGGGTATTTACTTGACTTTTTAATACCAATTCCTGACTCCTACCCACAATCAACAAATCAGAATGCTGAGCATCAATATTTCTTAAAAAGTTGAAGTTGATCATGATTTTAGACAAACTTGAAAGCCATAGCTCTGGAACATGTAAGTCATGAATAAAATATCTTCATGACATTACTTAGAGCTAAAATAATATGGGCAGCAGGACTTATGGATACAGTTCTATCAATGTGCTAGGAAAAATTAAGACAATTTTCTATTTTTGATCCTGGCTTAATTTTGAGCAGAGACTAACAGAATGACAATTGTACTAAATTATACTGACTTGCATGGCAGGTTTGTGATAATGGGGCTATTGATGAGGCAGACCATTAAATTCATTTTCACTCAAGACCAAAGGAAAGATGTGAATGGAAGTTTCCAGAGGTGAAAAATGAACGTGTAAGCCCATTTTTATTCATATATTGAGTGAGTTAATTCATTTTCTCTATAAATGGTTTTAAGATAACATGCACTCAAATGACTATAAATAGAAATCATTTTTTTTAATAGTAAAAAATTCATTTTGAGATCCTTCTACAGGAAATTGAAGAGTTATTTCAGAAATATACTACTACTAACTACTTAGTGAGTATTTACTATGTGCCAGGTGTTATATATAATATTCTTTTCACTTTGTATGAAGAGGAAATTGAGATTCAGAGAAATTAAATAACCTTTCTAAGTTTGCACAGCTGGTATGTGGCAGACACAATATTTAACCTGTTTATCTGACTCCAAAATCCATGCATTTTTCTATCCAGCTCATCACCCCTAGAACTATTTGAAATGCTACCTATTTAGTGTGTTAATTCATACGAAACAAATCGAAGTACATAGGGGCTATTTGCTATTTTTTAAAATACCTTCTTTTAAAATCACTTTATTTAAAAAAATCATACTTCATGTGTTTTTTTTTCTTCAAATAATATGTGTGCATCTGTGCATCATTAACTGTTTATCAGTGATGCTTTTGTTATAGAAATTATGAGCCTAAGTGTGCAGGTATGGTTACACATTTCAGTTCAGGAAGGCATGAAGTTCACCTTTTAATTAGTGACTCTAAAAAAAAGTGCACTTAGCTCATTCTACCCGTGTTTCTAATTCCTAGTATCATGTTTGACTTTGAAAGTTTGCTTTAAAAAGGTGATTTATTCATATGAAGAAAAGAAATCATGCCTGTGGATTCCATCCAGATATACTAATAGATGATACATATGATCTAAAGAGAAAGCCAAATTATAAATAAATCATATACAACTAAATTGCATACATGTCTACAATAAACTATTTCACAGAAAATTATATTTTTTATTTAAAATATTATATATATAGACATATATAATTTTCTTTTAAATATATGTGCATGTATAAAAGCATTATACATAACTTAAACATTAAAACTATACATATAAATATAAACATGTATTTTTCTTTTAAATATTTTATGATGAAAAAATTCAAACATATACAAAAGTAGCATTAATAATATGACATATCTCCATGTACCTCTCACCTAATTTTATAAATGATCTGTCATTAATCAACCAAATTTGTTTCATCTATAATCCTCTACTCATAACTCCTTATTTTATCTATAATTACACTACTCAGAATATTTTAAAGAAAACTTCATCATCTGTACTTATGTTTAACATAAGTTTTTACCATGATGGTGTTATCATTTTTGCACCTAGTTATAATTTTTAAATATGGAATGTCTACAAAATGTTCAAAAATCTCTAATTGTATTATGATCTTGCTCCCTCTCACTCCCCCTCTTTTTAAAAATTTGATTATATGAGGAGTGTCTGGGTGGCTTAGTTGGGTAAGTGTTGAACTCTTAATCTTAGCTCAGGTCTTGATCTCAGAGTTGTGAATTCAAGCTCCCCATTAGGCTCTGTGATGGGCATGAAACCTACTTAAAAAGAAAAGTTAATTATATGATTCAGGATTTAAAAGAAAAATTAAGACGTGATTAGGTTGCTATATTTTCTAAGGCCCTTTCAATCCATAATTACCCCTCTATCAACTTTCTTCCCTACATCCTTGTTTGTTGCTATTGTAAAATACACCAGGATATTTTTTTCTGTACAGCTTCCTACATCATGAAGTTTCATAATTTTCATTCACGTGTTATTTTTACACTTTTTTCTTTGTTCCATGAATTTCCTGTAAATTGTCAATTAGATCTAAAGGTTGATAAAATTTAGGTAAAAGACAATTTTAGATAAGACTATGTCATGAGGAGGTATGTAATATGTATATCTTTTTTCATGACATTAAAAACTCTTGATGATAATTTCTTAGGTCCAATAATTCATTAAGTGTTCCATAATGGTGATACTCTTTCATTCTTATTCATTTATTGGCTGAATTCTTCCATAATTTTTTTTTCATCATTTACTCTTTGTTAAGCCTGAAGGACAATTCACACAGTAAAGATAAAATATGTTTACTGATTTCCAAAGTAATAAGTTGATTCCCCAGCACCATCCAAATTATTTACATGGATGTTTTGTTTTGTTTTGTTTTACTTTTTAGCATCATTATGAACTGATGGAATTACACATACTTGGTTTCTTTCAATTTACTTTTTTTTATTTTAACTTATTTTATTTTTAATTTTTTAAAATTTACATCCAAATTAGTTAGCATATAGTGCAACAATGATTTCAGGAGTAGATTCCTTAGTGCCCCTTAACCATTTAGCCCACTCCTCTCCCAAAACCCCTCCTGTAACCCTCAGTTTGTTCTCCATATTTATGAGTCTCTTCTGTTTTGTCCCTCTCCCTGTTTCTATAGTTTTTTGTTTCCCTTCCCTTATGTTCATCTGTTTTGTCTCTTAAAGTCCTCATATGAGTGAAGTCATATGATATTTGTCTTTCTCTGACTAATTTCACTTAGCATAATATCCTCCAGTTCCACCTATATAGTTGTAAATGGCAAGATTTCATTCTCTTTGATTGCCGAGTAATACTCCATTGTATATACATACCACTTCTTCTTTATACATTCATCCATCGATGGACATTTGGACTCTTTCCATACTTTGGGTAGTATCGACATTTTAACAATATTTGTTCTTCCTATCCAGGAGCATGGAATCTTTTTCCATTTTTCTTTTTTATGTCTTCTTCAATTTCTTTCATAAGCTTTCTATAGTTTTCAGTGTATAGATTTTTCACCTCTTTGGTTATATTTATCCCTAGGTATTTTATGGTTTTTCGTGCAACTGTAAATGGGATCAATTCCTTGATTTCTCTTTCTGTCACTTCATTGTTGGCTGAATTCATGAGTCAATTCTAGCAGTTTTTTGGTGGAATCTTTAGGGTTTTCCATATAGAGCATCATGTCATCTGCGAAGAGTGAAAGTTTGACCTCCTCCTGGTCGACTTATATGTCTTTTATTTCTTTGTGTTGTCTGATTACAGAGGCTAAGACTTCCAATACTGTTGCATAACAGTGGCAAGAGTAGACATCCCTGTCTTGTTCCTGACCTTAGGGGAAAAGCTCTCAGTTTTTCCCCATTGAGGATGATATTAGCATTGGGTCATTCATATATGGCTTTTATGATCTCGAGGTATGCTCCTTCCATCCCTACTTTCTTGAGGGTTTTTATCAAGAAAGGATGCTGTATTTTGTCAAATGCTTTCTCTGCATCTATTGAGAGGATCATATGGTTCTTGTCCTTTCTTTTATTGATGTGATGAATCACGATAATTGTTTTGCAGATATTGAACCAGTCCTGCATCCCAGGTATAAATCCCACTTGGGAGTGGTGAATAATTCTTTTAATGTATTATTGGATCCGGTTGGCTAATATCTTGTTAAGCATTTTTGCATCCATGTTCATCATGGAAACTGGTCTATAGTTCTCGTTTTTAGTGGGGTCTCTGTCTGGTTTTGGAATCAAAGTAATGCTGGTTTCCTAGAAAGAGTTTGGCAGTTTTCCTTCCATTTCTATTTTTTGGAACAGTTTCAAGAGAATAGGTGTTAAATCTTCCTTAAATGTTTGGTAGAATTCCCCTGGAAATCCGTCTGGCCCTGGACTCTTGTTTTTTGGCAGATTTTTGATTACTAATTCGATTTCCTTACTGGTTATGGGTCTGTTCAAATTTTCGATTTCTTCCTGTTTCAGTTTTGGTAGTGTATATGTTTCTAGGAATTTTTCCATTTCTTCCAGATTACCCATTTTATTCTCATAATATTCTCATCTTATTGTTTTTATTTCTGTTGTGTTGGTTGTGATCTCTCCTCTTTCATTCTTGATTTTATTTATTTAGGTCCTTTCCTTTTTCTTTTTGATCAAACTGGCTAGTGGTTTATCAATTTTGTTAATTCTTTCAAAGAATCAGCATCTGGTTTCATTGATCTGTTCTACTGTTTTTTAGGTTTCGATAAATTAATTTCTGTTCTAATCTTTATTATTTCCTGTCTTCTGCTGGTTTTGGGTTTTATTTGCTGTTCTTTATCCAACTCCTTAAGGCGTAAGGTTAGGTTGTGTATCTGAGATCTTTCTTCCTTCTTTAAGAAGGCCTGGATTGCTATATACTTGCCTCTTATGACCGCCTTTGCTGCGTCCCAGAGGTTTTGGGTTGTGGTGCTATCATTTTCATTGACTTCCATATAATTTTTAATTTCCCCTTTAACTGCTTGTTTAGCCCATCCATTCTTTAGTAGGATGTTCTTCAGTTTTCAAGTATTTGTTATCTTTCCAATTTTTTTCTTGTGGTTAATTTCAAGTTTCATAGTGTTGTGGTCTGAAAATATGCACGGTATGATCTCGATCTGTTTGTACTTACTTAGGGCTTATTTGTGTCTCAGTATATGGTCTATTCTGGAGAACGTTCCATGTGCACTGGAGAAGAATGTATATTCTGCAGCTTTAGGATGAAATGTTCTGAATATATATTTTAAGTGCATCTGGTCTAGTGTGTCATTCAAAGCCATTGTTTCCTTGTTGATTTTTGGATTAGATGATCTGTCCATTGCTGTGAGTGGGGTGTTGAAGTCTCCTACTATTATGGTATTACTCTCGATAAGTTTCTTTATGTTTGTGATTAATTGATTTATATATTTGGGTCCTCTCACATTTGGAGCATAAATGTTTATAATTGTTAGGTCTTCTTGGTGGACAGACCCCTTGATTATGATATAATGCCCTCTGCATCTCTTGATACAGTCTTTATTTTAAAGTCTAGATTGTGTAATATAAGTATGGCTACTTCGGCTTTCTTTTGTTGACCATTAGCATGATAGATGGTTCTCCATCCCCCTATTTTCAATCTGAAGGTGTCTTTAGGTCTAAAGTGGGTCTCTTGTAAACAGCATATAGATGGATCAGGTTTTCTTATCCATTCTGTTACCCTATGTCTTTTGATTGGAGCATTGAGTCAATTGACATTTAGAATGAGTAGTGAAAGATATGAATTTATTGCCATTATGATGCTGGTAGAGTTGGAGTTTCTGGTGGTGTTCTCTGGTCCTTTCTAGTCTTTGTTGCTTTTGGTATTTATATATACATATATATATTATATGTATATATTATATATATATATATAATTATAAATATTATATACTTATATATTTATATATTATGTATATTTTTTCATCTTTTCTCCCCTCAGAGCGTCCCCCTTAAAATTTCTTGCAGGGATGGTTTAGTGGTTACAAACTCCTTTAATTTTTGTTTGTCTGGGAAACTTTTTATCTCTCCTTCTATTTTGAATGACAGCCTTGCTGGACAAAGAATTCTTGGCTGCATATTTTTCTGATTCAGCACATTTTAATATATCCTGCCACTCCTTTCTGGCCTGCCAAGTTTCTGTGGATAGGTCTGCTGAAAATCTGATCTGTCTTGCCTTGTAGGTTAGGGACTTTTTTTCTCTGCTGCTTTCATGATTCTCTCCTTGCCTGAGTATTTTGTGAATTTGACTATGATACACCTTGTTGATGGTCGGTTTTTGTTGAGTCTAATGGGGGTCCTCTGTGCTTCCTGGATTTTGATGTCTGTGTCTTTCCCCAGGTTAGGAAAGTTTTCCACAATGATTTGCTCACATAACCCTTCTACCCCTCTTTCTCTCTCCTCCTCTTCTGGGACTCCCATGATTCCGATGTTGCTTCTTTTTAATGAGTCACTGATTTTTCTAATTCTTAAATTGTGCTCTTTTGCCTTAATCTCCCTCTTTTTTTTCTGCTTCGTTATTTTCTATAAGTTTGTCCTCTATATCCCTGATTCTCTGTTCTGCCTCATCCATCCTTTCCGTCACTGCATCCATACGTGATTGCAGCTCCGTTATAGCACTTTTAATTTCATTCTGGCTATTTTTTACTTTTTATCTCAGAAAGGGATTCTAATCTATTTTCAACTCCAGCTAGTATTTTTATTATCGTGACTCTAAATTCTGGTTCAGACATCTTGCTTGTATCTGTGTTGGTTATATCCCTGGCTGTCATTTCTTCCTGCTCTTTCTTGTGGGGTGAATTCCTTCGTTTTGTCATTTTGAAGGGAGAAAAGGAATTAATGAGGTAGAAAAATTGAAATTAAAAAAAAAATTAAAATTAAAAAGATATTATAATTAAAAATTAAACACACACACACACACACAAATAGAATAGATGATGCTAGATCCTAGGTGTGTTTTGGTCTGGGTGTTGAAAGTGGTTTGACAGGGGCGCCTGGGTGGCTCAGTCGGTTAGGCATTGGCTTCGGCTCAGGTCATGATCTCATGGTCCATGAGTTCAAGCCCCGAGTCGGGCTCTGTGCTGACAGCTCAGAGCCTGGAGCCTGTTTCAGATTCTGTCTCTCCCTTTCTCTCTGCCCCTCCCCTGTTCATGCTCTGTCTCTCTCTGTCTCAAAAATAAATAAATGTTAATAAATAAATTAATTAATTAATTAATTAAAAAAAAAGAAAGTGGTTTGACAGATTAGAGAAAAAAGGGGGGGTGGAATAAAAGGAAATCATTTGAGAATGAAAAAATTAATACACTGAAGTAGACTAAAATGAGATGATGGGTGTAAAGTAGAATTTGAAAAAATATACATAACAGTAAAGAATATAGTAGAGAAAAATCAAATAAAAATATTTTTAATAGAAATTAAAAGTAAAAATGAAGTTTTTCTCTTTCTGCATTCAAGAAAGAGAAAAGAAACGAAAAAGAGAAAGAAAAAGAAAGAAAAAAGGAAATTGAAAATTTGAAAAGGTGAATACACTGAATTAGACTAAAATAAAATGATGGAAGTAAAATAGAATTTGAAAAAAATTACAGAAAAGTAAAAAATATAGGAATAAAAATTAAAGAAAATATTTTTAATAAAAATTGAAAATAAAAATGAATTTTTTTCTGTATTCAAGAAAAAGAAAAGAATTGTAAAAGAGAAAAATAAAAAAGAAAAAGAAAGAAAGAAAATTGAATAGATGAACCTGCTAACAGATTGAAGTAGGACTGAAATAGCTTCGTTTTCCCCTAGAAGTCAGTCTATATAGCTCTTTACAGTCCATCAACTAAGCTGGTGGTGAGACTTGTGTCTTTGAAGAGTGAATATGGCCCGGTTGGGCGGGGCTCAGTGTAACAGCGCCGCTCTCCACTAGATGGCGCTGCTATCTGCGGTGCTAGCCAGGGTGGATTGTTGCGGAGCTCATAGGTGCGTATGCGCATGCGCAGGATTGGTAAAAATGGCACCACCCAGCGACCCAGCCTGTTCTCCCAGATCAGCAGTCACGCACCCCACCTCTCTTTAGCTTTCGTCCACTCCCTGCTTTTTCACTCTCTCTGACCAGGCCCTAGGCAGTACCTCTCTACTGAGTTTTGTCTCAGATGCGGCTGTTTTCCCCGGCCTCTTACTTCTGAAGGACTGAGGCTTTGACCCGTCACGCCCCTTTGCGGGAGGGTCTCACCAAGCAATGGCCAAATGAGCAATGGCCGAATGTCGGCTGCACCCAGGAAAACTTGGTGCACGCTGCTGCTGCCGGTGCCCTGAGACTGCAGCCAGGTGCCAGCCAGTCCCAGAAAAAGTCCGCGAGATAGTGTAGTGGCAGCTTTTCAGGGATTATGGAAAATCACAACACACAACCTGCACCAGGCTTCACCCTTAAGGACCTTGTTCCAGGACCAGCGAATGTGGTTGTTTTCTGAGATCTGCTGGGACCAGGTGGCTTCAACGGTCTCTACCAAATGTCCTTCCAGCAGTGGAACTGCATTTCCCTGTGTGGCCAGAGAACATCCCGGACCCCACTCTGTTCCTGGGGATTCAGCCTTCCCACCAGAGCACTGCCAGGTATCGAGCTGTGGAATTGCAGCCTTTGTGCTCCCCTTGTTTATAGTCTTAATGGAATTTAAAACCTCTCCTTTCTCCTTTCTCTCTTTTTAGTTTTGTCCCTGCGGCTGTTTCCAATCTTCCACTTTCTCTGCAGCTGCTTTTGGGGAGGGGTGCTTTTCCCATATTCCCGCCCCCTCGTTTCCATCCTCTCTCCACCTGCAAAAGCGGCTCCCTGCCCGCCTCCGGCTTCTCTCTCCCCAAGTTCACCTCTCCACGCCAAGTACCTGCTGAATTCTGTGGTTCAGGTTGTGCAGGTTGTTGTATTAATCCTGCAATCAGTTTTCTAGATGTGTAGGATGGTTTAGTGTTGGTCTGGCTGTATTTCATGGACAAGACACAGAAAAAACTTCCCTGCTGTTTAGCCATCATTGCTCCTCCCACCCCCGGTTTCTTTCAATTTAGCATAGACTATAGTAAGAGCCTGTTTTGTTTGTCTCTTGATCCTGAATGCTTTTGTTATGACCATAATAATTCTAATGCCTTCTTTGTTTTCTCTTATCAAAAAAAAATCTGAACTACATTGGTACATTGTTTTAACAGCCTCCCCAGAAAGAAAGACATTGAGCGTGTATAAGTAGTTTTAAAAGGTATAATATATTATGGTTCATATTGATATTCTATAATTAAATTCAGTAATAAGGAGTTTTATCCCAATGTCACACATCTCAGATCTCATCCTTCTTCCAAGATGAAAAACCCAGTTGTAAAGGGATTTTCAATTTAAGTATTTATTTGCTATATCACATATACTCACACAAAAAAAGACTCAGGGTAAAACAAAATAAAAAGGTAGTAAAAATATTATTACTACTGAATGTAGTTTTGCAAAGTAAGATTATTTTTTTGTCCATAGGTTTCCATTTCATTAGATTTGTATAATCAAATTACAGTATAATAAAGTAACTTGAAATAAGTGGTTTTTGTGTAGCTATGTCACCAATTGGTTACATGCATAATTTAGTTTTATTTCATTTATAATTTTAGGCCATTGAATTTTAAATTATGTAAAATGGATGTTACCAAAGTCGAACTTGAAAATCAAAATATCTTCTAATAAGTCTAACTTATATTCCTGTGCTTTCCACTTGACTTTATCTTTTCAAATTTTATGCATATTAAAAAAATATTCATTTTATTTTTATTTTATTTACCACTGTTCTAATGTTTATATAATAGCCTGAGTCCTACCCTTTTCCTTAGCAAGAAGAGTTTCACTTTATGAATATTGAAATTAGATAGTAACCATGTCTTCCCCACTAATATTTCCTCATCATCTCATTTTAAGCAATATGCTTGTAACTGTAGTTAAATCAATGAATTTATCCTACTTTCATATGCTCTCACCTTTTTGTCTCACTTTTCAAATTAATTAGAGCATAGAGCCATTACATTCTATAGTAGCTTCCTTTTATTCATCACTTATTTTACTTCTGCAGTAAATTGTATATATACAAAATAACATAATAATAAATATTATATGTGTATGTGTGTGTGTGTGGTGTGTGTGTGTGTAATGAATCATCACCAGTCCTTAAGCCAGTGTCTCTCTGACATTGGGAAGCTTCATATATGAATCTCATTCTCTATTAGAATCCTCTGAAATAGATTAACAAAACATTTCTAGGGTTCTTCCATATTGAGAGTAGTATGTCTTCAGTTTTTTAGTCTCCTTAATTGGATATAAATACTTTTGCTTACTCTTTCTTTCCTTGAGTAACTTAAACACATTATTCTAGTGACTTTCAATTATACTGTTGCTGTTAAAACAAAAAGAAAAACAAAAAAAACTTCTAATCTGTTTATTCTTTCATTACCCACAACTTGTTCTTTTTGTCTAGTTTTTTCTTTTTTGTCTTTTTTTTTTACATTAAAGTTCAATAATTCTGCTAAATTTTCTTAGTTTTGATCATCTAGATTCGATTTTTTCATCTAGATTTGATTTTTTCAGGTATGCAGTTTGTTCTTTCAATATATAGGTTAAAATTTCTTTTTTCTTTAGTAAGCTTTCTTTAATCATACTTTTTGTACTTGTTCCATTAACTTGTACTTCTTAAGAAACTCCTATTATATGTATATTTGATCTTCTTTGCCTATGTTCTCTATTACATTTGCTGAAGGTTCTTTTTTTTAAAGTCTTCATTACTGTTAAATTTTGAAAAATTTTATCCTTCCTGTTTACTTTTCCTAAGGAACTTCCCCACTGAACTTATTTGCTCTCCTACTTAATTTTGTTTACACTTCATTTCTGAAATAACTTTCTTTAATTTTAAAATATCTTTTCTCAGTTTCATAACCTCTCTTTTCAAATATTTTACACATTTGCTTCAATTTTCTTATAGTGATTTCTTTGATTCTTTCTTAGGTTTTTTCATTTTTTCAATTTCCTTTTGAAATATACATTATTAAAATGTTTATTAGTTTTGTGTAGAGATCTAATTTCTTACTTTTTTCTCTTTTTTCTTATAATATTGTGTAAGATTTGATGGTAATTCTTTTCTAGTTTCAGGAGTAGGTGTGAATCAGTGTCACATTTTTAGCTTTGTTGCTCTAGAAATCCCTCTTTTTTTTTATTTTGTTTTTGTGAAGTGATCAAAATATAACCTGATACTTCTAAGATATTTTTCCATTTTTTCTGTTTTTATGCTGACACCAATTTGTATTAAAACTATTAATAGTAAGAACATATCCACTTACCTATTATAGTTCATGAGGATACCTTTTCAGTTTGTTTTTCAGTAAATGTTGCATTTTGTTTTGTTTTGTTTTGCTTTGTTATTTTGCAAGTTTTATGGGGAGTTTGAAAAGTTTAGGAACTAACTGCTACTACAACCATCTTTTTCTTTGTATCCTACATCACATAGAATATCAGTGTGCTTCAGTAATTCTTAAAGAATTATTTTTGTTGTTGTTGTGTTTCCAAGGAACATTAGTACTATTGAAAGCTTAAATGTTTATATAAAAATGGTGAGGCTTGTGGTTAAGTAAAAATGTAAAGTCATGGAATAAACAAAATTGAATCACTGCCTTTACTATATGACTTATCAGTATCTTCAAAATGCTAATGTGCCATGTGGATCTTCAGTGAGGGAATATGTTTTGCTCCATTACCCAAAATTACTTAAACTTGGGACTCATTTTTTCTCATGCATCATTAGTTCTGCATGAGTAAATGGAGCCTTAAAGCAATTTTTCCAGCATTTCCAACTGTGCTTGGACCTCTTTAGCTCACTACCAAAAGATAGTCTTGTTGGACTGCTAATGTTCTCTGCTCATGAAATGTTTCGTGGTGATCTTAGTTTCACTGTTTATCAGCTGCCCACATGGACTTTATCATCAATCACTTCTGACTTGCAAGCTTTTGCTTGCTAGAATTACTATGGATCCTACCTTGAAATGTTTAAATTATACTTTAATATATAATATTTTTTAAGCATTGCAAATGATGTTTCTTGCCTTTGAGGGTGAGTGAAACGTGAACAGGCACATTTCTCCTATTAAATCATAAGTTTTATGTGAGAAAATATGACATTGCATGTGGTTTGAAAATACATGTGGTTTAAAAACAGCAAAAAATAATAGTGGTAAAAGTGGATGTTTCCTTTTAGTTTTAGATGAGCACTGATTTTGATATGATTTATTACCAATACATGACAGAACAATGCTGGTTTGCAGAATTTATGTTTAAATGTGTAATTATTTCACCATAACATTTTTTTGTGTGTGGGGGGGCCAAGTAAGAATGTTTTTAAGTGGGTGAAAATAATAGGGTTTTTTAAAGGTGGTCTGTTAGTAATGTAGTCATTTCTTCTTCTCTACATTCTTCGCTTCTTTTTTCTCTCTCTCTTCTTTGTGTTTCTTTCTCCAATTAAGTAACTCCAATGAGAAGTACATACAGTATGTTGTCAGAGAAGGTATTAGAATAAGGCTGCCTGAGTTCTAATGAAAACTGTCATATGTTAACTGGGTGATTTAGGGAAATTTTCTTAATCTGCCTGTGACTCAATTTTCTTAATTGAAAATGGCGCTCAAATAACATCTTCCTCATTCAGTTTTTGTTCGCATTTAGTACAATGCTCTGCACATAATCCTTAGAAAGACCAGAGCAGAGTACATGAAAAATAAGAGCTTCCTTACACGTCCATTCACTTATTCATTAATTCAGGCAGGCATTTATTAATTGATCCATACACAAATATTTATTGAGCACCCCTATGTACAAATCACAATGCTAACCCCTTGGGACAAAATGCTAAACATGACAGACATGTTTTATTCTATGTGCTTAGTGATGTGGTTTGTACATAGGAATGCTCTTCCTGAGGAATATGTGAAGAATACATTTAAACGACTCCAGCATTTACAAATTCTTTGTGATAAAAAATCGCCCCCCAAATAGTGATAAATATAATAAAATAACTACCATCACTAAATTGTTTGCTATATGCCAGTTTTACTGAGGTTTTCAGTTGAATTATATCAGTAAGATTTGGGGTTGTAAGCAACAGAAAATAACTGTTTATATGAAGTTAAAAAGAAAGAATTGGTTAGAAAAATGTGTGGAATTTTCTCCCAGAATTGAGAAAAGTTTTAGAAACCAGGTTTATGAAAATAAGCAAGGATATTTACAGGTTTAGGTAATGGGAATCAGAGTCCAGATTATGCTCCTGTTCTTGTGACCAACATATCTATCTATATCTATCTATCTATCTATCTATCTATCTATCTATCTATGTATCTATCTATCTAATCTATCAATCATCTACCTATCATCTATTTTTTTTTGTGTGTGTAATGTGCTCAAAATACATGTAAAACACAAAATGGCTAATGTTTTTGAGGGATCTATAAATAGTAGTTATATTTCCCTTTGCTTTTATAATTTTGCTTTAAAAGTGAGTGATTTTTCAAAAATATGTAAAGATTGCTTCAGGTTCTGTGTCTCCCTCTCTGCATCTCCCCCACTTTCTCTCTCCCAAAAATAAAATAAACATAAGAATAAAGTAATAAAATAAAATAAAATAAAATAAAATAAAATAAAATAAAATAAAATAAAATAATAAAATTAAAAGGGGTGCCTTGGTGGTTCAGTCAGTCCGACTTCAGCTCAGGTCATGATCTCATGGTTTGTGATTTTGAGCCCCATGTCCTCAGGCTCTGTGCTGACAGCTCAGAGCCTAGAGCCTGCTTCAGATTCTGTGTCTGTCTGTCTCTCTCTGCCCCTCCTTCACTTGCTCTCTCTCTGTCTCTCTCAAAAATAAAATAAACATAAAATAAAATAAAAATATGTAAAGAAAAGCAGAGTTGTTTGTTATTTAATTTTTTAAACTAAGCAGTTACAACAAATTTATATTTTGTTTTCAGCTGTGAGGGAGATTGATATTAGTGAAATAATGTGCCCCTTAAACAATTAAAAATCAGAATTCGAATTCAAACTTTTTGAAAGTAGTACCACTCAAAGACATTTTAAGCATTAAACAACATAGTTATTTTTGCCTTAAAGCAATCCTCTAAATGTCCTCAAGAGACAATCATGGCTGTCTTAAACTCTTGCAATAATTAAGATTTCTGCATAAATATCAAAAAGGAGGGCAAATATATCTGTCATATAAAGCGAGAATCGAGTATCCCAATGAAGATCAATGGTCACTTGTCATCTCAGGCTTTTTAAGGGCTTCTTTCGTGGTGGAAATGACTACTTCCATTTCCCTTTCTGTAATCATTAGCTGTTACTTATCCTTAGGCAATGGAAACTGAATGGCTCAATTTTCAAAGCTTCAGTTTAGTCATAGAGGATAATAATAACAAAAAGTGTAACAATAAAGTCTGGCACCATGATACAGAAAACACTGAGCAATCATCAGCCCCAAGGGAGACTGACTGATTCTCACAAATCTCCAGTGACAAAGAGTTTTATGGAAGTTTGCATCATTTAGTTCTAAAAGCAGAGAAACCTTCGAGGCAAAATGGCTCTTACTACTCCCTGAAAAGTCTCAATTTGGGGCCTCATCTATTTGATATAATTGTTTGGGGTTTTTGAGATTTAGAGTGAAATATGGAACTCTTGTTTTTCTTGGTCTGGAAAATTGACTAAATAGACATCTTGTTCAGATGCGAGTAATGAAGAGAAATTGGATTTTTTCATGAGATAGACTGGATTCTGAAGAAAAGTAATGGTGTTATTCCCTGTGATGGAGGTGGTTGATATGTTCTTATCAGTGAAAGAATTGAAGCAAAATCCAAGGACCAGTTCTTTTTGATGATTTCCATCATAATGAACTTAAAAGTCAAGCCTCTGATAGTTTATATCCTATTTTGCTTTTAAGATACTTTTTTAAAATAGAAAGTTGTTAGGGAATTTTTTCATTTCTTATATAATTTTAATACTAAAATATTTTATTCTCTATTTCAAAACTAAGAATATATTTATGGTGAAAAACATCTGTAATTATGTAATAAAAAGTTGTATTTTGGAGTATCTCTTTACTTTTTTCTCTGCTTACTTATTGTTTTAGAAAATAAGATAATATTCTACTGTCAACTACTTAATATATTATAATTTTTTTATTTACATGGGTATTAATACAGTAATTCTTAATGATTTTTATTCCATACTAGAGTTGTGTCATAATGTATGTGATCACGCCTTTAATTGATGGATATTTGGGGTCTCAGTTTTTCAGTATTGCGGGAACATTTCTGGAAATTAATCTTTTAAAAATTTTCCAAGTTTTCTTTTAGAGTAAATTCATAGATGTGGGATTGTGTATTTTCAGCTTAGAAAATACTGACAAATGATCTTAACAAATGGGTTATTCTGATTTTTCCCCCTCTCAATTTGAAAGATGAAAGATGCTTATGTATCATAGTTATTATGTTATCTCTAAAATAAAATGTTAATTTTAATTTCTACTACAAAGTATGAAAATCTTTTAGTAAATATTTGCCTTTCTGATTTATGAGTTGAATATTTGTTTCCTTTGCTCATTTTTCTATTTAGATATTCACCTTTTTCTTATTGATGTATGAAAGGTTTTAATTTAAAGATATCATCGCTTACTCAATTTGAGTTCACAGATATTTTCTTTGTATACCAGTCTGTCCTCTCTTCACAGTCCCCGTAATCCATTCTTCGGCTGTGAAAACATCCTTCAGGATATGACTGTACTGTTATTACTACCACCTAAAAGAAAAAAGTACAAACAATCAGCAAACCATTTTAATCCTAATTCTCCCTCCTGATAATGTTATATTTCCAACAAAATTCCTGGAAAGAATTTTCTACAATTGTGTTTTTCTTTACTCTTAATCTGTCTTAAATCTTCACCACTCCACAAATCTTCACCACTCTACAAATCTTCAAGTCGTATTTGCTAGCTCTAGAGAGCAAATTCTCAGTTCTTGCCTTATTTGAACCAATGGCAATCTTTGACATATATTCAACCCCACTCTTCCTCTTAAATTGCTTTATTTACTTCTCTTCCTTTTTCCTACTTTAAGACTCTTTTCCTTGACTTCTCCTCAACTTTTTATTTTTACATTGCTTCAGGAGTCAATCCTTGGACCTCTCCCCTCTCTGTCCTCACTCTCCATAATTCTAGCTATTCTCTTGGCTTGAACCACCTATGGACCCTGAAGACTTGCAGATTTATTGATTATAAAATTCTCCTGAAATTCAGGCGCATACATTAGCTGCCTACTAGACATTTCCACTTAGATATTTCATAGGCATCTCAAATTTAATAAATTCAAAATGGAATTCTTGGTGTTTCTTCAAAAACTTTTTTCTCATGTAGTCTTCCCACCTCAGGGAATGACAATTTTATATTTCCACTTAGGCTGGCAACCTTGCACACATCCATGATACTTTCTTTTTTCACACTTTGTATGTAATTCATCAGCAAATCCTATGGGCACCATCAGCAAAATATATATAGAATCTGATTATTAATCAGAATTTCCACCACTACTGTCCTACTCTGTACCACTAATGTCTCTAGCCTGGATTATTGCAGTAAACTTCTATTTATTTTCCCAGTTTCTACCTGATTTGCCTATAATTTATTATCAACAAAACCAAAATAATCTTGTCAAAATAGAAGTATATTTACTGTTCTGTGAACTGTCTTCATAGGCTTATAGGTCCTTTTTGATTGCTTTATTATAATTTGTTTATTATTTATTTATAGAAGTTCTTTATATGTTATTTACTTATTTTTTTAGTCACTTGTTTTCTCACAGTTATTTTCTTTATGATTTTTTTATTAAATAGAATATTTAGATTTTGCTATGTTTAAATTTATTACTTTCATTGACTTATGCTTTGAGAGATTTGTCTAAAAATTACTTCCCTTTCATAAAGGTCACTTATTATTTTATATTTTCCTTCTAATAGTTATAAAGTTTAATTTTTAATTGGAGTTTTTATTAGAACAAGATAGGCAGTTATATTTTTGAAATTTTTTTTAACTAGGATCATATCATCACATCAAAATTCAAGTATTACCACATCAGATACTAACTGGTTTATTTTTGCTAGACAGTTTTCATATATGTATGTTTATTTATTTTTATTTTTTTAAATTTAAATCCAAGTTAGTTAACATACAGTTTAATAATGATTTCAGGAATAGAGTTCAGTGATTCATCACATACATATAACACCCAGCATTCATCCCAACAAGTGTCCTCCTTAATGCCCATCTCCCATTTAGCCCATCCCCCCACCCAACACCCCATCAGCAACCCTCAGTTTGTTCTCTGTATTTAAGAGTCTCTTACTCTTTATCTCCCTGTACTTGCTTCCCTTCCCTTTGTTCATCTGTTTTGTATCTTAAATTCCATATATGAGTGAAGTCATATACTTGTCTTTCTCCAATTTCATTTAGCATAATACACTCTAATTCCATCCATGTTGCTGCAAATGGCAAGATTTCATTCTTTATGACCTCCAATTAACATTCCATTGTGTATGTATGTATGTGTGTATATATATATATATATATATATATATATATATATATATATATATACTACTTCTTCTTTATCCATTCATTAGTCAATGGACATTTGAGTTTTTTCCCTACTTTGGCTATTGTTGATAGTGCTGCTATAAACATTGGGGTGCATGTGCCCCTTCAAATCAGGATTCCTGTATCCTTTGGATAAATACCTAGTAGAGCAATTGCTGGGTCATGGGGTAGTTCTAATTTTAATTTCTTGAGGAACCTCCATACTGTTTTCCAGGTGGCTGCACCAGTTTGCATTCCCACCAGCAGTGCCAAAGAGTTCTTCTTTCTCTGCTGACATCCATTGGCATCATCACCAACATCTGTTGTTGCCTGAGTTGTTAATTTTAGCCATTCAGAGAGGTGTGAGGTGAAATGTCATTGTGGTTTTAATTTGTATTTCCCCAATGATGAGTGATGTTGAGCATTTTTTTTCATGTGTCTGTTAGCCATTTTGATGTCTTCTTTGGAAAAATGTCTATTTGTATCAGTTGCTTATTTCTTCACTGGATTATTTGTTTTTTGGGTGTTGAGTTTGATAAGTTCTTTATAGATTTTGGATACTAACCCTTTAAATGATATGGCATTTACAAATATCTTGTCCTTTTCGTCAGTTGCCTTTTAGTTTTGCTGATTGTTTCCTTCACTGTGCAGAAGCTTTTATTTTGATGAGGTCCATTACTTCATTTTTGCTTTTGTTTCCCTTACCTCTGAAAACATGTCAAGTAAGAAGTTGCTGCGGCCGAGGTCAAAGAGTTTTTTGCCAGTTTTCTTCTCAAGGATTTTGGTGGCTTCCTGTCTTATGTTTAGGTCTTTCATCCATTTTGAGTATACTTTTGTGTATGGTGTAAGAAAGTGGTCTAATTTCATTCTTTTGCATGTTGCTGTCCAGTTTTCCCAGCACCATTTGCTGAAGAGACTGTCTTTTTCCAGTGGATATTCTTTCCTGCTTTGTCGAAGACGAATTGTCCATACGTTTGTGGATCCATTTCTGGGTTCTCTATTCTGTTCTATTATTCTATAGGTCTGTTTTTGTGCCAACACCATTCTATTTTGATGATTATAGCTTTGTAATACAGTTTGAAGTCCAGGATTGTGATGCCTCCAGGTTTGGTTTTCTTTTTCAGGATTGCTTTGGCTATTTGGGGTCTTTTCTGGTTCTATACAAATTTTAGGATTGTTTATTCTAGCTCTTTGAAGAATGCTGGTGTTATTTTGATAGGGATTACATTGAATATGTAGATTGCTTTGGGTTGTATCAACATTTTAACAATATTTGTCCTTCCAATCCATAGCATGGAATGGTTTTCCATTTCTTTGTGTATTCTTCAATTTCTTCATAAACTTTCTATAGCTTTCAGTGTATAGATTTTTCACTTCTTTGGTTAGATTTATTCCTAGGTATTTTACAGTTTTTGGTGCATTTGTAAATGGGATCGATTTCTTGATTTCTCTTTCTGCTGCTTCATTATTGGTGTATAGAAATGCAACCAATTTCTGTACATTGATTTTATATCCTGGGATTTTGTTGAATTCATGGATCAGTTCTAGCAGTTTTTTGGTGGAATCTTTCAGGTTTTCCACATAGAGTATCTATCATGTCATTTGTGAAGAGTGAAAGTTTGACTTCCTCCTTTCCTGTTTGGATTCCTTCTGTTTCTTTTTTGGTCTGAGTGCTGAGGGTAGGACTTCCAACACTATGTTGAATCACAGTGGTGAGAGTTGATATTCTTTTGTGTTTCTGACCTTAGTGGGAAAGCTCTGAGTTTTTCCCCATTGAGGATGATATTAACAGTGGGCCTTTCATATATGGCCTTTATGATCTTGAGGAATGATCCCTCTATCGCTACTTTCTTGAGGGTTTTTATCATGAAAACCCAAAACCCAAACATGGATTGATTTGTGGATGTTGAACCAACCCTGCATCCTGGGAATAAATCCCACTTGATAATGGTGAATAATTCTTTAAATATATTGTTGGATCTGGTTTGCTAGTATATTGCTGAGAATTTTGGCATCCATATTTACTAGGAAATTTGTCTGTAGTTCTCCTTTTTAGTGGGGTTTTTGGTCTTGGAATCAAGTTAATGCTGACTCATAGAATGAGTGTGGAAGTTTTCCTTCTATTTCTATCTTTTGGAACAGCTTCAAAAGAAGAGGTGTTAACTATTCTTTAAATGTTTCGTAGAATTGTCCTGGAAAGCTGTATGGCCCTGGACTCTTGTTTTTTGGGAGATTTTCATTACTAATTTGATTTATTTACTGATTATGGGCCTGTTCAAATTTTCTATTTCTTCCTGTTTCAGTTTTGGTAGTTTATATGTTTCTAGGAATTTGTCCATTTCTTCCAGATTGCCCATTGTATTGGCATATACTTGCTCATAGTATTCTCTTATTATTGTTTGTATTTCTGCAGCATTGGTTGTGATCTCTCCTCTTCCATTCTTGATTTTATTTATTTGGGTCCTTTCCTTTTTCTTTTAACCAGTATGGGTAGGGGTTTATCAATTTTGTTAATTTCTTTCAAAGAAGTAGCTCCTGGTTTCATTTATCTGTCCTACTGTTTTGTTTTGTTTTGTTTTGTTTTGTTTTTTTATACTGATATCATTGACTTCTGCTCTAGTCTTTATTAATAATTACCCTTTTTCTGCTGGCTTTGGGCTTTCATTGCAGTTCTATTTTCAGCTCTTTTAGGTGTAAGATTCGGTTGTCTATTTGGGAACTTATTTCCTTCTTTGGGAAGGCCTGGATTGCTACATACTTCCCTCTTACGACTGCCTTTGCTGTATCCCAGAAATTTGGGGCTGTACTTCCATGTACTTTTTAATTGACTTCCATGTCCTTTTTAATTTCCTCTTTAATTTATTGGTTAACCCACTCATTCTTTTTTTTCTTTAATGTTTATTTTTGAGAAACAGAGAGAGCACAAGTGGGGGAGGAGCAGAGATAGTGGGAGACACAGAATCTGAAGTGGGCTCCAAGCTCTGAGCTGTCAGCACAGACCTGACATGGGGCTTGAACCCATGAACTATGAGATCATGACCTGAGCTGAAGAAAGATGCTCAACTAACTGAACCACCCAAGCTCCCCCCACCCCATTCATTCTTTAGCAGGATGTTCTTTGATCTCCAAGTATTCATAGTCTTTCCAAATTTTTTCTTGTGGTTAATTTCGAGTTTCATAGCTTTTTGGTCAGAAAATATAAAAGGTATGATCTCTATCTTTTTGTACCTATTGAGGGCTGTACCTATTTGTGACCCAGTATGTGATCTATTCTAGAGAATGTTCCATGTGCACTTGATAAGAATGTGTATTCTGCTGCTTTAGGATGGAATGTTCTGAATATATCTGTTAAGTCCATCTGGTCTGGTGTCATTCAAAGCCACTGTTTCCATGTTGGTTTTCTGCTTCGATGATCTGTCCGTTGCTGTGAGGTGTTGAAGTCCCCTACTACTATGATATTATTATCAATGAGTTTCTTTATGTTTGTAATTAATTGATTTATATATCAGGGTGTTCTCACATTTGGCGCATGGATACATAAAATTGTTAGATCTTCTTAGTGGATAGACCCCTTAATTATGATGTAATGCCCTTCTTCATCTCTTGTTACAGTCTTTATTTTAAAATCTAGTTTGTCTGGTAGAAGTCTGGCTACTCCCACTTTCTTTTGATGACCATTAGCATGGTAGATGGTTCTCCGTGACTTTACTTTCAATCTTCAGGTGTCTTTAGGTCTCAAATGAGTCTCTTGTAAACAGCATATAGATGGGCCTTTTTTTCTTATCCATTCTGATACCCTATGTCTTTTGTTTGGAGTGTTTAGTCCGTTGACATTTAGATTGAGTACTGAAAGATATGAATTTAATACCATTATGTTGCCTGTAGAGTTGGTGTTTCTGGTGATATTCTCTGGTCATTTCTGGTCTTTGTTGCTTTTGGTCTTTTTTGTTTTGTTTCATCTTTCGCCAGTCAAAAAGTTCCCCTTAAAATTTCTTGCATGGCTGGTTTAGTGGTTATGAACTCCTTTAGTTTTTGTTTGTCTGGGAAACTCTTTTCTCTCCTATTTTGAATGGCAGTCTTGCTGGAGAAAGAATTCTTGGGTGTATATTTTTCTGATTCAGTATATTGAATATATCCTGCCACTCCTTTCTGGCCTGCCAAATTTCTATGTGGAGGTCTGTGGTGGACCTGATCTGTCTTCTTTATAGGTTAAGGACTTTTTTTCCCCTTGCTGCTTTTATAATTCTTTCCTTGTTTGTGTATTTTGTGATTTGACTATGATACGCATTGTTGATGGTCAGTTTTGTTGAATCTAATGGGAGTTCTCTGTGCTTCTTGGATTTTGATGTCTGTTTCTTTCCCCAGATTAGAAAATTTTTCTGCTATAATTTGCTCACACAAGCCTTCTGCCCCTTTTTCTCTTTCTTTATCTTCCAGTTCTCCTATGATTCAGATGTTATTTCTTTTTAATAAGTCACTGAGTTCTCTAAGTCTTGTATCATGATCTTTTGCTTTTGTTTCCCTTTTTTTTCTGCTTCATTAATTCCCATAATTTTGTCTTATAAATCACTGATTTGCTGCTTTGTTGTGTCCATCTTTGCCATTGTGGCATCCATTTGAGATTGAACCTCTTATAGTATTTTTAGTATATAGTAATTTCATCCTGACTAGATTTTATTGCTGTATCTTTGCAGAAAGGAATTCTATGCTTTTTTCAACCCCAGGTAGTATTCTTATTATCATGGTTCTAAATTCTAGTTCAGACATTGCTTCTATCTGTGTTGATTAAGCCCCTGGCTGTCATTTCTTCTTGTTATTTCTTTTGGGGTAAATTCCTTAGTTTAGTCATTTTGGAGGAAGAAAAAAATTAATAAACACAAAATTTTTTAAACTTAAAAACAAAAATAATAAAATAAAGGAAGCTAGATCCTAGGTGTGTTTTGTTCTGCTTGTTGAAAGAATCTTGATAAAATAGAGAAAAAAGGGTAAGAAAAGGAAAAAAAAAAGGTAAGAAAAAATTTAAAAATTAAAAAGTATGTAGAATAAAATAGAACAAAATTTAAAAAGGAAAGGAAATAAACATTTGGAAAAAAATAAAAAAGAAAAGAAAAATAAATTTTTCTCTTTTTATGTCCAAGAAAGAGGAAGAAAAGAAAGAAAGTAAAAAGAAAACAGTTTAAGGAAAAATAGAAGCAAAGAAAATGAATAAATGAACCAGTACACAAAATGAAACCCAAATGAAGTTATATCCAGTTTCCCATAAAATTGAAACTATGAAGCACTCTCTATTCCATATACAAGCAGGTGAAATGATTGTGCTGGTCTTCTAGAGGATGTGTTTGGAGGGCAGAGTTGGGTGGGGCTTAGTGTAACAACTCCATTCTCCACTAGGTGGCACTACTTAGCTTACTGAAGTGTATCAGTGTAGTGGGCATGCGTGTGCACAAGGAAATAGCTTCATTCAGCTCCCGAGTCTCTGGCACAGGAACTTTACACTCTCACAACTCACAGTCAAGTGCCCCTCCTTTGTCTCTGGCCTCTGTCCACTTCCTGCCTCTATCCTGTCCACGTCTAAGCTGCCCGCCTTCCAGGAGGCACCTTCCTTCAGAGTTTTATCTCTGGTGGGATTGTGTTACAAAACCTCTCACTTCAGAGACCCCTGCAGCTTTCATCTGCACTGACTCTCTGGGGGAGGGTCTAACTGAGGAATGGCCAGGTGTCAGCTTGCCCCAGAAAACGTTCATGTGATTAAGCACAGGTTCAGAGATTGTGGCAAATCACAACACACAGCTGGTGCCAGATTTTACTTCACTCTACATCTCTGTCCCAATACCAGCAAATGTGACTGCTCTCCAGGTTCCATTGGGACCTTTGCCTTTTGTGAGTCTGTATGGCTGTTGCAAGACCTTTTTTACCACAATACTCAGGTCTCTTTTTCTCACCACTTTGAAGAGTGAAGGGGATGGACACAAAATGAGCAATAGGCAAAAGTTAAGAAGAGCATGAAAGCTCTATTTACAGAGAAGGGACATTTGAAAGTGTATGACCATGACTATAGGCAAAGGTCCTTGTTTTATAAGCCTCTGGTCAGCACCTCATTCCTTCTCAGGTTTCACCCTTACTGGTTGAACAACTCTAGGTGCTGGGGTTGTTCATTCCTGACTGGCTCAACTCCATTGTGTGAGGAGTCTGACTGGTCATACTATACCACATATAACAAAACTTTGATGGTTTAGTTAGGTATTTTTATTATAAAATTCCTAAGAGGAACCTAAGGGGAAGTAAGTGGTGTCTGTTGCATTCTTAAAAGGGACCTTATGCCTGGAGGGGTTTTGCTGTACTCAAACACTTCAAGCACTATTCCAAAATATGTGTTTTTCCCCACCCAGGGACCTCAGGTCCTAACCTTTCCTTTTCTGCCTATTTTATCCTATCTTTCAATATTATATGGCCTCTACTTAATGTACTCCAAGTAGGGGAACTGCTTTTCCCTGTGTGGCACATGGACCCCTCAGACCCCGCTGCCTGTTCCTGGGGATTCGCCCTACTTCCTCACTAGAGCACCGCCAGGCACTGAGCTTGAGAAATTCAGACTCTACACTCCACTATTTATAGAATCCTGGTGGTATTGAAATCCTTTTCTTTCTTCCTGTCAATGGTTTTGGGGAACAGATTTCTTATTCATTCCCCTGCAAGTGTTTTCACTCTTTCTCTCTCTTTCCACCTACTTTTGGGGGATGGCTTTTCTTGCATGATCCTGATGAGCCACACTCCCCCACCCCCTTTTCTTTCTCTGTCCTCTCTCCACAAAAACAGTTCCCTACCCTCTGTGGCTTTTCTCTCCACCAGTTCACCTCTCCACACTGCGTACCTGCCAAGTTCTGTGGCTCAGGTTATGCAGATTATTGTGTTAATTCTCAGGTCAATTTCTTAGGTGTTCAAAATGGGTTGGTGCTGATCTAGCTGCATTTCAGGAACTAGACAAGTTCAGGGTCTCCTTACTGCTCCACCATCTTAACTCCTCCATATGTGTATGTTTATATGCACTCTGCTGTTCTTTGATCTGTCTTTGAGCTAATTTAAGACTTTTACAGTTAATTAATACATGTTCTTTTATTTTATTTTTCAGATTAGGTTGGCTATTTTGAACTTTATTTTTTTTTAGGAGTCAATTTGAGAAATTACATGATAAATGATAGTGGAATTTTATTCCTTGAATTTGTATATTAACTTGAGGTTTCAACATTTATGATACTGTATCGTCTCATTTGTGAGCAGGGTATATATTCATTTATTCAAACTTCTTTGTCATAGTATTTGATAACCTATAATGATTTTTCACATCTTATCTTGCATTTATTTTTATGTACTCTATAGTTTTTTTAATTTTGTAAATCGAACCAGTTCTGTTCAGTTTACAGTTCAATAAAATACAAATTTTATTGAATTACAAATTACAAATGAATAAAATAATATTTGTATTGGTTATTGCTAGTATAATAACTATTGATTTTTATGTAATTTTTAATTTTTTAATTTATTTTATTTCTTTTGAGAGAGAGAGAGGGAAGGAGGACAGGAACGGGATGGGCAGAGAGAGAATCCAAAGCTGGATGCAGGGCTCAGTCCCAAACCATGAGATCATGACCTGAGCCTAAATCTTGAGTAGAACACTTAACCAACTGAGCTATCCAGGTGTCCCTTATATAATCTTGTATTAAACTATAATAAACATAAATAAAATGCCCAAATTTTAAGTGTAATGAATTTCCATAAAATGAACACCCCAGCACCCAGATTCAAGGACCTCCAAAGTCCTCTTCTGTCTTCTCCCAATTATTATCCTTACCCCTTCCAAAAATACCTACTATGTTAATTCCTAACCTATAGATTAGTTTTGCCTTATTTTGAACGTTATATAAATTGAATCAAAGAAGGTGTATTTTAAAAAAAAATTTAATGTTTATTCATTTCTGAGAGACAAAGCACGAGTGGGGAAGGGGAAGAGAAAGAAGGAGACACAGAATCTGAAGTAGGCCCCAGGTTCTGAGCAGTCAGCACAGACCCCAATGTGGTGCTGAAACTCATGAACCTTGAGATCATGACCTGAGCCGAAGTCGGATGCTTAACTGACTGAGCCACTCAGGTGCCCCAAACAATGTATATTTTGGGGGACTGCTTCTTTTGTTAAGTAATAGTGTAGTCAATTATTACAAACACCATTTGTGTGTCTATTTCTGACCTTCCCATTATGTTCCTTTCATCTATTTATATATTTTTGTGCCAATCCCGTATTTTTATTTTTTCTACATTTATAATAAGTCTTGAGATCAAATAGGGTGAGTCCTGAACTTTTTCTTATTCATCATTGTCTTGACTATTCTAGATACTTTGCATTTTAATATAAATGTTAATAGTAGTGGATAAATACCCAAAAAGAGTATGTTGGGCTTTCATTGGAATTGAATTACACTTATACGTCAAACTGAATATAAGTAAAATCTCTAAGTTTCTGAATTTTCTTATTTGTGAACATAGAGTTACTCTGTCTTATTTAATTTCTTTCATGAATGGTTTGTTTTGTTTCATTAAAAAGGTCTTGGCTATCTTTTGTTAGATTTATTTGGTGGTTAGATCCTATTGTTAATGCTATTTCTTTTTTTTTTTCCTTGAGTATAAGGATACAGTTGTTTTTATATATTGACATTTTAATTATTATTATAGATGTGAGGGACTCGGTGCTTTTGTTTGCAAAGGTTTTTTAAAATGTCAAGTCTAATATATCTGGTTTTTGAAAAACTGTCTAAAGTAAGCCTCAGAATTTTCATATCCTGAGAACTTGAGAAAGTGCTTGTCACATTGTGGGTAATCTATAAATGATTGTTGAATGAACAATAATTCTCTTTACAATGATTATGTGTAACATCATTGATTAAGTGCTTCTTGAAAATAAATCATGGAGGCTTAAGGCTACCATTTTATGTAACATCAGTGAAACAGGTGTTGTTAAGTGTTTATACATTACCCATCTCTCCCTTTTCCTTTACTATGTGCTGACTTTGTTTGAAGTAGCTAGATGCCTAGACTTAAGTGTTGGATGATGGCTTCCTTACAGTAATAAAGGAAGAACTTCTGGACAATGACACCTGTGGTGTAACCTGATGTCTTATTTTTTAAAAAATGTTTATTTATATATTTTTGAGAGGGAGGGAGAGCAGGTAGGGGAGGGGCAGAGAGAGAGGGAGACAGAGAATCCGAAGCAGACTCTGTCTATCAGTGCAGAGCCCCATGCAGGGCTTGAACTCACAAACCAGGGGATTATGACCTGAGCCAAGTTCAAGAGTCAGATGCTTAACTGACTGAGCCACCGAGGCACTCCACCTGATATCCTATTGAAATAAGTCAGGTATGTCTAGATTTTTCTTTCCTCTTTCATTCTTCTCTGACCTTGAGCTTGGACTTGGTGTTCTGAGGTAAAAAAAAAAAAAAAAAAAGTATTGCAATAATAAGTCAATATGTGTGAGGTGAGATGCTAACATGATTTTTGTGAATCATGGATGTAGAAATAGATGGGACAACTATGTCATTACTGAGAAGCCAAAGAAATGTCAGAATTTATTCCTGAATTTCTTCATTTGTGAGAAAAGTAACCATCTTTGTTCAACTTACTGTTTTTCAGTTATCCTTTTCTTGAAGAGGAATGCATTACTAACTGATGATATGCTTAGTTTGTCTCATCTTTAGATAATACTGAATGTGTTATTACTAAACTCAAAATAGCATTGACTATATATAGCACTTACAGATAGGTTGATCTCTGATCCTCATAAAATCCTGAGACAGTTCAAGAAAATAATATAGAAGAACCGAGTTGAGTGAGAAAAAATGTTGAATGATATAACATTGTATTTATATTGAAAGGATAGGGCTTCTCATTTTTAAAGCTTTATCTAACAATATATAACTTATTCTGTAAGGCTAGATTTGGGCTTTCTTCCTTAGCTTTCCCTAATTATCAAATTGTAATATTTTCAACGTAAAAAATTTCCAGTAGCAGTTATTAAGTGTATCACATTGGGGCTAGTATTATCACCTGTGTTTTCTTTTATGTCTATGTGTTTAACCTCTTCTATAGGTACAGATATAGTCAACAGAGTGCTCAAGTGCCATCTCTTTCATCTCTTTTTCTCATGGAAGACATTCCAAACTGATCATGGCACCATTTCCCTCTAAACCCAGATATTGCCTTAAGCTTTTCTTCAACACAGATATCCAGGTGGTTATCACCAATTTATCAGAGTTGGAATGCTAGACATGACTTGATATCCATGACTGAGGTAAAATATAAACTCACTGAGATATAGATTATAGCAGTTTTATCTTACTTTCTAAAACACAGGGTTTTTTGCATATACTCAATTAATTGTTAATAAATCAGTGATACAGCATTGCAAGGTCATCCTAATTAAAGTACACATGCATTTGCAAAGTCATGTATGTATCACAGTGACTAACAGCATGGAAACAGGACTGAATTTATGAATGAAGTTACTTTATAATTCAATAATCCTGCAAAAAGCATTCCTTCTTGGGTCCTTGACTAACCCCTTTTTATATAGAAATGTTTTATTCAACTGGCAATGTTACAGTTCTTTCCTCTATTAAGTTAGCACATCAAAATCTTTTGTAAAACCAAATAAACTCACAATGAACAATAGATTCAGATGAGAATTGGAAGAATTTGTTCTGTTGCTAATCCATTCTAAGTCTGAAGTCAGACCAAGAAGGTAGATTTGGTTTAGTATAAAGAGTTACACTAGAAGTCAGAACAGGTAGATTTGTGGTAATATGATTTTCACTTTACAAAAGCATAAATCAAAGCTTAAAAATATTTTGAGACCTTAAAAATACATAATTTAAACTAGATATAGAATATTAACCTATTCTCTGTCTCAAAGATAAATGTCATTTCTCTAGTTTATTACATACATAATATAATTATGTCTATATGCATGTAAATACTAAGTATTTAGCTCAACTAGGTTTGTTGTTATTTCCTATGCACTGTCTGTCCTTTCTCACTTTCATGTCTTTGTACAACTCTGTCTTCAATCTGGAGTCCTTTAAACTGTCCAAATCATGTCATCATTTACACATCAATATACTTGCAGCTTTTCTGTAAGACTTCATGTAGGCCCTCAACAAAATGATTCTATTGCCTGTGTTTCAATGTCATTTCCTTAGTATCATTATCTTCATACACATTTGTACATTTTTTTCTAAATTAGCTCATGTTATTTGTATATATCTTAATTTTTAAACCTGGATTGTATATGCAATAAACACATGCTATCCTATTCTTTTAGCAAGCATTATGTCTCTTAGATATTGTTGGCTAAATATGTCATTTGGTGTATTTATCAATTGCTGACAAATAACCCTAAAAGTCAGCAACTTAAAATAATAAATATTTATTATCTCATAGTTTCCATGAATCAGAAATCTAGGAGAGTGGTTTTGACTCAAAGTTTCAAAGATGTGGCTACCATTTTATCTGGAGACTTGATCCATTTCCCAATTCTCTCATGGTTATTTTCAGGCCTCAGGGTTTGTTTTTTGTTTTTTGGTTTTTGTTTTTGTTTTTGTTTTTGTTTTTGTTTTTGTTTTTTGCCGGGTATTAGCCAAAGACTTAAAGTCCTTGCTACAGTGGTCTTTTTTAGAGTTTCTTGGCATGCAGTCTGGCTTCTCTCAGAGTGAATGATGAGAGAAAGAGAAAGAGATTCTCAGATGCAAGCCACAGTCTTTTTATAATCAAATCTCAAAAGTGACATGCTATCACTTCTGCCATGTGCTGTTGGTTATATTAACTAACCTGGGGCACTGTAAGCAGGGACAGCACAAAGTTTTCAATCATCCTAGAGGCTGCTTACCTCTCTTGAAATTGAGACAGATTCAATTACAACTTGTTTTGGTCTTAGTGTACTTTCTAAAAAAAATTACCTATACTTTATTTCTTTATTAAAAAAAAAAACACATTTGTGTCATAATAAACCAATGGCTGAAATATGCAAATATTATTTAAAATAAAATAATTTAGGGAGACATACAAAATTTTTAGATTTTTTTTCTCATTTTCTCAGTTCTGTGACAGGTTTCAATGAACGTTTGATGTGGGCGCATACATGCATGTATGTGTGCACATTTGTGTGTGTCATGTGTGTTTCCTTGCAATTTAAGACTTATTCGACAGTGGCTATCATTCAGAAAGATTATTATCTTAGTTATACAAATTTTACAGTAGTTATGTAAAATTTCAAACATCATTGTTGATATATCAAGTATGATTATAAAGGGTAATGAGAATGGATTTATTGTATACTAAGCAAAAAAAAAATCGATCAAATTGTTTACTCCTTGTTGACGTTGTACATACAACTTTATGCTTTCACATAGGAGATTTTTTTATTTCAAATTATTTTCAAACAATTGCATAATGTTCTTTATACATTAGTTTAGTACTTTTGTATATAATGTTGGAAAAGTACCTTAACTTTGGGGTCTTGCTCTGTGCATTAAATTACATTTGTAAATGCTTCACTGAACAGTATTTTTCAAATATAATCCACATATAGTAATCATGTTTAAAATATAATTTTTCATAGTTATGACCCATCTGCTCAATACTGATAAGAAGTTCAATAAAGCAGGCTATAAAAATCAGTGCTGTTAAATGTTTATTAATTATCTAACACATTACTTAGCTTACTGAGCACATTTAATACCGCAATACGTATTTCAAGGTATGTATGGAAATTCTGCACTTACGTTTAAAGATACATTTTAAGCATCCTTTTAGCTGTGTTCTCTTAATCCAAATTTATAAGCATTGCGCTTATTCCAGTTAATCTGATCTTTCATTGAGGATACAATTTCACTGAAGGTAAGGCAGACAATTTCTATCTGGGGAAAAAAATCTTAAAAGTACATAGTACATTAAAAACCACTGAAGCATAATGGGCTAAGCTGCACATGGGCCAGATTTCAACATTTGCCAAAATTATCAGTAAATTTAAGACTCATTCTAATTTTCTCAGCCATTATTTTAAACTCCAGTAGCACCAGGAACTGATCTAATCATTCAGTAAGACATAAAGCATTCAGGTCAAGTAGATCAGCACAAAAATGTTTTCGGGTTCCTTTCATTCTTATCTCACAGAGGCCTTTTGTCACTAAGATTATGGATGCTTGGGTTCTAAAACTATTTCTTGATCCAAACTACACTAAGATATTTTAAAATGGCAAGAAAAGCCATGAAACTTATTATGTCTGCTAACAGCCCCCCCCCCTTTTTTTAACCATTTTTACCCCATGATCCTTATTGCATTCCCACTGCTGCCCCTGCATCTAACTTAGTCTTAGCATCTAACATAATGCCTTAAACCTAGTATCATTAAAAAAAACCCACATATTTTAAAAATATGTTGGCTTTGTTGAAGCCTATGTTCATTATTCTGGTGCCAAACTCATGAGGTGAGAAGTTAACATGTTTTTGGTTAGTAGGTGTATTTCGACCTTACCATTGTCATTTTCTGGTGAATTTACTATCTAGCAATAAGTTTATAAGTTGTGATCTAAAATGACCTGATAAAACATGAGTCACATAATACTTTCTCAAGTCCTAATGCCTAAAATTCTGTAATCAGGGATTTTTTTTCTTTGAGTCTTGAAGCTTGTGAGAAGTCTAAAAGTTTTGCCTCAACTGTTTTGATGGCCTAACCACCACTGATTTCCTAGTTACTCTTCATGTAGCTGTTAGGATGAGCTTTCCATAATTTGCACATTTGGTAACTACTTGTCTCATATAAGACTCTTCCATTCGCTGAAGGATAAAATAAAAGCTCCATAGTAGCATCCACAAAGTCTTCGTGTTTGTGCCACAACTTCTCTTCACACTTTTGACTGTATGAACACTGCCTTCTCTTCCAGTCCACCCATGTGACCTCCGCCATGATGCACCCTATATTCCTTACTAATGTACCCTCTAGGCACTCTATATTACACTTCCATCTATTCCTATACCCTCCATTATGCATCCCATATTGTCTTTCCATTGAACTTTTCACTGTTCCCCATGTCATCTCAAAACCTGTAGTCCATATTCCTAGGATATCATCAACCCAACCTTTACTATCTTGTGCACTCCTACTCATTTAAAAAATCCGGCTTGAAATTCATGTGTTCTGTGAAGGTTTTTTGACATATCCTGGATTTTCCATCTATCCCTAACCTTATACCGCTATCCCCCTTCCCCATTTTAACTCTTTACGGTAGGATGCTACAGTATATTACACATATCCATATGTTAGCATCTTTCCATTTTTAAAATAATTGAATTGCATTCATTTCCACAAAGTTTAATACCTTGTTATGGCTAAGTTTGAGAAAGATCTCACTTAAAAATGTCTACTACAATAAATTATCCTGTATGTATTCTTTGTTAATTACTAACAGTTGGAAAAGGGATTTAGACAAGCTAAGTAGCTGAGAGACAGCTCAGGAATCTGCTGAGGAAATCTTCCTTCAGTGATGAAGAGGGAATAGTCACCTTTATTCCTAGCTTGAACAAATTAGAGAATAAGAAAATACGAGTACTAGATTTAACCTACAAACTACAATCTTCAGGTGCTATGTTTTCCGGACTTGATCTAAACATCATGAATTCTGGCTAGTTGTCCAGAGGCTGCTTTACCTATGATTCTTAAATTCTAATCTGTCTCTGTTGTGAGACAGTCTCACTGAACCATTCCAACTCCATAATGGGTCTTTTAGGGCTTTAACTTTGGAGAGGCAGAGCAGTTTCCAGGCTAAACTGTGGTTGTACTTGCCCGGGTGTCTAAATACTCTTGTGCGTGTGTGCGTGTGTGTGAGCGCTCGCATGCTGCATATGCTGGCGATTTATTGATGTTATCCGATGAAGTCTTTGATATCTTACATATCAAGTAGACATTATCTAAAATTCATCCATTTTTACTAGGGATTTTGTTATGCTTCCTTTGAAGAGGAGAGTATTACTGTACAATTAAAATTAAATGTCTTTTCAAACTAGGTAATTTTGGTAGGAGAGAAGATAGAGCAATATAAAATATGTAAAACAAAGTAATAGAATTATCACTTGAAGAATATAAATATTATTGTCCATAAAATATTAATTTTGTTTATATTTTATTTATAATCAAGTGGACCACAAACATAGCATAGTCTTCTCCAGTATAATTACTACAAAAGAAAACTTAAATTGCTAACAGGAGGCTAAATGCTTGGGGCAATATTCTGCTGATGAATGACTGTGGGATAATGATAAATGAATCTCATTCTAAATTCTGTCAATGAAATAAATCACTAATGTCATCAATTTCATTAATATATTAACATTCCACTCAACCAATATACCTTTTACTTGTCTTTTCCAGGGAACCCTTTTCACTTTAGTCATATTTATCTTGAGCATTATGGAACTGGAAAACTATTATTAATTGTGGTCAACCCTAAACAGGAAAGCCCTTTGATAGGCATGATTTGTTGCGAACTTGCCTTTGTATCCTGACTACGTACTCATTCTTGAGGTGATGAAAACAATTTTTCTGCAAAATGGGCACAGTTCCTGGAAAGTATGTGTCACAAAGGACAGTTAATATTTCTTGATCAAGTGTTCAGAATATAGACATGGAAAAGATCAGGCTTATAGAGAGGTGAAAATAGTCATATGTTAAGCTGGCACTGTATGAAAGCAAAATGGAGTATATATATATTTTTTTTAATTTTAAAATTGGAGTATACTTTAAAGTAGAAACTTCCTCTATATCCTCCACCAAAAACTTGAAAAAATTTAAAATGGGATAGTATCCTGCTTAAGCACTTATTTTATGTAAATGTACTCATATACCAGATTATAGGGATTAAGGTTAAATCAAATGGAGAGTTTTCGGGTTGCTTGAAAAGGACTTTTATAAATTTTTGTTAAAGTTTATTCATTTATTTATTTTAACATTTATTTATTTTTGAGAGAGAAAGAGAGACAGAGTGTGAGCAGAGGAAGGGCAGAGAAAGAGGGAGACACAGAATCCAAAGCAGGCTCCAGGCTCTGAGCTGTCAGCACAGAGCCCAACATGGGGCTCGAACTCTGAACTGTGATATCATGAACTGAGCTGAAGTTGGATGCTTAACTGACTGAGCCACCCAGGTGCCTCTATCTATCTATCTATCTATCTATCTATCTATCTATCTATCTATCTAGTGCATGTGTGCTCAGAGGGGAAAGGGCAGAGAGAGGGAGAGAGAGAGAATCCCAGGCAGGCTCCACACTGTCAGTGCAGAGCTGGGTATAGGGCTGCAACTCAGGAACCATGAGATCATGAAGCTGACGATGGACACTTAACTGACTGAGTAACCCAGCACCCCAACTTGAAAAGGACTTATACTGAAACTTTCATGAGCTAAAGCATCTGTTTCTTATAAAAATGATAATAATAATAATGTTAAATAGTAAATAAAGTATCAAATGAAATAGTCATCTTAAGTTACCTTCAAGTAGTGTTGATAATTTTTATTCATACACTGTTTCAACTTGGGAAGAAAATTTATTATAATGGTTACTTTTTTTTTTTTTTTTTTACATTTATTTATTTTTGAGACAGAGAGAGACAGAGCATGAATAGGGGAGGTCACAGAGAGAGGGAGACACAGAATCTGAAACAGGCTCCAGGCTGTGAGCTGTCAGCACAGAGCCTGATGTGGGGCTCGAACTCTCGGACCCTGAGTCCATGACCTGAGCAGAAGTCGGACGCTTAACTGACTGAGCCACCCAGGCGCCCCAATAATGGTTACTTAAAATATTTTAAAGTTCATGTACATAAACCAGAAAATGTTCATATCTAGTATGTATTATTCACGAATTTTATGAATATATGTATGTTTTCATTCAGTCACTGTGATGGATTGGGGATATAATAGCACACGAGACAAAGTCATAACATTCTAGCAGGGATGATTGCAACTAACCAATAAATGTAATTATAAATATTTTATTTCATTAATTCAAAGATGATTTTTAAAAATATTTTAATTTTTAGATGCAGATGTATCATATGATAATTATAGACCAGAAAATGAGATAAATATAATTTGTATTGTCTGACAACATAGTAAGATTGAGAAAGCACTACCAACAAAACTTGCATCATGAGCGTCAGTTCCTGAGGGGAAAATCTTAGAGACGATAGTGTAGAACACCCTCATCAACACTCCTCATGTCACTACATATTGCATTATGTTGAAAACACGGGTGTTGATAATACTAAGTTGAAAATATAAAGACATTGGATTCTAAAATGAAGTTTTAGATATATCATCACCAGTTTATTTCACTTGCTTTTTCCTTTTATGAGTACACAAGAAGAGTGATACACAATTAAAATACAGGTTTAAAATAGTTTCAAAGATCTCTTTTGTTAAATACAAAATGGCACTTGTAAGTGTTGAGAGGATTTTGTTAGTAAAATGGTTAGTACTTTTTCAATAGTGATTTTTAGCTATTGATTTGTAACAACATATTTTCAAATTTAATGCTTTAAAATAACCATAAAGATATTAACCTCACAGTCTCTATGGGTCAGGAATTATGGAGCTGCTTTGCTGGGTACTTTTGGCTTGTCTTCTCTCATGAGACTGTAATCAAAATGTCAGCTGACACTGCGGTCATCTGAAAGCTTGATTGGACCTGAACAATTCAGTTTCAAGGTGACTCACTCTCAGGGCTGCGAGGTTGGTGCTGATTGTTAGAAGGAAACCTCACTTCCTACATTTGGCCTCTTCACAGGTTTCATGAGTATCCATGGTTGCTGACTTCTCTTATTCATTAATAGCCATGTAGTCTGGCTCTCATTGAAGAGGATGGGAATCAGGCTCACCTTTTGAAGGGAGTATCAGAATTTATGTACATATTCTAAAGACAGAATGTGGAGAACTAATCATACTTCATACATCATATAAATATGATATGTAACAGATTCATTGAAATATAATAAATGCTAAGAATAAACCAAGCTGGGTAGGATGGGAAGAGTAACAGGGTTTTGCTACTTTCTGGTCTTTCTGAATATGTGGGTGAAGAACTTAACCAAATGTAAAGATCTGGTAAGAAAGGTCTTGACAGAGAAATGTTGATCCAAAGCGTGAAAGTATCAGAGTACCTGGGTGCAGTAGGAATTAGCAAGGAAGCTAGTAGAACTCCCATATGTATTTTTCTTTAGGTTATTATAGAAATGTTTTTTTTTTAAGTTTATTCATTTTGAGAGATAGAGAAAGTACAAGCGGGGGAGAGGCAGAGAGGGAGGAGAGAGAGAATCCGAAGAAGGCTCTGCACTGCCAGCACAGAGTCGAATGTGGGGCTCAAACTCACCAACTGTGAGATCATTACCTGAGCCAAAGTTGGACACTTAACTGACTGAACCACCCAGATGCCCCCATAAATGGTCGTAATAAGTGACACTCTCATAGACAAGTACATTTTTTATCAATATAGAGAATAACTGTTATAAGGTGATGCATCTTTCATTAGTTTATTTGAGATTATCTTTTTATAGCATATTCTTTTGGAAAAGAGTACTCAGAAAGACTTGCTCTGCTTTCTCCAGCTTTTCTAGAAACAAACAATTTTAAGAATAAACATTGGTTTTATACCACACAGTTGTATAAATTTTCCATAGGCAATATTCTGTGTTTGGGAAAGACTTCCTCGAGAATTGACTTTATTTCTTCTAGTTTCAAACTGCCAGATCTTTAAATTTATTTATATGGAAAGTATTTTCAAGCTCCCCTTCTTTTATTCATCCAACTCAGTAGTAAATAAATAAATTTTCCTTTGTGAAAATTATTTAGTCAGAACAATCACTTGGTATTTAGTTGACTCTGCCAAAGGGAAATGCCATGTTGGCCAACATAACAAGTGTTACCTTAGCTCTCAGTATAACAGTGAATGAATCTGGTTATAGCAAATGTCTAATGACTTATCTTTATAGTAAAGCAGCACTTTCATCAAGGGCCATTTCCTTCTCTCAAAATTTCTGAGAGGTTTTTAATTTTTTTAATTATCTTAATTTCTATTATTATTTTTTCTTTCTTTCTCAAGTTTATGGCCCACTAGGTATCAAGATCCAAAGTGGAAATTTTAGTTGGATGGAAATGTTACCTACAGATACAAATGTTTATATATTCTGTTTCCTCTGCTTAACTACTGATTTGTAATGAACATGATTAACAAAGTATGTCAGTGATTCAAAGTGTGATCTCCAAACAGCAGAAGTAACTGCTAAAAATGAAAATTCTTGGGCCCCAACCCAGAAGATCTGGGGTGGAGCCCAGAGCTGTGTTTTAACAAATCTTTTCTTCTATATAACTAATATTTGCTAAAGTTTGAGAACCACTGGGAAAGACAATAGTAGGGTTTACTTATTGCTACTTATATTAATCCTATGAAAGACTTGAGGAGGCTTATTAATATCATTAATGCTTACAGGTAATGATTTTCAAATGATGATCAGTACATATGAACACCATAAAATCAGGTCTCCATAATAAAACCAAAAAAGGAGGAAAGAATTATTTTATTTGTGGATTGACTCTCTGGACTCCACTCACCTCTTCTTTACACAACATTAACCATCAGAGAAACTGAAAATGCTTCAGATAAACCTAATGAGGGTTTGAACTTCTACAGTGGACAATTTGGGTGAAATGATAATTATTCAATCTGTCATTAAAGACATTTGAATGTCTAAAAAACACTCTCAGGGCCAAAAAGTTACATAGACTTTTGAAAAATTATAACTGAGAGTTCAACACTATTCTTTTCAAAAATTAAAAGAAAAATAGCAAATATGAATATGAGTCACATATCCATTTGCTAACATATCCGATGAAATATTTTCAAAATTCTTATCGTTCATATCTCACTCAGAAGAACGAGAAGATCCAGTAAGTTACTTAAGAGTATGTAATATGTTGTCAGTATAGTTTCTCAAACGGGGAGGGTGTGTGTGGGAATGGAGCAATAGACTTTCAGGAAGAGTAAATTAAAGGTTAGGAAATATATAAGTCTCTTGGCTTTAACTGGTTTGGGAAACATAACGTTTTGAAACAATGTTTCAAAACAAAAATAAATCTCTTTCATGAAACATCAGAAACCCTTCTTCCATTATTCTGTCCTTTTTTCAAAGACATTCTATTTTCGCTTTGTAAATTTCCATCTCTTCTCTGCTTTTCCTAGGCAGTTTTGGTGTTAAGTAAGTTAAATAGGTAAATATCACGTGTCCTCAGGGGAAAAATAAATAAACTGCTGCTCCATTCAGATAAGGTTGTTATTACTCAATGTGGAAAATAATAATGGTTTTAATCATAACAGATGAGATAAAAACTTCAGGGCACAATAATCAAATGGAGTAGATAACCTGTAGGGTAGAGATGGAATTGATGTTTAGTATATGGAGGCTACAGAAAATAGTGGAAAAGATATACTAGAGTATATTCTTTTTACAATTCCTGGGGAAAAACTTGTGTTCTTATTTTGTATATTTAAGAAGTTAAAATGAGTTACCTTTCTGTTAAGGTTCTTATGTCTGGAGACATTTAGATATAATACCATACCATACAAAAAAATATAATTAAAAATTGCAAGTAACTTTAGGGGCACCTGTGTGGCTGAGTCAGTTAAGCATCAGACTTTTGATTTTGGCTCAGGTCATGATCTCACGGTCTTGAAATCAAGCCCCACATTGGGTTCCATGCTGAGTGTGGTGCCTGCTTGGGATTGTCTCTCTCTTCCTCTTTCTCTCTCTCTGCCCTTCCTCCACTCATGCATGCTCTCTCTCTGTCTCTCAAAATAAATAAATAAACGTTAAAAAAAATTTCAAGTAACTTCAGATGTTTTAAATGCATTAACTGCATTCCTTATTCTTTTAATTGTAATTGACTGATGCAGAAGCAATTTTTTTTTGTTCCAAACAGATTAAAGTTGCTAGCATAGTTCATAAAAAACACATTTTCTAAATTGGAATCTAAAAATCTGTGTGAGGATTCTGTTTGTTCTAGAAGGGAAACATGGACATTAGAGTAACTTACATTTAGGTAATTTGTAACATAGAGCTAAGTTCTGTTGCAGGGTAGTGTTAGACCAGGACATCTGACTAGAAGGGGAGACAACACCCTATGGTGTGTACAGAACACATAGATTTTCCCTGCCTTCATTATTAAGAAATGCATCATAATATCTTTGTTAAGAAAAGAATTAGGCTGCATAAAAATCACATACACAAAATTATCTCACATTTTATAGCTTTCAAGAGTTATATGAGAAGTAATTCTTTCTTCTATTGATTTTCACATGTATCCGTTAAACATTGAAATAATTGAAAGTAGATATTATTTTGCGTGTCTTTGTTGGAATTATAAAGATAGCATGTAATTAAAATTAGATCCATTAACTTTCAAATATCAAACATTTGATAAATGTTTAGAACGGGCTCTTTTCTTATGTTTTAAGACAATGGAAGCATTTGGGAATAATTGTTATTCCCAAAGAAAATGTACAATGTTCTAAAAACTAGCAACTTCAAATTGTGAAGATACCAAATGAATTGTCTTAACAAGATTACAAAACTTATACAAGAAACGAATTACGGGGGCGCCTGGGTGGCTCAGTTGGTTGAGCGTCCGACTTCAGCTCAGGTCATGATCTCACAGTCTGTGAGTTCGAGCCCTGCGTTGGGCTCTGTGCTGACAGCTCAGAACTTGGAGCCTGTTTCAGACTCTGTGTCTCCCTCTCTCTCTGACCCTCCCCCATTCATGCTCTGTCTCTCTCTGTCTCAAAAATAAATAAACGTTAAAAAAAATTAAAAAAAAAAAAAAAGAAACGAATTACATGGTATGGAATTCAAAACTCACAACTAGGTAGAATGTAAACTTTTGTAGCTGGGGGCACTTAGGTGGCTCAGTCAGTTAAGGATCCGACTCTTGATCTCAGCTCAGGTCTTGATCTCACAGTCTTGAGTTCAAGCCCTGCCTTGCCCCCCACCCCCACCCCCGCCACCCCTGGCTAGGCGTGAAGCCTGTTTAAAAACAAACAAACAAAAAAGCCACACCTTTTATAGCTGACATTTTGCTGTGATTTCAGGAGAAAAAAAAAAAATGAGGTAATGGCTAAAGATCGAGCAAACATCCAGGTATGATTTGTGGATCAATCTTTCTTCTACAAATGGAATAAGCAAATCATGCATCATCAATGTTTGAATGAAGAAGTATTTTAATGTTTTAGGCAAGAACAAAAATTATCTCAAGTCCATTTGTCAGTATTTCAATTTGAGAAGTTCTCATTATGACAGTCTCAACTTATAATACTAAGAATATCTCTGTAACAACAGTAACAACAACGACAGACATAGAAAGTCTACGGGCATAGAGAATTGTATATAAGTTAAGTTAGACTATATATTTTTTAAAGCAGAAATAGTCAAAAGTGTCAAGGTGGCATTTTTGTGAGAATCTTCTGTGTTACAGACATTAGATATTTTCATTTTCTCTTATCTTTATTGTTGTTTTATAAACAACAGTCAGTTCAATATAAGTGAGATGCGTAACAAAAAAGTAAATTCAATCTCAGTTTGCATTAATAGGATATTTTATTAAGATTGGGAAATGGCTAAGGTGCAAAGAGTGGAATCAAATTGCTCTACCTTTACTAGCCGTGTGACCTTACACAAGTTACTTAACCTCTCTAAATCTCAAAAACTGGGATTAATAATATTATCTCACTAGTTTTTGTATAGTAAGATAAAATAATGTGTTTAAAAACTTTACAAAGTTTGACCCAAAGTGAATTGTCTTAACTCCTAGATATAATAAAATTATTGTTATTACAAACGTGATAATCATTTGGGACTCTGTTCTATTCAAATCCTAACTGGAGAGGTTATTTAACTCTGATCACAGATACACAAACCCCCTTTACAAGTATCTGTTAAGAGAACAAAGAAATAAATAAATTAGCATCATAGGGAGAAATTAAATGTAACACACATTTAAAGTCATTTCCAAGTTTAAAATTTGTAACAGAATTATTCAAAGATGTAATGTTCAATCATAACCTAGAAAAGCACTTGGCAAACATGCTGTAGAGATTCACAGGCATGTCGTGAGATGGTCTTTTAAGACACTAAATGGTCTTTTAAGATTGCATCCTACTTTGGGGCGCCTGGGTGGCTCAGTTGGTTAAGCATCCAACTTCGGCTCAGGTCATGATCTTGTGGTCTGTGAGTTCAAGCCCCGCGTCGGGCTCTGTGCTGACAGCTCAGAGCCTGGAGCCTGTTTCGGATTCTGTGTCTCCCTCTCTCTCTGACCCTCCCCTGTTCATGCTGTCTCTCCCTGTCTCCAAAATAAATAAACGTTAAAAAAAAAAAAAAAAAAAAAAGATTGCATCCTACGTCAAGAATGTACAATAATCTGACTGGAAGATAAGTGAATTATTTGTCTTTTGTTCATTCCATTCCCCTTTCTTTTTCATCCCTTCTGATAGCTTCTTTTTTTCAAGTTTTTATTTAAATTCAAGTTAGTTATACAATGTAATATTAGTTTCAGGTGTGGAATTTAATGCTTCATCACTGACATAATACTCGGTGTTCATCACAACAACTGCCCTCATTGATACCCATCACCCATTTAACCCATCCCCTCCAGAAACCCTCAGCTTGTTCTCTCTAGTTAAGAGTGTTTTCTGGCTTGCCACTCTATTTTTCCCCTCCATGTTCATCTATTTTGTTTTTTAAATTTCACATATGAGTGAAATCACATAGTATTTGTCTTTCTCTGAATAACTTATTTTGCTTACCATAATACTGTCTAGCTCTATCCATGTATAGCAACACTGAGCCACTTGAGACAATGCACTGTTTTTGGCAACTACTAATATGGGAATGGAATGGGAATTAATCATAAAGAAATATAGGAGTGATCCTCACCCCTGCACCAATAGCTTTTGTTCAGCTTCTTGTGTTCACAGCTCTGGATTCATTGGGTTAGGATGCTTGTTCAGAATGCTCATGTGAGGAAAATGTGACCAAAGTATGGGTAACAGTGACAATGTAAGGAAATTCAGTGTCATGGTTTATTCAGAGATAAACTACAGATTAATTTGTAGGATACTAATTTAAGGCATTTGTTTTATTAATAGCTGGCTGTGCAAAACTAGAAAAGTGGCTTCTGCTCTCTGGGTCTGTTTTCTTACATGGCATGGAAAGAATTATCCCAGATGGGCTCTAAGTTTCTTTAAATCTCTAATATTCTATGAGTCTATGGTAAATTTATAAGATCATATGACCCATATCATCTCAAAATTTTCTCCTTAATTTCTATTTACTTAGAATAACGGTAAGAACAAAAATACCGAGTATCTACATTGATTTTAACCTTTACATGATTAGTTTAGTGACATGGTAATTTAGCTTTTATTTTCAGTGTAGGTTTTTCATTGTGATCAATCCCAATAATGATATTCCCAGGAATGTCTTCTTTTTAATATTATGAATATAAATACAAAAATTTTATAAGCACTTCTGTATTATGAAGTAAACCATGTAACAGCAATTACAGTCATGTACAATAAAAGATAATAGGTATTCACCTGACAGTTTATTTCTGTACATTCCTATTAATTTCACTCTTCTAGAAATAAAATAAAAATTCATGTATTGCAATAGAATTGTTTCTCATTTCTTTTATCTTCTCTAAATGTTCTTTTCTTGTTAATTGTTTTTACAGTGTTGACTTGCCAAACTGCTTTATATATATTCTTTGTTTTTCAGAAGCAATAAATGATTATATGATTATGGCAGAAAATTAAGAAAATATACAACCCTAGAAATAAATGTTAAGACCAAATTAATTGTAGTCTATTGAGAAGAATCCGTAAACATCTTTGGATTTCTTTCATTGGAACATATTAGATCAGGGCAGTGACATAATATGGCATGTTAAATAAATTCATTCTGGGGACTATATGTTAAGGAGAATGTAGGGAGCAGGAGTATAAGCAGGGACATCAGTTTGGAGGCAATTGCATAAGGGAGAGAATAAAAGGCTTGAACCAAAATGGTAGCTGCCATAGTGGAGAGAAATGGTTAAATGGGAGATATATTTTAAAGATAGAGCCAAGAGGACTTAATGGAATGGATGTAAGGTATAAAAGTAAGGAATAAAGGGGCACATGGGTGGCTTAGTCAGTTAAGTGACTGACTCTTGGTTTCACCTCAGGTCATGATCTCATAGTCTGTGAGTTTGGGCTTCGAGTCAAGCTCTGCTCTGAGAGTGTGGAACCTCTTGGGATTCTCTCTCTCCCTCTCTCTCTGCCCCTCCCTGCTCACATTTGTTCTCTCTCTCCCTCTCTCAAAATAAATAAATAAACCTTAAAAAAGGTAAGGAAGGAAGGTGAATATTATGAACCTGAAGAAATGGATGGATGGTTGAGCTGTTTACTAAGGGAGGAGATAAATTGAATTTTGCCTTGGGCATGAGAAGTTTGAGATATATAATAAATATGTAAGTAAACACATTATTGTTGGGGGATAAACATTTGGAGTGCAGGGGACATGTTCAGGTTGGAGATAATTTTGGTGGTCTTCCATGTATACGTATATTCAAAGTCACGAAAACCATGAGGTCACTAAAGAGAGGGTTTTGATAGAGAAATCAGGAGCTATGAAGACTAAGTCCTGATATCCTTTCACAGTTGGAAGGAAAAAAAAAACACAACAAAGAACACAGAAGGAGCACATTGTAATGAAGAAGAACCATAGGGATATGGCATTCTGAGATCAATTGAAGATAGTTTTCTCTCTCTTTTTTTTAAAGTTTATTTATTTATTTTGAGAGAGAGAGAGAGAGAGAGAGAGAGAGAGAGAGAGAGAGAGAGAAGGGGCAGAGAGAGAAAGGGAGAGAGAGAATCCCAAGCAGGCTCCATGCTGTCAGTGCAGATCCCAACGCAGGGCTCTATCTCACGACTGTGAGATCATGACTTGAGCAAAAATTAGGAGTCGATGCTAAAGCGACAGAGCCACTCAGGTTCCCCTGAAGATAGTTTTCAAGACGTGACTACAGCTGTTGCAAGTAATGCTGAGAGGTCAAGTTATATTTTCCTACCTCAAACATGTTTTTAAAACATACTTGGTAATGTTTGAACTAATGTCTCATCATTTATGTGCACCATAATTTATTTATTCCCTAAAACTGAGTAGTAGTTTCCATTTATTGTTTTTGCTTTTGCGCATAACATTACAAATGCCTACATAATGTTTTTGACTGAAGAGATGAGTTCTTAAGATAAAACATAGTGTAAAATTTGTTAGAAACACGAGCAAAAGATGGAAGATAAAAAGCAGAAAAAGAATGATGATGAAAAGCACATCTTTTTATTTCTCTGAGGCAAACATCTAAGAGAAAATTTTCTGCATATTATAGGCTTAAATTCATAGGAAACTGCTAACAAAGCTTTCAACACAGTTGTATCATTTTATACTCTCACAGGACTGTCTTCTGCTCCGGTTATTTCGCATACCGGCCTACACTTGACATTATTATTTTAAAAGTTTAGTCATTTTACTGGAAATGTAGTGGCATTTTACTGTTGTTTGAATTTGCATTGGCAACTAATAATCCTTAATAATTTCTCAGGTGCTAATTGGCCACTTAAAAATCTTTTGTAGGGTACCTGGGTGGCTCATTTGGTTGAGCCTCCAATTCTTGATGTTGGTTCATGTCATGATCAGGTCAGGTCATGGGATCGAGCCCTGCATCAGACTCCACACTGTGGGGAGCCTGCTTAAGATTTGCTTTCTCTCTCTCACTCTGCCCCTCTCTCCCACCACCAGCCCCCCCCATACAATAGTAGCACTAGTGAAAATGAAAGTACTCTTCCCTACCTCCTCACTCCTGACTTGATCATAGAGCCTGCTTAACATTCTCTATCTCTTTCCCTCTGCCCCTCTCCCCCATTCCCACTCCTTCTCTCTCTGTCTCTCTCAAAAATAAATAAATAATAATTCTTCTTTGCAAATTGTTTTTTTCTCCTTTCTGCCCAATTTTAAATGGAAGTTTGTCTTTTTATTGATGTATAAATGTTCTTCCTATGCTCAATACAATTTCTGTGTCAGACAGATTTTACAATGATATTCTCCCAAGCTGTGGTTTAGGTATTGAATCTATTAGTAGTATTTGTAGTTTGCACAAGTTTTTTTTTTTTTTTTAATTAAGTACAATTGATCAATTTTGAACTTTGTATAACTTTCTTTGTCCTAAGAAATTTTTATCTACTAGTCGTCATAAAGGTATCTTTTTCTTTCTAATTTTTTTGGAGTTTTTACAATTGTATTTGAATAACAAATTTAATAAGCATTTACATAAACTTTATTAAAATTTTAATTTACAAATCTGCATACATTGAAATGATTGTATTGTTTTTTTCCTTTTATTTTATTAATTAAGTTATATTGATATTTCAGTGTTTAATTTGCATTTCTGGCTTTGCTTTGTTAACATTTTGTTAAAGATTTTTGCATACCCGTGAATGACTATTATTGGTATAGAATTGTCTTACTGCAATACCTTTGATTTTAGATTCAAGATTTTCTTGCCTTCATAAAATGAATTGAGAAGTGCTTCTTCTCCTTCTGCTTTCTTTTTTTAAATTTTAATATTTATTCATTTTTGAGAGACAGAGCATGAAGGGGGAGAGGGGCAGAGAGAGAGGGAGACACAGAATCCAAAGCAGGCTCCAAGCTCTGAACTGTCAGCACAGAGCCCGACATGGGGCTCAAACTCACAAGCTGTGAGATGATGACCTGAGCCGAAGTAGGATGCTTAACCCACTGAGCCACCCACGTGCCCCATTCCCCTTCTACTTTATGAAAGAATTTGTCAAATAGTAGTATTATTTCCTTTTTAAATATTTGAGTGAATTTGCCAGAGAAGCCATCTATTCCTAAAATTTTTGTTGTAAGAAGATATTTAATTATGAATTCAATTTCTTTCATATGGGATTTTCATTTTTTTCTTGTGTCAGTTGGTAATTGTCTTAGACCTATAAATAAGTCCATTTCATGTAAGTTGTTTAATTTATTGACAAAAAATAGCTTATGTGTGTGGAAATTATAGTAATATTTGTTATTTTGAATCTGTTTTTGGCAACATTTGGATTGTTTTTGTCTATCATTCTATCAATTTAATAGGAAAGCCAATAAAAATTTCAATCATTATTACACTTTTTTCCACAGAGAGTTGTCAGTTTTGTTGAAGATACTTTGAAGCTCTGTTTTTAGTTGCATATATTTTTAGGATTGTTACAGCTTTCTGTTAGTTTGACCCATTTATCATTATGAAATATCCTCAGTAATGTTCTTCTCCTTAAATATTCCTGTTTAAAAACTTGTCTCTTGTAAACACTATTTGACTTCTACTTTTTAAATCTAGTAACAATTTCTCTCCTTCAGTTAAAGTCTTTTTTGGTGTAATTATTGATATGTTTGGGTCTACTATCTTGTTGTTTGTTCTTTACCTGCTCTTTTCCACTTACTTCTTTCCTGATCTGTGGATTAATTGAATATTTTTGGTGGTTTTTTTTGGGTTTTTTTCGTGTTTTTTTGTCTCCTCTAATAGCTTTTGAGTTATGTCTGTTAATTAATTCATTTTTATTTTATTATTTTCTTTAGGAATTACAATATGTATATGTAACATCACTGTCTACCTTTAAATATAGTCAAATCAATATATAATGCAATAATCTTATAACAGTATAATTCTCTTATTATTTTTCATCCCTTATGCTATTTTTGTTGTATATTTGCCTTGCATATATCATAAACTCCATAATGCATTACTTTTGTTGTTGCTATTATTGCTTTCATAGTCAATTGTCCATTAATGAAATTAATATGAGAAAAAAACAGATTATTAAAAGTCATGTTGGCCATTTCCAGTTATTTCATTTTTGTGTAGAGCTAGTTTCTATCAGATATTTCACTAAAGCTTGAAGAACTTCCTTTAAAATATCTCATAGTAGAGTTCTGAAAATGGCAATTGTTTTCAGACTACATTCACACCCAGAATAATTTCTGAATAAGTACTATCCTTAAATTAATTTGGAATAAGAGTTTACTTAGGGCCTTCTTTTTGATGAGTGTGTCCTGGAAGAAAGGAAGCATTAAACCATTCTATTTTTATAGTGCTACCAGAAAAGTGAATGACTTTGCTGAACTTTATTACAAATAATGCTGTGATTTGTTAGTTAAAGACCATTCTATATTCTCTTTCTCTTTCACTGAATAATAGTAATTTGAAAGAAAGGATATAAGCTTGGAAAGAAAAAAAAATACCTACTCTATGAAGGAGGTATGCTAGACATTTAAGAAATATACTCCTGTTGATTTTTAGCTTTTATTATACATATTCTTTTTTCTTGTATTTATCATTATCTCATGATTTATTTTATAATGAATATTAATTTTGTAATTCTTTTGTTTTTTAGCTATGCATAGAGGGAAATATCTTACACATTCTTTGAAATTTTGATAGTTCTAAACATTATTTTTTCTACACAATTTTTATTTTATAAGGGAATTTTACTTTTAAGGGAATAAGGCTTAATGCATTTGTCATATGTAAATGCGAAATCGTACAAAATTACTTTTATAAAAAACTCTAAGTATCTGGTTCTTGTGGTGAATTTTCAAAGACTTGAATCATATGTTTAGTAAATCTGTCAAACAAAGAGTGCTATTAAAAGATACATAGTATTAGCTGACTCACAAAGGCTAATGGTTAAATTTCCCTGTTTAGTTATTATGTTATAAAATATAGAACTACAAAAATAAACATTTATTTGTAGTCATAATAGCTGCCAGTTCTATCATGGTTTCTAAACGAGCATATAATTAACTAAAATAATAAGCTCACAAATATGTACTTGCAGTACAATTTTTGCTAGGCAGAAACTGGTGAAGTGCAGAGTCCCATACTGTTGCAAATAGTGTTAATATTAAATATCTCTTGGCGCTTTTAACCTCCATTAACAAAAAGAAGTAAATGCAAAAATATTAATGCATTCATATTATTTTGCTTTCTATCAAAAAAGATTTCTGCATTTTCCTCTAAAAAGGCAGCCATTTTATTTTCAATAGTTCTTTCCCCTTTTTTTTTTTTCAATATATGAAGTTTATTGTCAAATTGGTTTCCATACAAAACCGAGTGCTCATCCCAAAAGGTGCCCTCCTCAATACCCATCACCCACCCTCCCCTCCCTCCCACTCCCATCAACCCTCAGTTTGTTCTCAGTTTTTAAAAGTCTCTTATGCTTTGGCTCTCTTTCACTCTAACTTCTTTTATTTTTTTCCTTCCCCTCCCCCTGGGTTTCTATTAAGTTTCTCGGGATCCACATAAGAGTGAAACCATATGGTATCTGTCTTTCTCTGTATGGCTTATTTCACTTAGCATAACACTCTCCAGTTCCATCCATGTTGCTACAAAGGGCCATATTTCATTCTTTCTCATTGCCACATAGTACTCCATTGTATATATAAACCACAATTTTTTATCAATTCATCAGTTGATGGACACTTAGACTCTTTCCATAATTTGGCTATTGTTGAGAGTGCTGCTATAAACATTGGGGTACAAGTGCCCCTATGCCTCAGTACCCCTGTATCCCTTGGGTAAATTCCTAGCAGTGCTATTGCTGGGTCATAGGGTAGGTCTATTTTTAATTTTTTGAGGAACCTCCACACTGTTTTCCAGAGTGGCTGCACCAATTTGCATTCCCACCAACAGTGCAAGAGGGTTCCCATTTCTCCACATCCTCTCCAGCATCTATAGTCTCCTGATTTGTTCATTTTGGCCACTCTGACTGGCATGAGGTGAAATCTGAGTGTGGTTTTGATTTGTATTTTCCTGATGAGGAGCGACGTTGAGCATCTTTTCATGTGCCTGGTGGCCATCCGAATGTCTTCTTTAGAGACGTGTCTATTCATGTTTTCTGCCCATTTCTTCACTGGATTATTTGTTTTTCAAGTGTGGAGTTTGGTGAGCTCTTCATAGATTTTGGATACTAGCCCTTTGTCCAATATGTCATTTGCAAATATCTGTTCCCATTCCATTGGTTGCCTTTCAGTTTTGTTGGTTGTTTTCTTTGCTGTACAGAAGCTTTTTATCTTCATAAGGTCCCAGTAATTCATTTTTGCTTTCAATTCCCTTGCCTTTGGGGATGTGTCAAGTAAGAAATTGCTACGGCTGAGGTCAGAGAGATCTTTTCCTGCTTTCTCCTCTAGGGTTTTGATGGTTTCCTGTCTCACATTCAGGTCCTTTATCCATTTTGAGTTTATTTTTGTGAATGGTGTGAGAAAGTGGTCTAGTTTCAACCTTCTGCATGTTGCTGTCCAGTTCTCCCAGCACCATTTGTTAAAGAGACTGTCTTTTTTCCATTGGATGTTCTTTCCTGCTTTGTCAAAGATGAGTTGGCCATACGTTTGTGGGTCTAGTTCTGGGGTTTCTATTCTATTCCATTGGTCTATGTGTCTGTTTTTGTGCCAATACCATGCTGTCTTGATGATGACAGCTTTGTAGTAGAGGATAAAGTCTGGGATTGTGATGCCTCCTGCTTTGGTCTTCAAAATTACTTTGGCTATTCGGGGCCTTTTGTGGTTCCATATGAATTTTAGGATTGCTTGTTCTAGTTTCGAGAAGAATGCTGGTGCAATTTTGATTGGGATTGCATTCAATGTGTAGATAGCTTTGGGTAGTATTGACCTTTTGACAATATTTATTCTTCCAATCCATGAGCAGGGAATGTTTTTCCATTTCTTTATATCTTCTTCAATTTCCTTCATAAGCTTTCTATAGTTTTCAGCCTACAGATCTTTTACATCTTTGGTTAGATTTATTCCTAAGTATTTTATGCTTCTTGGTGCAATTGTGAATGGGATCAGTTTCTTTATTTGTCTTTCTGTTGCTTCATTATTAGTGTATAAGAATGCAACGGATTTCTGTACATTGATTTTGTATCCTGCAACTTTGCTAAATTCATGTATCAGTTCTAGCAGACTTCTGGTGGGGTCTATCAGATTTTCCACGTATAATATCATGTCATCTGCAAAAAGTGAAAGCTTAACTTCATCTTTGTCAATTTTGATGCCTTTGATTTCTTTTGTTGTCTGATTGCTGATGCTAGAACTTCCAACACTATGTTAAACAACAGCGGTGAGAGTGGGCATCCCTGTCGTGTTCCTGATCTCAGGGAAAAAGCTCTCAGTTTTTCCCCATTGAGGATGATGTGAGCTGTGGGCTTTTCATAAATGGCTTTTATGATCTTTAAGTATGTTCCTTCTATCCCGACTTTCTCAAGGGTTTTTATTAAGAAAGGGTGCTGGATTTTGTCAAAGGCCTTTTCTGCATCGATTGACAGGATCATATGGTTCTTATCTTTTCTTTTATTAGTGTGATGTATCACATTGATTGATTTGCGAATGTTGAACCAGCCCTGCATCCCAGGAATGAATCCCACTTGATCATGGTGAATAATTCTTTTTATATGCTGTTGAGTTCGATTTGCTATATCTTATTGAGAATTTTTGCGTCCCTATTCATCAGGGATATTGGCCTATAGTTCTCTTTTTTTACTGGGTCTCTGTCTGGTTAGGAATCAAAGTAATACTGGCTTCATAGAATGAGTCTGGAAGTTTTCCTTCCTTTTCTATTTCTTGAAATAGCTTGAGAAGGATAGGTATTATCTCTGCTTTAAACGTCTGGTAGAACTCCCCTGGGACACCATCAGTCCTGGACTCTTATTTGTTGGGAGATTTTTGATAACCGATTCAATTTCTTCGCTGGTTATAGGTCTGTTCAAGCTTTCTATTTCCTCCTGATTGAGTTTTGGAAGAGTGTGGGTGTTGAGGAATTTGTCCATTGTTTCCAGGTTGTCCAGTTTGTTGGCATATAATTTTTCATAGTATTCCCTGATAATTGCTTGTATCTCTGAGGGATTGGTTGTAATCATTCCATTTTCATTCATGATTTTATCTGTTTGGGTTATCTCCCTTTTCTTTTTGAGAAGCCTGGCTAGAGGTTTATCAATTTTGTTTATTTTTTCAAAAAACCAACTCTTGGTTTCGTTGATCTGCTCTACAGTTTTTTTAGATTCTATATTGTTTATTTCTGCTCTGATCTTTATGATTTCTCTTCTTCTGCTGGGTTTAGGCTGCCTTTGCTGTTCTGCTTCTATTTCCTTTAGGTGTGCTGTTAGATTTTGTATTTGGGATTTTTCTTGTTTCTTGAGATAGGCCTGGATTGCAATGTATTTTCCTCTCAGGACTGCCTTCACTGCATCCCAAAGTGTTTGGATTGTTGTATTTTCATTTTCGTTTGTTTCCATATATTTTTTTAATTTCTTCTCTAATTGCCTGGTTGACCTATTCCTTCTTTAGTAGGGTGTTCTTTAACCTCCATGCTTTGGGAGGTTTTCCAGACTTTTTCCTGTGGTTGATTTCAAGCTTCATAGCATTGTGGTCTGATAGTATGCATTGTATGATTGCAATTCTTGTATACTTATGAAGGGCTCTTTTGTGACCCAGTATGTGAGCTATCTTGGAGAATGTTTCATGTGCACTCGAGAAGAAAGTATATTCTGTTGTTGTGGGATGCAGAGGTCTAAATTTATCTGTCAAGTCCATCTGATCCAATGTATCATTCAGGGCCCTTGTTTCTTTCTTGACCGTGTGTCTAGATGATCTATCCATTTCTGTAAGTGGAGTGTTAAAGTCCCCTGCAATTACCACATTCTTATCAATAAGGTTGCTTATGTTTATGAGTAATTGTTTTATATATTTGGGGGCTCCTATATTCGGCGCATAGACATTTATAATTGTTAGCTCTTCCTGATGGATAGACCCTGTAATTATTATATAATGCCCTTCTTCATCTCTTGTTACAGCCTTTAATTTAAAGTCTAGACTTTATTTTTCTGATATAAGTATGGCTACTCCAACTTTCTTTTGACTTCCAGTAGCATGATAAATAGTTCTCCATCCCCTCACTCTCACTCTGAAGGTGTCCTCAGGTCTAAAATGAGTCTCTTGTAGACAGCAAATAGATGGGTCTTGTTTTTTTATCCATTCTGATACCCTATGTCTTTTGGTTGGCGCATTTAGTCCATTTACATTCAGTGTTATTATAGAAAGATATGGGTTTAGAGGCATTGTGATGTCCGTAGGTTTCATGCTTGTAGCGATATCTCTGGTACTTTGTCTCACAGGATCCCCCTTAGGATCTCTTGTAGGGCTGGTTTAGTGGTGACGAATTCCTTCAGTTTTTGTTTGTTTGGGAAGACCTTTATCTCTCCTTATTCTAAATGACAGACTTGCTGGATAAAGGATTCTCAGCTGCATATTTTTCTGTTCATCACATTGAAGATCTCCTGCCATTCCTTTCTGTGCTGCCAAGTTTCAGTAGAGAGATCGGTCACGAGTCTTATAGGTCTTCCTGTATATATTAGAGTACGTTTGTCTCTAGCTGCTTTCAGAATTTTCTCTTTATCCTTGTATTTTGCCAGTTTCACTATGATATGTCGTGCAGAAGATCAATTCAAGTGATGTCTGAAGGGAGTTCTCTGTGCCTCTTGGATTTCAATGCCTTTTGCCTTCCCCAGATCAGGGAAGGTCTTAGCTGTGATTTCTTCAAATACACCTTCAGCTCCTTTCCCTCTCTCTTCCTCCTCTGGAATACCAATTATGTGTATATTATTTCTCTTTAGTGCATCACTTAGTTCTCTAATTTTCCCCTCATACTCCTGGAGTTTTTTGTCTCTCTTTTTCTCAGCTTCTTCTTTGTCCATAATTTTATCTTCTAGTTCACCTATTCTCTCCTCTGCCTCTTCAATCTGAGCCATAGTTGTCTCCATTTTATTTTGCAACTCGTTGATAGCATTTTTTAGCTCCTCCTGGCTGTTTCTTAGTCCCTTGATCTCTGTAACAATAGATTCTCTGCTGTCCTTTATACTGTTTTCAAGCCCAGTGATTAATTTTATGACTATTATTCTAAATTCACTTTCTGTTATATTGTTTAAATTGTTTTTGATCAGTTCATTAGTTGTTGTTATTTCCTGGATGGTTTTCTGAGAGGAATTCTTCCGTTTCATCATTTTGGATAGTCCCTGGAGTGGTGCTGGACTGCGGGGCACTTCCCCTGTGCTGTCTTGAATAACTTGCGTTGGTGGGCAGGGCCGCAGTCTGACCTGATGTCTGCCCCCAGCCCACCGCTGGAGCCACAGTCAGACTGGTGTGTGCCTTCTCTTCCCCTCTCCTAGGGGCGGGATTCACTGTGTGGTGGCGTGGCCCATCTGGGCTACTTGCACACAGGCTTGTGGTGCTGGGGATCTGGCGTATTAGCTGGGGTGGATCGGCAAGGTGAACGGGGCGGGAGGGGCAGGCTCAGCTCGCTTTTCCTTCAGAGATCCACTTCAGGAGGGGCCCTGAGGCACCGGGAGGGAGTCAGACCCGCCGGAGGGATGGATCCACAGAAGCACAGCATTGGGTGTTTGTGCAGTGCCAGCAAGTTCTCTGGCAGGAACTGGTTCCATTTGGGATTTTGGCTGGGGGATGGGTGAGGGAGATGGCGCTGGTGAGCACCTTTGTTCCCCGCCAAGCTGAGCTCTGTCATCCGGGGCTCAACAATTCTCCCTCCCGTTGTCCTCCAGCCCACCCGTTCTGTGAGCAGAGCTGTTAGCTTATAACCTTCCAGATGTCAAGTCCCTCTTGCTGTCGGAACACACTCCATCCGGCCCCTCCGCTTTTGCCAGCCAGACTCGGGGGCTCTGCTTGGCTGGCGGGCCGCCCCTCTGCCCTGGCTCCCTCCCGCCAGTCCGTGTAGCTCGCACTGCCTGTCCATCCTTCCTACCCTCTTCCGTGGACCTCTCGTCTGCGCTTGGCTCCAGAGACTCCGTTCTGCTAGTCTTCTGGCGGTTTTCTGGGTTATTTAGGCAGGTGTAGGTGGAATCTAAGTGATCAGCAGGATGCGCGGTGAGCCCAGCGTCCTCCTACCAGTTCTTTCCCTTTTAATCCTAAGTAATTTCCTTTAAAAATGATTAGATAGAAATAATGTATTTTGCTATTTCACATATTTGTTCATTTACTTAAAAAAACTTGTATTTGTTAAAATCTTTATTAATTTAATTTGGTAATGGTAATTATTGCCACATTAGCAATTAGCGTCCTTTAGAATCAGTATAAAAGTATTTAATAAATAATGTGCTATCTCTTGGGAATAACTGTTTCTTCAAAGGTCTCAAAGGATTAAGATTATTGGTTATATTTTAGCATTTGGATGATGCATGATCTTTGAAATACAATGGCCACTAAGTTTTTGGGATAATTCTTATTTTGCTTCTTATTATATAGCAAGACAAATTACAACTTGTAGTCATTATTAGTTACCACAACTTCATATGTTGCAGTCACATATTGTAAAGATGTAGAGCCTGCAAATTTTTGCATTGTTGCCTCACTTATAGCAAGTTCATAGTAACCGTTAGCTCTTCCTCTTCCTTCTTTTATCTACTCTCCTTCTCTGCCTTTCTTCTCCTCACTCTGCTTTCATTATCTCATGACTCAGTTACAGTACTTTCACTGTATTATGTATGTAATCTAAGAATCAATATAATATGATTGACACTCATCATTCATCAAATGATATTGTGCCCATATGTATCTTTTTTTTTTAATAATGAAATTTATTGTCAAATTGGTTTCCATACAACACCCAGTGCTCATCCCAAAAAATGCCCTCTTCAATACCCATCACCCACTCTCCCCTCCCTCCCACCCCCCATCAACCCTCAGTTTGGTCTCAGTTTTTAAGAGTCTCTTATGCTTTGGCTCTCTCCCACTGTAACCTCTCTCTCTCTCTCTCTTTTTTTTTTTCCTTTCCCCTCTCCCATGGGTTTCTGTTAAGTTTCTCAGAATCCTCATAAAAGTGAAAACATATGGTATCTGTCTTTCTCTCTATGGCTTATTTCACTTAGCATAACACTCTCCAGTTCTGTCTACATTGCTACAAAGGGCCATATTTCATTCTTTCTCATTGCCACGTAGTACTCCTTTGTATATATAAACCACAATTTCTTTATCCATTCATCAGTTGATGGACATTTAGGCTCTTTCCATAATTTGGCTATTGTTGAGAGTGCTGCTATAAACATTGGGGTACAAGTGCCCCTATGCATCAGTACTCCTGTATCCCTTGGGTAAATTCCTAGCAGTGCTGCTGCTGGGTCATAGGGTAGGTCTATTTTTAATTTTTTGAGGAACCTCCACACTGTTTTCCAGAGTGGCTGCACCAGTTTGCATTCCCACCAACAGTGCAAGAGGGTTCCCGTTTCTCCACATCCTCTCCAGCATCTATAGTCTCCTGATTTGTTCATTTTGGCCCCTCTGACTGGCGTGAGGTGATATCTGAGTGTGATTTTGATTTGTATTTCCCTGATGAGGAGCGATGTTGAGCATCTTTTCATGTGCCTGTTGTGTGCCCGTATGTATCTGGTAAGTCATGTGTATAATCTCTTTGAATTAATGCCTGTTTGCTGATGAGGTTGGTGAATGGTTAAATGCCTTAGTCAGGATCACATAGGTGTTTAGCAATGGAGATTAAATTTGAATCTAGTTTTGTGTTATATCAAAATGTGCACTATTCTATTGTATTACGTTTACTTTCAATTTTAAATAGCACATTTTATACATACTCAATGTAGAAAGTGGAAAAAAATTTAGATACATAAAAAAATGGTTATCCTTTTTCCCTCTTTCTATGCTTATGTTAACCATATCAATATATTTCACGTTGTTCTTTTTAAAAATTTCATATATATATATATATATACATATATATATATATGTGGCATGACTTATACACATGCAAACACATTACTCTGGAACTTACTTTCTTCATCTTACAACAAAGCACATTGCAAACCTCCCTTTAGCACAATAGACACAGACCAATCCATCTTTGGTATACCATTTCATCTTTAACAGCTGTACAATTTTCCTTTGTAACAATGTATATCACAAATTTTTAGTCCATTCCTTTCTGTATGGGTATTTATGTTATTTTTAGGTTTTTTTTTTAACTATAAGCAATGTTTCAGTAGATAGAGGCATACATTTCTATTTGTATCTTTATGTACTCATATATTTATTTCTAGATGATAGATTTCCAAAAGTGGACTTACTTTATCAATTGATATTTGTATTTTAACTTTTGATAGGTATTTTCAATTACTTTCCAGATTGGCTAAGTTTATCATATCCCCACTAAATATGTTCTGGCTCTGCATTCTTACTATTATTAGAAGCAGCCATTGTTTAATATTTTGTCAATGTCTTAGGAGAAATTGTGTCTCATTATTGCTTTAATTTAAAGTTGAAAAAACATGGGTGCCTGAGTGGCTTAGTTGGTTAGGCTTCCATCTCTTGGTTTCAGCTCAGGTCATGATCTCATGGTTTCCTGAGTTCAGGCCCTGCATTGGGCCATGAGTTCAAGCCCTGTGTTGGGCCCACTTTGGGCTCTTGGGTTTCTCCCTCTCTCTCTCTCTCTCTCTCTCTCTCTCTGCCCCCTTCCTGTTCATGTTCCCTCTGTCTCTCTCAAAATAAATAAATAATCTTAGAAAAATAAAGTTTAAAAAACATTCAAACATTTCATTGCCTGTTAGAATTTCTTGATCATAAATGCTTATTTATGCTTTTCAACTGTTTTCTGTTGGATTCTGTATGTTTTTCTTATCAATATGCAGATAATACACATATTTAGTGTCTAGAATAAATATTTTAAATTTGTTTACATATTTTTTCTAAGTAAAATCTTTAAAATTTGCTGTTGTCGGTAATATCTGTATTTTTCTTTGTGGCTTTTATACCTCTTGTCTTTTTAATGAGAGTCACTATGTCCTTATGTTCCAATATTTTATTTTTTCTCAGTTAACATTTTAGTATTGGTTTTAGTTCAATTGCATTGTAGTCAGAGAACTATTGATTCAATTCTGAAATTCCTTATGTGTGGTTGCAAATAAAAAAAAATATATTTTGTAGTTTTTGTTTGCAATAACAGTGAAATACATACATACACATTTATATACATGCACACTATAAAATCACAATTAAATGAAGTTTCCTCAACATGCTTTTTAAGTCTTTTGGTCAATTATTACTGATTTTGTGGTTTCTTGCTTTATGTTAAAGAGTTAAAGAGAATTTTATTAATACTTTCTTTTAAAGCTTATTTACTTATTTTGAGAGAGAGGAGAATTTCAAGGAGGCTCTGCACTGTTAGCTCAGAGCTTGATGCAGGATTAGAACCCACACATGAACCATGAGATCATGACCTGAGCCAAAGTCAGACGCTTAACTGAGCCCCCCAGCTACCCCTATTAAGACTTTTTAATAGAGTTGTAGATATGTTTATTTCTATTTTTGCTCTATAATCTTTTGCTTCATATATTGTAAACCTATATTTTCATGTTACAAAAAATTAGAATTGTTATGAATTTCTGTTAATTAAATCTTTTACCACTGTGAAATGCCCCCCCTCCTCCAGGAAATGCTTTTGGCCCTAATGTCTGATATTAATATTGTTTTATCAATTTATTTTAATTTACCTTTATATGGCACAACTTTTTGCATTCTTTACTTTTATTATTTCTGTATCTTAATGTTTTGTAAATGATAAGCAGAATATGATCTTTTAAACCAAGTGTAGCACATTTTCCTTTTAATTAGAGTTTTAGGGATGCCTGGGTGGCTCAGTCAGTTGGACATCCACCTCTTGATTTCAGCTCAGGTCATGATTTAACAGTCTGAATTCGAGCCCTACTTCAGACTCTGCTCTGATGCCCTGGAACCTGCTTGGGACTCTCTGCCTCTCTCTGTCTCTGTCTTTCTCTCTCTACAACAAATATAATTGAATGTAAATTTATTTTACTGAAGTCTTTCTATTTTCACCCTTGTTTTAGGTTCCTTTATTCACTCATTCTTTACTTAAAAAAAATCTTTTTGTGTTTAAGCTAGAACTTATCACATGAATTTTGACTTATCAAAGTCTAATGCTAATTAGACCCTTTTTTCTCAAGGACCTTTGATTCCTATTTGTTGCCTTCTTGGTTATATGCTATAAGGAGGTTTGTTAATATATGTAAATACCAATACAAGTATATCTTTCCTTTCCTTGTTCTTTATCTCTTTTTGCAAGATGCTATTTGTGTATATTGTTTCCTTCTTGGAGAATTACTTTTAGATTTTCCTTTACTGCAGATTTTCTGTAGAAGTATTTTTTCAGTTTTGCTTGTCTGAAAATGAATTTCACCTTTATCCTTAATAAATATTTATACTGGACATAGAATTCTAATTTAACAGTTATTTTCCTTCAGCATTTAAAGGTATCATTTTGTTATCTTCTAGTTTTTACTGAGTTGATCGATCAGCTCTCAGTGTTATTGTTTTCCCTTTGAAGGCAATCAATCTTTTATTCTGTGGCTGCCTGTAAGATAGTCAGCCTTAGTTCTTTGGTCAAAGGTATTACTGTAATGTAATTTGAAATGCCTTTTACTTTTCTTTTTAAAACTTGGTGTTTTCAGAACTTACTGAATTTGTGGCAGATGTCAGTCATTGCTTTTGGAAAGTTCTCAGTCACCATCTCTTCAGTCACCCATACTATCTCTCCTTGTCTTTGAGGAATCTAAAATGTGCATTTTATATTCTCACCTTATGCTTTATGTAATTTACTTACTTTTTAAAAATTTCCCTGTTCTTTTCCTCTTCATATTTCAGTCTGAATATTTTCTTCTCTCAACTTGTGTGTTAGACTATTCTCTAAGTTCTCTTTAAAAAAATTTTTTTTAATGTTTTATTTATTTTTGAGAGACAGACAGAGTACAATTTGGAGAGGGGCAGAGAGAAAGGGAGACACAGAATCTGAAGCAGGCTCCAGGCTCCAAGCTGTCAGTACAGAGCCAGATGCAGGACTCCAACTCCTGGATCATGAGATCATGACCTGACCCCAAGTCGGAGACTTAATGGACTGAGCCATCCAGGCGCCCCCACATATTTTAGTTATTGTTATTCATAACTCTATATTTCTTATTTCTTTTCTAAATACACTATATTTCTGCACAAATTTCCAAAGAGTTTTTTTAAATCATGAAAATTTAACTTAGCTATCTTATGTTTTGTTAACCTGGATCTAATGACTGTAATATATGGAGAAACTGTGGATCTTTTTCTTTTTTTTGTTGTTGTTACTCACACTCATGTAACTTTCTCTCTGTGTCACTGCTTATTTATAATTTCGTGATTTACATTATATTATTAAACTTTGAATTGATTTGTAGCTTAGGATGTCATCTTCATATTCAAAGGTTTTTCATTTACTTCTCTCATGTTCCTAGAGCACTGACAGTCTGAGAACATCTTAATCCAATTTCAGGCATTAAGATAATTTGGAGTTGGGCCATAGTCCTTGGGAGAGCCATATTACTTCTAGCTTAGCCTTTTTCTCAAGGGTATAGCCCAGTTAGGTTTTGAGCTATTCAAAGAATTTACCAGACTTTCCCATGCTTAGATGGCTATGTTCTCCCACCTTTGCCCTTTTAGCAGAAGGAAGCTGCCAACTGATGTACTCAGAATCTCTTGGAATTAGCAAACACCCAAAAGTTGAAAAATTTCTGATATCGAGTTCTTTTGTCTGGATTTGTGTCTTCTCCTTGATCTTGGGCTGGTAATTATTTATTTCTTAGCTCTCTTATGCCTCCAAGCAGAATGTTTCCATCCAGTTTTCTTCAGAAGAAAGATTAGTTGAATTATCTAATCTGCAATTACCCAAATCATAATTGATGTTTAATTAGAAATGAAAGTATTTATATAAAAAAGAAATAACATAGTTTCCAAATGGTCTTAACATTTTGAAAATCTTTGAGGCACCAGCTAGTCTAAAGTTCAGACTTATTAACCTATGGGTGCTTTATTAATGACACCATTTTTATTTTATTCCACTATATAGATATTCAACATGACACGTCTGTCACTCTAAATATGTACAGATTGTCACTATTTTCCTGCTTCTATGTCTTGATCATCAACTAAATTAGTGATTTAATGCATTCTTTTTTTCAAATGTTCATGTCAGTTATGACTGATGTTTCAAATTTATTTGTAATTCCATTACCAAACCCTTTTAATGGTCAGTCTCCTCCAGGTGGTAAATTAAAATTAAAAAAAAGTATAGTTTATTACAGAAGAGGAGATATGAAGTAATGATTAGTAAAATTCCTTAAAATGTTTTGAGTAGACTAGATTTAGATATTTTATTTATATATATTCTTACTATTTCAGTTCAGTTTAGTTGTAACTGAATGACAGTAACTGTCATTTATCATAACATGTTGTGGAGATTTTCTGTATACTTTTCTTGTTTTTCCTCCTAAAGTTCAGCCTTATTACTAATTTGACTATGAAATCACTTTAAAATCTAGATAGGCTTAGAAGTTTTTTATCTTTTGAATGTCATCTATTTCAGAAATCTATTTCCCAGAGAAGTTTAAATTCCATTTTCTATCATTTAAAGATGTATTTACAGTAGTTGCTCATCCAATTACCTTAATAACCTTTATCAATTTATGAATCTTTAGGGCAAGAAGATGTCAATATCATTGGTTAACTATCATGTATGGTTATTGTTTGGACAATCTCCAAGTTGCATAAATTGATCTTTAGACAGACTGTTACTTACAATTTTATCATTTTAATGTTGTCAACACCAATAGCATATGTTGATAGTTGTTATATTGCCTTAAGGCTTGAAGATCACTTAAGAATTTATTATCAGATTTTTAAAGTTAACTATACCTTAAAATAAATATGGCATAACTTGTATGTTAAAAAAATTTCTGTATTTGCTTCTTTTATTAAGCAAAAGATCTCTGTGTATCTAATATGATTTTCTTTTTTTAATATAATTTATTGTCAAATTGGTTTCCATACAACACCCAGTGCTCATCCCAACAAGTGCCCGTCTCCCTACCCATCACCCACTTTCCCGTCCCCCTCACCCCCCATCTACCCTTAGTTTGTTCTCAGTCCTTAAGAGTCTCTTATCATTTGCCTCCCTCTCTCTCTGTAGGGGAGTTGGTGATTTTCTTTTTATTGACTAAGTTTTCCTTTATTATTTTTTAATTTTTTTAACGTTTATTTATTTTTGAGGCAGACCATGAATGGGGGAGGGTCAGAGAGAGAGGGAGACACAGAATCTGAAACAGGCTCCAGGCTCTGAGCTGTCAGCACAGAGCCCGAGGCAGGGCTCAAACTCACAGACCGCGAGGTCATGACCTGAGCCGACGTCGGACGCCTAACTGACTGAGCCACCCAGGCGCCCTAAGTTTTGCTTTAAAGTACCAAGTGTGGATATAAAAGAAAACACATGGAATTGTGTATCATAAAGAATCATGAAGTTTTTGCTCTTTACTGTTTAACCTGAAACTAAGTATGTGCTTATTGAATAGTTTTGGTTCCATAGATGAATTAATTGTCATAGAAGATGACAGCAGTATTTTGGTAGCCACGGTTTGTGGCCATTAACACCAAGTGTGTTTTGTGCATGAGGCTTGATGCTGGTTGCTGAGGGTAAATGAGTAATATTATAGACTTCTCCCTCTTCAGGGAGATAGTCACAGAAATAAATAATGATGATGCAATATGGTAACTACTAGAGCTTTTGATTGTAAGATCACATCACAAGACAAAAATAGAGGTGAAGATTTTTTTTTCCAGAGATAATTGAACTCTTAAAGGGATAAGAGATACCTGAGATTAATATTGGGAAAAAATAATTATAACAGCAACAATAATAATAGCTAACTTATTTAATGCTTGTGTCAGTCTAAAATATATATGTATATATATATATACATATATTGATATAATTTATCTTAATACAAACATCATAGTAGACATTAGAGTTATTACACTTGTATTCATGAGTAGAGAAGTGTTAGAGAAATTAAATAACTTGACAAAGATTACCTAACAGGTCAATGTGAATTTGAACCTAGCACAGTCTAAGTTCAGAACCTATATATTTTTTTCTTTTCTTTTAATTTTTTTTATAATTTATCCAAATTAGTTAGCATATAGTGCAACGGTGATTTCAGGAGTGGATTCCTTAGTGCCCCTTACCCATTTAGCCCATCCCCCCTCCCACAACCCCTCCAGTAACCCTCAGTTTCTTCTCCCTACTTATGAGTCTCTTCTGTTTTGTCCCCTTTCCTGTTTTTATATTATTTTTGTTTCCCTTTCCTTATATTCATCTGTTTTGTCTCTTAAAGTCTTCATATGAGTGAAGTCATATGATATTTGTCTTTCTCTGACTAATTTCATTTCGCATAATACCCTCCAGTTCCATCCATGTAGTTGTAAATGGTAATATTTAATTCTTTTTGATTGCCGAGTAATACTCCACTGTGTATATATACCACATCTTCTTTATCCATTCATCCATTGATGGACATTTGGGCTCTTTCCATACTGGGGTATTGTTGATAATTTTGCTATAAACATTGGGGTTTATGTGTCCCTTCAAAACAGCACAACTGTATCCCCTGGATAAATACGTAGTAGTGCAATTGCTGGGTTGTAGGGTAGTTCTATTTTTAGTTTTTTGAGGAACCTCCATACTGTTTTCCAGAGTGGTTGCACCAGCTTGCATTCCCACCAACAGTGCAAAAGAGATCCTCTTTCTCCACATCCTCGCCAACATGTGTTGTTGCCTGAGATTCTGACAGGTGTAAGGTTATATCTCATGGTGGTTTTGATTGAAGTTGAGCATTTTTTCATGTGTCGGTTGGCCATATGGATGTCTTCCTTGGACAAGTGTCTATTCATGTCATTTGCCCATTTCTTCACCGGATTATTTGTTTTTTGGGTGTTGAGTTGGATAAGTTCTTTATAGATTTTGGACACTAACCCTTTATCTGATATGTCATTTGAAAATATCTTCTCCCATTCTGTCAGTTGTCTTTTAGTTTTGCTGATTGTTTCCTTCACTGTGCAGAAGCTTTTTATTTTGATGAGGTCCAAGTAGTTTGTTCATTTTGCCTTTGTTTCCCTTGCCTCTGGAGACGTGTTGAGTAAGAAATTGCTGCGGCTCTGGTCAAAGAGGTATTTGCCTGCTTTCTCCTTGAGGATTTTGATGGATTCCTGTGTTATATTTAGGTCTTTCATTCATTTTGAGTTTATTTTTGCGTATGGTATAAGAAAGTGGTCCAGGTTCATTCTTCTGCATGTCGCTGTCCAGTTTTCCCAGCACGACTTGCTGAAAAGACTGTGTTTATTCCATTGGATATTCTTTCCTCCTTTGTCAAAGATTAGTTGGCTATATGTTTGTGGGTCCATTTCTGGGTTCTCTATTCTGTTCCATTGATCTGAGTGTCTATTCTTGTGCCAGTACCATACTGTCTTGATGATTACAACTTTGTAGTATAGCTTGATGTCTGGGATTGTGATGGCTCCTGATTTGGTTTTCTTTTTCAAGATTTCTCAGTCTCTCCGGGGTCTTTTGTGGTTCCATAAGAATTTTAGGATTGTTTATTCAAGCTCTGTGAAGAATGCTGGTGTTATTTTGATAGGGATTGCAGTGCATATTGCTTTGGATAGTATCCAAAGGATACTATTGGATACTATTTGGATACTATACTATTTGGATACTATTGGATACTATTGGATACTATTTGGATAGTATTGCTTTGGATTGCTTTGGATAGTATCGACATTTTAACAATATTTGTTATTCCTACCCAGGAGCATGGAATCTTATTCCATTTTTTTTTGTTTCTTCTTCAATTTCTTTCCTAAGCTTTCTATAGTTTTCATTGTATACATTTTTCACCTCTTTGTTTAGATTTATTCTTAGGTATTTTATGGTTTTTGGTGCAATTCTAAATGGGATCGATTCCATGATTTCTCTTTCTGTTGCTTCATTCTTGGTGTATAGGAATACAACAGATTTCTGTGCATTGATTTTATATACTGCAACTTTGCTGAATTCATGGATCAGTTCTAGCAGTTTTTGGTGGAATCTTTTGGGTTTTCCATATGGAGTATCCTGTCATCTGTGAAGAGTGAAAGTTTGACCTCCTTCAGGCTGATTTGGATGCCTTTTATTTCTTTGTGTTGTCTGATTACTGAGGCTAAGACTTCCAATACTATGTTGCATAAGAGTGGTGAGAGTAGACATTTCTGTCTTGTTCCTGACCTTCGGGGGAAAGCTCTCAGTTTTTCCCCATTGAAGATGACATTAGCATTGGGTCATTCATATATGGCTTTTATGATCTCGAGGTATGCTCCTTCCATCCCTACTTTCTTGAGGGTTTTTATCAAGAAAGGATGCTGTATTTTATCAAAGCTTTCTCTGCATGTATTGAGAGGATATTGTGATTCTTGTCCTTTCTTTTATTGATGTGATGAAGCACATTAATTGTTTTGCGGATATTGAGCCAGCCTTCCATCCCAGGTATTAATCCCACTTGATCGTGGTGAATAATTTTTTTAATGTATTGTTGGATCCAGTTGGCTAATATCTTGTTGAGGATTTTCGCATCCATGTTCATCATGGAAAATGGCCTATAGTCCTCCTTTTTATTAGGGGCTCTGTCTGGTTTTGGAATCAAGGTAATGTTGGCTTCATAGAAAGAGTTTGGAAGTTTCTCTTCCATTTCTATTTTTTGGAACAGTTTCAAGAGAATAGGTGTTAACTCTTCCTTAAATATATGGTAGAATTCCCCTGGAAAGCCATCTGCCCCTGGACTCTTGTTCTTTAGCAGATTTTTGATTACTAATTTGATTTCCTTACTGGTTATGGGTCTGTTAAAATTTCCTATTTCTTCCTGTTTCAGTTTTGGTAGTATATATGTTTCTAGGAATTTTTCCATTTCTTCCAGATTACCCATTTATTGGCATATAATTGCTCATAATATTCTCTTATTATTGTTTTTATTTCTGCTATGTTGGTTGTGTTCTCTCCTCTTTCATTCTTGATTTTATTTATTTAGGTCCTTTCCTTTTTCTTTTTGATCAAACTGGCTAGTGGTTTATCAATTTTGTTAATTCTTCCAAAGAACCAGCTTCTGGTTTCATTGATCTGTCTACTGTTCTTTTGGTTTCGATAGCATTAATTTCTGCTCTAATATTTATTATTTCCTATCTTCTGCTGGTATTTGCTTTTATTTGCTATTCTTTTTCTAGCTCTTTAAGGCATAAGGTTAGGTTGTGTATCTGAGATCTTTCTTCCTTCTTTAGGAAGGTCTGGATTGCTATATACTTTGCTCTTATTGACCGCCTTTGCTGCGTCCAAGAGGTTTTGGGTTGTGGTGTTATCATTTTTCATTGGCTTCCATATACTTTTTAATTTCCTCTTTAACTGCTTGGTTAGCCCATTCATTCTTTAGTAGAATGTTCCTCAGTCTCCAAGTATTTGTTACCTTTCCAAATTTTTTCTTGTGGTTGATTTCAAGTTTCATAGTGTTGTGGTCTGAAAATATGCACATTATAATCTCAATCTTTTGTATTTACTTAGGGCTGATTTGTGTTCCAGCATATGGTCTATTCTGGAGAATGTTCCATGTGCACTGGAGAAGAATGTACGTTCTGCTGCTTTAGGATGAAATGTTCTGAATATATCTTTTAAGTCCATCAGGTCCAGTGTGTCATTAAAAGCCATTGTTTCCCTGTTGATTTTTTGATTAGATATCTGTCCATTGCTGTGAGTGGGGTGTTGAAGTCTCCTACTATTATGGTATTACTCTCGATAAGTTTCTTTATGTTTGTGATTAATCGATTTATATATTTGGGTCCTCTCACATTTGGCACATAAATATTTACAATTGTTAGGTCTTCTTGGTGGATAGACCCCTTGATTATGACATAATGCCCTTCTGCATCTCTTGTTATAGTCTTTATTTTAAAGTCTATATTGTGTGATATAAGTATTGCTACTCCGGCTTTCTTCTGGTGACCATTAGCATGATAGATGGTTCTCCATCAGTTTACCTTCAATTTGAAGGTGTCTTTATGTCTAAAGTGGGTTTCTTGTAAACAGCATATAGATGGATCTTGTTTTCTTATCCATTCTGTTACTCTATGTCTTTTAATTGGAGCATTGAGTCCATTGACGTTTAGAGGAGTACTGAAAGATGAATTTATTGCCATTATGATGCTTGTAGAGTTCGAGTTTCTGGTGGTGTTCTCTGGTCCTTTCTAATCTTTGTTGCTTTTGGCATTTATTTATTTATTTATTTATTTATTTATTTATTTATGTAATTATGTTTTTATTTATTTACCTCTTTTGTCCCCTCAGAGAGTCCCCCTTAAAATTTCTTGCAGGGCTGGTTTAGTGGTCACAAACTTCTTTAATTTTTGTTTGTCTGGGAAACTTTTAATCTCTCCTTCTATTTTGAATGACAGCCTTGCTGCATAAAGAATTCTTGGCTGTATATTTTTCTGATTCAACACACCGAATATACACTGCTACTCCTTTTTGGGCTGCCAAGTTTATGTGGATAGGTCTGCTGCAAAACTGATCTGTTTTCCCTTGTAGGTTAGGGACCTTTTTTTCCCTTTGCTGCTTTCATGATTCTCTCCTTGCCTGGGTATTTTGTGAATTTGACTATGATATGCCTTGTTGATGGTCAGTTTTTGTGGAATATAATGGGGGTCCTCTGTGCTTCCTGGATTTTGATGTCTGTGTCTTCCCCCAGGTTAGGAAAGTATTCTACTATGATTTGCTCACATAACCCTTCTACCCCTATTTCTCTCTTCCTCTTCTGGGACCCCTATGATTCTGATGTTGTTCTTTTTTAATGAGTCACTGATATCTCTAGTTCTTAAGTTGTGTTCTTTTGCCTTAATCTCCCTCTTTTTTTCTGCTCTATTATTATCTATAAGCTTTTCCTCTATATCACTGATTCTCTCTTCTGCTTCATCCATCCTTCCCGCCACTGTATCCATCTGTGATTGCAGCTCAGTTCTAGCATTTTTTATTTCATCCTGACTAGTTTTTACTTCTTTTATCTCTGCAGAAAGGCATTCTAGTCTATTTTCAACTCCAGCTAGTATTCTATTATTGTGATTCTAAATTCTGGTTCAGACATCTTGCTTGTATCTGTGTTGATTAAATCCCTGGCTGTCGTTTTTTCCTGCTCTTTCTTTTGGGGTGAATTCCTTCGTTTCATCATTTCGAATGGAGAAAAGGAATTAATGAGTTAAAAGAATTAAAATTAAAAAAAATTGAAATTAAAAAAATTAAAATTAAAATATTAAAAACACACACAAATAAAATTGAATAAATGATGCTAGATCCTAGATGTGTTCTTGTCTGGGTGTTGAAAGTGGTTTGATAGATTAGAGAAAAAAGGAGGGGAAAAAAAGGGAAATCATTTGAGAATTTGAAAAAAATCAATACACTGAAGTAGACTAAAATGAAATGATGGAAGTAAAATCGAATTTGAAAAAATTTACACAAAACTAAAGAATATAGTAGAAAATAATTAAAGGAAAATATATATATGTTTTTAAACGTTTATTTATTTTTGAGACAGAGAGAGACAGAGCATGAACGGGGGAGGGGCAGAGAGAGAGGGAGACACAGAATCGGAAGTAGGCTCCAGGCTCTGAGCCATCAGCCCAGAGCCCGATGCGGGGCTCGAACTCACAGACCGCGAGATCGTGACCTGAGCTGAAGTCGGACGCTTAACTGACTAAGCCACCCAGGCGCCCCTAAAGGAAAATATTTTTAATAAGAATTGAAAATAAAAATGAATTTTTTGTTTGTATTCATGTAAAGGCAATGAAAAAAAAGAAAAAAGGAAATTGTTTGAAAATTTGAAAAAGTAAATACACTGTAGTAGACTAAAATAAAATGATGGAGGTAAATTCAAATTTGAAAAAAAATACATAAAAGCAAAAAATATAATAAAAAATAAAGAAAATACTTAATAGAAATTGAAATTAAAATGAAGTTTTTCTCTTTCTGCATTTAAGAAAAAGAAAAGAAATGAAAAAAGAAAAAAGAAAAAGAAAAAAGAAATCATTTGAAATTTGAAAAGGTGATACACTGAAGTAGACTAAAATAAAATGATGGAAGTAAAATAGAATTTGAAAAAAATTACACAACAGTAAAAAATATAGTGAAAAAAATTAAGGAAAAATATTTTAATAAAAATTGAAAATAAAACTGAATTTTTTCTCTCTTTAAGAAAAAGAAAACAAGTGAAAAAGAGAAAAAAAGAAAAAAAAGAAAATTGAATAGATGGACCTGCTAACAGATCGAAATAGGACTGAAATTACTTCGTTTTCCCCTAGAAGTCAGAGTATGAAGCTCTTTATAGTTCATAAAATAAGCAGGTGGTGAGACTTGTGTTCTTGAAGAGTGAGGTTGGCCCAGTTGGGCAGGGCTTAGTGTAATGACTCCGTTCTCCACCAGATGGTGCTGCTAGCCTACTTGGGTGGATTGTTGTGGCGCTCATAGGTGTGTATGCGCATGTGCAAGAGTGGTGAAAATGGTGTCACCCAGGTACCCAGTCTCTAGTATCAGAACTCTGTTCTCCCTGATCAGCAATCATGCATCTGTCCTCTACCTTCAGCTTTTGTCCACTCCCTGCTTTTCCACTCTCTGTGACCAAGCCCCAGGCAGTAAACAAGTTTTGTCTCAGATGCGGCTGTTTTCTTTGGCCCCTTACTTCTGAAGGACTGTGGCTTTGACCCATTCTGCCCCTTTGTGGGAGGGTCTCACTGAGCAATGGCCAAATGAGCAATGGCCGAATGTCAGCTGCACCCAGGAAAGCTTGCTGGACGCTGTTGCTGCCGGTGCTCCAAGACTGTGGCCAGGTGCCAGCCAGCCCCAGAAAAAGTTCAAGAGATAGTATAGCAACAGCTTTTCAGGGATTGTGGAAAATCACTATACACACCTGGCACCAGGCTTCACCCTTAAGGACTTTGTTCCAGAATCAGCGAATATGGGCAATCTCTGGGGTCCGCTGGGACCAGGTGGCCTCAACAGTCTGTACCAAATGTCCTTCCAGCAGTGGAAACACTTTTCCCTGTGTGGCCCAAGAACCTCCTGGAACCCACTCTGTTCCTGGGGAGTTGCCCTTCCCACCAGAGCACCACCAGGTATTGAGCTGTAGAGTTGCAGACTCTGCCCTCCCCCTTGTTTACAGTCATAATGGAATTTAAACCCTCTCCTTTCTCCTTTCTCCTTTCTCCCTTTTTAGTTTAGTCCCTGTGGCTGTTTCTAATTTTCCACTTCCTCTCCAGCTGCTTTTGGGGAGGGGTGCTTTTCCTGGGAAAACATGAGAAAGCGCCCCTCTCCCTGTCTCTGTCTTCTCTCTGCACGCAAAAGTGGCCTCTTGCCCACAGTGTCTTCTCTCTACCCCAGTTCACCTCTCCGCACCATGTACCTGTTGAGTTCTCTGGTTCAGGTTGTACAACCTTTGCATTCCCCTTGTTTACAGTCTTAATGGAATTTAAACCCTCTCTTTTCTCCTTTCTCTTTTCTTCCTTTTTAGTTTAGTCTGTGCAGCTGTTTCTACTTTCTCTCCAGCTGCTTTTGGGGAGGGGTGCTTTTCCTGTATTCTTCCCCCCCCAGTCTCTGTCCTCTCTCCACCGCAAAAGTGGTTCCCTACCCTCAGTGGCTTCTCCCCAAATTCACCTCTCTGTGCCACGTACCTGCTGAATTCTGTGGTTCAGGTTGTGCATATTGTTGTGTTAATCCTCAAATCAGTTTTCTAGGTATGCAGTATGGTTGAGTGTTGGTCTGGCTGTATTTCATGGACGCGAGACACACAAAAAATTCCATGCTGTTCCGCCATTTTGGCTCCCCCCCAGAACCTGTATATTTAACAGCTATTCTCAACTATCTTTATGATAGAAAAAAAAATTGGGATGAAGCGTAAGTTAATAAATGAATTTTTCAACACAAATAATACTATTGAGGTGGAGAAGATAGGACAAGGTATGAAAGATACTTTTGTTAAACATATTAACACTTTATGGTGTTTACTCAGATAATGAAAGAGAGAAAGAGAAGGAAAGTATGCATTTGGCTTAGACAACTTGCAACTGCTGAAGCATATGTCACTTATTTGTGGAGGACAATGGCTTTTTTTTTCTCAGAAATCTTTGTATCAAGTTTTAGGGTATGTGTCTATTGGCTACTTATTTTTTTTTAATGCTTTGCAGTATCAATTGATTAAAATACCCAATATAATATTGTACTTAAACTTTGTAGTCAGATCTTAGATATGCTTTACTCTGATAAGCAATGGGTTTGTGTGTACAGTTGGGGCACACTGGTATGGGGAGTACAGAGACAGTTGGCATGGAGTGCTGCAAAACAGCAGGTCCAACACCAGATGGCTGTCTGTGGTGACCTGAATGTGTTCAGTCTTTAGTAGCCCATGAGTAAGAATCAAATCGCATTGACAAGCCTGATATCTCATTGCCTATATCTATCTACCTCCTCAAACCTCCACAAATATCTAAATCACCTACCAGTCCTCAGGGAACACCTCAGACATGCCTAGGAATAAGTGTATATATATATATATATATATATATATATATATATATATATATATATATATACATACATACACACTCTCCCTCTGTGGCTTCTTTTCAGAAGACCACTTCTGAGATAGTGAAACCACTATTGTTCAAATCATTCAAACTGCATTTGGATGTCCATCTTTATATATGTGGAATTATTTCAAAGATGGAATGTTTAATCCTTAACTTCCTTTCCAATTCTATGATTCTATGTTTCTGTGATCCTATGTTATGAATAGGATTATGTGGAAACTGCGAATATAGGTTCACAGAAGCTAAAGAGTAAGATACTTGTGTTTAGATCCAAATCCTTCATTCATTGGAATAGGTCTATAAGCCGTCATCGATTGCCTTCATAAACCTTGAGGTTGCAAGTGACCTATATCTTCTCAATAGCCTTAATTAGTGTCTTGAGTGACAATGATGTAAGAAGGCAAAATGCTTGTTTTTGGTAAAATTTAATATGTTTCAGTCAATTGGTTCTTAATCTGAACCATGTTACTGAAACAGGAAATGGATAAAAATTTCCTCTCTCAGAAAGATACAACTCTGTTTCTAGGAAGAAATAGCTAGATTAAATAAGTAGTTCATTATTTTGCACTATCCCTGCATCTTGTTTTTGTGGTCTTTTTTTTTTCAAGGAAAGAATATTTTAACCACACTATAGCCTATGACTTCAAACTTTCTTGACTTATTGGATACCTAAGGCCCATGATAATTATGAGACAAATTACCTTCTTACTGTAACAATTATCAAAGGTAATCTGTATGCCTGAAAGGGAAGAAAAGAAAGAACATACCAAATGTCTAAATTTAAAGTGAAATCACATAATAAATGAATTTATGCTATTTTTCTAAGAGAATAATCCAGTATTTAATATTAATATAGTGGACTTCAGCAATATTGTTGGAGTTTTATCCATCATGATTGCAAACCTACCAATACAAGTGACATACAGATTTAAACAGAGAAGAAGATCAATAGAGAGATATGTGCATAATTTAAAATAACTGTAGCATAATTATAAACAAAATGTGTTTCCTAGCAAACAATAGTAGTAGGGGGCCAACCTAGTGTAAAGAAGTCAGACTTAGTAGAAAGAAAAATCCTAAGTTACAGTATCTAAGTGTGTATACTTCTACTAAAGCAGAAATAGCTGTCCAAACTAACCAAGAGAGGTACTTTTCCTTAGACATTCCAAGAAGTTGCAAATTTACTGCACATACAGTATCTTTAATAATTCTGAAAAAGAAAAGTCAGAAATAACATTTAGCCCATCCATTTCTGCCCTATTGACTCTAAATTGTGAATTTACAAAGAGATGTTTATGTAAACATGGCATCAAAATTAACAGTCTTACACACATTTCCACATAAAGAAAATAACCCTCAGTAATAACCTGTTGAAATAGATGGAGACAGCAATGTTTAAACAATGGTTGATGGCTAAATGGATACTTTGTCAAGGAAATTCTAAAACAAAGTTTTAGCAGCCATAGGAATAGCATTCAACTGAATACATAGGGTATGATATAATCCAGCATAATATTCACTCCAAATATCTACTTAAAGTAGTATATAATAATCTTATACCATATCCTATATATTTCTTCATGTAAAAATGCATATACATTTCTTTATGGAAGCTAACATGATGAGTGTACGTTCATACTACCAATTATAATATAGCAAGTTCACGATTCTAAACAAGATCTGTGGGTTACTTGAAGATTGTGAAGCCGATCCATCATTATAATGATTCTATAGGTTGTGTTATCTGAAATTCACCAACTTCCCAGTCCTTGAATGGCTCTTTTGCATAAACTTCTTTTTACTGTTTAAGCATTTTGAGCAACCATTTATCTCTAAAAGGCTCTGTCAAGCAAACTATAGATATGTCTTTGTATGTAATGTTATAGAGAAGTCACTGTAAAAAGAATTTCATAGTTAAATAATTGTAATGTTATGATAGAATCTAACAACAGCCATCGACTCTGGAACTGAAGTAAACATCATTCTCAACTCATAATATAACAAGGGGAATGAAAACAGTTTTGTACAAGGGGAAGAAACAATGTCAGATGTGAGGTTTTAAGGTTTGATCAGGTCTTATCACTGTACAAAACAGGGTCTAAATCTCCAGGATGTGTTAATATTTTTTATATGCTAGTATTATTTCATCATGCCTCCATATAAAAGATTCCATATACATTTACATTCTGTTCTGTATGTTAAATGTTTTTAACATCTTCAGTATTGCCTTTATTTGTTTAACTTTTAAGGAAATTAACTTTAGTAGATAATTAAACTAAAATATATTAGTCAAGCAGCACCTGGGTGGCTCAGTCAGTTGAGCCTCCAACTCTTAATTTTGGCTGAGGTCATGACCCCAGCGTCATGGGATAGAGCCAAATGTTGGGCTCCACACAGCATCGAGCATGCTTAAGATTATCTCTCTCCCTCTGCCCCTCTCCCCCCTTCACAGTCTTTGTCTTAAAACAAACAACACACATGAAAACACACACACACACCCACGCACACATATATATTAATTGTAATAAAATTTCATACAATTGTAGCACTGGTGACAATGAAAACACTGTTCCCTACCTCTTCACTTCTCCCCAGCATTATTATCAAACCCATGTAATGGGGGAAATGATGGGGGTTCTAATCTATAGTTTACAATTTTAAAAGCAAAATATTGTTTCCTAATAATTTTTCATTTTCTTGTTGCCTTTGAGTACTATATTTTTCTGAACATTATTGGATTATTCAATTTTCCTTTACTGGCCATCTTTTTTTACAAGGGCCTTGTTGCACATATTAATTGATGCATTTGTTGTTTGATACATACAAAGCTCTGATCAGCATTTAAAAATATTCTTATTTTATTTTAAACACAAATGAGGCTAAAAAATAATTTGGGGGGGTTATATCTTTGGTGTAAACTTATAAAAAGAATTTATAATTAAAGTGCTGACACACTGCATACTATAAAAGCATGAACAGCCTTGCTGTAAAAATGCTTATGATTGCTTTGGCTTACTTTGCAGAGCTTATGCTACAGGACTGCTACATAAGAGCAGTTGTGGTGGCTGTTAATAGTGTGCTTTACGTAGGATTCTTTTCTGCTCATCAGATGCTATTTTTGCAGTATTGCTGAAATTTTTCCTTCTATACATAAAATGCCATTCACTTTATATTTCCACCCAGGGAAGATAGCTTGTAATGAGTAATCTCAATTAAGCTGAACTTCAACACATCCAACTTTTCAATAAAGTAATAAATTAGATTTGAGGCAATTGACTTTGATGTGCTGTCACACCCTATCAAACCAAAAGCATTTTGTGGCAATTGTAATCCACTTGGAGTTTGTATGGAAAACTTACCAATAGAGTTTAAGGAAATTCAAAAACTCTTTGAAATAATGCTGGTCAAGTTTCTCCTACTCAAAAGCGTTCTTCTGTCCCTGTAATGTGGTGCGAAAATAAGCCTGGGTTTAAGAGGTCTTGAGAGAGTAATGGGGCTCCCATTTGAGAAGAGAAGAGAGTCAAGCCTGATGGCCTAGCTGGGTTGGTAAAACGTAGCCTGGATTTCTAGAAGTCAAACAATTTGCATCTGTCAAAAATATTATCAATATACAATTTGCTAATTTATTCATTCAGTTTTAAATTCCAGCAGAGATGGCAGTGTTTACTGATATGCTAATTTTAAGGGATTATTTCTTTGATACAAACTTACTTCAGTCAATGCTTTGCAGTTTTAGGACCCCCCACCCACTCACCAGAGTGTATTGCTATCATTGTCGCTGAGTTCCCTGCATACCAAATCTAAGGATGTTGTATATGTATACAAGTAATATGTTATATATCAGTTTTAATGTATTTAGACTCAAAGAGAGGAGAGTAGTCTAAAAACAAGGATGTTAATTGAAATTCTATGAATAGCAACTGTATGTACAATCAGCGGGGAGAACTTGGAAGAACGAGGGTAGTTGGTTCACTTCAGAGTGAAGCCCTGTAATTCTATTAAGAGGACTCCAAGCATATGTGATTCCCCACCTACTTATCCTAAAGCAGAGCCATCCACTCACAAACTGGAATTCTCAACCAATATTCCTGTCCTCTCATTTTAAACTATGAATAGAAAGTCAAGATCATTATATATTTGAGAATTGTATGACAAAAATTGGCCTAGCCTACCACTCAGGAAAAGTAACGCAGAGAAAATTGAAATAATTTAAGGAAAGAGAAAAGCTTTGCACATGTACATATGTGCACATGCACTTACAAACAGTCATACAGAGGGACATAGACAAATGTCCCCAGGGACTTGCTGAAGTATTTGATAAAATGATGCATCAAAAAAAAAAAAAATACATCTGATGCAAACTCAGTAAAACATTTGAAAGAGAAAGCTAAGGTAAAGTCTCAGACTATATGAAATAAATAGAAAATTTGAGGGAAAATTATAATTTAGAGGGTGTTGTTTTGCAATACCAGTTCTCAGGCAAACTTGATAAATACCTGAAAATGTACATTAGTGAAAACAATCAAACATACTTCTTAGCAGCTAGCAGAGTAATAAAGGAAGAACAAAAGGAATGTTATTTTTATTTGCATGCATGCACATTTCATTAGTTAGCTCAGATTTTTTTCTACTGTTATTTCTCAATATCACCAGTGAAGTCTGACACAGATATATCTAATTGAACTTGATAAACTTTATAAAAAACATAATTTTTGAAATTATTTTTATCACAATGTGCTTAGGAAGTTATGTAAAAGCTTAAACTTTATTCATAAAAAATAATATGAATGAGTTTCTTACCTTCCTCTTGAATAAGAGGAAATCTTCCAGATCATAGTAAGCAAACCACATCCATAAAACCAATCCAGCCCACTGGCTGTTTTTGTAAATAAAGTTTTATTATACAGCACCTCCATTTATTTCTGTATTGTCTATTGATGCTTTTGTGCTACAATAGCAGAGTCTAGTAGTTACTGCAGATACTCTATAGTTTACAAAGTTGAAAGTATTTATTATCTGGCCCTTTACAGAAAAAGTTTGCTAACCATTGATGCACATCTCTGGTCTACAAGTGTGGTTCCAAGAACATCTCAGATTAATATTACATGAGAACTTTTTAGAAATAGAAAGTCTTGGGCCCCAGCCAAATCTACCAAATTAGAAATTTTGGAGGTAGGACCTGCTAATCTGTTATAGCTAATTTTTCATGTGACTCAACGTTCAAGTTTGAAAAATCACTGCTTAGAGCAAGGGTTAGTAAATAATGCCTCTAGGTTGAATCTAATCTCCCTCATATTTTTGTGTATGACTTCAAGCTAAGAATCATTTTTACATTATCTTGATAATAATTTTAAAAAATTAAAAGAAGAATAACATTCTATGACTCTTACAAATTATGTGAAATTAAAGTTGCAGTGTGCATAGACTTAGTAGAACACAGCTGTGTTCAATTTACTTATGTGTTGTCTATGACTGTTCTCATATTATAAAGGAAAGATTGAGTAGTTCTAACAGAGACCATATGGCTCAAAAAGCCTGATAAATTTGCTATCTGGCATTTTATAAATAAAATTGCCAACCCTGGATTAAGCCATTATCGAAATGTATTTTATAGTATCACTGACTTATAGGAAATTGAGAACATTAGAGATAACAAATTTACTTATTGAAGTGAAATCCCTCCTCTAAGACACTACTAAGTATCAGTGTGAAGCCAGCCAGATGTGCAGACACATTTGCGGAGTGCGGAGATGTTGTAAGCCATGGTTCTGTATTCATTTGGGGTTTCTAGGCTCTTAAGGAGAACTGGGAAGAAACAAATTAGGTGGAGAAAAGTAAAATAACTAAGCAGATAACATGTAAGCAATAACAAGCTCAGGAAAAAAATAGCAATACCAGTGTAATTAAAACCTGTCACTTTTAGTATGAGGTTCTAAAGAGTGAAGGTGGGGACACCTGGGTGGCTCAGTCTTCTAAACTGCTGACTTAGGCTCAGGTTATGATCTCAGGCTTGGATTGGATTGTGAGTTTGAGCCCTGCATCAGGCTCTGTGCTGACAGCTCAAAGCCTAGAACCTACTTCAGATTCTGTGTCTCTCTCTCTCTCTGCCCCTCCCCTGCTCTCTCTCTCTCTGTCTCTCTCTCAAAAATAAATAAATATTTAAAAAATTTTAAAGAGCAAAGGGGGTAGTTGTAAAATCTTGATTTTTTTGTTATACACTTTATCTTTATTTTATTTTTAATTTATGTATTGTTTAATTTAATCCAAGTTGGTTAGCATATGGTGCATCAGTGATTTCAGGAGTAAATTCCTTAATACCCCTTATGCATTTAGATCATCCCCCTCCCACAACCTATCCAGCAACCCTCTGTTTGTTCTCTATATTTAAGAGTCTCTTATGCTTTGTCCCCCTCCTTGTTTTTATATTATTTTTGCTTCCCTTCCCTTATGTTCATTTGTTTTTTATCTTAAATTCCTCATATGAGTGAAGTCATATGATATTTGTCTTTCTCATGACTAATTTCGCTTAACATAATACCCTCCAGTTCCATCCATGTAATTGCAAATGGAAAGATTTCATTCTTTTTGATTGCCGAGTAATACTCCATTGTATATATATACCATATCTTCTTTATACATTCATCCGTCGAGGGACATTTGGGCTCTTTCCATACTTTGACTTTTGTCAATAGCACTGATATAAGCATTGGAGTGCATGTGCCCCTTCAGAAAACCACATCTGTATGCCTTGGATCAATACCTAGTAGTGCAATTGCTGGGTCATAGGGTAGTTCTATTTTTAATTTTTTGAGGAACCTTCATCCTGTTTTCCAGAGTGGCTGCACCAGTTTGCACTCCCACCAGCAGTGCAAAAGAGATCCTGTTTCTCTGCATCCTCACCAACATCTGTCATTGCCTGAGTTGCTAATGTTAGCCATTCTGACAGTTGTGAGGTGGTATCTCATTGTTTTGATTTGTATTTCCCTGATGATGAGTGATGTTGAGCGTTTTTTCATGTGTCTGGTGGCCATTTGGAGTCTTTTTCGTACAACTGTGTATTCATGTCTTTTGCCCATTTCTTCACCAGATTTTTTGTTTTCCGGGTGTTGAGTTGGATAAGTTATTTATAGATTTTGGATACTAACCTAATTTTATCTGATATTTTGTTTGCAAATATCTTCTCCCATTCTGTCTGTTGCCTTTTAGTTTTGCTGATTGTTTCCTTCACTGTGCAGAAGCTTTTTATTTTGATGAGGTCCCAGTAGTTCATTTTTGCTTTGGTTTCTATTGCCTCTGGAGATGTGTTGAGTAAGAAGTTGCTGCAGCCAAATTCAGAGAGGTTTTGCCTGCTTTCTCCTTGAGTATTTTGATGGCTTCCTGTCTTACATTTAGGTCTTTCATCCATTTGAGTTTGATTTTGTGTATGGTATAAGAAAGTGGTCCAGGATCATTCTTCTGCTTGTCTCTGTCCAGTTTTCCCAGCACCACTTGCTCAAGAGGCTGTCTTTATTTCATTGGATATTCTTTCCTGTTTTGTCAAAGATTAGTTGGCCATACGTTTGTGGGTCCATTTCTGGGTTTTCTACTCTGTTCATTGGAACTGAGTGTCTATTTTTGTGCCAGTACCATACTGTCTTGATGATTACAGCTTTGTAATATGTCTTGAAGTCTGGGATTATGATGGCTCCTGATTTGGTTTTCTTTTTCAAGATTGCTTTGGCTATTCAGGATCTTTTCTGGTTCCATAAAAATTTTAGGATTGTTTGTTCAAGCTCTATTAAGAATGCTGGTGTTATTTTGATAGGCATTGCATTGAAAATGTAGATTGTTTTGGGTAGTACTGACATTTACAATGTTTGGTCTTCCAATCTAGGAGCATGAAATATTTTTCCATTTTTTGTGTTTTCTTAAATTTCTTTCATAAGTTTTCTATAGTTTTCAGTGTACAGATTTTTCATCTCTTTGGTTAGGTTTATTCCTAGATATTTTATCTTATTAGTGCAATTGTAAATGGGATTGATTCCTTGATTTCTCTTTCTTTTGCTTCATTATTGGTGTATAGGAATGCAACCAATTTCTGTGCATTGATTTTATGTCCTGCAACTTTGCTGAATTCATGGATCAATTCTACCAGTTTTTTGGTGGAATCTTTTGGGTTTTCCATATGGTATCATGTCATCTGCGAAGAGTAAAAGTATGACCTTCTCCTGGTTGATTTGGATGCCTTTTATTCCTTTGTGTTGTGTGATTGCTGAGGCTAAGACTTCTGATGCTATGGTGCATAATAGTGGCGAGAGTGGACATCCCTGTCGTGTTCCTGACCTTCGGGGGAAAGCTCTCAGTTTTTCCCCATTGAGGATGATATTAGTGTTGGGTCATTCACGTGTGGCTTTTATGATCTCGAGGTATGTTCTTTCTATCCCTACTTGCTTTAGGGTTTTAATCAAGAAATGATGCTGTATTTTATCAAATGTTTTCTCTGCATCTATTGAGAGGATGTTGTGGTTCTTGTCCTTTATTTTATTGAGTGATGGATCACAATGATTGTTTTGCGGATATTGAACCTGCATCCCAGGTATTAATCCCACTTGGTCATGGTGAATAATTCTTTTAATGTATTGTTGGATCTGGTTGGCTAGTATCTTGTTGAGGATTTCTGCATCCATGTTCATCATGGAAATTGGTCTATAGTTCTTTTTCCTGGGGTCTTTGGTTTTGGAATCAAGGTAATGCTGTCTTCCTAGAAAGAGTTTGGAAGTTTTCCTTCCATTTCTATTTTTTTGGAACAGCTTTAAGAGAATAGGTGTTAACTCTTCTTTAAATGTTTGGTAGAATTCCCCTGGAAAGCCATACAAACCTGGATTCTTGTTTTGTTGGGAGATTTTTGATTACTAATTCAATTTCTTCACTGGTTCATCAATTTTGTTATTTCCTTCAAAGAACCAGCTACTGGTGTCATTGATCTGTCCTACTGTCTTTTTGGCTTTTATAACATTGATTTCTGCTCTAATCTTTATTATTTCCTATCTTCTGCTGGTTTTTGGTTTTATTTGCTGTTCTTTTTCCAGCTCTTTGAGGTATAAGGTTAGGTTGTGTATCCAAGACCTTTCTTCCATCTTTAGGAAGGCCTGGATTGCTATATACTTCCCTCTTATGACTACCTTTGCTATATCCTAGAGGTTTTGGACTCTGGTGTTATAATTTTCTATGGCTTCCATATACTTTTTAATTTCCTCTTTAATTTCTTGGTTAGCTCATTCATTCTTTAGTAGGCTGTCTCCAAGTATTTGTTATCTTTCCTAACTTTTTCTTGTGGTTGGTATCAAGTTTCAAAGTGTTGTGGTCTGAAAATATGCACAGTATGATCTTGATCTTTTTGTACTTGTTGAAGGCTTATTTGTGTCCCATTATGTGATTTATTCTGGAGAATGTTCCATGTGCACTGGAGAAGAATGTATATTCTGCTGCTTTAGGATGAAATGTTCTGAATATATCTGTTAAGTCCATCTGGTCCAGTGTGTCATACAAAGCCATTTTTTTCCCTGTTTATTTTTGGATTAGATAATCTGTCCATTGTTGTAAGTGGGGTGTTGAAGTCCCCTACTATATGGTATTATTCTCAATGAGTTTCTTTGTGTTTGTGATTAATTGATTTATATATTTAGGTGCTCTCACATTTGGTGCGTCAGTGTTTACAATTTGTAGGTCTTCTTGGTGGATAGACCCCTTAATTATTATATAATGCCCTTCTTCATCTCTTTTTACAGTCTTTATGTTAAAATCTAGATTGTCTGATATAAGTATGGCTACACCGGCTTTCTTTTGGTGACCATTACCAAGAGAGATTGTTTTCCATCCCCTTATTTTCAATCTGAAGGTGTCTTTAGGTCTAAAGTGGGTCTCTTATAAATAGCATATAGCTAGATCTTGTTTTCTTATCCATTCTGCTCCCCTACGTCTTTTGATTGGAGCATTTAGACCATTGACATTTAGAGTGAGTACTGAAAGACATGAATTTATTGCCATTATGTTCCTTGTAGAGTTGGAGTTTCTGGTATTGTTCACTGGTCCTTTCTAGTCTTTGTTGCTTTTGGTCTTTTTTTTTTTTTTCTTTTTACTTTTTTTTCATCAGAGAGTCCCCCTTAAAATATCTTGCAGGGCTGGTTTAGTGGTCATAAACTCCTTTAATTTTTGTTTGTCTGGTAAACTTTTAATCTCTCTAGTTTGAATGACAGCCTTGTTGGATAAAGAATTCATATTTTTTTCTGCATATTTTCCTGATTAAGCACATCAAATATATCCTGCCACTCCTTTCTGGGCTGCCTTGTTTCTGTGGATAGGTCTGCTGCAAACCTGATCTGCCTTCCCTTGTAGGTTAAGGACTTTATATCCCTTTGTGCTTTCATGATTCTTTCCTTCCCTGAGTATTTTGTGAATTTGACCATGATATGCCTTGTAATGGTCGGTTTTTGTTGAATCTAATGGGAGTCCTCTATGCTTCCTGGATTTTGATGTTTGTGTCTTTCCCCAGCTAGGAAAGTTTTCTGTTGTGATTTTATCACATAAATTTTCTACCCATTTTTCCTCTCTTCATCTTCTGGGACCCCTATGATTCTGATGTTGCTACTTTTTAATGAGTCACTGAGTTCTCTAATTGTTATTTTGTGCTCTTTTGCCTTGGTCTCCCTCTTTTTTTCTGCTTCATTATTCTCTATAAGTTTGCTCTGCCCCATCCATCTTTGCCACTGTGGGATCTTTTCAAGATTGCAGCTCTGTTGTAGCATTTTTTATTTCATCCTGACTAGGTTTTACTTCTTTTATCTCCGCAGAAAGGAATTCTAATCTATTTTCAACCCCAGCTAGTATTCTTATTATTGTGATTCTTAATTCTAGTTCAGACATCTTGCTTGTATCTGTGTTGGTTAAATCCCTGACTGTCATTTATTCCTGTTCTTTCTTTTGAGGTGAATTCATTTATTTCATCATTTTGGAGGAAGAAAAGGAATTAATAAAGTAAAAAAAAAATTAAAAATTAAAAACAGTACACAGAAATCAAATAAAGGATGCTAGAACATTTAGTCTGGTTGTTGAAAGAGGGAAAAAAGGGAATGCTAAGAAAAGAGAAAAAAAGAAAAAAGCAAAATAGGAAAAAAAGGAAAATGTTTGAAAATTTAAAAAATGAATACAATAAAATAGAATAAAATGAAGTTATGAAAGTAAAGTAGAATTTAAAAAACTTACAAAAAAGGAAGAAATATAGTAGGAAAAAAACTAAAGAAAATCTTTTTAATAAAAATGGAAAATAAAAATAGATTTTTTCTCTTTCTGTATTCAAGAATAAGAAAAGAAAAAAAATCAATAAAAGGACTAGCAAACAGAATGAAATACGATTGAAATTAATTGTGGTTTCCATAGAAGTCAAGCTATGAAGCACTTCATAGTCTGTAAACTAAGCAGGTGGAGAGACTTGTATTTGTCAAGAGCGCTGTTGGCCCAGTTAGGTGGATATTAGTGTAACAGCTCAGTTCTCCACTATATGGAGCTGTTTAGTTTATTGGGTGGATTGCTGAGGCACCTGTAGGTGTGTATGCGTGCAGATGCGCGGGAGAGGTGACAATGGCATCACTCAACTACCTAGTCTCTAGTACCAGAACTCTGTGCTCTCCATCACTGGCTATCAAGCACCCCTCCTTTGTCTTTTGCTTCCATCCACTCCCTGAATCTACACTGTCCCTGAGCAGCCATGAGGCTGCCAGGTGGCACCTCCCTCCTGAGTTCCATCTCTAGTGGGCTACGTTTCCGAATGCCTCACCTCTGAGAGACTGTGGCTTCCCTGCTCAGACCTTCTGGGGGAGGGCCTCACTGAGCAATGGCCGGGTACCTGCCCACCTCTGGAAACGTTCACAAGACCGCACTGCTGCTGAAGCCCAGAGACTGCAGCCTCATGCCAGCCCACCCCGGAAAAAGGTCACGTGATCTTGTACCAGCAGTGTTTCAGGCTTTATGGAAAAAACACAACACACATCGGGCACCAGACTTCACCTTTAACGTCCTTGTTCCAGCAACGGCAAATGTGGCTCTTCTTCGGGGTTCCACTGTAAACTTTGCCAGTGGAGTGGCCACGCAGCCTCTGCCACATGTCCTCCCAGCAGGGAACTACTTCTCCCTGTGTGGCCAGAGGATCTTGTTCTCTGCTCCTGGGGATTCGCCCTTCCCACCAGAGCTCCACCAGGTATTGAGCTGCAGAATTTCAGACTCTGTGCTCTCCCTACTTATACAGTCTTAATGGAATTTAAATCCTCTTGTTTCTCCTTTTTTTGTTCAGTCCATGTGTTTGTTTCCACTTATCCACTTGCCAGCTGCTTTTTTGGGGGGGTAGAAGCTTTTCTCATACCACACCCCCACCCCTCCTCTGTCCTCTTTCCACAAGCAAGAACAGCTTCCTGCCCCCACAGCTTCTCTCTTCACCAGTTCCCTCTCCGTGCAGCGTACCTGCTGAGTTCTGTGGTTCAGGTTGTGCAGATTGTTGTGTTAATCCTCAAATCAGTTTTCTAGGTGTGCCAGATGGTTTAGTGTTGATCTGGCTGCATTTCAGGGGTGAGAGAGGCAAAAAAAAAACACTTCCATGCTGTTCCACCATCTTGGCTCCTCCCTATTATACAGTCTTTAAAATCTTCTTCCTCTTATTGGGAACCTGTTAGGAGGTCCGTGGAACACACTTCAAAACTATTTGAATAGTGTTTCCACTGTTGGGAGTGTTATGTATAAAGAATTAGTAGTTTTGAAAGACAGGGATTTTTGAAAACACCCCCCACAAACAAGAGGAATTAATGAACAAATGATGTAAATTTTCCCCTATCCCATCAAATCCGGAGTAACAAAATCTTCTTGATAAGAAATTAGATTACTTGAACTTAAATTCTTGAGAATTTTATATGCATCCATTGCTCATCTTGTGCTGGCATATAATGGTTGCTATGGGTGACCTAGAAATGAAACCAATCATGGCACTGTAATTTAAAACTAAAACAGCTGGCAAAAATCCTTTCTCTCAGAGCATGTTGTCGTAGAAGTAAATGAAAAGGTTGGGAGACTTTTCATTTGCTTCTGTGATAACATGGACTACTTGAACTAAGGAACATATTAATGTTTCCTCTGAAGCTTTCTATTATGTGTCAGGAGCCCCATTTCAGGATATCACACCAGAGGTGATAGAAAAAGACAGATGATAGAATGAAACGGTTGGTCCTAACACAAAATAATCAGGCATCTTTATATTTCCACTTTACATTATAACAGGAAACCTGATTAGATTCTGTGGTTTTACCTAAAAATAAACCTGGCTCAGGAGGAAGTTTTTGTCTATATGCACCAATTCTTATTATAAACGAATTTCTTTTAAAGGCACAGACACGACCTCACCAGATACATTTTATACTGCTCATATTAAAAGCCAAAGTGAGTTCTTATATGTTTCAAATATTATAGTAGTAAAGCTTTCTTAAAATAAATCTCCATTTAAGGTTTCTGAATGTTGACCTAGTATAAAAAATAAAATAAAAACCACATGATTATGGGAAAATAGAATTTTACTGTTAAAAAAGAAAATGTTATAAAACTTTGTGTTTAACATTAGAATATTGATTCTGCTAAACAGACCCTTTTCATAGAGTATGATATAGAATGTAAAATATATAAGAACTACAGGGTAGTTTAGATTATACCTACCAGTGGCCTCTCAATCAATAGTCTTTTGATTAATTGTGGGTTTTAGCTACCTAAAAGAAAAAAAATCTATAAAAGAATGTAGTAATTTAAACATTACCAAAGGAAATCTGCAGAAACAAGATTGGTACACTGAATATTGGATAAATATCAACTATGATAAAAGACATGTAAATAATAAAGCCATAAATGTACTAAACAAAAACATAGGTGAACTCCTTGAAAATAATATAATGGGGAGCTTTTCTGATTATGACTCATAATTTAGAAATCATAGAACTAAAGTCTGGTGGGTCTCTGGGTGGCTCCAGTAGGTTGAGCTTTAGCTCAGGTGATGATCTCATGGCTTGTGAGTTCAAGCCCTACATCGGTCTCTCTACTGTCAGTGCAGAGTCAGCACAGAACCCGATTCATGTCTTGGATTCTCTGACCCCTCTCTCTGCACCTACCCATTTACACTCTCACACAAAAATAAATAAACATTAAAAAAAAGTAAAGATTGGTAAATTGAACTACAAAAAAATTAAAAATATCTGCATCACCATAACAAAAGTCAGAAGCCAAATGACAACGTTAAAAACATCTCAACTCATACTGCAAAGAAGCAATCTCTCTAATCTTTAAAAGTTTTCTCGAAATTTACAAGAAAAGATAAAAAAATATAAAGTGAAAATCGACTGTCAAATATAAAACTTAGGAAATATAAACAGGCAATTCAGAGAAAAGGTAAAAAAAATGACAGAATGTTCATTCTCTCATAAGAAGAGAAATACAAATTGAAATGATACTGAGATTCCATTTTCTTCCCCATCAAATTGTCACAAATTCTGAAGTTTTATATCACACACTATTAGTGAGGAAGAGTCTCATCCTACTGGTGATATTGGTAGATGATACAATCACCTACAACAGCAGTTCTGAATTGAGGCAGTTTTGCCCTCCCAGAAAACATTTGGCAATATCTGGTGACATGTGGCAGCAGATGCTACTGGCACCTTAGTGGGTACAGGCCAGGGATGCTGTTCAACATCTTGCAATGACAGAATAGTCTTCCACGACAAAGAATTATCTGGTCCAAAAAGTCAACAATATTGTTAAGAAACCTTGCTCTAGATGACAGTTATATAATATTGCTTAATTACTACATAACATAGTCTTCGTGTCCACAAATTTATCCTCCAGTTACAGACAAATGCAATGGAAGACTAAACACAGGTTATTCAATAAAGCATGGTATAGAATAGCAAAAAAACTAAAAAAACAAAATAAGCAACCATAGTGTTCATCAATAAGGACTGGTTAAATTATGATGCGTACACCAGTGATTGTCAATGAATGGAGATATTTTCTATGTTTGATTAAAGAACTATTTCCAAAATATAATATGAAGAAAAAAAAAGCTAAATGTTGATCAGTGGTTTATAATACGCTAACCTGGATATTGGAAAATGGGAAAAAAAATCTTTATTTGTATTATTTATGTTTTCATAACATAGAGAAGCCCAGGAAAGATTTAGGCCACTGAAAGCAAAGGGTTTGATTTCATTTCCACCAAATGTTTAGAACTGAAAACCAACACAAGCTCTTTATGAATGAGACCAATGATCAATTATTTGCTGAGAAGTATCCCTTAAGGGCAAAATATGAAAAAGATGGGTATTTCTAAGGAATTCTTTTTTTTTATGTTTGTTTGTTTGTTTGTTTGTTTGTTTGTTTAGAGAGAGAGAGAGAGAGAAAGCATGAGCAAAGGAGAGGCAGGGAGAGAGGGAAAGAGAGAATCTCAAGCTGACTGCACTGTCAGCACAGGGCCCATTGTGTGGCTCAGTGTCACGAATTGTGAGATCAAGAGTCAAAATCAAGATTTTGGCTCAACCTGAGCCAAAATCAAGAGTTGAGCTTAACCTACTGAGCCACCTAGGTGCCCTCTAAGGAATTCTTAGTAAGCAGAACAAAAGCAATAAAGAGAGGGGCACACGGGTGGCTCAGTTGGTTAAGTGTCCGACTTTGGCTCATGTCATGATCTTGTGGTTTGTAGGTTCGAGCCCCACATTGGTCTCTGTGCTGACAGCTCAGAGTCTGGAGCCTGCTTCAGATTCTGTGTCTTCCTCTCTCTTTGCCCCTCCCCTGCTCATGCTCTGTCTCTCTCACTCTCAAAAATAAAATAAACATTAACATTTTTTTAAAATAATAAACACAATAAAGAAAAATTAATAATAACTGAAGGAACACATCATATTTATTATTATTATTTTTTAAATTTACATCCAAGTTAGTGCAATAATGATTTCAGGAGTATAATCCAGTGATTCATCACCTACATGTAACACCCAGTGCTCGTCCCAACAGGTGTCCTCCTTAATGCCCCTTACCCATTTAGCCCATCCCCCACCCACAACCCCTCCAGCAACCCTCAGTTTGTTCTCTATATTTAAGAGTCTCTTATGTTTTGTCCCCCTCCCTGTTTTTCCACTATTTTTGTTCCCTTCCCTTCTGTTCATCTGTTTTGTATCTTAAAGCCCTCATATATGTGAAGTCATATGATATTTGTCTTTCTCTGACTGACTAATTTCACTTAGAATAATACACTCTAGTTTTATCCATGTTGCTGCAAATGGCAAGAGTTCATTCCTTTCGATTACCAAGTAATATTCCATTGTGTATATATACCAAATCTTCTTTATCCATTTATCCGTCAAAGGACATTTGGACTCTTTCCATTCTTTGGCTATTGTTGATAGTGCTGCTATAAATATTGGGGTGCATGTGCCCCTACAAAACAGCATACCTGTATCTCTTGGATAAATACCTAATAGTGCAATTGGTGGGTTGTAAGGTTGTTCTATATTTAATTTTTTGAGGAAACTCCATGCTGTTTTCCAGAGTGGCTACACCAGTTTGCATTCCCACTAGCAGTGCAAAAGGAGAAACGCATCAGATTTTTGACTATGTTGTCAGTCTAACCATATCAAACTTAGGATTTGGCTGTTTTGGTTTCTGTTTTTTACAATACTATTGCAGTGCCCAGTGGCTGTTACACATATCATTAGTGAACTAATTTTGTCAGGATGCCTGAAAAGGGAAACTCAAAAACGCTACCTTGAGTAATTCTAAGACATTCAGATAGAGAGAGGGGGAAAAGGGCAACTATGAATATTTTTAGAGGATAGGAATGGAATTTTAAATCACTGGATCTGTGTAAATTGGCAATTAAAGTATAGGTAAATTTTGTAATAGCAATTATTTTTAGTATTAGCTAAAATCAGTGAGAAAATAATGGAGAGTGATTTTCTTCACAGTACCAACTTCTAAGATACACTGCTGTGTGGTGTTTCTTCTAAGATTTAATAAGAAATATGATGATAAATGGCCCCTGCTAATGCTTTTAAGGCAGCCAAGATTAGAAGATAGGACTCTTGTTAATAATTGTATATTATATGGAAGGAATCTGAGCATGGAGAGAATGACAAAAGAGCTGCTATTAGTTTTGAAAGATACTATCTAAGCTGCACTTAATTTTTTAAACTTTGGCTTCATTATTGTTCCAGAAATGTAAAAGTTAATTTCCTCTCTCTTATTTCCATCTCCCCCACTCCAATCAGCTTCATGTACTTGTATTTTCAGTTTCCTACCTCATCCAATGATTTACTAATTTTTAAGAATTTTCTTAAAAAAATTTTTTTTAATGTTTATTTAGTTTTGAGACAGAGACAGAGCATGAGTCGGGTAGGGGCAGAGAGAGAGGGAGACATAGAATCTGAAACAGGCTCCTGGCTCTGAGCTGTCAGCACAGAGCCTTATGCAGACCTTGAACCCATGAACAGTGAGATCGTAACCTGAGCTGAAGTCAGACGACCAACCGACTGAGACACTCAGGCACCAAGAATTTTCTTATGGAAACAACATGTGTTTATTGTAAAAAACAAAGTTGGAAGTAATAAATCAAAAAAATGACACATGTTAATTGTCCTGCTGCTAAGTGATAGTATGATAAAAATATTCTGTTTCATCACAGGTTATGGTTCTATGTCTAGCAATTATTTTGATTGAAAATAATGTCATCTTGGCAATTACACATGATCTCATGACAAGACTAAATATAAATCACTTGCTATAAATTTTAAAGAAAAGGAGTTTTGAGGTTTTTGTCCCCTAACAGAGCGTGTGAAGTAGTGATTCTTTAGAAATACTACCAGCATCCTCTTAAACACATCTAATCTGCGACTGTGTTCTGCCAGTGTCTTTGTTTAATAACTGAAACTAACTTAAATCTGAAAACAAACATTTCATTTCTTGAGAGTCACCTGTAATGAATCCTGCCTAGATGTTGTTCGGCTTGATTCTGCTGACATATTTATCATAGGGGCTATCTCTGGAACCAGAGAGAAGATAGTATCTTCAGAGTAGACGGCGTGTAGTACATGCAGAGAACTGCTCAAAGCAACCAATTCCTGTTATGTTTTTTACAAATTACAACTATAGCTACTTCTGAATTACCATATTATTTGAAATGGGAGAGAAAGAATGTTTAAATATTTTAAAAACCAGGAAGATAGTCTTCTCAGCAGGAATCAAGCTACAATTCATTTAGTGTGCTAAACGTGATATTTATTTGTTTTGGGTATATTTACTGACAGCAAAGCTATCCTACGGCAGAATCTTCTACAGTAGAAGGCTTTCTCTGTTGCTTAGGCATGCTGCTGGAGCTAGAAGTGTCTTTTTAAACATTGTTAGACAGCCTTGGTTCCCTCTGCGAAGTCTGTAGACTAACACCAAGGAGCTGACATTTAACTAACAAATTTTCACTGAGATGAATGATTTGAGTCAAGTGGCATAAAATGACTTCAAAGTGTTCAGAAATTGAATCCGAGAATCAAACTATGCTGAACAGCAGCCTTCTGGGCCTGTTTTATATCCATGTCAAAAGTTCAACTTTTCTTTGACTGGAGGACTTGAGACTAAATGCTCTGCATGGTAATTCCTGTAGTCTTAATTATTCTATCAAGTCCAATTACAAAGTGGAGTTTTCAAGGACCAGAAAGCTTGAACATTATTAGGAGAACAAATTAGGAGAACAGCTGAATGTCTGAGCTATGTACATTCTAGACACCGTATGGCACAGAATCCTGAACTGGGCATTCCCATTGCCTGGATCACCTGGTGATGGTAAAATTACAAAATTAAGGAATCAACTAATACTATCTCTCTTACTTTATTCCTTATTTTGATTCCATTTACTTTTGAAATTCAATTTTTTTTTTGAGATCATTGTAGATTCAAATATATTAAGAAATAATAGAGGAATCTGTGTACCTTTTACCCATTTCTCCCCAGTGGTAAAATCTTGCATAACTATAGTGTAGGATATTGAGGTTGATACAATCCCTTGACCTTATTCAGATACACTGGTTTACATGCACTTATTTGTGTAATCACCACCAAAGTCAAGATAAATAACTGCCCATCATCACAAATATCCCTTGTGCTGCTCCTTCATAACTACATCTGTCTTCTTCCAACCATCCTCATCCTTAACCCTTGGCAACCACTTATCTGTTCTTCATCTGTATAATACTGTAATTTCAGAAATGTTATATAAATGAAGTCATACAGCATGTAACCTTTTGGGATTGGCTTTTGTCACTCTGCATAATTTTCTGAAGATTCATCCAAGTTATCGTAATATACCAATGGTTAGTTCCTTTTTATCACCAAGTAGTATTCCACAACATGGATGAACTGGTTTGTTTAACAGTTTACCCATTGAAGGACAGTTGGGTTGTTTCCAGTTTTAGATTATTACAAATAAAACTTCTGTGAACATTAAGGTTCAGGTTATTGTGTGAACATAAAGTTTTCATTTGTCTTAGATAAATGTCCAAGATGCAATTGCTGGGTCTTATGGCAATTGCACATATAATTTTATAAGGATTTGGCAAACTGTTTTCTAGAGTAGTTATATCCTTTTACATTCCTGATGTCAAACATCTATTCATATGCTTATTTGCTACCTGTATGTTTTCTGTGAAATGTCTATTCATTTTTTCTATTTTCTAATTAGATTGTCTATTTTACTCATTATTGAGTTTTAAGGTTGTTGATGCTCGGTCTCAATACTAGTCCTTTACCAAATATGTGGTTTATGAATATTTTCTCCAAATCTGGAGCTTGTCTTTTCATCCTCTGACCAGGGGAAATGTTTCTATTTCAATTCCCAGAGCAAAAGTTCTTGATTTTGAGGAGATCTAATCTATCCATTTATAGATTTAGCTTTTAGTGTCAAATCTATACATCCTTTGCCTAGCCCCAGATAGTGAAGATTTGCTCTATTTTTTAAGTTTTATAGTTTTATGTTTAAGTCCTTAAGACTTTTGAGTTATTTTTTTTAAATTTTTTAATGTTTATTTTTGACAGAGAGAGAGAGACAGAGCATGAGTGGAGGAGTGGCAGAGAGAGAGAGGGAGACACAGAATCCGAAGCAGGCTCCAGGCTCTGAGCTGTCAGCACAGAGCCTGATGCAGGGCTCGAACCCACAGACTGTGAGATCATGACCTGAGCCAAAGTTGGATGCTTAACCGACTGAGCCACTCAGGAGCCCATTGAGTTAATTTTTTTAAATAAGGTATGAGAGGTTTAGCTTGAAGTTTACCTTTATGGCTATAGATGTACAATTAGTCTAGCACCATTTATTGAAAGTTTATATTTCTTCCATTGGTTTTCTTTTATAATTTTGTCAAAAATCAGTAGGGCATATTTATGTGGGTTTATTTCTGGTTTCTCTATTCTATTCCATTCATATATATGTCTACCTCTCCACCAATATCACACTATCCTGATGACTGTATTTATAAGTAATCCTTAAAAAGGGGTAAAGCGTCTTCCCATTTTATTCTCCTGTTTTGAGATTGTTTTAGGTATTCTAGACTCTGTGCCTTTCCACATAAATTTTAGACTAAGCTTTGTGTCTACAAAAAATACCTGAAACAAGAGATGGTAAAAACCTGAAATAAAAATCTCAATGAATAAAACTAAATATTTCAGCTGATTTTAATAGTCATATTGGAGTGTAGGTGGTGGGATATTAGTTTACTCAGACTACCATACAAAATACCAAAGTCTGGGTGGCATAAACCACAGAAATGTATTTTCTTACAGTTCTGGAGACTGGAAATCCAAGATCAAAGTGCCAGCAGGGTTGATGTCGCTCTTTTGGTTGTAGATGGCTGCCTTCACACTGTGTGCCCACATGGCCTTTTCTTGGTTGTGCAAGGAGAGGGAAAGCAAGCTCTTCTTGTCTCTTTTTTTAAGGACACTAATCCTATAGGACCAGAGCCCCACCCTTAGAATCTCTTTTAACTTTCATTACTTCCTTAAAGCCTCTATCCAAATACATCCACCTGGGGGATTAGAGTTTCAACATAGGGGGACACAGACATTCACTTCATAACAGATGGAATAACCAAATATCCGCAGAAAGTTTGTAATTATTGCCATTACTCTCGTGAGTGCATATAACAACCCCCTAATCCTCTTGATGCCCTAAGGAAGTAGGGGTAATATTATTATCCTGTTTCATAAATAAGGAAGCTGAGGCCTGTGAAGTCTAAGTAACTTGCTTAAGTTCACTCAGATGAAAGAAGTTGTAAGCTTTTAAACTACATCATACTACTTCTCTGTAGCAAATTATTAGAAAGAGGAAGAGAAAAAATCTGTTTGCTACATTGTAAATAATGTCTAAAACAGCAGTAATTGCGTTAGGTACAAATGCAAAACAGAAAATATGGTGGAGAATTGTGATTTTTTGTTTGTTTGTTTGTTTGTTTTTTAGCCCACAACAATCCTCCTTTTCAGTATCATCAGTAAGAACACAAAATGACAATGGAAACCTGGAGACTCCCTGGGAGGCAGTTTCTATAGGAGATCAACAAAGCAAGCTCATTTTTCTTTTGTGGAGCCCAGAATAAACCAATAAGAGTTAAACACAACAAACTGAGTTGAACAAGAAATGAAAGCATGCCAAGGGCAACAAATAGATTTTTAATTTTTGTGTGTACAGCTTTCCTCTCCTTAGTGTCTCTCTGTGATGAATGAGGTGAACAACAGACCCTCTGTAAATTACAGACTCTGGATAAATTATGAGCAGAGTAACAATGCATGAACCACAACATTTTTCTCTGGGAACAACTGCTTTGCTTTGATCCTAGGGGGTCTTCTGCCCAGAGACAGAATCTGGGCTGTTTAGACGCTTGTATATGCACTATACACTGCAGAGGGCATGTGCTGCAGAGGAATTGAGTTTAGATATTATTTAAATGTACTGACTTTTCACTACTTTTCCTATTCCTCTTGCAATAAACTTCTGAGTGGAAAGAATTAGGCATAGACTGAAAGTTTCTTTTAAATTTTAAAAATAGTGATTGTCCTTTAAAAAATCTATAAATGTGGGGTGCCTGGGTGGCTCAGTCGGTTAAGCGTCAGACTTCAGCTCAGATCATGATCTCAGAGTTTGTGGGTTAGAGCCCCGTGTCAAGCCCCGCGTTGGGCTTTATATATATAAATATATATATTTATATATATATGTATGCATATATATATTTATATATATGTATGTATTTATGTATGTATTATATATACGTATGGGAAAAGAGAAGGAAAAAATGGAAATCTTTTCACAGCTCACCCACTAGAGGCACACTATATACACAACTCTTTAGGGAAGAGAGAAAGATAAAATATTACTCCTTATTTAAAAATGTTCTGTGTCTACGACATAGTGAAAATAATTTGAAGAACAAAAACTGGGTAAGCAGGCAAAAGGAGGAGAGAAGAGAGTCAAGATCAGGACAAGTGGATGCAGCTTTGTCACATGGGAAAAGGACCAGAAATGTGTGCATTGTGCTGCTGTTGAATGAGCTGCAAGTGCCCGCCCTGCCAATACTGTTCAGGTAGTAACTCTGAGGAACTGTCGTATAAATTTAGCTTGAGCTACTGTTCCACCCCCAGAAACTTCAGTTCTATTTCCCACAGAAAACAGTGAAGCAGTCTAGAAAAAAGTATACTTTTGTGCCCTTTCATGAAAGAAGCAGGGAGGTAAAGGTCACCAATTTGCCTTTGCTTAACATTTTCCTGTGTAATTGGGTACCCGTGATACAGCTTCGAAGTCCCTGTCCTGTGCCCCTAAATTAGACTGATCCTTAAAATCCTGCAATTGAGCAGGCTTCTTCCTCTGACCTTTTCTGCTTCTGTTGTAAATCCATTAGCATTAAGGTCTGTCTGAACGTACAATGAAATGTTGGTTTGCCAATAATCACAATGCATAATCAACATCTTTCATTTTGTAGATTTTATGAAAAGCTTATAGATACTCGCTTTTGCAAATCTCTGACAGTGGTTGAGGAACCTAAGCTTAGAAATAGAGGATTACAGAGTAGATAAATGCTATCAGTACTTTTCTCCAGGTTTTATCAGGGTAGGGAACTGATAATAGTATTTCAGTGAACCATAATGTTTATTTAAAGAGTCAGTCAACTTTTGTCCACAGACCAAAATCAAGCCAGTGTATTATCCAGGAGCTGAAAATGTTAGAAAGAAAGAGAGAGAGAGAGAGAGAGAGAGAGAGAGAGAGAGAGAGAGAGAGAGAGAGAGAGAAAGAAAGAAAGAAAGAAAGAAAGAAAGAAAGAAAGAAAGAAAGAAAGAAAGAAAGAAAAGGAGAAGAAAAAGAATATTTTGGGGACACATAAAAGGTGTAGTTGACCCTGGGACAACATGGGTTTGAAGTGTCAAGGTCCACTTATATAGAGATTTTTTTTTTTTTTTAATAAATACAGTCAGTGCTACAAATGTATTTTCTCTTGTGAATTTCTTTTTTTTTAATTTTTTTTCAACATTTATGCATTATTGAGAGATAGAGACAAACTGAGCATGAGCAGGGGAGGGGCAGAGAAAAGGGGAGACACAGAATCTGAAGCAGGCTCCAGGCTCCGAGCTGTTAGCACAGAGCCCGACACGGGGCTGGAACTCACAAACCGTGAGATCATGACCTGAGCCAAAGTCGGACACCCAACTGACTGAGCCACCCAGGCGCCCCTCCTGTGATTTTCTTAATAAAATTTTCTTTTCTATAGCTTACTTTATTGTAAGAAATATAGTATATAATACTACAAAATATGTATTAACTATGTTATTGGTAAGGCTTCCAACCAACAGTAGGCTATTAGTAGTTCAGTTTTGGGGGAATCAAAATTACATGTGGATTTTTCAAGATGCTTGGGTGGCTCAGTACGTTGAGCATCATACTTCAGCTCTGGTCACAATCTCACAGCTCATGAGTTCGAGCCTTGTACCAGGCTCTCTGCTGTCAGTGCACAGCCCGCTTCAGATCTTCTGCCTTCCTCTCTCTTCCCTTTCCTGCTCATTCTCTCTCTCTCTCTCTCTCTCTCTCAAAAGTAAATAAAAACATTAAAACAAAACAAAATTACATGTGGATTTTCAACAGTGTGAGGGGTTTACACACCTAACTCTCACTTTATTAAGGGTCAACTGTATAGGAAGTTCAAATATCAGTGTCCATAAATAAAGTTTTATTGGAAAACGGTCATGCTCACTCATTTACATATGTCTATGGTTGGTTTCACACTACTATTAATAGCAGAGTTAGTATTTCAGACAGAAACCATAGGACCCACAAATCCTGAAACAATCACTATCTGGAACTCTATAGAAAAGGTTTGTGACCCTGATTTATTTTACAATAGACCATTTTACCCCAAGGGTACTTGAAACTTATTCAATAATTGTTTACTCCTCCTTTTCCCTGCTTCAAATGAGAATTTTCTCTGTACTGTTAAACCAATGATCGGACAAATTTCACCAAATTCCAAGGTAAGAAAACATTCAGGAGTGTGTTTCAGTTTTTTTCAGTTGCTTGCTAGAACTTTTCATCTCTTCAAATAGGCTGTTCAGTGCATGCAGTTATAGAGACTGATTCTTTTCCATCTGTCTGTAAGGCCCTCCCCCACCTTCACATGTTTTCCACTACCCATTACTTATTTTTCTCCAAGAACTGGTTTGTTACCAACTTAGACTTAACATTAATGGCAAATATCTTGAGTATCATCAACAAAGAAAGTTAATGATCAGGATTCCATATTAGGCAGGAAAGCTAACTACTTGCTCCCTCTCCTGCATTTCCCTCTACCTCTTATTAAAGAAAAGCCTTTGCAGTATGCTGCAACTTCTTTCTGAAGCTTCGTTTTTCCCCTCTCCAATTGCTTTTCTGTGCCTCAGCAGAGGGGAGAAACTGTTCTGATTGGTGAATTTCGAGAACTTGAATGTGCCTGGATCAGCCTAATGGATCACCTGCCTAGAGCAGCCTCTGGCTCTACTACTCTCCCATTGCATAATTTGTGTGGTGATGACTTTCCTCCTTGTAAAGAATGCATAGAGTTGCCTGGAATGGAGTATTGGGGAACTTGATATAACCACAGCATCTTAGTCACCTTCTCCCATCACATTTGGGCTTAGCAAAACTGACCCCTTGATCTCCATCAATCTGACTCAGGTATCTTATTTTCAGTGTGGTTCAACCTCAGGAAGAGAAAAGATATGTATTGGTTATTGATTTCCCAACTTCCAGCAAAACATAAGGGAATATTTGACTTACAATATTTTGCACTAGAAATCCACACTTAAATGATTTTCTACAGAAATTCTAAATTGCAAATGAATTCACTACAAAGTGTCAAAGATAAAAGCATTAAGAGTTTTTTAATACACTGAGGATCCCCTCCTCCAATTTCCTCTGTATCAGAAGAGGATTAAACTTCAAAAAAAAAGTTGATTCAACAAATACTCATTGAGGATTCATTAGATGCAAGGCATCATGCTAGGGGATGCAGTAAATTAGAAGCAAAATAAAACATTAAATCATAAGGTACTTGCAATCTAATTGGATAAGAGTGGTTAAAAAATTGCATGAAAGCTATTATATGAGACAGTATAGTAAATGTCACAGGAAAGAATAAAACAGAATTCTAAAGCATTTCAAAGGAGAGTGAGACCACATAGGATTAGCTGAATCAGGAAGGGTTTTGTAGGTGAACTATTCTGATATATGGAATTAAAAGTTTTGATGGGAAGAGAATGCAGGGTGGGGATTTTGAAAATGAAGAGAAAGAAGAACACATGTGAGAATACCTTCCCATATCAATTATTTTCTAATTGATAATAAATATTTTAGCTAGGAAGTCTATTCTTTTCAATGGAGTAACCTTCTGCTTCTTTATTCTGTGCCCCCGCCCCCACCCCCCACCCCGTGCTCTCTATGCAGCGGGAGGTAATTTGCGCTCATGTCTTTATTCCACCTGCCTTCTGGATTGCTGAAGTTGGTGTTAATTAAGTGACTGTGACAGTGTCTGTCCAAAAGATACGACATGAGTATGGTCATAGATGAGATTACATTTGGGGGAAGAAAATCACTACTGAAACAGGATAAATAAAGGAAACCCTTAATACATTACCCTATAAAATTCAACTCATTGTGCAGTGGCCTGACCTTATTAAAATGGAGAATAGACTGAAATGAGACTCCCAAAGCCTCCCTGCACTCAGTTTGAGATGCACCTGAAAGCCAGGGTTTACTCCACTCTGGACTGGGGACAATGAGCTTCCCCCATTCCTTGTCTTGTGTTAACTTGCACGTGTTTACATCACCAAGAGGGTAGACTCCATTTGATAAAGTGAGAGGCACTTCAGTCAGTCTTCTTTATGATGAACTCTGGGAGAGGCAAACCACTTTTTTAACACACATTTTGATATTACGTAATTGACAAGCCCTCAATATTCCTTTGGGGCTCCCACTATTCAGTGGAACAGCCTACCAAATGCAAGGAGTGTCAGATATTAACGTTGAATTAAAACTGCAGGTAAAAACGGGGACACTGGCATATTCCTGTCCATGGGCTTGACAGGAAATTTATTTTGCTGTAGCTGAAAAGTAATTAACCTCCACTGTGAGAGAATTCTATTACTAGTAGCTATTCTGCCATGCAAAGTGCACTACATGGAAATGTTACAGGCTATCAAGCAGAAACGGCAGATTTGTCTGCATTTTAAACTGAATTTCCATTACCCTATTCTCTTCTCTTCTGTATCTCTCCTTCCTCACCACCTTCTCTCTTGTTTCCACTGAAGCTGGAAATTGAGACACTATGGAACTTGAAAAAGGTTGAAAGCAGAAGAGTGCTTATAAGGATTTTGTAAGACCTATTTTTTCCTGGTATTTGAATTTTTTAAAAAACAAGTATTGTTTTTTGGTGTAGTAGAAAATGCAGAACTATGCAAAAATACCCAATCATGAGTAATTTTACTATGGATATGTACAAGAAAATCATAATTCACTTATTTCTACTTCTTTTCTCATCTTCAATGTTATATATACACACATGCACACAGAGGTGTATACATAATCTGTATAAGGAAGAGATTTGAGGATAAATACCACCTGGAGTTGTTATTTCTGCTATAACACTTGTTTAGAAAATGCAAATTTGTTCCAAAGCGATTGATATATTAGACAACAATTTGAGCATAATGCAAATTTTGTGTTTGCTCATGTCTGATTTTTTTTGTCTATAAGAAACACTCAGTAAAGGCATAAAACCATACTCAGCTGAAGGGAGCCCGTTAGGAATACAGAATACACAAACATACACCTGTACACACCTCAGCTAACTACCAGGTACCTCAGTTCACCACACGTGTTATGAGCCACACCCATTCACATCTAATATTACAACTCTCTTTCTGATTTCAGATAATCTTCCTTCTGCGAATCCTCACCAACAAGCTGCCGCCCTTCCAACTTGAACCGTCTGTCATTTTCAAGGTAAAGTGTCATATTTATTGTAGGATTCATATATTTCTTAATCATGTCACTATCCTAGTATTTTTATTAGATCACTACTCGTCTTCTGATGTGTCACTGATCAAGGTTTTTGAGTGTTTTCCTCCTATCCTCCTCCTCCCATAAGCCCTGTGGTTTTCTTAATTCACATTTATGCATAGCACATTTTAAGGAATATAGACTGCATTATAGCTGAACTAACTACACTTCCCATTTCCTTTCATTATTATGATTAATGTGTGACTCTTGTTTCATCAGTGATGAATATTTCTGAGTTTTCGGTGCATTTGTCACATAAGTACAGGTATACAGTAACCAGTCATACTTTAAACTGTTCCACCAGAATAAGGGAAGATCTTTCTCCTAGAAAACAATTGCTAGAGTAAAGAACACAAAACAAATGGTTTTAAGAGCTCTTGCTGGTTTTCTGAAATAATAATAGTCATCACTCATAGAAGCCTTACCATAGAAGCTTGGCATCCTGCCAAACCCTTCTGCATGGATTCCCATGCCAATGTGGACAGGAGGATCAAGTTATCCTCTTTGTTTGGCAAATGAGGACTCCAAGGCTTTGTGAACCTAAGTAGCTTGTCCATTGTTTCTGAATTATTCATGATTGAACAGAGGACTTTGAAGAAGGCCAAAGTAAAAACTGGAGTTCTGTCACCTCCATGGTCTTTCTTGTTGTTTTCTAATGTGTCACAGCTTATTAACACTTTCACTTAGATATAACTGGGTTTAGCACTCTCATTTAAGAAATAAATAAATTTAGGTTCAGGGAATCTGTGCAGTAGGTACTTTGGTCAAAGCTAGAATTCAAGACCCAGATTACCTGACTTGACATTCACTTCTCCAGGCCCTTCGTGCTATGTTTTTAAGTGTCAGGGTGAGTGGAGATTGGTTCCTGAGAAACTGTTCGGTATCATAACTGCTATATGATAATTCAACCAATGCTTTGTTTTCTTCCATTTCTTAAGTAAAATAACATTCATAGCTATGAACTCCTTGAAATAAAGAGTAGTGACCAACCACATCACAGTTGTATATTTCCAGAAATAAGATAGAAAAAAAAATCAATCCCAAAATATCAAGCCTTTTTCCTTAGAACAACATCTATATGTGGGGTAGTTTATGGTAATGACCATTTATAACCTACTATTCTGGGAAATGAACTTTACAAACACGAAAGCCAACTTGTAAATTTTTCCTGACAGAGAATAACACTGAGCTCCAGAAAGCAGAATGCATTGTTCATTCTCTCTGGTATCTGTCACTGTTCATGATCATTAAAGAAGGCAGATGGGATAAACAAATGTCTGTTATTTGACCATTACAAGAAAGTCGAGATGGAAAACAAAATCGCCCGCCCTCCCTCTCTCTCTCTCTCTCTCTCTCTCTCTCTCTCTTGTTTTGGTCTTGAAATAGCTTACTGGGCTGTCTGCCTTCACTCTAGGAAAATGCCATGAACTGGTGGTGGTAGTTGTGGTTCAGTCTATTTTAGATGCCAAGAAAGCAAAGCCTTCGCTGAAAATTACAGGGGATGTAAATTTTAAGAATTACAGACTAATGGCTCCCTTCTTCTCCTCGATTGCCTAACAGCCATGTGTGTGAGTGACAGCTATGCATTAACAGCATGCTGCCCTCCTTCTCAGGAAGAGGTGGCTGATGGCATGTTTCAGATATGAAATGACTTTGGCTTTAATGGTGGACTATAGGAGATTGGGGATTTCTTTTTTTATAAATTGGCATTTTTTAAGTGACAGGAACCTCTAGGATTTTCTATTACTATTATTAATGAACAATGTTTAAATACCTTTGTAAGAAGGATTTTGAATTGTAATACATTTAGGAAAGATTTCCACTTCTTTTTCTCTTGAAAAGTTTTTGCAAAAAAAATAATTAGGTTTACAATCTGCTAATGGGGAACGATTCAGAAGCCTTTTATTCTCCTTTAACCAATCCTCTGAGCTGATAGAGAAAAAAAATCAATGTGTATTGGGCCATCTTGATTAATTTAATAGTCTTTAACACTCAAGCTTCTCCCCCACCCAGGTTGAAATCTGTAAATTCTTTGTCAAGAATTTATCTTAAGGGCATAGGGAACAAGTTGGGTTCAAAGATTTCTATCAAAATAAGGATTTGTATCTATAGGATGAACTAATGACAAACTGCAGTAAATGGTTCCTCAGCAAATTTTTTTTTTGAGCTTGAATTTAAATGTTTTTAGTCTTGGAAAATCAAGACTGATTCCAACTATACTATTCTGGAGGACCAACATGTATATACTTTGTATTTCATTGTACAATTTTTCAGAAGAGATTAGCAACAGGGAGTGAAGGCCAGGGATCCAATTGTTCCTAGATCTCTGGATTCAAAAGCTTCATTTTTACCCTTGAAGAAGAGAAAAACTTTGCATTTTTTTCCAAAGGTTTCATTCACTGGGTAGTGAATGAATTTCAGAAACAGAAAAATTTAAGAGCATTTTTAATTGATTAAACTTGCAGACAGAACGCAAAGTCATTCCTGACAAGTGACAGAGAGTAAGGATGGGAGAAAATGACATTTAACTTTTAAATCAGGACCAGCAGAAGGTTGGTTCTTAACTTTCTAACTTTAAGTTTACCTTGTAACCATTCGCTTGCATCCAAATGAAAATCTTAATAAAAAAGATATCAACATAAACATACATATACATTATGTTGATATATTTTTATTAAGATATGTGTGTATCTTAATACATATGTATTTAAGTATATATTATGTATATATATACATGCTATACGTATACATATGCGTATATATATATATATATATATATGTACAGATTATATTGATAAGTGTCATATAAAATCTAGGTGTAAAATATTGAAATGAAAGCATACTAATATTCAAGAGAAAATTATATATAGAAATAGATTTTAAAAACTAGGAAGCAAATTTCTTTTTACAAAAGTATGTATCAGGAGTAATAGGTGAAGAAAAATTATATAGGAAGATATCTAAGAAACTTTTTTTATGATACTTAGGATGAGTCTTTCCTCCCCCGCCCCGACCTTTTCTGGACTAAACAAGGAATAGCAAGGGAGTCCTTTGTGAAAAATATGTCAGGCGAAAGAAGAAAGATGGGAACTCACATAAGAACATCTGTTCTCCAAAGCCACTTGAAAAATAACTGAGTATTAACGTGGAAGAAAATGTGCTCAGCATGAAACTAACCACAAGTAACGTGGTAGCAGGGAGGAGGGGAGAGTAGCATAAGGAACTTGCACCCTACTGAGAGATAAGTTCTGAGTGTCCGATTCCAAGTCACCCCCTCAGCTAATGTGAGAGGAAGTGGCGGCAGGCATTATCCCAGCAAATTGCCCGTGAAGTGTGGCACAAGTTGCAACTGAATCAAAATCTAGAAATACAAAAGCCGTATTACAACAAATGAGATCGCAAATAAAATTTCAGGGTTTTTTTTTCCCCTTTAGATGCCAGACATATTTATAAAATCAAGAAGGATTTTTTAATGATTCTCCTTTTAAGGTAGAGGTAGATTTTCTGAATTATCAATATGCAATTGTGAATGTGCAATTTTAAATTGTGTATTATTTTTCAAATTGCCCTTTTATTTCAATTTCATATATTTCAGAGACAGTTATGATCAATGGAAGAGTATAATCAAATGCTTTAAATTTTCCTAAGATTCTGGAAATGCTTGATCTTGTATCTGGGATAGTAAGAATGCCACCAAATTTGCTACTAGTTCAAAAGAGATATAATAAGGAAGCACCTTTCACCAGCTCTTTTAATTTGGGACTGTTTTAAAATATTTTTTGCATATTTAGTTTGTTTACCCGTTAAAGGAAATAGTGAAAGGAGAAAAATGTTAACTTAGTTGCTTTCACAAGTATGATCTCTTTTCAAACTGAAAAAACCCCAAAACTATCTAAAGTTGGCATGTCAGCTACTGTTATCTGTGTGACTTCCTCTCCCCACAAATAGAAAAGTCCTCAAAGAGAATTGCTTCCCCTTAAAGTCACACAGTTACTATTGGGACTACCAGGAGATTCCATGGTGTTTGTCTTCTTGCTTAAATGTGTCATCCACACAAAAATCTCAAGAATTGTGGTGTGTTTGTTCTATTTCCTAAACTGAGTGGTGGGTTAATAAGTGTTGTTTGTATCATGCTATAAATTGTACACACATGTTATATAAGCACTATTATACGTGATTAATATGAGTAAGCTGTTTTTAACAATTCGTGCCTACTCTTGATCTCAACACAACCTTCTAACTATTGTTCTTTCTTCCTCTTTCATTCTCTGTATCCCCTGTTCCCTACATTCATTAATAAGATTTTGAAAGAAAAAGAATTCAAAATGTGAAAACCAAACCAGTTTACTGTTCTCATCCATGCTAACTTATGTTCAGACTAATCTTTTCTGAATGTCCTCGTATTGATTACATCAGACAACAAAAATAAAATCTACATTATAGTTTGATACTTCACAAGTAAAGTGTCAAAATCCAGTGTAACTGAGTTTTATAAGGCAGATGAATCTTATATATGACAAAATAAGATTATGAATTTCATTGTAATGAAAGAAGGAGAAAATTTAAAGAATGGCAAAGGTTTGTTAATGGAACTTATAAAAACAGGAATACTGTTATTGTTAGGGATTTTTAATGGGCCATTGGAATTCTGATTGTCTTCACCATGCCATTGTAGTATATTTTACTGACAGAGCATCTATTGTAGCTTGGGTTCCCTAGGAAGCAGGACCTGAAGAAATGATGTATATATGATCTTATTACTGGTGGAGCAAAGCAGGGAAGGAGGGAGGCCAAATCAATGAAGTGCAAGCTGGTCATCGCTATAGGCAACTTGGTTCTTTACACTGTGGAACCTTCCGGGAAACTTTGTGAATTATGTCTGTGAACCATTACCTTGGGAGAGAGAGGGAAATGCATTTACCCTACAGCTCCCATTGACCGTTCGGCATTTTGGCAAATGGGTTTCTTCACTGTCACGTGTCTGCTTCTCACTGGAGAAGGCTAGAATTTGAAAGGTACATGTTGCATTCTAGGTGCTGGCCCCACATGAGACTGGGTCTTATCCTTACAGAAATGGTCACTTCAGTGGTGGCTGTACAAGATGAGAGGATTGAAGTAGTACATAACATGTGTTCGAAACAGCCAGGTTTTTTTTAATGTTTTATTTATTTATTTATTTATTTTGAGAGAGAGAGAGGGTGCGCGCGTGTGCACGCACACACACACACACACACACACACACACACACACGAGCAAGTGGGGGAGGGGCAGAGAGAGAAGAGAGAGAGAATCTCAAGCAGACTCCACGTACAGCATGGAGTCTGACACAGGGCTCGATATCATGACTGTGAGATCATGACCTAAGCCGAAATCAAGAGTCAGATGCTTAATTAACTGAGGCACCCAGGCACCCTAAAACAGCCAGTTGATTTAAATTTGGTAATGATACACACAGTCTTTGAGGAACAATAAAAAAAGATGAACAAAGCAAGCAATAAAAGAATGTCGAGAACCAGCAAATAATACAGACAGGAAGGATAATACTTTTTGAAGAAAGAGTAGGAATACTTCATAATTATTCGAGAAAACCACAAGTTAACATTTATTCAATCAATTTGAGAATGGGGGAGATATTTAGATTCTAACGATCAGTTAGTTTTCATTCAACCAATTTTTACTCAGTGCCTGGTATGTGCCAGGCTCTAGGCTAGGTATTGGCAGTCTACAGGTCTACATCGGCCCTCCCCATGAAATCTTGAAACCATTGGGAAGACATGTGGTGTACTTACTATTATTACTTAGCAGAAAGTATGGAAAATGCTATAAGGGAGAATTATAAACACAATGGGAATATTAGAGGGCACTGGACCAATCCTATAGCCTAGGAAAGAACTCCCTACAAGTTATATTTATGCAGAGACATGACAGGAGGCAAAAGAAGGTGGTAATTGTATTCCACACAGCTGGACTGGCTGCATCCTTTGTTGGTTACTATGTATTTTACTTCCCATAAACCTCTGACACCCACCCATGCTTTTTCTCTGCGACTGCCATCACCACACTAGTGCTTGGTAAATGGGAGTAACTGGGTAAAGTGGGTATGAAGACATGAGGTAGAGGAAGTTTCAGGGGAAATTCTTTGAAAGCTGTGGGACCAGGGCAACTCAGTTGGAGGAAGCAGCCCAATTTAATCAGACTTGCAAAGGAACTATACTGGAGGCATCTTTTAGAGGCCTCTTGGGATATCTTTCCAGATTGAAATTTCAAAATGGATTTTAATGATACTCAGAAAAGAGGAGAAAAGTGTAGAATCCCTTAGATATTGCTCAGCTATTCATGGGACCTGGAGAAGGCCACACTGGTGTATCTTTCCAAAGGACAGGCCTGGTCCTGAATGTGTGCTCAGATCATATGTGTTATACATTTAACACAAAAACTGGAAGTAATAAATTACTTTTATTGAAGGTTTACTCTTATGACTGGCATTAGTTTAAATGCCCATTTATGTTGTGTGCATTTATTTCTCACAACAGTTTTAGAGATGCGTGATTATATTACCCCTATGTTACAGATGAAGAAATGGAAGCAAAGAAAAACAAAATTAGGAATTTAGGAATTTTCCCATGGTCACCTGCCTACTGAGTAGCCCAGTGAAAAATAGACCCAGACATTCTGGGTCTCATAAGTAAGAGCTTAACAAATACTAGCTATTACCAACCTCCTCTTCCCCTTCCTCATCATTATTTTATTTGAATGAAAAAATATAGTGTGCCTCAAGATTATACAATATATGTTAATAAATCCAAGTCTTCTAGATTAGAAAAATGGTAGGTGCAATATATGTAAAGGGAAAGAGCATGGATTTTAAAGTCAAATTCTCAAGCAACTGTCTGCCCATTCATAAAGTCTAACTTTAATCTTGTAATTATAGCTCTCTGATCCTCTGTTTCCTCATCTATTAAATAAAAATAGTAACATTTATGTTTCAGGTCAATTGTGTGGACTAATGCTTAGCAGAGATCTTATGCTTAGTCCATATTGATTTTCCTCTCCTCCCCCTCAAAACTATTTAGGATTAATCAAGAACAGGATAGAGAGAATTTGACTAGTGTCATTAAATATCTTTGTATGGGTAGTATTTGACTAGTGAGTGTCCTGCTAAAAGGAATGATTAATTAAAGTTATTCTCATCAGTATATTCAGATACACCAAAGCCAAAGTAATTGTTCAGTGGTTCTAAAATACCTCTACAATTAAGAAAAGCACCTAAAATAGTTTGGAATAATTTATTCATTTAGAAAACATTGTAAATCAATACAGCAAACTTGGAGCACAAAGAAGAGAAAAGCTTTCTTTTAAACAAATATTTAGGATAAAACAGAAATTGTGAATATCATATAATTTTTGCTAACTTATTAATGTTCTGTAATATGGTATGCTACTGAATGTTTTATTTCCTAAGCATATAGCTGCAGATGGGTCACAATATTAGCTGGTAAAAATTATTTTTATTAAAGTAAGTAAAAGATTTAAAAGTCTCTACTATTTTCCATAAATTTTGTTGCCATTTAACTATTATTCTTGTGGCTTGGGAGCAAAGTAAAGATTACTTGAAATTTCCATCATAAAAATTTTTATGAATATTTCTGGAGGGAAGTTTAAAATATGCATCTATTATATAAAATGAAGTAAACTGAACCATACTGTCCATACTAAAATCAATCAATTAAAATATAAAATATAAAATATAAAATATAAAATATAAAATATATAAATATATTTATAAAACATATAATAATTATATAAATAATAATAAATATATTATATTTATATATAATATAAATATATAAATATATATATAATATAATATAAAATTAATATATAAAATGAAGTAAACTGAACCATACTGTCCAATTAAAATCAATCAATTATTGATAAATAAATCAATATTTATTATTGAGAGAGAAAAAAAGAGAGAGAGAGAGAGAGAGATACAGCGTGAGTGAGGGAAGGGAAGAGAGAACAGGAGACACAGAATCCAAAGCAAGCTCCAGGCTCCCAGCTGTCATCATCAACACAGAGTACAATGTGGGGCTCGAACTCACCAACCACAAGATCATGACCTGACCCGAAGTTGGATGCTTAACTGACTGAGTCACCCAGGGGCCCCTAAAATAAAAATCTCTTGTTTTTTTCTGAATATTGGTTTTTATCTGAAATCCAGTCCTCAATAAATATTTAATTTTCTGATAGCAAAGCAATTATTTAAAACAACATCGTAATATCAGTCACAATGCTTCCATACTAAAATGCCCATAAAATATAATGCTTTATGATTACAGATAAGGTAATTTTATTTGAAGCTTTATGGAGGAAAAAGTCAATAAATAGAACAAAATTAGAAAGTTCAGAAGTATATATTTATACAACTTGATCCTTAGATTTTTCCTAAGCAGAAAAAACCATGTGTATTAAGAGAAAGTAGAAATTTACCTAAGAATTTTCACCATAGAGATATCCTTCATTTAAGTCAAGTCTCTTTTATTAGAGTGACCTACTGTCTGCATTTTTAAACTTTGATTTTTACACTCCATAAACTTTATAAGTATTACACTATTTTCATGGTTTCATGTACTTTTTTCCAGAGACACAAATCTGTATGTAAGAATTTCCAAATTTCTAGGGGTGCCTGGGTGGCTCAGTCAGCTGAGCAGCCAACTTCAGCTCAGGTCATGATCTCACAGTTGGTGGGTTCGAGCCCCACTTTGGTCTCTGCTGACAGCTCTGAGCCTGGATCCTGCTTTGGATTCTGTGTCTCCCTCTCTCTCTGACCCCTCTCCATTCACACTCTGGGTGGCTCTCTCTCAAAAATAAATAAACATTTAAAAAGAAATTAAAAAAAAAATAAAAAGAATTTCCAAATATCTTAGAACAGAGGAGTCATTAGTTTCCTTTTTAAGGTTGTGTTTTCTATACTGGGGGTGAAAAAAATAGAAGTCAAAACTCCATAAAAACATGCTGAAAATATTTTGGGGGGTTAAGGATGAAGGCAAATGATAATTTTCTCTGAAGGAATATGAAAAATATAGTTCTTTACCTTTACTCTTCCCTCATATGTCTTGCCCTCTTGTTTCTCCCCTTAACTGTCATCTTTTTGGCTAGAAAGTGCTTTTGGATAAATTTCTCTCTGAGTTTGTCTCAGAGGATATTTGGTTATTTTGTATTCTGTTGCCTAAGGAAATTTTTCTTCATTTCTTTTCTCTTTTCCATCTCCTCCCTCCCCTCCTCCTCTTTTTCCTCCTCCTGCTTCTTTTCTTTCTTCCTCTCCTTCTCCTTTTTCTTCTTCTTTGTAATATATCATATATTATCCAAAAGGTATATTGAGGTAGCCCTGCTGAGTTTTCTGGCCATTATAATATAGGAATTTTTAAATCACCAGAATCACTTTCTTTTTATTAATTTTTAAAAATCTAATAATTATATATTTTTAGAAAATTTTTCTTAGAGCTTTTCAACATCCCAGCCCAATAAGATTACAAATGTCTTTTTTGTTTAGAAAAGAATTGCCTTACAGTGATTCAGTATTCAGAGGAAAAATGCAACAAATTTTGTCGTCTGGATGCTTTTTCCATAGAAGACCAAAAGTCAAGAATGGCTGAATGTTTCCCTCTCCATTCAGATATTTTGGTATTGTACACAAATAGTCAAAATCTTTCTTTTATTACTTGAATTGCTCTTTCAACACCAGCAAGAGAACACTTCCATTGACTGTTTCCTTAAAATTGCTAAAATAGCCCACTGGTTATAAGAAGTTCAGCATTAAATCATGATGACTCACCAATGTCCCTCCTTCCATATGAGTCACTAGTCATTTGCCATAGTTACCCTTCTGCCCAACTGGGTGGAAGTCCAGCTTTTAACTGGAATTAAAGATGCAGTGCCTGCACCATAAGGCTCATTATCTGAGTCTGAACCACCTGCTGCAAGAGAATAAAAGGCAATCTTGTAACGGATCATTTAATAATTGAGTTAGACAGGAAAAAGCAAATGGCCTTTTGTTGGTACTTGATATCATTACTCATCTTCTCAAAGTGGCACTGGACACAGTAGGTAGATAGTTTATTATTGAAGGGAGAAATAGCAAATTCGGTCTGACATAGTATTTTAGCAGTTTTGTACTTAATCCCAAGTACTTATGATCAGGTCTCCCTAATTGCATGTGGACAAGGGTTTCATGATTTCTTTTCTTAAATACTGCTGCAGGGCTGACTTATCAACACTTGATGTAATGCCAGAAATAGGTGAAAGAGATTAAGTGAATTCTGATTTTGACTCTCAATAGCTTTTTAAGGCATACAGTCCAAGTTCAAATCTTCCCCAGGGAACTCTAAGGCTCCATTAACCATAGTTAGTAGGTTACCTTGAGACTCTTAGATGAAAAGTGTAATAGGTATCTCTGTGGTCCCCTTGTAATATAATTGCTACACAGCTCTCCCTTTATTGAGCTGTTATCTCTATATAAAATACTAGCTGACAACAGGCCCTGGCAATAAGCAAAGGGGCACCATTGGCATGCCAGAATTGAGAATCAGGCTTCAGGATGAATGAAGCTCAAATGGGTTCTATAGTCAAGTTGTTTTGAACATAGAACAGTTAGTTATATCAGTGCCCAACTGTGGTTCAGTCCTCAGCTAAAAATCCTATTGTATTGGCATAGAATTCCAGTCTAAAAGGAGAACTAGAAATAATAAGCGGATTTGAGTGCTATGGTAGATTAATTTGAAATAATTAAGAAAAATGTGAAGTCTGGAAGAATAAATGATCTTACTAATGAGAATGAGTGAGAAAGTAGGACATATAGACAAAAATGAAATAAAAATTTGGGCTGTATCAAGGGAAGCATAAAATTCACCCACAGAGGAATAAGTGAAAATGTTGAGTTGGTGAGAACTTATAGAAAATAGCTTGATCAACTTCAGAAACTGTATGTTTGTATGTTATTGTTGTTACTTTTTATTTAGGTCAGATTTTCTTTGCAAATATTTTCTTTTTAAAGTAATTTTTTTCTGATTAGAAGTGTAATATATTCTCCTTAATAAAATTTCACAAAACAGAGGCGTGCCTGGGTGGCTCAGTTGGTTAAGCATCTGACTCTTGATCTCAGCTTCGGTATTGATCCCAGAATCATGAGTATAAGCCCTGTGTTGGCTCAAAGCCTTGTTTAAAAAAAAAAAAAATCACAAGACACAAAATAGTAGTATAACTTGTAGACAGAAAAAGAACTTGTCTTCTGAGAACTGTTAAAAAAATTTAATGGCTCTAAATGGAAATATATAAAGAATAGACTAATGATATTAGCATATCTAAAGAAAGATTTCAAAAAACAAATGTATGTGAATGTTTGTTGAGAGATGGTTGATTAGTTAGGGAAAATAAGGAGAGGAAAAGGAAGCCAGAAGAAACATTTTGGTTATGTCACTCTTTCCAAGCAATTCCTAAGTATTGGAAGATGTTCAGTTGAGGCCTTGAACTCTTGGAGACTTCTTCTCACCTGCAGACCTCTTAGTGGGAGGCACCAGGCTCTCTGAGCCACTGAAACTGAAGTCATTATACATTTGAATCAGAGAACTACTCTTCGTTTTGATGGTTGTTTCAAGTTTACCAAACCACCTCATAATAGATAGGATTCCAACTTAATTTGTCTTCAGAGACAAATAATCCATTAGTCAGACTAACACAAATGTTCTATCCATTTGGTACCTTTACTTCTCTTTTAATAAATTTATTGACACTAGTTTTAAACATTGGTTTCTTAGAGCTTTGTGAAGATGAAACAGCATCCACTCCAAAGCACTAACAAATCAGCTGTCAATCTTGATAAGCTGAGAGCAACACTTTTGATATCCTGAATTTAGCTATTAGTTGGTCTCTTCCAGGATGGCAGTGATGTGTATTAATACACATTTCTTTCCCACGGGAAATTGTGCAAACAGAAAAAAAAAATAAAGAAAAGAAATTTTCCTATAGACTTGGAGGTTTGAAAGGATATTTTTCATGTTAGTTAAGGCATCCATAAATATAAATGTTTCATGTGCATGCATTTTTTAGCAAACTTGAAAGGATGACTGGTCTAAATTTGTAATTTAGGTGAGGCATGAATTTAAACAGTGCACATTTGGGGGCGCCTGGGTGGCTCAGTCGGTTGAGCGCCCACTTCGGCTCAGGTCATGATCTCACGGTCCGTGAGTTCGAGCCCCGCGTCGGGCCCCTGTGCTGACAGCTCAGAGCCCAGAGCCTGTTTCAATTCTGTGTCTCCCTCTCTCTGACCCTCCCCCATTCATGCTCTGTCTCTCTCTGTCTCAAAAATAAATAAACGTTAAAAAAAAATTTAAAAAAAAAAACAGTGCACATTTGAAGACAGGTATGCAAGAGTTAGGAATTTTGTAAATTAACTGACTGAATGTCTGAAATTCACATCTCAGTACCTCTCTGTTATCCTCTATGGAGATATAACTCATTTATAAGGAATTTTATAAGTTGTTTTTAGATAACTAGAAAAGATAACTGGCACCATGGTGATGAGGCTAACTGCTAGCATGGACAATGAAATTGGAAATGTCTAAGAAATCATGTAATATTTCATTTGGAATTTATTTTATAAGCATCATCCCATATCATTAAATTATTTTAGACAGATTTTAGGCTGCTTAATTTTTCAGTGTATGATGTACTATATTTAATTCAACAATTTGTCTAGTTTAGGGATCTTTAGCTAATTTCTCACACTTAATATTTTAATAAGGCCTTAGAGTATTTAAATGGAAAATTTAAATGTAAAAACGCCTTAGGGGACAAATAATTTTCTTAAAATATCTAAAATCTTTTCATTTGCAAAAGGAAGCTGTTTTTAGGTTTCTGAAAATGTTCACCAGATTACACGTGCTACTGTGTATTGCAGTACCTGAAATCAAATTCAACTTGGCTTACAGCCCTTTCAGAACCAAATTCAAAGAGACTCAACTGCCTACCCTAATCCCCTTTCCATCTGATTGGGGACTGGTACTCACGCAAACAAGCAGGATAATTAGCAAGTCTTCGAGATTCACCTAGAAACCATGATATCCACAAGTATTTAAAAGTATTATTCACAAATGCATGGCTCTTTCTGAGATTTTAGACAAAGATTATTATTATATTTCTCACTTAATGAAAAGAGCAGTTGAGAGCGTTTAAATGTTTATTCTTTGATGCTGAGTATGAACAACATTAAGGTTCTATCATTAGAGCCTGATGTATCCAGTTCCATTTCTTGTTCCTGAGGTTTTTTTGCTTTTGTTTTTGTTTTATCTTTCCTTTAAGATGTAAGAGTTTCCTGGTTGCAGATTGTTTTGCTTGTTCACTAAGGTAATAATGGTGCCTTTGATCTTGGCTTTGTAGGATTTCAGGCTCCTTTCCCAAGATGCATTTTATCTCATTTCATAAACATCTACTGAGAGTTATTGTCTTTCTCTTGCAGAGACAACATATAGTGGACCAAATTCTGAATATGATAGTATGAGGATTTTTTTTTAATTCTAAAATAGTTAGTATATATTTCTTATTTTAATTAGGATATGCATTACCTTTGATATCCAGGAAAAAAATATATTCAAACACTTACTATGGTTCCCTTCTTGAAATAAGTATTTTAATACAATACATTTTCATATTTTACATATTGCTTTTTCACAAGGTATCAAAAGCATCTTTCAGGCCTCATTTAATTTATCCTCATTATTATTTTCTAAAAGTCTAGATTCAAGTCATTTCAACACAGAATTTTAGAATTAATTTCTTAATTATGTAAAAAAAATTCCAGTTAACATGTAATACATAACATTGAATATTTTGAATATCAAGTGAAGGTGTTTTTTTCTGGTCATGATAATTTTTCTCACTTTGGTATTGCACTTAAAAGCACAGATTCTGACATCAGACAAGCTTGGGTGTATGAAATACCAGTTGGTATGATCCTGGAGTAAATATACTTCTTGTATCACACTTTGCTCATCTGTATAATGGGCAGAATTATAATAAGCACTCATACAGTTTTTAAGATGATCACAAGGATATGTAAATTAGCATAGTCCTAGACAGCATATTGATGAATAAAGCAAATATTTGCTGTAATTATTATATTTGCCAAGACTAGGCTTTATACACAACAGAAAAAATATTTCATTCTGTCCTCAACTGTCAGTATGTGTAGATAGTTATAACTAGGAGATCTAATGTGGCATATTTATTGTTACTGTTATTATTACTATCATTATTTTAAGTGTGTGCAAATATTCTATGGTTTTGCATTATGCTAAAATGAAATATCAATATATTTCAAATTATAATATCCTGGAGATTTTCTTAATTTAGGCTGGTATATAAAAAAAATAAAAGCCTAGCCCCAATTCTCCTTTCTAAATAGAATTGCCACCTAACAGATTCACTTGAAACTTTAGTTATCATTTGGAAACATGATCTAAATTAACATTCTCTATGTTATTTACTGGCCTACCTCGTGCCTCTTATAGAATTATCTCAGTCAATATTAATTGAGGGCTCACAGTGTGTATGGTTCTGGACGAGCTATTTTAATTTAGAAGGTAGAAATGCATTAAATACCTGTGGCATTTAGTTTAACTTGAAGTAGTTTCTGATAGACTTAATCAGTTCAATTTCAGTTATCTTTTTATACATTTAGACAAACTTTGCTTAACGATTTGTTCATTTATTTGTTCTAAAAACTATGATTAGTGTCATTATGAGTCAAGTACTTTGCTAATACCAGGGAATACAGAGATGATTTTATCATAGCCCCTCCTCAAGGCTCAAAATTTGGTGGTGAAGTCCGTTAAGGAAATGTATATTTATACTGATATGATAAGTGAATAAAGTGTCCTGGGAAGATGGAAGAAAGAGCATTTAATTCTGCCTAAAAGAACCACAAAAGCCCTGTAGAGTGGAGTAGTTTTAAGAGAAATTAAATGAATTTATTTATTTTGATACCAACAATTCATTCCATTAGAGAGAATTCTAAAATACTAAATTAAGCTGAAATATTGAATTGAACATCTATTATTTCACCACTCATGGGTAATTATTGCCAACGGGTTGGTGAATCCTTCTTGTCAGTGAAAAAAAGTATGTACATGCATTTCATAGAACACAGTCATGACATCACACACTATTATGCTGTTTAGTGTTTAATAGTTTACATTCTTGCTTAATAATTTTTCTTTATCATATTTGATGTAAACACATATCCATTTGATTTTTATAAATGACTAAAATCCCATGATACAAGTGCACTGCAATTTATTTAACTAACTTTATTATGTAGAATGTTTACGTGCTTTTCAGTTTCTCCTGCTGCAATGAGCAATCTTGTAGGAAAAAAAGAACATTGTATATTATTTTCATAAGATAAATTTCTTAGAAAAGAATAACTAATAGAATGGTATGTATTTTAAACACAGTTAAGTATTGTCAAATAGCCTTTTAGAAATGTAATGTTTTCTTTAAAAATTTTTACTAACTTAAGGAACTTCATTTATTCATCAAAGTGACATATTTGAGTTTGGTCAAGTGTGTGTTTGAATTAAAATCAGTGTTCCATGAGAAAACCCACAAGTTTCTGTGTAGGGGGACACATAGAGAAGATACCAATGATGTAAGCCATGTTACAAGGCTTTGGAAACAAAATCCACACTGGTTGAATGTTCTGGTGTTAAACTATCTTCATGGTTTGTAAATACAGTAAGATAATTGGCACATAATCAGAAGAGGATTTAGGTTCCTTTCACTACACGGTATAACTTTCCCTAAACTAGGTTACGAACAAGGCAGTAATCATATTCAGGACCACGAAGCTCAAACAGTAGCAGAACTGCCGTTTAAACCTGCTGTGAGTATATTCCATATAAGCAAACAGTTCTGAAACAGTCCAAATATTTATGATTAGATACTTCTCAAGTTGTGATTATTTGTCTCAAGTATGAGGAAAACATCCCTTCTTTCAAATAGCTTTAGTTACATAGCAGTCAGAATCTCTGAATCTTCATTGAAATTTCTCACTGATAAATGAACGTTGGCATCTTGATTTTTACTTTCCAAGAACATGATACTGAAAGCTGTCTACAGACAGAAAGTCAGGCCTGGGTTCTTCTGGAATATTTAATCCTAATATATACACTTATGTTTAACTCAAACAGTTGTTTGCAAGGGTAATATGCTTGACTGCTAGATTTTACTGCAGGTGGGTTTGGAAGAGAACTAATTTGGGTCCAGGATTAGCTGGATGTGTTAGAAGGAACAATTCTCTAGATTGCTGATTCTGATGTTAATAACCCAGATGTTAGTAAAAGCTGCCAGCTGGGAACACAATGACCAAATTCCCTGCATATGTACTCTAATGATGATGAGTGAATCATTTGACCACAAGTAGCATTTTTGGCTTAACTGAATATTAAGGTTTGTAACCTGATGGATTTAGCTTAAGGTACAGTATAGAGATTTAATGAAATGAATGCTATTGAAAAAACCTACTGTCGGTTATTTTTAAAGTTTTTATTTTAATTCCAGTTAGTTAGCATACAGTGTTACATTTACTGTTTGTTTGCTATTTTTGTAGGTCTAAAATATAACTTGCCTTTGTTTTGATAGTTTTGTAAGAAATAGTCTTAAGGTATGCACAAAAAGTCTAACTTTGTTTTACTTCTCCCACTATAAGAAAATAGGAAATGTGTAGTGATCTATAGATGCCAGCCCCCAATAACACCCCTACTCACCTTTTAACAGAGATGCTTCATGATATCATTTGAATCCTATATAAAAGGGCCAACATTTAGAATAATGGTGCTTTGTCTGTCTTAGACTGTGCTCTCTCCCCTTTATTACATGGCTATAAGGAACTACAAGGATACATTAAAGATATGTTGAAATAAAGCTTCATCAGCAAGTAAAAATTAAGTTAAAAGAAGTATTTCCTACATTAGCACTATTTCCATTTGTGGATGGATGAGCCATGGTAAAGAGAATTCAGCTTAGCATTCTGGTCATAACTATACAGCTGACTTAGTTGCATTGTGCACAGTCGAAAACTGTACATCAGTTGGACGTGAGTGTCTTTTTTTCTTTTTAATGGTCTGAGATAATAGTATTTGCAGCCACATCTACCCATATTCTCCTAATATGCTTTCCATCATGTAGATAAAATCTATTAGGAAAATATTTGAAATTATGCACTAAAATCTGTAGAATTCAGACTCCAAACTCATAATAGTGGATTTGTTTATTTGTCCCTTATTTTTGGGTGGTGAGGAGAAAGGAAATCTATGTATTAATTTTTCAAACTTAATAGTATGTGAATACTTTTCTCAATGGCTCATCTAAATTTTTGTAAGATGTGAGCTAGATACCAAGTAGACCATCAACTTCTCAAATCTATTTACATATAGATGAAAATAGGAAAATTTTATAGTCAAGCATATTCTATAAATTCTCATCTTTGTACACAGCATGAAAACATTTCAGAACATTTCAGACTGATGAAGAGAAATGACTCATCAAATGACATAGAGCCCCATGTAGTATTATAAAAACTGCATGGACAGTTATAAAAACTTATTTCTTAGATTAAAAAAAAGAAATTTCTGTGTTTAAACCAGGGACTTTGTCCAAAACAGGATAGAAAATCATATATACACACATAATAGAAAATATATAGGGGCACCTGTATGGCTCAGTCATTTAAGCATCCTACTGTTGGTTTTGACTTAGGTCATGATGTTCGTGAGATCAAGCTCCATGTCAGCCTCTGTGCTTGGCATTCTCTCTCTCTCTTCCTCTCTCTCTGCCCCTCCCTTGCTTGCAGTCTCTCTCTCTCAAAAAATAAACTTAAAATTAATTGATTAATTAATTAATTAAGAAATAAATGTATATATATACATCTATATACATTTATATATGATTACAACTCTATACATTATGCTGTGTTCACCACAAATGTACCCATAATAACACTAGGAAATATCTTATATTAGATTTTTTAAAATTTCTTTATGTATATATAGTATTTCATTATGTAAACTAGTAATACATCCATCAGTTGTATGTAGCACAATATGGCTAACACATTTCTTCTTGACTTTAAAGGAAATGTTTCAAGCATATTAAACTAAAATATGTTTACTCTAGGTTTTGACTAGATGCCAATTTTCAAGCTAAAGACGTTTATTTCTGTTCTTATTTTTCTTTTATTTTAAAAAATTTTTTTAATGTTTGTTTATTTTTGAGAAAGACAGAAATAGAGCGCTAGCAGGGAAGGAGCAGAGGGAGAGGGAGATACAGAGTCTGAAGCAGGCTCCAGGCTCCCAGCTGTCAGCACAGACCCCGACATGGGGCTTGAACCCACTAACTGTAAGATCATGACCTGAGCTGAAGCTGGATGCTTAACCGACTGAGCCACCCAGATTCCCCCCCCCCCCCCATTCTCATCTTTTCTTAAGATATTTCCTTATTAGTGATTGGTGCTGTTCTGCATCCTTTAAAAGAATTAAATAAGTTTTCTCCTTTAATATATTAAAAGCATGAATTATATTATCAAATTTTCTAAGTCTAAATAATCTTTGTAGTTCACGGATTAAACTTTATTTGACTATAATATCTTTATATATACATCTTGGCTTTGATTTGCTAATTTTCACCTGGTGCTTCTACAACTATGACAGAAATGAATTTGAGCTACATTTTTTTGATTTTTTAAAATGGTTATTTGTTTATTTTGAGAGGGGGGTAAGGATGAAGAGAAAGAGAGAGAATGAATCTCAAGCAGGCTCCATGCTGTCCCTGCAGAGTCTGACACTGGGCTCTCTCACGAATCATGAGATCATGACCTGAGCTGAAATTGAGTCGGACCTTAACCCATTGAGCTACCCAGGTGCCTCTACATTTTTTTTTAAAATAAGCTTCATTCCCAGTGCAGAGCCCAACATGGGGCTTAAACTCACGACCCTGCGATCAAGACCTGAGCTGAGATCAAGCATTGGATGCTTAACCCACTGAGCCACCCGGGTACCTCTGGACTACATTTTTTATTTTGCATCCTTACATGTCCTATTTTAATATTAACAGAAGATAAGCCTGATAAAGTTAAGGAGTCCTCAGATTCTGCCTAGATTCTAGACCATTTGCTGAAGTTTTGATACTTATCTACAAATCTTCAAGTTCTTGTGCTTTTTTAGGGGAGGACTTTTAAAAACTGTTGATTACCATTTTTAAGAAGTTATAGATAATTGTGTGTTTTATATTTGTTCTTTGATCAAGTTGGGAAGCTTATTTTCCATAAAATTGTCCTGGAAATAATTTATTACATACAATTTTTATCATTCAGTTAGGATTTCTCAATCACTATAGTCTCTGTGTAGATGACCCTTAAAATTCTAGGTGATTGATTGATTGCTGTTTGGAAATTCAGAAAAATAATCAGAAATAGGTGAATTGTGGAAGGACACCAGAATTTAATGTCCCACTGAGCCAGTGTGGAGTTTATCATATTTTTCTTTCAGTGTGCCCTGGATTGTACTTAACATACTCAGATAAATAGGAATGCAAACCCTGGTAGAGGTAGGGACAGCTTCAAGAGAAACCCTTTGAAAGTTCTGAATTAAGGAGCAGGAAAGGGGACTCCTAAGCATAGAAAGAGTAAAATCTTGTGTTTTATTTCTCTTTCATTCTTTTTTCTCTTTTATTTATTATTTATTTATTTTTATTTATGTTTTATGTATTTATGTATTTATTATTTTTTAAATTTAATTCCATGTTTGCTGACATGTAGTGTAATAATGATTTTAGGAATAGAATTTAGTGATTCATCACTTACATATAATACCCACTGCTCATCCCAACAAGCACCCTCCTTAATGCCCATCAACCATTTAGCCCACCCCCCACCCAATACCCTACCAGCAACCCTCAGTTTGTTCTCTGTATTTAAGGGTCTCTTATGGTGTGTCTCCTTCTCTTTTTTCATCTTATTTTTGCTTCCCTTTCCCTATGTTCATCTGGTTTGCTTCTTTAATTCCACATATGAGTAAAATCATATGATATTTGTCTTTCTCTGACTGACTTATGTTGCTTAGCATAATATACTCTAGTTCCATCCATGCTGTTGAAAATGGCAAAATTTCATTTTTTGACTGCTGAGTGCTATTCCATTGTATATATACCACATCTTCTTTATCCATTCATCAGTTGTTGGACATTAGGGTTTTTTCCATACTTAGGCTTGTCGATAGTTTTCCTATATTTTCTTGCACTACAACCCCAAAGCAATTGTATGATGGCAGCTGTGACAACAGTAAGAGTAGTGTCCCTCTGAGCCCACAGGCCCCCAAACCCTGAGGGTGTGGAACTTCTTTGTGTGATGAACCTATAGTTCCAACAGGGCATGGCAGAACCTTATTGTTTTTTGCTTGTTATTTTCTGTTCTCCTGCCATTTGGCCCTGGGCATGACACAGTTGTGGAAGTGAATAGTTACAAGCGAGAGGAATTAAAAAAAAAAAAAGGAATTTGAATGAACTAGAAATTATCAGAATGGTTGCAAGAAGTGAGGAGCTCAGAAAAATGACCCATAAAGTTGTTAATAAACTTCAATTAATAGGCTTTGGGACTTGATCCTAATTTATATACCAAGACTTTAAGACTTCATGGACTTTATGCAGATGTCAGATGAACTACTGAGTGGTGCATACATGGAACGAATCTGAATAGTATTGCAAAATCTATGAAACGGAAGTGACATTAGAACTGCAGCACGGAGAAGGTGGGTTAGAACTTGCAGCTTGATTATCTGTCAAAACAACCTGACCTATAGGTTGATCATCCATCAAAACAAGAAACTATCGACATTATCCATAAGATGTATACAAGACCCAGAGGTTTAAAAGTTAATGTTCAGAATGGCCAGAATACAATCTGAAATTACTTGGAATGAGAAAAGTCATGAGAATCTCAACTTTCAATGAAAAAGAAAAATCAACAGTTTCTCAAAATGAAATGGTGTAAATGTTGGAATTATCAACAATGTTTTTAAGTCAGTAGTTACAAAAATGTCAAATGAGCAATCACAAACATTCAATAAATTAAAATAGAAAGTATCAGCAAAGAAATAAAAGATAAAAAGAAGAACAAAATGGAAATTATAAAAGGATAAAACTCTAACATTTATTGGATAAATGTAAGGGTAGAATGGAAATGATGAAAAAAAGATCCAGTGATCATGAAGGCACATCAAAAAATTATGCAATCTGAATAGCAGAGGGAAAATATTTTAAAATGAACAGAACTTCAGAACCTGTTTCATTAGCATAAAGGCTAATATTTGTTTCATCGTTATCATGAGAAAAGAAAGAGTAAAGAGCTAGAGAAATATTAAAATAATTGCAGAAAACTTTTCAAGTTTGGCAAAAGAAACACACTTATAAATTTGAGAAGCTGAACAAATTCTTAACAGATATAAATCGAACCTATGCCCAGCACAGCATAATCAATATACTTATAAAGACAAAAAAAATTAATGTAAATCTAACTAACTAAAATTTAACAACAAAAATGAAACTAACAAAAATGGAAATTTAAAAATCTCTAACCTTGATCTTATAAAGCACACTTAAAATCATTTTTGGGTTTAAAGAAGAAATCAAATGGAAATTATAAATTACTTTCAATAGAATTAAAGTAGTAGTTCTAAATATTATAACCTACAGGAAGAAGCCAAAGTAGTATTCTGAGGAATAAATTGAATTTATTAAAATGATTGCAAACATTTGAACGAAAGCTACTACCCAGAGTTAGCCAAAGTTGAGGGTAAATTCACAATCCTCCAGACTGCCAAGTCTACCCAAGACTTTGAATCCAAATACAAGGAATTAAGGCCTAACTATAAAGACAGAATGAAGAGTCCACATAAGATCAGTCTCACTTATGACACCAACTATAAGTTCAAGAGTATACCAAACCATCCTCAGGTTTGATAATTTACCAGAAAGATTCAGAAGACTCACTGAAAGTTAAAGTCCATCCTGCTTTTGAGGAGTAAAAGTGTGGATTGTTTCTAACAGGGGAAAAGTGCCATTGAAGATTTTTAAGCAGAGAAGTAATATGCTTGATCTGTATTTTGGGTCTACATTATATATGGAGTTTGGATTTGAGAGGGAAGAAGGAAGCTGGTTGACATGTTGATTAGAGCCTGAACTAGTACAGATAAAACAGGAATATTTATTTGCTTACTTCTAAATATGTAATGATATTTGAATGTAGTTTATCTGAGTTAATTTCTCTGCTTTTAAAATTAATTTTAGTTAATTATCCTGTATTGGCCTATTAGCATAATTTGATCTAATTGCATGTTAATGTAAATAGCTCTAATCACATAATTTGTATGTGTTAATGACATAATTAGATGATGCACAATTATAATTTTAATGATGTCATAAAATCTTTATAAGGCATAGCTAAACATAAGCTTACCACACAGCAGGGATGTGCCCCTTGAGGTCAGAGACTGTGGGATGTGAGCAAAAGGGAGCAAATATTGTCAAGTTGAACCCACTCATTTAACAAGTAGTATTTTACCAATGAATACAAAATGGGCATTTATATGGCATCTTTCTAAACTTATTTTTCATCTCTATACACTAAATGATATTAGTTTTTTTAAAGAAATGAAAGGGAATAAGACCTTGAAGGAATGTAGTAATCCTATGAAAGGAGAGGAAGTTCTTAGGATAAAAAATACATTGATGCATGGGATGGTTCTCAGCTCATTTAATTTATTTATCCTTTCATTCATCTGACATTTACCAGAAATCCACTTATTCTTGGACTTTAACCCAGGTCTGCTTGACCACAGAACATCAAGTCCGAAAACTGTATATTATACTGCCTCTCATGAATAAGACAGGGTCTACAATAATAAAAAGGAAAGTATAGATGAACCACACAATACAATGCAGGGTATTCTATAATAGGGCAAAGAACTAACTGGTATTATAGAGGAATGAATAATGAAATGTACTTTCAGAAATTTGGGAAGGTTATATAGAAGGGATGATAAATGACTTACTCTTAAAGGGGAAGGAGGAATTTAACAGATAAAGTAGAGGAAAAAGGCAATTCTGTCAGAAGTAACAATTTTTTTCAAAGATAAATTATTATTACAAAGCTTGGTGTGCCTAAATGCCAAACTAGGATTTGTGTAGAGAGAGTGATGATGTTGGACATTTAGTTTGGGGTGGAATATAAAAGATGTCATTTGCCATACTAAGATTTTGAGTTCTGCTATATGGACAATGAAAAACTGATAGAGACTTTTAAATATATAAAATTATGTTATCGGAGTTGGGTTTTAAAATGACAACTCTGGGTGTGAGAGTGGCTTAGAGGCACAGCATAAGTTACAAAGCAATGAGATGGAAGGGTATTATAATTAGTTTAAACACACTAATGAGGGTGAACTGAGGACATAGAAATGGAAATGAAGTTGTAAAATATGTTCATGCTCCAGTGATATGTAGATATAATGTTATAAATACAGATAGAGAACAAATATAATATTGTAGATATAGAAAGAGATCAAATTATGACTTATTTAACACAGTGAATGGGGGATAAAATGTAAAGGCCAGAGGAAAATCACTGTTGGACTGAATAGATGGAGGGGTGCGTGGGTGGCTCAGTGGGTTAAACATCTGACTTTGGCTCAGGTCATGATCTCATGAGCTCAAGCCCCGCATTGGGCTCTGTGCTGAGAGCTCAGAGTGTGGAGCCTGTTCTGGATTCTGTGTCCTCTCTCTCTGCTCCACATCCACTCATGCTGTCTCTCTCTGTCTCTCAAAAATGAATAAACATTAAAAAAATTTTAAAGTTAAAAAAAAGAAAAAAAGATTGAATAGATGGTAATGTCAATAACCAAGCTAAGAAATAGGGCAGACTTGGGGATAAAGGAATGATTTCATTATGTATCTGTTGAAAATGTTCCGCCAAGAGTATATATTCAGTCGGCCAGTATTTTTCACACTTCAATCATTTGAATGTTTCTTCACAATTCTTGTGAAATCTCATCATCTGTACTAGAATTTGCTTAATGCTTATCTTTAAATTGATACACATTTTTGGTCTACATCAACCTTTTTAAAAAAGAAGACCTAGGAGGTCTATGTGTCATTCATGAAAACAAAGACTATCAATTGTCCTCCATGGAAGTAAATATTAAAATAATGCAATAGACCAAAAAGTATTAAAATTTTTCAACTAAACAAAACATCATTATTCTAATAATTTATCAAAATATTACATGAACACAGTTTTTCTTATAGGACTAAAACTCTTTAAAAAGTGTTTTTTTCCTTAGTTTTACTAACTTTAAATAAAGACAAAGTTCTATATTCATATAACAATTCCAATATTTAGTTCTGAAATTCACTAATACTGAAGAAATATATGGCTCATATGGTGAGAAAGAGTGCTAGAATATAATTTAAATTTTTACTAAGGGTTAGAGCTCTTCAAGCACTAAGGAAGGAGGTAGGATGCAACTTGATTGCTTTCAACTTTTCCCCAGGAAAAGATTTCAAGAAGCTTCTTGTGAGATAATAAGAAATACATATTTTGGTCTCTGCCCCTGGTTCCTGACACAGGGCTTCTGAAATCCTTGTAAACAGGGTGCTAGGAGAATCTTTTATTGATTTTTGATCCCAGTTTCCAACATAGAACTCCTAAAATTCTTGTAATTCCTAAGTGATAAGAGCACGAGAAGCATTTATTATTCTAATTGGTTTTTGACCCCGTCAAGACACAGGCTGCTACAGCCCTTGGAATTCCCCGGTGATAGGAGTGTCTTTTGTTATAATGAGTTGACTCTGGGTGGGGTCCTGGATGGTTCCTGAAGAGGGGCTGATTCTATCTATTTACATTTGGTAAGATTGCATATCTAGAAAATTCAAGAACTTCAACATAAAATCCAAGAACTGCATCTTTTCCTTTCTAATTTCTTTGTTCTTCAAAAGTTTAATTGCTTTCCCTTATTTTAACTGCTTTTGCTAATAGGACATTACATTTTTCTAAAAAAAAAAAAAAAGTCATAATAACAACTTCAGATTTAAATGAGGAATGCAGTATTTTACCAGTATGATACTAGCTTTTTGTCTGTATGTATGTGTGTCCTTTGTAAATGTGCCTGTATATATGTTACATGTTCAGATTAAGAATGTATACATTGATACTCATTTTGTTGAGTATTTTAATAACATTTGTTGGGAATTTTCTGGAATCTAAAGAAGTGATGTTATAATTGTCCCCTTAAATCTGATAATATGGTGAATAATATTAATCAATTTCCTCATATAAAAAATTTTAAATTCCTACCTTGCATTCTGAAGTAAACCTCACTTGGTGTTATCTTTATAATATACATTTGATTTAATTTGCAAATAACTTATTTGATATTTTACCTCGGTACTCATAAGTATTTTTTTTCTTCCTTTTGTACCACCTTTATCAGGTATCAGTTTATAGTTGCTCCATAAATTTTTCTTTCTTTTTTTTTTAATGTTTATTTATTTTGAGAGAGAGAGAGTGGGGGAGGGCAGAGAGAGAGAGGAGAGAGAGAATCCCAAGCAGGTCAGCAAAGAGACCAACCTGGGGCTCTATCCCATGAACCATGAGATCATGACCTGAGCTGAAACCAAGAGGCAGACACTTAACCAACTGAGCTACCCAAGAGCCCCTCCATAATTTTTTCTTATATTGCTTTTCATGTAACTAGTTAAGTAGGAGCAATATTATTTATGTTTTTAAATATTTGGAAGAATTCCCAGAAACCACTAGAGACTGGTTACTTTGTAAAGACGGGAATCCTTGAAAACATTCTCTATTTCTTTTATGGACATTATTCTTTTAGACATTTAATCTCCATTGGGATTTTATGGTATTTTTAAAAAGTATTCAATTCATCTGGATTTTCAACTTTATTTTCATAGATTTGCACAATGTAATTTCCTATAAGATTTTTATTTCAATAGTTATTACATTTTTCTTTCTTTATTTTTTTAAATGTTTATTTTGAGAGACAGAGAGAGAGGGAGAGAGAGAAAGAAAGAGAAATAGCACAAGCAGGGGAGGGGCAGAAAAAGGGGGAGAGAGAAAGGATCCCAAGCAGGTTCCATGCTGTCAGCACAGAGCCCAACATGGAGCTTGAACTCATGAACCATGAGATCATGGCGTGAGCAAAAATCAAGAGTTGGATGCTTTACTGAATGAGCCACCAGGCAACCCCTACATTTTAAATTTCTTATTATATATATTTGTGCTTTCTATTTTTCAAATTAAATTTCCTGGTGGTTTATTGCTATTAAGAATCAGATTATTTAATTATTAGATCTGTATTTCTTATTTTTGTTATTTTATGTTTTTATTTTTATTCTTTGCTTCTTTCTACTTGTTATTTTTGTACTTTTTAATGGTTATTGCAAATTCATTATTTTATTAATTTAATTTTTATCAATACGTATATTTAAGGCCATGCATAAAATATTCTATTCTAATCATATCCCTATCTTGTTTTTAGTCTTAGTTTTGAATTCTAATACAAATAGAAATTAAAATAACCAAGAATAAAAACTAATAAAGAACAAGATAGAGAGAATCTGAGAAAAAAATGATAGTGATGATAGGCAAAGAAGATCCAAAATAGTTATAATTGGCTAGGAAAAAAAAAAAAACAACAAGTCAACAATGGATCACAACTACAATTTACAATTATAATTCAAGGAAAATTTTATGATATTAAAGTGGATCCGATTGCTGAAAGATTCCATTGGGAATCTTTTCTGGGAAAATTGATCCAAGATAATACCAGATATTAAGATAATGGGGGGGGGGTGTAAAATACAGTAATATTAAGACATGAAGATAAACAGTCATTTATACATGAAAAAAAATCAATTTGTTATCCAACACCTTGAGAGTAACATATATTCAAGGTGACTTTGGAACATCTTTTAAAACAAATGTAAGGAAAGAAAGTGTAACTATTCTATAAAACAAATGAAAATCAAAAGTTTTCAGCAGAGGAAACACACACAGATGAAAGCAATGAAGGAGAAGATATTTGAACACCGTACAGTTTTTAATATAATTAAATAATTGCATATGAATAACATCTTGGAACAGAAAGTCAGTGATTCAGAATAAACAGCTGAAATGGTGATGAATGGATATTATACTTATTTATATAATTTTGACTTCTGAAACATACATTTCTATATATTAAAAATACATCACATTAAATTAAATTAAAATGGAAAGGAAGTAAAACCTCAAAATTATGAAATAATGGAAACACATGCATCTTTATGCTTATAAATAAAATAAGCATAGAGAATTATGTCAAGGGATTTTTGGATATGGCACTTTGCATAGTCTTAGTTGGACATATTCTAAGCTTGAAAATAACTGCATTTTCAGGGCGTCTGGCTGGCTCAGTTGGTACAGCATGCAACTTTTTTTTTAATGTTTATTCATTTATTTTGGGAGGGAGGGAGGGATGGAGAGAGAGAGAGAGAGAGGGAGATGGGCAGGGGGCCACATGGGGCAGGGGGCCACAGGGAGAGGGAGAGACAGAAAGAATCCCAATCAGACTCTGTGCTGTCAGTGCAGAGCCTGACATGGAGCTTGATCTCATGAAACGATGAGATCATGATCTGAGCCAAAATTAAGAGTAGACACTTAAGTGACTGAGCCACCCAGGCACCCTAGGGCATGCAATTAATGATCTTGAGGTCACGAGTTCAAGCCCCATGTTGGGTGTAGAACTTACATAAAAATGAAACAAAACAAAAAACAAAACTACATTTTCAGGTCTTTTAGTATTTATCATAATTGTGGGATTCTTTTATTTAAAATTATTTTACATAAAATTTAGGAAAAATCAAATAGATATACTAATGTTACTAGAGCTGTCTTTTTTATTTTAAAAGAGACAATTATAAAACACGAAGCTATGAAAAAAAATCCTGTTCCTAATTTTAGAACATGAAAATACGAGCATGAATTGGAATGTGGAATCGGAAATATCAATATTAACTCATATTTATTTCTTCACTCAATCAAAGCCCTTAGAAGTAATGTCATTCCAGTAGCAGTGAACACATGGAGTGCCCAGATATTCATTGTCCAATAGGACTCACTCTGTGTGGCTAATTTTTTCTCTGGCTCTGGATATTGTCTGAGTACAGAACATAACTTATCACTCTCAAAAAATAAAGAGTTCTCTAATCACTTAAAAAAATCAGTCTGTTCAATTATAATGCCCAGTTCAGTGTAATTATCAGTATTCTAATTTTTATCTTAATTTTAATTACCTTCCCACTTTGAGCCAGCTGCAGGAAATAAGACTGCCATGGGAAAGAGAAAAGTGATCAGATCATTCTGTCTCATCAAATCTCATACCCTACTTCCTACCTTGCTAATTGTAGTTCTGGCATATCCAGCATGATCAGGAGGGATAAGAGGCAATGGGTTTAGACATTTTCATTTAACTTTTGGCTATAAACTGGATCTGGTACCTTCTTTTTGGGCATGTGACTAAAGTTACTTTTTCTTTCTTGGGGAGAGGAGGCTTTGTAGTTTCCTCATGTACCATCCCTTTTTGGCAGACCAGATTCCTGTAGCCTCTGACCAACCAGCAGTGAGTGAGTAGACCTTCATTGCCTTTGTCTCTAAAGTTATCCTTTCTCTTGCAGATGGCTTTCTTCGGAAGAATATAAAATAATTATGCACTGTTTCTTTCTCATGTGTGGCCTCTCTAATCTGCTGGCGTGTGTTGCTTTAGCCAGTCCCTTGCCTTTTAAATAAATAAAAAATAATTGTCACAGTTTTTCAAAAGAATTGTATTGCTTACCCTTTTCTTTGTCTCTCTGGTCTCAAGGTTGAAACTGTGTTGTAATCTATGGATAACAACCTAAGTTTTCAATCAAGCCCTTTGCAAGTCCACCCTAGAGGGTCTGGCATACCATTCTGGAATATGGGAGTAGGTGATACCTACTGTCTTTAGATCTCAGATAAAACTAAAACTAAAGACATTTCCAGTTAAATAGTTTATCTCTTTGATGTGTTTTGCCACAAAATACATTACTATATATAAACTAAATAATATTTGCTATTTCAAGATCTCATTTTACATGTCATTTTGGGATCAGATCTTGGGAAGGGATCTCATACATCATTAGTCACTTAACTAACCAAATCAAGTTGTAGAAGAGTGGATTCCACATCAGTTCTTTGCTAATTACTGTTAGTATCACAGTAAGTTAATCATGATGAAGTCTTTGTTAGCATAATACCAAATGAAAATGGTTTATTTAACCCAGGATTTGTCTTTATTTCCAGAGGGAGAATGAGAGAAATCTAATATTATATCTTGATTTCAACTACAATCTCTGTTCTTACATACTTAACAGAGACCAGGACAACCTTGGTTTGCAACAGGGCCTTGGATTTCTAAGCATTGATTCTTTTTTTTTTCTACGTACCTTCAATAGTTGCAAGATGCTTTTGGTCCCAGGGTAAGAAAGTGCTGTTTGTTTTTAGCAACACCCTGGCCTTTCTTAAAGCTGCTGTTGAGAGTATTTGCCACTTGGTTAAGTTACCAAGAGGAGTGCACACAATCAGCAGTAGAGCTATCAAAAGTGCAATGTTGTTAATTCCTTCTTTGGGTTCACGGTTCAGTGTATATGTGTACAATATTTCATGGTGCCCATTATCATAGGAACATATCAATAACAAGTTGTTCTTTATAATCAAATCTCCTGTCTGTACCACTTGAATCTCACAGAAGAAAATAATACAGTAAATTAAATTTATGTTTATTAGAAAGTCAGGGCAAATGAAGCTTATAAAAGCTTTCTACTTTTGGGTATCTAGTTGAGCTACAAGGATATAAATATTACTGATATCAAGAGAATAAAACAGTAACCAAGTTTCTATTCAATTACACATCTAGGCAACTATTCAAAAATCATACAGGTATGCCTCATTTTTTGCGCTTTGCTTTATTGTATTTTTTACATATTGAAGGGTTTTGATAACCCTGTATGGAGCAAGTCTGTTGGTGCCAGTTTTCCAATAGCGTTTGCTCTCTTTGTGCCTCTGTGTCACATTTTGATAATTCTCACAGTATTTCCATTTTTTTTTCATTATTATCATTATTATATCATTGTTGTTATGGTGATCTGTCATCAGTGATTATGACTCACTAAAATCTCAGATGATGCTTTGAATTTTTTAGCAATAAAGAATTTTTTAAATTAAGGTATGCACATTGTTTATTTAGGCATAATGCTATTGCATTTAATAGACTACAATATAGTATAAACATTACTTTTATATGCACTGGAAAAGCAAATAATCATTTGATTAGTTTTCTTGTGATATTTGTTTTTTTGCAGTGGTCTGAAGCCAAAACTGTAATATCTCTAAAGTATGTCTGTCTGTATATTATGTATTCATAAAAGGATATAATGTTTTCTCTTTATCAAACCATCAGATATTGATGATATTGATGATATCAATATCTAATGAACCTAGATATTATACCTTGATATTTAGATATAAAATTAAATAATAAAATTTGAACTTTGTGATATAATCATACGTAAAACTACACATTAATATACAAAAGATTAAAAAAATATTCTAAATAAAGCTTTCCTCTTTGTAATGAGCCAATTCAGAATTTATAAATGGGGAGAAAAACAAGATGAGTAAGCACAAAGCTCTGTTGAGTAGAAGAAAAAGACCCATATAAATATAAACTATAATAATATCAATCTGTGGATTGATAATAGTGATTTAAATAATCACTGTGATTATAATAATAATAGTGATTTAAAAAGGACAATAGAGGGATGCCTGGGTGGCTCTGTTGGTTAAGCGTCTGACTTCAACTTAGGTCATGATCTCATGGTTATGGGTTCAAGCTCCGTGTCAGGCTCTGTACTGACAGCTCAGAGCCTGGAGACTACTACAGATTCTGTGTCTCCCTCTCTCTATCCCCCTCCCCTGCTTGTGCTCTCTCTCTCTTCTCTCTCTCTCAAAGGTAAAGAAACATTAAAAAAATTTAATGAACAATAGATGTTCAGAAAAAATTTTTTTTTCACTATATGAAATTTATTGTCAAATTGGTTTCCATACAACACAGAGTGCTCATCCCAAAAGGTGCCCTCCTCAATACCCACAACCCACCCTCCCCTCCCTCCCACCCCCCATCAACCCTCAGTTTGTTCTCAGTTTTTAAGAGTCTCTTATGCTTTGGCTCTCTCCCACTGTAACCTCTTTTTTTTTTTTTTCCTTCCCCTCCTCCATGGGTTTCTCTTAAGTTTCTCAGGATCCACATAAGAGTGAAAACATATGGTATCTGTCTTTCTCTGTATGGCTTATTTCACTTAGCATCACACTCTCCAGTTACATCCACGTTGCTACAAAGGGCCATATTTCGTTCTTTCTCATTGCCACGTAGTACTCCATTGTATATATAAACCACAATTTCTTTATCCATTCATCAGTTGATGGACATTTAGGGTCTTTCCATAATTTGGCTATTGTTGAGAGCGCTGCTATAAACATTGGGGTACAAGTGCCCCAATGCACCAGTACTCCTGTATCCCTTGGGTAAATTCCTAGCAGTGCTATTGCTGGGTCATAGGGTAGGTCTATTTTTAAGTTTCTGAGGAACCTCCACACTGCTTTCCAGAGCGGCTGCACCAATTTGCATTCCCACCAACAGTGCAAGAGGGTTCCCGTTTCTCCACATCCTCTCCAGCATCTATAGTCTCCTGATTTGTTCATTTTGGCCACTCTGACTGGCGTGAGGTGATATCTGAATGTGGTTTTGATTTGTATTTCCCTGATGAGGAACGACGTTGAACATCTTTTCATGTGCCTGTTGGCCATGTGGATGTCTTCTTTAGAGAAGTGTCTATTCATGTTTTCTGCCCATTTCTTCACTGGGTTATTTGTTTTTCGGGTGTGGAGTTTGGTGAGCTCTTTATAGATTTTGGATACTAGCCCTTTGTCTGATATGTCATTTGCAAATATCTTTTCCCATTCCATTGGTTGCCTTTTAGTTTTGTTGGTTGTTTTCTTTGCTGTGCAGAAGCTTTTTATCTTCATAAGGTCCCAGTAATTCACTTTTGCTTTTAATTCCCTTGCCTTTGGGGATGTGTCAAGAAAGAGATTGCTACGGCTGAGGTCAGAGAGGTCTTTTCCTGCTTTCTCCTCTAAGGTTTTGATGGTTTCCTGTCTCACATTCAGGTCCTTTATCCATTTTGAGTTTATTTTTGTGAATGGTGTGAGAAAGTGGTCTAGTTTCAACCTTCTGCATGTTGCTGTCCAGTTCTCCCAGCACCATTTGTTAAAGAGACTGTCTTTTTTTCCACTGGATATTCTTTCTTGCTTTGTCAAAGAGTAGTTGGCCATACTTTTGTGGGTCCAATTCTGGAGTCTCTATTCCATTGGTCTATGTGTCTGTTTTTGTGCCAATACCATGCTGTCTTGATGATGACAGCTTTGTCGTAGAGGCTAAAGTCTGGGATTGTGATGCCTCCTGCTTTGGTCTTCTTCTTCAAAATTACTTTGGCTATTCGGGGCCTTTTGTGGTTCCATATGAATTTTAGAATTGCTTGTTCTAGTTTCGAGAAGAATGCTGGTGCAATTTTGATTGGGATTGCATTGAATGTGTGGATAGCTTTGGGTAGTATTGACATTTTGACAATATTTATTCTTCCAATCCATGAGCAGGGAATGTCTTTCCATTTCTTTATATCTTCTTCAATTACCTTCATAAGCTTTCTATAGTTTTCAGCATACGGATCTTGTACATTTTGGTTAGATTTATTCCTAGGTATTTTATGCTTCTTGGTGCAATTGTGAATGGGATCAGTTTCCTTATTTGTCTTTGTGTGGCTTCATTGTTAGTGTCTAAGAATGCAACTGATTTCTGCACATTGATTTTGTATCCTGCAACTTTGCTAAATTCATGTATCAGTTCTAGCAGACTTTTGGTGGAGTCTATCGGATTTTCCATGTATAATATCATGGCATCTGCAAAAAGCGAAAGCTTGACTTCATCTTTGCCAATTTGGATGCCTTGGATTTCCTTTTGTTGTCTGATTGCTGATGCTAGAACTTCCAACACTATGTTAAACAACAGCGGTGAGAGTGGGCATCCCTGTCGTGTTCCTGATCTCAGGGAAAAAGCTCTCAGTTTTTCCCCATTGAGGATGATGTGAGCTGTGGGCTTTTCATAAATGGCTTTTATGATCTTTAAGTATGTTCCTTCTATCCCGACTTTCTCGAGGGTTTTTATTAAGAAAGGGTGCTGGATTTTGTCAAAGGCCTTTTCTGCGTCGATTGACAGGATCATATGGTTCTTATCTTTTTTTTTATTAATGTGATGTATCACATTGATTGATTTGCGAATGTTGAACCAGCCCTGCATCCCAGGAATGAATCCCACTTGATCATGGTGAATAATTCTTTTTATATGCTGTTGAGTTCGATTTGCTAGTATCTTATTGAGAATTTTTGCATCCCTATTCATCAGGGATATTGGCCTGTAGTTCTCTTTTTTTACTGGGTCTCTGTCTGGTTTAGGAATCAAAGTAATACTGGCTTCATAGAATGAGTCTGGAAGTTTTCCTTCCCTTTCTATTTCTTGGAATAGCTTGAGAAGGATAGGTATTATCTCTGCTTTAAACGTCTGGTAGAACTCCCCTGGGAAACCATCTGGTCCTGGACTCTTATTTGTTGGGAGATTTTTGATAACCGATTCAATTTCCTCGCTGGTTATGGGTCTGTTCAAGCTTTCTAATTCCTCCTGATTGAGTTTTGGAAAAGTGTGGGTGTTTAGGAATTTGTCCATTTCTTCCAGGTTGTCCAATTTGTTGGCATATAATTTTTCATAGTATTCCCTGATAATTGTTTGTGTCTCTGAGGGATTGGTTGTAATCATTCCATTTTCATTCATGATTTTATCTATTTGGGTCATCTCCCTTTTCTTTTTGAGAAGCCTGGCTAGAGGTTTGTCAATTTTGTTTATTTTTTCAAAAAACCAACTCTTGGTTTTGTTGATCTGCTCTACAGTTTTTTTAGATTCTATATTGTTTATTTCTGCTCTGATCTTTATTATTTCTCTTCTTCTGCTGGGTTTAGGCTGCCTTTGCTGTTCTGCTTCTATTTCCTTTAGGTGTGCTGTTAGATTTTGTATTTGGGATTTTTCTTGTTTCTTAAGATAGGCCTGGATTGCAATGTATTTTCCTCTCAGGACTGCCTTCGCTGCATCCCAAAACATTTGGATTGTTGTATTTTCATTTTCGTTTGTTTCCATATATTTTTTAATTTCTTCTCTAATTGCCTGGTTGACCCACTCATTCTTTAGTAGGGTGTTCTTTAACCTCTATGCTTTTGGAGGTTTTTCAGACTTTTTCCTGTGGTTGATTTCAAGCTTCATAGCATTGTGGTCTGAAAGTATGCATGGTATAATTTCAAACATGTATACTTATGAATGGCTGTTTTGTGACCCAGTATATGATCTATCTTGAAGAATGTTCCATGTGCACTCAAGAAGAAAGTATATTCTGTTGCTTTGGGATGCAGAGTTCTAAATATATCTATCAAGTCCATCTGATCCAATGTGTCACTCAGGGCCCTTGTTTCTTTATTGACTGTGTGTCTAGATGATCTATCCATTTCTGTAAGTGGAGTGTTAAAGTCCCCTGCAATGACCACATTCTTATCAATAAGGTTGCTTATGTTTATGAGTAATTGTTTTATATATTTGGGGGCTCCCGTATTCGGCGCATAGACATTTATAATTGTTAGCTCTTCCTGGTGGATAGACCCTGTAATTATTATATAATGCCCTTCTTCATCTCTTGTTACAGCCTTTAATTTAAAGTCTAGTTTGTCTGATATAAGTATGGCTACTCCCGCTTTCTTTTGGCTTCCAGTAGCATGATAAATAGTTCTCCATCCCCTCATTCTCAATCTAAAGGTGTCCTCAGATCTAAAATGAGTCTCTTGTAGACAGCAAATAGATGGGTCTTGTTTTTTTATCCATTCTGATACCCAATGTCTTTTGGTTGGCACATTTAATCCATTTACATTCAGTGTTATTAGAGAAAGATACGGGTTTAGAGTCATTGTGATGTCTCTATGATTTATGCTTGTAATGATGCCTCTGGTACTTTGTCTCACAGGATCCCCCTTAGGATCTCTTGTAGGGCTGGTTTAGTGGTGACAAATTCCTTCAGTTTTTGTTTGTTTGGGAAGACCTTTATCTCTCCTTATTCTAAATGACAGACTTGCTGGATAAAGGATTCTCGGCTGCATATTTTTCCTGTTTAGCACATTAAAGATCTCGTGCCAATCCTTTCTGGCCTGTCAAGTTTCAGTAGAGAGATCGGTCACGAGTCTTATAGGTCTCCCTTTATAAGTTAGGGCACGTTTACCCCTTGCTGCTTTCAGAATTTTCTCTTTATCCTTGTATTTTGCCAGTTTCACTATGATATGTCGTGCAGAAGATCGATTCAAGTTACGTCTGAAGGGAGTTCTCTGTGCCTCTTGGATTTCAATGCCTTTTTCCTTCCCCAGTTCATGGAAGTTCTCAACTATTATTTCTTCAAGTACCCCTTCAGCACCTTTCCCTCTCTCTTCCTCCTCTGGGATAGCAATTATGCGTATATTATTTCTTTTTAGTGTATCACCTTAGTTCTCTGATTTTCCCTTAATACTCCTGGAGTTTTTTTATCTCTCTTTTTTCAGCTTCCTCTTTTTCCATAACTTTATCTTCTAGTTCACCTATTCTCTCCTCTGCCTCTTCAATCCGAGCCGTCGTTGTTTCTATTTTGTTTTGCATTTCGTTTAAGGCGTTTTTCAGCTCCTCATGACTGTTCCTTATTCCCTTGGTCTCTGTAGCAAGAGATTCTCTGCTGTCCTCTATACTGTTTTCAAGCCCAGCGATTAATTTTATGACTATTATTCTAAATTCACTCTCTGTTATATTATTTAAATCCTTTTTGATCAGTTCATTAGCTGTTGTTATTTCCTGGAGATTCTTCTGAGGGGGATTCTTCCGTTTGGTCATTTTGGATAGTCCCTGGAGTGGTGTGGCGGACCTGCAGGGCACTTCCCCTGTGCTGTGGTGTATAACTGGAGTTGGTGGGCGGAGCCGCAGTCAGACCTGATGTCTGCCCCCAGCCCACCGCTGGGGCCACAGTCAGACTGGTGTGTGCCTTCTCTTCCCCTCTCCTAGGGGTGGGATTCACTGTGGGGTGGCATGGCCCGTCTGGGCTACTTGCACACTGCCAGGCTTGTGGAGCTGGGGATCTGGCATATTAGCTGGGGTGGGTAGGCAAGGTGCATGGTGGCAGGAGGGGCAGGCTTAGCTCGCTTCTCCTTAAGTGATCCACTTCTGGAGGGGCCCTGTGGCAGCGGGAGGGAGTCAGATCCTCTGCCGGAGGTTGGCTCCGCAGAAGCACAGAGTTGGGTGTTTGCGCGGAGGAGCGATCAAGTTCCCTGGCAGGAACTGGTTCCCTTTGGGATTTCGGCTGGGGGATGAGTGAGGGAGATGGCGCTGGCGAGCGCCTTGTTCCTCACCAAACTGAGCTCTGTCCTTTGGGGGCTCAGCAGCTCTCCCTCTCTTTGTCCTCCAGCCTTCCCGCTTTCCGAGCAGAGCTGTTAACTTATGACCTCCCAGATGCTAAGTCACGCTTGCTGTCAGAACACACTCCATCCGGCCCCGCCGCTTTTGCCAGCCAGACTCGGGGGCTCTGCTTGGCCAGAGGCCGCCCCTCAGCCCTGGCTCCCTCCCGCCAGTCCATGGAGCGTGCACCGCCTCGCCGCCCTTCCTACCCTCTTCCGTGGGCCTCTCATCTGCGCTTGGCTCCGGAGACTCCTTTCTGCTAATCCTCTGGTGGTTTTCTGGGTTATTTAGGCAGGTATAGGTGGAATCTAAGTGGTCAGCAGGACATGCAGTGAGCCCAGCGTTCTCCTACACCGCCATCTTCCCTGTTCCAGAAAATTTTTAATGAACAATAGATGTTCAGAAAAATACACATTTATTTATTTATTTATTTATTTATTTATTTATTAATCACTAAATAACTTTCCAACTTTTTTTTTTCCTTCTCCTCCCCCATGGTCTTCTGTTAAGTTTCTCAGGATCCACATAAGAGTGAAAACATATGGTATCTATCTTTCTCTGTATGACTTATATCACTTAGCATAACACTCTCCATTTCCATCCATGTTGTGACAAAAGGTCATATTTCATTATTTTTCATTGACAAGTAGTATTCCATTGTGTATATAAACCACAATTTCTTTATCCATTCATCAGTTGATGGACATTTAGGCTCTTTCTGTAATTTGGCTATTGTTGAGAGTGCTGCTATAAACATTGGGGTACAAGTGCCCCTATGCATCAGTACTCCTGTATCCCTTGGGTAAATTCCTAGCAGTGCTATTGCTGCGTTCTAGGGTAGGTCTATTTTTAATTTTTTGAGGAACCTCCACACTGTTTTCCAGAGCGACTGCACCAGTTTGCATTCCCACCAACATTGCAAGATGATTCCCGTTTCTCCACATCCTCTCCAGCATGTATAGTCTCCTGATTTGTTCATTTTAGCCACTCTGACTGGTGTGAGGTGGTATCTCAGTGTGGTTTTAATTTGTATTTCCCTGACGAGGAGTGACGTTAAGCATCTTTTCATGTGCCTGTTTGCCATCTGGATGTCTTCTTTAGAGAAGTGTCTATTCATGTTTTTTGACCATTTCTTCACTGGATTATTTATTTTTCAGGTGTGGAGTTTGGTGAGTTCTTTATAGATTTTGGATAGTAGCCCTTTGTCTGATATGTCATTTGCAAATATCTTTTGCCATTCTGTTGGTTGCCTTTTAGTTTTGTTGATTGTTTTCTTTGCAGTGCAGAAAGTTTTTATCTTGATGAGGTCCCAGTAGTTCATTTTTGATTTCAATTCCCTTGCCTTTGGGGATGTGTTGAGTAAGAAATTGCTGTGGCTGAGGTCAGAGAGGTTTTTTCCTGCTTTCTCCTCTAGGGTTTTGATGATTTCCTGTGTCACATTCAGGTCCTTTATCCATTTTGAGTTTATTTTTGTAAGTGGTGTAAGAAAGTGGTCTAGTTTCAATCTTCTGCATGTTGCTCTCCAGTTCTCCCAGCAACATTTGTTAAAGAGACTGTTTTTTTTTCCACTGGATATTCTTTCTTGCTTTGTCAAAGAGTAGTTGGCCATACTTTTGTGGGTCCAATTCTGGAGTCTCTATTCCATTGGTCTATGTGTCTATTTTTGTGCTAGTACCACACTATCTTGATGATTACAGCATTGTAGTAGAGGCTAAAGTCGGGAATTGTGATACCTCCCGCTTTGGTCTTCTTCAAAATTACTTTGGCTATTCGGGGTCTTTTGTGGTTCCATACAAATTTTAGGATTGCTTGTTCTAGCTTCAAGAAGAATGCTGGTGTAATTTTTATTGGGATTGCATTGAATGTGTAGATTGCTTGGGTAGTATTGACATTTTAACAATATTTATTCTTCCAATCCATGGTCACAGAATGTTTTTCCATTTCTTTGTATCTTCTTCAATTTCCTTCATAAGCTTTCTATAGTTTTCAGCCTACAGATCTTTTACATCTTTGGTTAGGTTTATTCCTAGGTAATTCATGATTCTTGGTGCAATTGTGAATGGGATCAGTTTCTTTATTTGTCTTTCTGTTGCTTCATTAGTATTGTGTGAGAATGCAACTGATTTCTGTACATTAATTTTGTATCCTGCGACATTGCTGAATTCATGTATCAGTTCTAACAGACTTTTGGTGGAGTTTATTGGGTTTTCCATGTATAAAATCATGTCATCTGCAAAAAGTGATAGCCTGACTTCATCTTTGCCAATTTTGATGCCTTTGATATCCTTTTGTTGTCTGATGGCTGATGCTAGAACTTCCAACACTATGTTAAACAACAGCAATAAGAGTGATCATCCCTGTTGTGTTCCTGATCTTAGGGTGAAAGCTCTCAGTTTTTCCCCATTGAGGATGATATTAGCTGTGAGCTTTTCATAAATGGCCTTTATGATATTTAAGTATGTTTCTTCTATCCTGACTTTCTCGAGGGTTTTTATTAAGAAAGGATGCTGAATTTTGTCAAATGCTTTTTCTGCATCAGTTGACAGGATCATATGGTTCTTATCTTTTTTTTTATTAATGTGATGTATCACATTGATTGATTTGCGAATGTTGAACCAGCCCTGCATCCCAGGAATGAATCCCACTTGATCATGGTAAATATTTCTTTTTATATGCTGTTGAATTTGATTTGCTAGTATCTTATTGAGAATTTTTGCATCCATATTCATCAGGGATATTGGCCTGTAGTTCTCTTTTTTTATTGGGTCTCTGGTTTGGGAATCAAAGTAATACTGGCTCCATAAAATGAGTCTGGAAGTTTTCCTTCCCTTTCTATTTTTTGGAACAGCTTGAAAAGGATAGGTATTATCTCTGCTTTAAATGTCTGTTAGTATTCCCCAGGGAAGCCATCTGGTCCTGTACTCTTATTTGTTGCAGATTTTTGATAACTGATTCAATTTCTTCGCTGGTATGGGTCTATTCAAGTTTTCTCTTTCTTCCTGTTTGAGTTTGGGAAGTGGATGGGTGCTTAGGAATTTGTCCATTTCTTCCAGGTTGTCCAGTTTTTTGGCATATAATTTTTCATAGTATTCCCTGATAATTGCTTGTATTTCTGAGGAATTGGTTGTCATAATTCCATTTTCATTCATGATTTTATCTATTTGGGTGATCTCCCTTTTCTTTTTGAGAAGCCAGGCTAGAGGTTTATCAATTTTATTTTTTCAAAAACCAACTCTTGGTTTCATTGTTCTGCTCTACAGTTTTTTTAGATTCTATATTGTTTATTTCAGAAAAATACATATTTAAAGGACATCATAATTATCAAGGTTTTACATAGAAGATAGATTTGACCTGAAACTTGAACCTATTTCAGGTAAAGTAGATATGTCTTTTATTATAAACAGAGAAAACAGAGATAAAAATATGTTAAAACATTCAGAGAACAAAATTAAGAAAAGTGATTTAGAACTGACAGGTGGCACTTGAAAAGTTCCTCAACATGACTAATCTTTAGGGAAATTAAATTCAAAAGCACAGTGACATATATGTTCAGGGCCACGAGAATGGCTATCATCAAACAAACAAATAAAAATAATCACCACCACCATTACCATCACCACCAACAAAACTAGAAAATGACAAGTATTATTGAGGATGTGGAGAAATTGGAAACTTTGTGCACCCCTGGTGGGAATGTAAAATAGTGTAACCACTATGGATCACAGTATGGCAGTTCTTCACAAAATTAAAAATGGAATAGTACTTTAGAATATATAACCCAAGGAATTGAAAGCAAGGACTTGAACAGATTATTTGTACACAAGATCTATAAGAGCATTATTTGCAATAGCCAAAAGTTCATTTACACCCAAGAGTTTATTTACAGGTAAATAGATAAACAAATGTGGTAATACATACAATGGAATAAAGAGGAAGCAAATTCTTACACTTGCTATAACACGGATGAACCCTGAGAACATTATTCTAAGTGAAATAAGCCAGTCACAAAAGGAAAAATACTGTATGAATTCACTTTTTTATGAGGTGCCTAGGGTAGTCCAGTTTATTGAGACAGAAAGTAGCATAGTGGTTTCCAGGGGCTAGAGGGAGGAGGAGTTGGGAACTATTGTTTAATGTGTACTGAATTTTAGTTATGCAGGTTGGAAATAATTATGGAGATGGATGGTGGTAACAGTTGCACAATAATGCAAATATACTTAATGATACTGAACGTTGAACTTAAAAATGGTTAAAATGGCAAAATATACATTATGTATATTTTACCACAATAAAAAAAGTGAAAGATAAGCAGATGTAATAAAGGAGATGACGTCCAAAGTGTGGCCAGGGCCAGATCAATGATGTCAGACTAAGGAAAGTAGCCTGCTTTCAAGCTCTAACTAATGAAAGGCTAGATAAAGTAGGAAGCAAGTTGAAGTGCTGATAAAGTATTGAGATTCCACTTATCTACAGGCAGTAAATGGTGTGATAGCCACTCTCTAAGATCGTTTTAGATTTTTTCCTTCCCTGTGCATATGTGCTCTTCTACATGGGATAGTCTTTAAAAAATGTTTTTTTAATGTTTATTTATTTTTGAGAGAGAGAGCAAGAGAGAGATGGGGTACAAGTGGGGAGGGGCAAAGAGAGAGATGGAGACACAGAATCCAAACCAGGCTCCAGGCTCCCAGCTGTCAGCACGAAGCCCGATGCTGGGCTCGAACTCACAAACCAGGAGGTCATATCCTGAGCTGAAGTTGGATGCTTAACCAACTGAGTCACTCAGGCACCCATACATGGGATAGTCTTTGTTTGAAGGACCATTTAAGCTGCAAAGGATGTTTTTCTGAAAAAGATTCCAGCATTATCATAACACATACTTAGAAAATTACATCCCATTCACCCCCTACGTCGTCTTCATCCACTCCCCATCCATGAATTTTTACCTTTCCCTAATGAGGTTGGCCTTGAAAATTTAATTGAAACCACTTAGCTCTGGTGACAGAGTGGTGTGTCATTTACCCAACAGTCATTCTTTTCTCACATGTGTTCCTTTAGGTTTTAGGTTGGATAACTGTGCTTCTCCCCCAGATGTGGGGGATAAACTTTGGGCCAAGCAGTTACATTTGATCTATTCACCTTTACCAGTGGTTGGTTTCAGGGTGGGCATATGACCCAATTTTCACCAATGAGAATAAAGGGACATCTTCTGAATGAGTACTGAGGAAGATTTTCCTTTCTGTTAAAAGGTGAAGTAGAAGAAACAACAGCTTTCCCCTCTCTTCTTCCTTCCTTTGGTGGCTGATATGTGAGAAGGTGATTCCAGAGTTGGCACAGACATGCTGGGGCCATGATGGAAGATGCTGTTGATACATTGAGGATTGCAGAGCAGAGATGTTGAAAGAGCTAGATTCATGGGAACATTGCCAAATTGCTACTCTGGAATCGCCTACTTTGGGCTTCTTGCAATGTGGGGACATTAATGTTTGTATTTCTTAAGATACTTTCATTCGAGCATTTTGTTTAACTCACTTTTGGTTGTATCTTAACTGATACACTCCTTTTTAAAATTTATTTACTTATTTTGAAGGTACAATCATTATGCTAGTGGATATTCTCCTAAGGAAGAGACTAGAATAAAGTATGATGGTGGGTTCATGTGGGTGAAAGTGGAGGGTAGTAGTGCACACGATTGGTCTATATGTTTTCCATTAAGAAATAAATATTAATGTTAGATTAGTTAGCCATCTATAAAATCAAGGAGGAAAGGATCAAATCAATGTTCTCCTATCTTTTGTCACCCTATTTTCTGAACTGTGTTTACTGGATCCTTCCAACTTTATGAAAAATTGTCAGTCTTCAAATTGATAGGTGCTTACCTGCCCCCCCCCATCAAAAAAAGTTCTAATTCATAGAAGAAAAAGTTTTCTTTAAATCCTTAATTCCACTCAAAAGGAGGATTTATAAAATGTATGCCTTTCTATCACTTACCTCTCTTTACTTGGGTCTTAAGAGCAGACATAATTCTCACTTAAAATAATTTTTTCCTTTTAAATGGAAAGAATGAAGATACAGTCCTGTTAGCTTAACTAGTGATTGCTGTGTAGCTGTAGATAAGTGATTACTCTTTAATAAACTGAGATGAGAATCTTAATCATTAATAAAATTTGTCAGGTGTGGCAGAATCCCAGATGCTTGCATAATTCCTCTCGTTCTCTTGCTTAAGTAAAATCACCTGGGAAACATGGTTAATTGTAGTGTGAAAATATGTCCAAATGCAGGGCTGTGAAAAAAATAGAACAATGATTTAATTTGCAGACTACCACCCAATAATTTCAGAACAAATAAGACCTGGGGAAAAGAAAGAGATCAAATCTAGACTTGGTTAAGGTATGGTATTGGTGTTTGAAAATGACGGGAAAGGAAAAGCAATCAGATGATCCACACTAGATGAAAAGAAATAATGACCAGCTTCTGCAAGTGGAACAACGTGGATTGGAGAGGACCCTGAGCAAAGCTACATCCTTTTGTGCTTTAAAGGGGCTTTAAATATTAAGCCAGACTGAATATATTTGGAATGGTTTCTCCTCCAGCAGGTGATAAAAATGTGTCAGTGGGTCTCACAAAGTATAGAATTTTAGAATTTGTTTCTCATTCATGTTAAGTTCAGAAGAAATAGAACTCAGCTCATGTAGGAAGCACTTTATTGTTAAGCAGTTTGGTTCAGTTCATCCCTCTGTAGGTAGTCCCTCAGCACCAAGAAGAAAGTGTGTCTAAATAACATTTACCTCTATTTATTAGAATATTACTCTGAAATTGTCTTTTTGTTTCACATGAATGTCTTATTAAAGACATTCAAAGACTCTAACATTTACTCAAAAAAATTTGTGCTTTAAAGCCTATAATAAGGAAATACATTTTCTTTCTTTCTCTTTCTTTCTTTCTTTCTTTCTTTCTTTCTTTCTTTCTTTCTTTCTTTCTTTCTTTCTTTCTTCAACATTTCTTGTCTCTTTTCCATTCTCCTTACCCCAGACCTGGTACAGTATTTTTTACATAGCAGGAATTAGAATATTTAAATTAGCCAAATGAATTATTTTATTATTATTTTTTAGCCACTTGAATTTTTTATTGAAACTCATGCACATATACCAAAATATAACTTCATGAAATAGTTATTCAACCAACTTTTTGCTCAGTGTTTTAAGTATAAACAAATACAAATTAGCACATTTTGAAAAATGAAAAAAAACATAAGCACACACATTTGTCTCCTACTCTTTCAGTCTAAACTCCTGATAGCAAGATGTGGTTGTTGAAAATTGACAGAGTAGTTGCTAAGTGTAAAAGCTGTTGACAGCTTCTGACAGCTATTTTCTAAGATGTCATTTCTTATGTACTTGGGAGAACCAAGTTAAACAGTTGGTACCGTTAATCTTAAGAAACTATGACATTACAGATGTTACAAGAAGAATTAAGAGTGAATTTACATATATAGTTCACTGTTGTATTCTTATTTTTAAAAGGATCAATTTCTGTGTACAAAGTGAGGTTTATACCACATTAAACTCTCAGGACATTCACTGAGAGGGCCTTAATAGCTCTGTTAGTAGTGTTTTCCTTAGTAGAAGATGATAGTATTGACTTGTTTGATAGAAGTATTCTATTTAATAAGAGCTAAAAATTATTTCTAAATCCTTAAGACCTGTGAAATCTTATATCAATAACCACGTTATGCCACAGTTTCTTTTTTGTCTAGTGTTAATTTCTCTCAAAACTTCATTGGAGGGATTTGAAAAATATTCTTTATATTAGAGTATTTTTGAGAGACCCATGTCTTGGGATTAATAAAAAGTATATAAATAAAAACTTCAAAAATGTAAAAGCATCAAAAATTTCAAAGTGTATGTGAGTGTGCATGTAACGTATGTGTTTTAATAAAGTCATTTATCAGTGTTGAGCCTGTAGGGCTAAGGTGAAAAATACCTTATAGTTTATCAGTCCTTGGGTTTTCCTTGCTAACATAGTTATAAACATGGATGGCTGGTTTCAATTGAAGAAAAGCAATATTAATTTTAAGAAGGGTTTCCTTACATGCATTTTCAGTAAACCATTTCTTTTCAGTGATCATAAGCTTTATGCACTATCAGTATAACACATCATGCCTGGTTTCATCAGCAATTATAAAATGTCATCTTCCAAGATGTGATAAACTCAGCAGGTTAAAATGGATGCAGTTCACTAAAGCCCTTGGCTCTAGTTTTAAATAAGACTTTTCCTATCGAATAGGTACAAAATACATTAACAAAGGGAAAAAAAATCAGATCCTTATTTTGCAATATTGCATAGTCAATAGTGCATACTCAGGAATTGTATAAAAGCATAAGGACATTTTTTTTTTTGCCTTGTTGATAACGTCAGACATGAATAGGAAATATAATATAAAAATATAGAACCCACAAAGTGTAGTTTATCAGAACATAATATTAAAATGTATAATACAAAGATACTGTGATCTCCTTTCAAACTGTAAAAAGGGTCATGAAAGTATAATCTCTAGTAAGATTTCACACTCTCATAACAACTAGAGCAGTACTAAGCATAAAATATGTATCATTATGGACAAGTTGTTTTGAAATGATAAAAAGAATCTAATTCCTAGACTTCCAACAGAACTATTAATATTTTCTTAAAAAACTCAATATCCAAAGATGATAGTTTCAGATGATCATTTAAAAGGTGTCTTATATCCCAAGTAGATTGAAGGATGGTATACTTTCTTCACACAGTACTTAATCAGTTGAAATTATCATCAAAGACTCACATACAAATGAACATTATTGAAGTTGAGCATTTCCCTTCTTAGATTTGTATGGAAAAGAGGTTCACAAAGTTTTTTCCATTTTTTAATTGGTGGTTAAATATTGTTCAAATCTATCTTATCATTTTGGATTTGCCTCAAGTAACCATCATATGTGAGTATTCTCCTGTGTATATTGTTTCCCAACCAGATATATTTATCAGCCTTACCAAGTGACCATACCGAAGATTCAAGAGGTTAAAAGAAATCTGAGAATAAACTTTTGAAAGCTTTATATTTAATTTATTTACCATATAACAAGAATGTAGTACAGCTCAAAATTAGAGTTTTTAATGCTTTTATTTGCAATAACATAAAAACCATCTAATTATAAAAGCAATTGCTTTTGCATTATGGGAAATACTAGTTCTGATTTCAGAGAATCCTCATCCTCCTGCTGGTATGCAAATAGTTACTTAGCAGGAATCATTGCCCAGTGAATATTATCATAAAGTATTAATGGTCTGATATAAGAATATTCCATAGAATAGAATCTATAATTTTAGATTCAGAAAGGACTTTTGATATAATTTTGTTAAATCCTTTTATTTAATAAGAATTTCTAAACATTTTTACTCAAATATCTTTTCACCCTTTCCTAAAAAACAGGGGTTAGTACGGCAATCATAAAAGAGAGATATATATACAAGACTCAAATATCTTCCACACTGACACAAAAAACTAGCAATTGTACCTGGGGTTTCCAAACAGGACCAATAGCAGCTACTTATGTCCCTGTATAGGAGTCAAACATGCCTATTAATGCACCCATTTCTGGAACTGATCTATAGGGATATCTTAACATCCATCCATTTATCCTCATAAAAATACCAGAATACACCCAAAGTACATTTGTTTTGCTTATATCAATATATCTTTTTCTTTCCCCACCCACCCTTAGAAATTTCCACCCATTTAAGATTGGCTTGCAAGTCTATTTGAACCACTTAGTAATTTTTTGTTTACAAACATAAACTACATAACAATATTTTAAGAAATTAAGTACAAACTTAACAGAAATATTAAATAATTTAACAGGAATATTATATAGTGTGCTACACCTAGTTAGAGTCAGACTTAGGATGAGAATTCAGGTTTCCTAGTTTAGAGACAAATATTCTTTCCATCAACAAATTATAATGATTACCTAGGTTCTCTCTCAGTGAAAATCCTCTACTTTGTGTTAACACTCAAGTGAAAGAAATCAATATAGTCTATACCATGGGATAGCTCTTTAAATTACTTTTCCAAGAACAATTCAGGTTAATTTGAGGACTCTTGTAACAGGAAAAATAAAAGGCTATATGTGTGTGTGTGTGTGTGTGTGTGTGTGTGTGTGTATGTATATATATATATATATATATATATATATATATATACACACACATATACATATATGTATATATGTATATATATACACACATAGTCTGTGTGTGTGTTAAAAATTATTAGATATACCTCTCAGTCTTTATCATTATGCAACTTGTACTTACTAAATTTTTGCCTTAAAAGTTTCCCTGAAAATAATTTAATATGTAATTTAAAGTTTAAGAACAAGGATAGAATCACTATGGTAGGATATACACAGCAGTTAATGGTACAGTAACATTTAAGGCTTTAAATCTGAAGTTGGAATGAAAGTGAGGGCTCTCAAAGATCAGGTGATAAGCTCAAAAGAGGAAGAAATGTGATTATCCTACCACCCAAAGCCTCATGCTTTGACATGGATAAGTTTGTCCAACCTGTAAGAACAGCTTTGCTCAATGATGCTGAGAGAAGCAAGCTGAGAATTACCAGAAGTCTCTTGAGTGGACAAGGCTCAGTAGTGCCTAATCCAAGAAGAAATGATTAGGCTGACTGCCCTGGCCATGGTGGAGATTCAGAGGATTGTAGCTAAAGATAAACATGGGGACAGGTATTTAGGAGAAAGAAGCAGAGGTAGATTATGCTCAGGTGTATAGATACAGCAACAGTTCGAGGCAAGATGAATTACTTTTCAGCGTGTGCATACTGGAGGAATGAGCACAAAGTATTCTGTATTCTAGGAAATGCGGAATATTGTCTAAGTTTCTTAGATCAGGAATTTTCACCTATCTGGAATCTGCTTGAATAAGCTACAAATTGAAGGCACTTCCCATGGAGTCTCAACTCAATGTCATCAGGAGAGAAATGGGACTCTCCAGCAGCATGAGCTGCCATTTGGGGTCTGGTTTAGCTTGTTCTCCTCTGACAATCTCTGCTCAAGAATATTGACTTGCTATCATCTGTAAATGGAAATATATTATCTTTACTATAGGACATTTCTAAGTAAATAGAATTTATAGAATTCTAAGTAAATAGAATGTGTTAAGTAAATACATTTCTAAGTAAATAGAACTCAAGAATATTTCCTGTTCATTCTTATTTGATTCAGAAAACAGATACTGATAAGCTATGTGGGTAGGCTGGGTGCTGTGAGGACTACAATCCAGAAACTGAAGTTAAGATACACGAAAACTATCATCTGAAAAAAATGATCTGTACATGAATTTTTCTGTAAGATTCAAGGTGAATGAAACTTAACACAAGTCCTCACAACCTAATAGCATGTTTCTTCCCAGCATCAACCTCCTATTTTATGTAAACCCTTTTTGAGTGGTACCTATGTCTTGCCTTTGAAATGTAAGCATTTAATATCTTAAATAGATCTGCCATATTCTTGAGGATTATTTCATTCTAGATCCCCATCCAGAGTTGATATCTGTAAAGTTGAATATCTTCCTCTTTCCTCTTCTCCTTCATCCTTCTTTTTTCCCTCTTTATTCAAATTCTGCTCTTAAAGGATATAGAATATCCCCTCCTTAATGGATCTGGGTCAGGATGATCATTACCTTCCCACTGGAGAGGCTGAAATATCGTGATGCGTCTCAGTCCAGACACCTGGACTAAGGTGGTGATGTTATAGAAGAGAAAGAGAGGAGTATGTGAGAACCCCAGCTGAGCCAGTTTGACACTTCTTTGTACTCCTTTGCTCTGTTTTGACTCTGGATGCACAGGTAAAGTAAAACCTGCCCAAGAAGGGCACGGCAACCAGGAGTTCAGGATCCTCATGGATGAGACTCTTTTGCATCACTAGGGTAGGCTATTTAGTCAAGCCAGGTGGTAGCTAAGAGTGAAGGAAATGCAGAATGGATAGTTGAAGAGAGAGTATCGAGAGAGCCTGATCCCAACTATAGTGACAGTGCTAGTCTCCTAGCTTCTTGGTTTTTTTTTTTTTTTTTTTTTTTTTTTTTTTTTTTCAAGTTTCTGCTTAAGAAAAGAAGCTGTCCAGAATCCTGGAGGATCTGCTTCAGAATGGATCTTGATAGACATAGAGATACATTGTCCTTATCCCCTTTCAAAGGGATTTTCTGCCTATGTATGGATTGTGTCTATTTCTCAGCTCTTTTGGGGTCTGCCTGAGCTGCAGAGAACTGCCCTCCTGAGGTCAAATCTTTCCTAGGAATCCTGAATCCAGTGACTGAGTGAAGCAGAGATATAAAGTTACAACTGTTTCTTGTAACTGTCTGATGAACATTTGTTTGTATAGAGCTCCCCACTAGTTTCCTTGAGGCTATGCTAGGTCCTTGTCACTGTTCACTTTCTTCTCAATTCCAAAGCCTTTGCTTTATAGGCACTATTTGGTAAACATCTTGTGCCCTGATCTCTATCTGAGCCTTCTCTTCTGGAGAACACAATTTATGAAACTCACCTTGCACTACATCCAAACCTTATCATAAGAATGTTTTGGTTCCTGACAACATCAGACTTATCCCCTAAGACGATAGTAGGGGAATCAAAAACAATTAAGTCTCTATTTCATTAACAGCTATTAAGCATAAGTAAGCTGAGGAAAAGCAGATCATCATATCAGATGTTAAAAATTTCACACGAAAAGGACCCTGCGGAGAAACAGTTGCTCTAGAAGACTAGGAGGTAGAGCTAGATTGGGCGTTATGAGACAACTGAGCCTCTGTCATGATTAGGAACTGATGTAGGGGACACACTAATTCTTCACATAATTCCTTTCTACTTAACTAGTCTCATTCTTGGACTTACCCTATATGAGATTCATTCTTGGAAATAGGAGATTTATTTTTCCAAGAGCCACTTCTCTAGAGAAATTTGCCTGATTCATAGCCCAATTTAACTGCAAACACATTTATTAGCATGAATGTGGATCCTAAGTGTAACAGATTTATTTTATAAACTACATATAATTGACCAAAAAAAATTCCCTGACCCTTACAAGTTAACATGAAAAAAAAATCAATGAAAAAATGTAAAAATGTACCATAATACAATCTACTATGTTGTGCACCTTCTTCTTAAAGGTAAAAAGAGTTAGAAATAAAAAAAAAAAAAAAACACTCTTCCCAGTATTGAGTATCATATTAACGACTTTTTCTAAGTACTTGAGCACAAATGTAGGAAATTTTTATATTAAATAAAATGGCCAAAGTTAAAATTTTAGAGACAGCCTTTAAACTTCTGTATATTTAGTAGGTATCTTATAATAATAGAATGCTTTACAGAGTGAGAAATATATAGCTAGTTTCCTATTCCATAGCCATTACCTTCTTTCCCCATTAAAAAAAAAAAACAAAAAAACAAAAACAAAAACCAAAGAAAAACAAAACAAAACAAAACAGTAAGATATCTCATGCAAAGACTGTATAAACTACTTTGTGGATACAGTTGACCAATGAGATGGATGTAAGCAGAAGATGCAGAGAGAAACTTCCAAGAATGCTCTTCCTTGACTGAGATGCACACTTACCATAAGCTCTTTTTGACTGTTCCTTTTCATCTTTCTGCTTCTTTGCTTGAGTCCAGGTGTGATTTCTTTGCTTAGGAGTCCAGACATTTTGGAATGTATAGCTAACTTGAAGATAGAGAACAAGTGCTAAGGAGAATAAAAAAAGAAAAAAAATTAATTTTTGGTTCTGATGACTAAATGGAGTTGTCAGATAGCCTGGAGTACCTTCCTCAGAACTCCTTTTATATAAGAGAGATATAGGTTTCCATCTTTTTGACCCACTGTTATTCCTGACTTCTGTCGCTAGCCCCTGAGTGAATCTGTAAGTGATAATTGACTTAAGCCTGGCAACGAAAACAATTATTTGATGCAATTATTAAATGAGTTGAATTCTATGTTGGATTCATATCTTAGTTTTTATTTTTATATGAGTATTGTCATTAATAATCATTAAATTATTTTCTCAACAGAAGCTACATTTATGTCTTGTTTTAGCTGATACATGACAATCCCAGATGCTGAGTAAAATAGTTAATACTGAATTTGAGGAAGTCATATAAAAAGTCAGACACATAAAAATCTGAAAATGTAAAATAGTTTATGAATGGTTTGAATATTTTACCATTGGTTTTGAATAGTTTCAGAGATATTGAAAATAGAGTACTTTAAATCATCTTCAGTGGTCACTAACCCCTTAAAATTAATCTCACACAAGAAACATTTTTATTAATTTTAACTACCTAATTAGTCACTTATCTGCAATGGGGGATTTATAGCTACATATTGATTTAATTAGACTGCCTTTAAAATGCTTGATTTCTCTTATTCTCATTTTCTCTTTTATATGAATATAATATTTGATAAAGATTATTTTTTGTTTAGATATAATGATAGAGTCTAAATCACCTGATTGGATTTCTTTCACAAATACATGGCTACGATTCACTAAAACATGGGTCAGCTATTAAAAATGAAAAGCCAAACTCAAAGTTAATTTCTGGGAGCAAATTAAAATTTAAAGGCATAGGATTTACTTAATTATGTTCCTTGTTATCCAAAGCAGGAATCTGAGAACTCTAGAAAATACAGTCTTTAAAAAAAATAAGTCTCCTAGTATCTCATTTTCTTGAAGAACATTATTTGATAAACATCTCTTTTCAAAATATATTCATCACATTAAAACATAAGGGTTTTTTCATTATTATTTCTTTAATAGTCACTATTCAAATAATAAGTCATAAATATTAATAAAAGTTAAATATTGGAATTTTAGTTCCAGATTTGACTCAGCATATTATATTTAACAGCATATAACAATATACAAATTTAAGTTTGTAATAAAATTTTAGATTTGGGGTATGTTCAGAAGAAAATACATAGCATAAAGTTAACAAAGTATAACAAAGGTCATTTTTTTTTCTCTTGGACTTAGAACATAGTCTCAAAAGAGTACATATCAGTCTTTTTGTTTTAAATTTTTTTTAATGTTTATCTATTTTTGAGAGAAACAGATCATGAGCTGGGGAAGGGCTGAGAGAGAGGGAGACACAGAATCTGAAGCAGAGTCCAGGCTCTGAGCTGTCAGCACAGAGTCCTACATGGGGCTAAAACCCATGAACCATGAGATCATAACCTGAGCCGAATTCAGGTGCTTAACCAACTGAGCCACCCAAGCACCCCCATAACAGTCATTTTGATATAGAAACAACAAAAATTTAATTTTTAATGCTTAAAATTGTTTTCGATGTTTAAAATTTTTAATGTTAAAAAAATTACATTCTAGCTCCGATGTGAACTTAAGGCTAGTGACATCTATTTGACCTTAAGTAGAAGTATTTTTTAAAAATTTGTCCTTATTTTAGCCTTATATAATCTATTTATAATACACTTGTCAAATATCATTTCATCTTCTAAAGTACCGAGATTAGAATTACATAGTAATATCTTTAAGACTCTATCTTCATGGGGCGCCTGCAGGCTGTTGGTTAAGCATCTGACTCTTGATTTCAGCTCAGGTCATGATCTCACTGCAGTGAGATCAAGCCCCATGTCAAAAATGAATGAATGAATGAATGAATGAATGAATAAATAAAAGAGAATGTCTTTGTAAGACATTCTCCCATCGTATTGTACTTTATACATTGCACCTTTCATATATGTTCACAGTGAATCAAAGTAATGATATAAGGAAGTGCTTTCTATTATCTCTATCAGCATAGCGTACCTCTTCAAACAATTTTTGTTTTGCCTCTTCAACTATCAGAACAAATTTAATACAATTGTGACCTTAAGTCTGATATACATCAGCTTACTGTAACTGTCATCTATTGAAAAATAAATTTAAAAAACAAATCTAATATGCATAAACTTATCTTTTATATTCTTAAATCAAAAAAGAAAATACATTTCTAAGGATAAGAAGAAATAAATGAATAAATGCATAAAAAGTAAGCTTTCCATTTATTTATAATTTTTAAAAAGTCATGATTTTACACAGAAAAATATTAGCATGTCTAAAGCATGATTTCTAAACCAGGTTGCCATTGACATTTGAGTTGGATAATTTTTGTTTGAGAGGGCAGCTGTGTACATTAGAGGATGTTAAACAGTATCCCTGGCCTCTACCAAGTTGACGCCAATAGCATTTTCCCATTTATAAGAATCGAAATGTCTCTACACATTGCCAAATATGCCCAGGGAAAAGCTGGTACAAAAATCTCCCATGGTTGAAAACCAATGATCTAGAGAGGAACCGAGAAGGATATTTTTAACCCTTTATATGTAAATACACTAAGAGATCTTATAGTATTAAATCAGCTTTAAATATAACATGACAACAAGTTCAGTCATGTAGTACATCATATTCACACAACTGAGCACTGTTTTTAAGCACTGGTTTAATGTTAACACCTTCACCTTTGTTATTATATTAAAGATACTTGTGAAATAGGATTGTTTCTTTATTAGATTTAATGAACTTATGTCTCAAATGGTCCTTTGAAATGGCTTTCTGTGGAGAAGAAAATTTTCTACAGATGTTTTATTCACCTATAGTTTCATAATAATTATTTAAATATTTGTATCGGATATATGATATTTCCATGTTTGTGTCTGCCAGACTATTGGGGGGGTGCTTATTTACAGATTCACTGGTACTGTTTTTAGTGGATGATAGTTCTGTTAGGGAATTAGTCTTTCTATTTGTTTTAAAGTTAAAGATTAAAACAACTAATATGTAATTTGAATAATCATAGAGCTTCTTTTATTTGTCTTTTCCTTTGTTTTAATACAAAGGAATAATAATTGTTTTAAAATAGTGTTTTCTCCTTTTAACTTTTATTATAGAAAAATTCAAACATATGAAAATGGGAAAATAGAATAACAAACCTCTGTATACCCACTTTCCAACCAATAGTCCCCATAATCAAATATTCAGTCAGTATTCAAAACTCCTTGAGTGTCTCATCCTACTGATGATCATACTCAACCAGACTCATCTTTGGCCATTAGGAATCACTTCACATTGGTCCTTCATTCTTTGAATATAATCCTTCATGCTGGTAGTCTTTGAGAGCTTTGTTACTCTTTTGTATGGCAATACATTTCAGACTCATTTCTTATATTTTAGCCCCAGATTTAACTCTACTGACCCCTTAGAACTAAGTAAGTAACTTATATATTTGTGAAAAAATCATATAGTTGATAAAAACTGTAGAAGAATGAACTTCCTGAACTTACATGATGGGGTGTAGGTATCATAGTGGCTGACGATTAATAGAAATATGAATTCATTTTTTTCCTCATTTACTAAAGATTCTATATTCCCTTCACTTTATATTATATTCGTATGCATGTGCATTTGCTTTTAGATATTTATTACCTTTACTTCTTTCATCCTTCTATTCTTTCTTCTTTGACTTCATTCCTTCCTTCCTCCCTCCTTCCATTCTTTCCTTAATTCACTAGTCCATCTAGTCTTTCTTTATATTCCACAAGACAAAAATCTAAACTTAACTTCCTTCCCCCAATTTTCTAGCACCACTTACTGAATTATTCTTTCTCCCCAGTGCTTTGCAATTATATCTTAATGATATACCAAATTTTCCATGATCACATCCATTTCAGAATTTTATATTCAATTCCACTAATTATTACTCCTTTTCTAATGTCATCATTATGTTAATTTTTGGAAAAGTTAATTCTAGTTTAATATCTTATAGAACAGCTACATTCTCATTGTTATTATTTTAAAATATTTTATTATCTATCATTGCCTATTTATCTTTCCAAATGAATTATAATAATTATAATTAATTATAATTATAAAATTATAATTAACAATTATAAAATCTTATAATATTAATAAATTATTTTCATATTTTGATGAATGTTGTAAACCAACTTAGGGGTAATTGAAATCCAAAGAATTTTAAAATCCTCATCTATCAACATGCTATATCTTTCCATTTATACAAATATTATTAGATGATTTTCTTTAAAGTATTATCAGTTTCTCAAGTTTATTTTTAGAAAATGTATATTTTGATTGGTAATGAGGATGAGACTATTTTAATCATTTTTTTTCTAATAGTTATTAGTATATTGAAAGGCTATTTTTAAAATATATTTTGATATATTTTGTAAACAACTATATTAGATTTGGAAAGATTGTCTTCCAGAGTACCTTTCCAAATAGGTCCAAATAGGACCCTGTTGAAACACTAATGAAATCAAGGCATAAACTCATATAGTAATTTTCTGCTGCCTGCTGAGTATTCAGACTGTCAGATTATAAGTAACTAAACTTCCTGCTCAGCTGTGACCAAGGCTCAAATAAAGACAGGTCCCTTATACTATTTGTATTGCTACGCAGATTCTATTTTAACCCCATGTCTAACACTTACAGACGAGCAGTTGTTTAAAATACAGGGGAGGAAGTATCCATTGATTTCTAAACTGTTGTTCATTCAACTATTAAATTAACAGGGATGAGTTGTCAGCATGTCAAGATTCTTACTACATGGTCTATGCGTCAGTATTGGAGGAGACTTGTGATTCTGGATAGATGTGAAAGTAGGTTAACCATGGCAGACCTCCCTGCCTTTTTTTGAAATTTAATACAGTTTTATAGTGTACATGGATTGGCCATTATAAAGTTTCTAAAAATAGCTTTTAAAATCATTCATTTTTAGTAGAATATAGATGTGCCAAAAAGAAGGCAATAAAATTGATTACTAATATATAGCCCTTACTACAGATATTTTATTTTGTAAGTTAAAAATTTTTTTGAACTATGAATGCCTGTAGTATGCATTTTACAAATAACTTGTTCATGACTTGCCTCTTTGGAAACTTGAGAAATTTGTGGGACTAGGCAGGGCAGAGATCATTTTCATCACTATTAATCATTCATTCAGAACTAGTGAGTACATCCTAGGTGCCATGATGGAAAATGAACTCAAGGGTTCAAGATAAAAAGCATAATCCTTTTGTCCCAGGATTTTACCACCTATTGGGAGAAATAGACAAGAAAATTGTCAATTCTACCTGTGTGATAAATATGGTGAGAGAAATAAGTATGAAAGGATATGTAGGAACACCTCACTCAGAGTGGAGGAATGAGACTCCTACTCAAGAAAATGATAGGTGGATCCAAGTCTTAGATGTTGAATAAGAAAGAGTCAAGTGTAGAATGAAAGGGAAAGTGGATGGTTAAGGAGGGATAAAATCATGACATTCCCCTGTGGAAATTGTAAGTTAATGAAAAGTTAACAGGAAAATGATACTATGGCAGTAGCACTTTAGATTAAGTCTACTGGCTGTTGTGTAGAAATTTGTAGTTAAGAACGTTAAGAAAATGAGTTTGTACTAAAGCAGTGACTGTAAAATTCAAAGTAGGGGATGAGGCCAAAGGATACTAACAAGAACATATTATTTATATATAAAACTCACTGAAGAACTGAATTGTTAGTAATGTGTGAGGAATTAAATGTGCTTTATAGTTTCAGTTTGGTGTTTATTTAGAGATCAGGAAAAGAGATGAATGAGTAAAATTGGGATCAATCTCAGACATGCCAAATTTGGGTTCTCTTTCTCTGAAAGTTTGTTGTGGTGGACAGTATGCTTCCTAAAGATGTCTACCTCCGAATCCCCCAGAATCTGTGAAAATATTAAATTACATGACAAAGGGATTGGAATTTGTAGAAACAAGTAAGAATTGCTTACAGTTGACCTTAAAATAGGCAGATTATTCTGATCCTGAATTAACCCCATGGGCCCAATGTAATCACAGAAATCTTTAAAAGTGGAGGAGGACAGCAGAAGAATGGGCCAGAGAGAATACAAGGTGAGAACGACTTGATTCTCTCTCTTATTTGGTTTGAAGATGGAAGAAGTGATCCACAAATGAAGGAATGAGCAACCTCTGGAAACTAGGGACAGCCTTTAGTTTACAGGCAGCAAGAAAATGGTAATCCCAGGGGCACCTGGGTGGCTCAGTTGGTTAAGTGTCCAGCTTCTGCTCAGGTCATGATCTCGTGGTTCATGAGTTAGAGCCCTGCATCAGGCTCTGTGCTGACAGCTCAGAGCCTGGAGCCTGCTTCAGATTCTGTTTCTCCCTACCTCTGCGCTCCTCCCCTGCTTGTGCTCTCTCTCTCTCTCTTTCTCAAAAATAAATAAACATTAAAAAAAATTAAAGAAAATGGTAATCCCAGTAAAGAACTGAATTCTGCCAACAACCCAAAAAAGCAGTAAAGGGAATCTCCCCTAGAGCCTCCTAAAGGCACATAGCCCTGCCAATATGTTGATTTTAGCCCAGTAACCCCATACCTACCAGATTTCTGACCTTCAGAATTGTAAAATAATAAATTAGGGTTTTCTCTGCCACTTAGTGTGTCGTAATTTGATAAGGCAATATAAAAAAATACATCAGGAAATTTAACAAAAAGAAAAATCAAAATAAGATTTAGTCATGTATACATTCACTCTAATAGAATTCTTTTCTTTTTGTGTATGTATGTAGTTCTTTCCCACCATTGTCTAGACACTTTTTTTCCATACATTTAAAAATATTTTTTCAATAAAAATTGACATATTTTTGGGAAGGTACTAATTTTTAAATATAAAATACATAAACTTACATGTGACTTATCTATGCTTTCCTGGAAATGCAAAGTGGACACATAGACAATACAATCCCAGTGGTAGGGCTCCTAGAAGATTCACCCAGCAAAGTATTTTTTTTGTTTGTTCATTTTATTTGTTTATATGTAAGTGTTATGATTTTGTAAATTAACATTTGTTAAGTCCCCAGGTGCCAGATGGTGAACCACCATAGTTTAGTAAAAGACCACAAGAGCAGTTGAGATAGAGAAGTTTATTACTCACACTGATGGAAGTACATGGCAAGCATGTCTTGAAGGGTCCCACGATAAGGTCAAGTCAGAGCACAGGCAGAGACAGTGACAGGTTTTGGGGCACATGCCTTTATTAGGGTCATTAGGTAGAGTGCTTTGGGGCTCTAAGGCTAAATCCAGATTGGTTAATTCAAACCAAGAAGAGCAAGGTTTTGGTAATTTCATGAGGGTCTTATCTAAAGGGTGAAAAAAAGAAAGGGCATAGGAGGTGGGGGAGACTGTGTATCACAAGGGCTGCTGGGGAGTCACAGCAGAAACTGTGATACATTCCCAGTGTCATGCTTGGGACTCTGAAGGCTATTATCAAGGGGATGCGCTTGCGTGAGGGACTAGTGTCGAGGTAAGGCCCCAAGAGCTGCTTAGCCAAACAAAATGGGTACCGAAGCAGCAATACCATGGAGTAGTTTCATTAAACTCTGGACAGTTAGGTTTGTTTGTTTGCTTGTTTACTCAGGAAAACTTGTAACAAAGTAAAGGAAGGAGAGTAGTAATAAATATTAATGATAGCTAACCATGAAAGGATTGCTTGTTGTAATCCAAGCCTGGGCTAAGCACTTTTTATATGAATTAGCTCATTTCTTCCTTCTGGCAACCTTTGAGGTAGGTATCGATAATATTATTTTATGTATGAGGAATCTGCGGTTTAGTTAGATAGAGTACCTGGTCTACTTTCAGAGCCCATATTCACATTCAAATCTGCCCTGAGCCTCTCTGGGATCTGTTTTGCTTCCAAGTTCTAAAGGGTGCTAAATTCAAAGCCAGGAAAGCCATTCTGAGTACAATAGTTCTATCTTTCTTTGCTAAGATTTCAGTTTTTACCAAAGAATTCTTGCATTTCCTGGGAGGATTTAAGTTGAAGCCACAGCTCTGGAAGGAATAACAACCATTCAGTTGAATCTCATTTAAGTCTAGATTATTCCCAATTGCAGTATGGCCCTGTATTGAAGGACCTCATTTTAATGTTAACTTGAATACCGTCCATCCTGAGATTATCAGAGACAGTAAAATTTTTTATGTATATGTAATTGTGGTAAATGATTATTGTAAATTGTGCCAATTTATTTTGAATTGCAGCTTTAATATTAATAATAAAACTATAACCTATTTTCACAAAACACTTATCTATTATTATTGCCAGAACTGCTCATTCCCTTCAATTTTGCTGTCTTTCTGGCCCTATTTTATTTTCCATCTTTTAAGGGAGACTGACAGACAATTAAGCAGAAAACACTTTTCAAATTCACTAGGTTAAAAAAAAGATTAGTTTTCTTTAATAATTTTGTTTTCCTGAATACATATAAAAAGAAAAAATCTACAATTAAAACATTCACTTTCTCAGGTCAACAATCCACTTGTTATATTTTAAAATAAAATGCTATTCAAGTAAAACAAACAAACAGAGGGGAGGGGGATGGGAGGGAGGCGTGGAATAGGTGGTGGGCTTAAAGTACACTTATCATGATGTACATGAGTACACTTACATGACTAAGCAATCTATTTAATCGAATCACTGTAGTGTATACCTGAAACTAATATAGCAGTGTGTGTTAACTATACTGGAATTAAAATAAAAAAAAAACTTAATAAAAAATAAAAAAAAAACCAGTAGTCTATTTTCCTACTTTTCATTTCACTCACTGCACAGGGATTCCGCTCCCACACAGCTATCTTTGGTTTCAACCTCTCTCCTCAGACCCAGGTCCATATTTCTTACTTCTGGATAGAGGCTGCTATTATACATTCTAGAAGCTCCTCTCACTCATTATTTCAAATCCAAACTTTCTTCTAAAACACACAGGAGCCCTGTACTTTTGGTGTCACTTAGCAGCATCAACATCCAGTTATACAAATGCAAAAAAGTGCCTAAGACACCGTCATCATCTTCTCTTTCACCTCCCCACCCGAACCAGTTCTCAAGTTCTCTTGGGTCCACTACAAAAACATCTCTTAAGAGCTGTCTCCTTCTACTGCTGACACAGACACTGTCTTAATGACATTTCTCTCTGCCTCTAGTTTCTTCTGATTTGATTCTTTCACTTTTCCCAATGTCTGCTTTCTAAGACAAAACGTGACCATGCTAGATCCATAAAAGGGTATATTTGAAAGGACATAATGGTTCTTCATTGCCTACAACATGAAGACAAAATACTTCACACAAATGACATAGAAAGTCTTTGTGCCATAACAACTGAACCTGAATTTACTCAAACCTCTAGCTCTAATTAGTTTACAGGATATAGGGGAAAAGAGGAGCGTGTTAAATGGAACATCAGAACTGCCTCAACCAGATCTGAAGTCAGAATTCTACAAAGCAAATGACTACATTATTTGAAGAGATAAATAGCATTTTAGAAAAGCAAGGGACAGAGAAAAACTGTTAAAAATTAAAATAGACTAAAGACACATGTCAACAAATGCACCTATAGATGTTTCATTCATTCATTCATTCATTCATTTTTGGATGTTTTAGAGGCAACATGGCTGAGTATTAGATGATATATTAAGAAATTATTGTTGGGGCACCTGTGGCTCAGTCCGTGAAGCAACCAAGTATTAAGCATCTCACTGTTTGTGAATTCAAGCCTCGCATGATGCTCTCTGCTGTCAGTGTGGAGCCGACTTCGGATCCTCTGTACCCCTCTCTCTTTTTCCCTCACCCCTGTGTTACTCTTTCTCTCAGAAATAAACATTTGAAAAATTATAAAAATTAAAAAGATATTTTTAAGTTTAGTAGATGTGTATATGAAGTATAAAGATTTTGTTTAAGTTCTTTTCTATCAGATACACATTCTGAAGCATGAATAATGAATTTACTGTAAAATATTATAGAGATGAGGGTGGTAAGAAGGAAAGAGAGAAATGACGCAACATTTATGTGTTGATAATTGATGAAGCTGGATGACGAGTGCAAGTGCTCATTTTACTAATCTTTATTTTTGTATATGTTTGAAATTTTCCATAACAAAAAAACAAAAAAACAAAAAAGAACCAATCATTTGTGGTGCTCAAAATCATTAACAACCCTGCCTTAGAACACCTTGCTAGACTTGCCTTTAGATATTCCCCATCCTGACCTCCAAGTAGTATACTTAACCTACCAGGCACTTGGATAATAGGTCTGGACTCCTGAAGACATTCCTATATACTCTAGTCTTCATTCTGGAACAATCCAGATTACCTCTTTTCAGATAAACTAGAAATCTCACATCAACTACATAACTACATACTGATTTCTCTCTGTAAGTATGCTGTCACTCCAGCATGCTCTGAACACAGGGCCCCTGGCAAGTTTGAAAAATGTAAAACATGACAGAAAATATTTCATTTTGTATGGCAAACTTGGAAAAGTGGATTCATACGATCTAATCCTTATTTTGTAAATGTGGAAATGTGACTTTAAGTTTAGCTGATATAAAATGACAAATGCATGAAATATTGAATTTATTTCTCATTGAGTGCATATTTTAGGGGGGGGAAAGATACTATCCAAGTAAAACCAGAGATAGAAAATACCTACCTGTCACAATGACTTCTTCATCAAATGGCAATTATAATAGTGGACATGTGTCCTTAAAAAAAAATCACTTTAACAGCAAAGGGAAAAAAGTACTTAAGGAAGAATTTTGACAAACATTGCAAATGCAGAAGACAGATAGCTGTTGGTAAAACTGAAACAAACCATTTAATTATCAGCAAAGTACGTGAATGAATCCTGAGGGGCTATGAATAGCAAAACAAATTATTGTAACCTGCTAAAACTAATAAATAAAATAAGAACACTGTAAAGATAGAATATAGTATGACAGGACCAGATTGCCGGTACCCTAAGGCAATTACTGGGGTCTCAGGGACTGAGGACAGGTTTGTTTGTTTGTTTGTTTGTTTGTTTTTGTTTTTGGTAACACATAGCTAAAACAGGACAAGACCCTTGACTAAAGACACCCTTATCTTCCATCCCAAAGACAGAAATACTGCATTTCCGGTAGTAATGGGTTTCTGAAACTTGAAAATCCTGGAATTCCTAAATATTTCTGCCTTGTCCACTTTACTCTTGACATGAAGCTATATTGGACAGAATTATTTAAATCAAATGATACAAGAGGTTAATAGGATGATAAATCAGAAAAAAGTTGAAGATATTTTGTGAAATAGATTTCATACACAGAAGTTCTGTAAAGTCACTTGAAATGTAAAAATTTAGAACACTAGACTTAACTACTAATCTTTTGAGTCTGACTATGCTGAGATGGGTCTTTGTAATATTTATATAATTTCCCAAGTGATTCTATTTTTCTAGCCCATGTTCTGTTTACTTTTAGGCCATCTTAGATAAATAAGAACCTATTGTCTTTTAGATGCTAAGGCAGGGAAAGGATATCAGTAAGTGTCTTCAGTAAACATTTTTAATTAACAAGGGCACATCTATGTATTCTAATGTGCATTTTTTATAAGGAAAAATGAACTGATTTTATGCTCTTGTTTTAAATTTTTTTTAATGTTTTTTTTTTTTTTTTTTGAGAGAGAGAGAGAGAGAGAGAGAAAGCATGCGTGCGCACATGCTGGGGAGGAACAGAGAGAGAGGGAGATACAGAATCTGAAGTGGGCTCCAGGCTCTGAGCTGTGAGCACAGAACCTGATGCAGTTCTCTAACTCATGAGCAGTGAGATCATGACCTAAGCTGAAGTCGGATGCTCAACTGATTGAGCTATCCAGGCGCCCCACTTTTTTCTGCTCTTAATAGCTATTTATTACAATTTATTACAGTGCTCCTCTTGGTATCTTTCAAAGATTTATCTTAGGTCTACTGTTTTTCACACCTTCCCCCTCAAAAAAAAAATCCCATCAGGGTCTATTTTCCAAGTCGTTTTTACTTACTTTAGGTCACAAACAGAGCAAGAATACATGTTGATTCTCTTGTTGAATAATTAACGTCTTGGTATACAGTTTCATGTGTAGATGTATCAGTTTAGGCCTATTTTGTAGATATTAATGAGATTAACCACAGGGCTTTATAGAAGTTGCACGACCAATATCCAAAAATTTATGCATTTTATCGGAAGGAAAATGACATTGACTCTGACAAAATAAGCACCCACCTGTGAGGGTTCTTTGGCAGTCATGGGAATATGCAACATTGGAACTGTTTTCAGCTTTCTTGGTCTATGGGATACACTAAAATATCCTGGCCCTAAACTACTAACATTTCATTGAAGGAGAAACTTCTAGTTATAAATGTAGACAAAAAGCTTGTGCTTCAAAAACAAAATGTGTGTGTGTGTGTACTATCTGAAGAACACATATTCAGGTTATCTGATTCTAATCTTTCAATATCTTTGAGAGATTTTAATACTCTTTGTATGTAAGTAATTGATAGACGTAAATTTATCCCATCTGGCTGAAGTTCAGCTGTCTTCCTTACACCCTGTGGAAAAACTAGTTTTCCCTCCATTTGCATATTTACTTCACTATTCCTTATCTATAAATGTTTCTGGGGTTTTTTGGATTCCTTTTTAAACCATTTATAACATCTGCCTGGTTCCCTTGTGAGTTAAATATAATCTTTAATGTGTGTTCCTTTATATACATGAGGGTTATAATTTAGCCTTCTTCTGTAAATTATCTCTTAACAGATATTATCTAGTATGAATTCTGTAATATTTTAAGTTTTACTGACACTAATTATATAACTCAGTGTCAAATATTTGAAGGCTTTTATTGTCTGACTTTTAGAGGCCATGCTCTCATAAATACTATAGTGCATATTTGATTTCAGGACAAAAAGAAACTTGAATTACAAATGGCAGAAAGGGCATTTATAATTAGGTTTTGATGCAAGCAAATTAACTACTCAGGGGCGTTATTTAGTCACACAGTTCATTGGGATTATCCTTAATTCTTTACTACTCTTGGATCTCTGTTTCCCATAACGTGTCTTCTAAAGGTTCACCCCTCCCATAAGCCCTCAAATACAACTTTCCTTTCATGCTCAGCAAAGAATTCGCTTCTCTCCTCACAAAGAAAACCAAACTGTCTGATTTGGAATAATCGTAACAGATTGAAATTTAAGTATTAATATCCATATTGACAAAAAGAATTCGAAATTTGGAGATATTCAATTATCAAAGCCTGTATAGTTTCCACCACAACCACCATGGGAGACTGTTTGTCTCCTCTGTGGGTTCTTTTACAAAGGCTGCCATAACAAAGTACCACAGACTGGTGGTTAAACAACAGAAACTCATTGTCTCACATTTCCAGAGGCTGGAAATCCAAGATCAAGGCGTTGGCGTGTTTGGTTTCTCCTGAAGCCTCCTCTCTCCGTGGCTTGCAGGTAGCTACTTTCTTCCTGTGTCCTTCTATGGTCTTTTCTTTGGATATGCTCATCTTGTTGTCTCTCCTGTATCCTCATCTCCTCTTCTTAAGACACCAGTCAGATTGGAGTCGGGCACACCCTGTTGACCTCTTGTTAATTTAGTTACTGCTTTAAAAGCCCTATCTCGGGGCGCCTGGGTGGCGCAGTTGGTTAAGCGTCCGACTTCAGCCAGGTCACGATCTCGCGGTCCGTGAGTTGGAGCCCCGCGTCAGGCTCTGGGCTGATGGCTCGGAGCCTGGAGCCTGTTTCCGATTCTGTGTTTCCCTCTCTCTCTGCCCCTCCCCCGTTCATGCTCTGTCTCTCTCTGTCCCAAAAATAAATAAAAAACGTTGAAAAAAAAAATTAAAAAAAAAAAAAAATAAAGCCCTATCTCAACATATGAATTGGGGGCGGGGAAGGGGCACAATTCAGTCCATAACAGCCTGACTCCCCAGCCTGACTCCCCTTCTCTATATCCCAGTTAAAAGCAAATAGTAGTCTTGTTTATCTTCTTCCTGTAATACCCAAATGAAACTGCTCAGTTGGACTCATCAATGAGGTTTTTATTTAATACATTAATAAAAGTATTAACTACATTAATTTAAATGTATTAAATACATAATGCATAATATGTCTTAAGTCAAGAATACCATAGAAGTGATGCTTGCTTTTCATTCTGTCAGAAAGAGGAATACATGATATCAGTACACCTCATTACTGATAATATTAACCTCAATCACTTGGTATGTTAGGTTTCTAGAGCTGCTATAGCAATTTACCAGAAACTTGGTGTCTTAAAACAAGTGAAATGTATTGTCTCAGAGTTCTGAAGGCCAGAAATTAAAAATAAAGGTGTCAGTAGCATTCATTCCTTATGGAAGCTTATAAGGAAAATGAGGGAGAATCTGTTCATGGCTTTTAAAGCTTCTGGTGATAGTAGCAATCCTTGGTGTTCCTTTGCTTGTATCTGCCATCCCTCCAGCGCCATGTTGGTCTTCATACAGGTTTCCTCTCTGTCTATGGCTCCTATCTCCCCCTTATTTGAAGGACACCAGTAATTGAATTTAAGGTCCACAGTAAATCCAGGAGGTTCTCATCTTGAAGACACTTAATTAAATCTGTAAAAGCCTATTTTGAACTGAGGTTTTATTCACAGGTACCTTAGGTTTGGACTTGATCATAGTTTAAGAGCAAGGGTAATAAATTTAACCTAAAGTTACCATTCTTTTATTTATAATAAATAAATATCTGGAGGGAGATATTTTGAGACTATGTATCTTGTTTTACCACAAACTTTCCACCTACTAATTTTTCATTTATTAGTTGATTTTGCCTGTTGTTCTGATAGTGATTTTCCACTTTTCTCATTCTTTCTGCATACATTAATTAGATTTCTTCTGTAAAAAACAAAGCTCACTTACTCTATGTATCCACGTATCATCTATCTACCTATTTATCATGTATCAGTGTTGTGGTTGCCAGATTTTGCAAAGAAAAGTACAGAATACCCAGTTAAATTTTAATTTCAGCTAAACAATAAAAATTTTCTTGTATGAGTATGTTCCATGTATATTTGAAACATATATAAAATATAAGTATATAAACATATATAAAAACTTATATAAAATATTTACTGTTTATCTTAAATTCAAATTGACTGTGTGTCCTATATTTTATCTGTCAACTTTATTCAGTATAGACACACAGGTATGTATTATGTTCTGTGGCTGATAATCCAGTATTGTCATTATTTATTTTGTTGCTCAAATTGTTCTAGTTTTGACCACTAGGAGTCCTTTCATATTGGCTTCAATACCCTTTCACCATGTCCTTATTTTTTTGGATCCCTTTTTTATTGTCTGGCATCACAAACTGCTCTAGGATTATCTTTTGTGTTCAGAGTGCTAGTTCCTTTTAATGAAGAGTGGTATTTAGGAATCAAGATCTGGGCTGAAGTTGTGTTCATTGCCATTGGGCTCTCATTGTCTCAAGGACCTCTCAGGAGCAGAGCTCAGATATGTATATATGCATATTGACCCATACATAAACACGTAAATTAGACTTATTTCTGACCTTCCTATGTGTGGCAAATGGAATGTTGGCCCCCTAAAAATGTCCATGTCCTAATACCCAGAGCCTCTGAATTTGTTAGGTTACATGGCAAAAGAGACTTTGCAGGTGTGATTAAGCTAGGGATCTTGAAATGGGGAGATGATCTGGGTGGTCCCATTGTAATCACAAGATTCTTAGAAGTGAAAGGAGGGGGAAGAAAAGATCAGAATCAGAGAAATTTGAAGATGCTATGCTGTGCTGCTAGCTTTGAAGATAGGAGAAGAAAGTCACAAGCCTAGAAATGTAGACAGCCTCTAGAGGTTGGAAAAGGCAAGGGAAAAATTTTTCCTCTAGACCTTCCAAAGGGCAATGCAACACTGCCAACACTTTGATTTTAGTCCAGTGCACACCCTTTTAGACTTATGACCTCCAGAACTGCAAAATAATATATCTATATCATTTTAAGCCACTAAATTTGTGGTTGTTACAGCAGTAATACAAAATTAGTACACTACCTGTGAAAATATATTTTTAAAAATAATTATTTATTTTTGGGCAGAGCACAAGTGGGGAAGGAGCTGAGAAGGGGGGACAGAGCTCTTTACTGACAGGGTAATGGCAGCTCAGTGAGCTCCATGAGAAGCTCAAACTCACCAACCAGGAGATCATGACCTGAATAGGATGCTTGACCTACTGAGCCACCCAAGTGCTCCTGTAAGAATATTTAAAGGTAATGAGTTCCAGGGGCACCTGGGTGGCTCAGTCAGTTAAGTGTCAGACTTTGGCTCAGGTCATGATCTTCAGGTCCCTGAGTGACAGCTCAGAGCCTAGAGCCTGCTTGGAATTCTGTGTCTTCCTCTTTATCTGCCCCCTCCCCTGCTCATGCTCTGTCTGTCTCAAAGATAAACAAACATTAAAGAAAGCTTAAAAAAATATTTAAAGAAAAAAATGATACTGAGTTCCTAATGATTTCTCTAATTCTGATCCAACAACACAGGGTTCAATCTTGCCTTTCCCCTTTCCTTATTTATAAATTCTTTCTCCAATAAGGAGAAAATTACCTATTGTTATCTACAGCATATTGACTTACATGTTCAACTCTACTATGCACGTAAATTAATTTAAGAATTTCTAATCCATACCTCTGTATGAAACACTCACTAACTAGAGTACAGCATTTATGTGAAATGTATTTTGTATTTAGCCTTTTATCCTCCAGTCAAATTCTGTTTTCCACAGTAAATTATGTTGTTTTCTTCCCCACCTCCTTCATTTGTTATGTATTTACTATTAGTATTTAGTTAGATTTACTTACTATAATTTACACATTATTTATTTTAGTTTCCACCTTCCATCTTGGTTGACATTTTATTAAATTCACATGAAGTAAAATTCACTATTTATGGTATACATAAAAGGGTACTGGTGACTGCACAGGATCATGTATCCTTGAACACAATGTGTAAGAATCCCATAGCCTCAAAATTTTCTTATCCTATTCATTTGTACTTAATCCTACCTTCTACCACTGGGAACCATGCATTTGTTTTTCTTCCCTGTTATTTTGCATTTTTCAGAATATAATGTAAATTAAATCATGAATATGTAGCTTTTAAGGCCTGGCTTCTTGCAATTAGGAAGAACATTTAAAAATCATCCACATTATTGTGTGATCAATAATTTATTCCTTTTTATTGCTGATTAACCATAGTTAGTCCACTTACTGAAAGATGTAGTTTGTTTCCAATTTTGAGAGATTATGCCCTAGGGTTTACAATATCTATTTTTACTTAATCAATGTCTTTCAAATAATATTTCCCATTTTAATTGTAGTGAAAGAAACTTACGACACTGTACTCCCAATTTCTTCCTCTTATCCGCTGCTCTATTTTTCATGTATTTTGGTTTTACATCAGCTATAACCACATAATATGTCAGTACTAATTTTACTTTAAACAATTACCTCATTTTTAAAGCAATTAAACTAAGAGAAAATAAAAATGAATGACTTTTTTTTTTTTTAATCTTTATTGGATTTTCAGTACTGCTCACCTATTTGTATAGATTCTACTTTCTGTCTGGAATCCTACTCCTTCTGTCTGAACTACTAACTTTAACATTTCTGTAAATTAGGTAGGAGAAATTTCTTACCTGTCTTAAACATACTGTTCATGGATGAGGCCCTGAGAGTTTTGGTAAAAGAGGGAAATTAAAATAGAAGACTGAGGAAAAAAGCTTATTTCAACATAATTTCTCTAGGATCTAAGATGTGATATATTTCAAGTGAACTCTTTATATTGTTTATAAAAATATGTGGTATATTTGGTTTCATAAAGTTAGTCCATGATATCTTACATTTTATAGTTGTATCATCTTCTACAAGTAATAGTGTGGTAGAGGTGGAGCCCTCCCTAAGGAATGGGTGGAGGCCTCCTCAGAACAAAGGACAGCAAAGTGGCCCAATTAACTTCTATATGTGTCTGCATAGCTCTGACATGGCTCTGTAACTTGGACTGTGTCCAATCAGACTATATGTGTCACCATATAGGGAAGAAGAAGTAGAAATTGCATAAAAGGCTATACCCTGCTACGCTTGGGGCTCAGCCTTGTGGGTCTTAGCCCGCTGAGCCCATGTTAGCACCAATATAGCTGTTTCCTGGAAAGAAAGGCCTAGGTATCTTGTCTCTGTGGGAGAATCCTGCTACAATAGTTTATGCTTAAAATGTATCATATACATATAGGTATAACATATACCTATCTGTGTATGAAAATGCATGCAATATGCATCAATTTATAAAGACACGCAAAACTGTTTACTATGATTACTTAAGCATGTAAATGAGATTGAGGATTGAAAGGGAAGTTTCACTTATAATCGGTGTATTGCTATATTCTTTGGATTTTATTATTAGCACATATTGTATACATTTCTTCAAATTAGAGAAATTGTAAGTGATCTTAAAAACACATCAAATTGTTTTTTCTCCAATGTATATATAAGCAATGCTGAACAAAATACATATAATTTCTAAAATCTAAGGCTGCTTACAACATATATTCTCTGGGTTAGAAGCATTAAAATTTTTGGGTTCTGTTTCTCTTATTTTTAATTATAGTTTTAAATAACATAATATAATCAATAACAAATTTTGTTAATCATTTCACATCATTAGCCCTTAAAGTATTATCCTATATTTACTGACTCAGACAAGATAATGATGGAACCAAAGAATACATTAGTCAGTTATTACTACTGACTAAACAATTAAAAATAATATGTTTCTCTAAAAATAAAGGGACTGATATTCAACATATTTGTTCTTTTCCTGTTTTTGTCTAATTTTGTATTGCAAATCTCTAAAATTTCCTCCTGAATCTTTCTTGTCCATCTGGAACCATCTTTGAATACTATATCATTGCAGTGCCTCATGCTAATAATGATTTAGTGGACTTATAAATCATTAGAAACACCGATCTGGCTGATGATGCATTTGAGTAATACATCATCAGAAAAAGGTGCTGAGATGATATATTACCCCAAAGATGGCGCTGTATAGAACAGAATCCAGGAAGACTTCTAGTTACTGCACAGAGTGCTCACTTTGGAGAGGGCTTCATTTAAAAAAACATTCACTATCTTTTGGCTAAATTTTAATCCATCATTAAACATCTTGTTACAAGACTTCCACTCTAACTATTTGTTCCAAAAATCAGACATTCACAGGAAATATATCATGTTTTTGAGGGAAAATTATTCTTTCTTAATCAAGAAATGTATTGAGAAGTGATATTTTGGACTTTTATTGAATATTAATTTTCTACATCTCTCAGTGATACTATGTAAGACTGTATAATACAGAGATATGTTTCATCATCAATATTAATCATCATTTTGCATATTCTAAAATAGCAATACTAGAATAATGTGACTCAGGAGACACATCTACAATCGTTATTAACCTGGAGCCATGTAACTCCTGTGTGAAGTGTAGTGTTTAAAATAGTATAATTTAAAAATAAGTTCTCAGGATCTGTGGATTAAATTTGAGTCCTTTATAGTTTGAGAGCCAGAATTTATCAATCTTTTAATATTTAGTTATGATTGGTGAATTTCTATTTGTGAGAAATATTGTACCATATTTTTCATACTAATTCAGATCTACACTCTAAAATTGAATAGATAAGTTTTGTTTTATTTTGGTTTGTTGTTTTTAAATAAAAAGGAGCATGTGGCAAGTGAAATAAACATCCTTATACACTTTAATATTTATGTAAAATGATATAATTATAACTTTATACCAAAGCTTTACTCTATGATGTGAAAAAAAATGTCTTATGAGATTTACAGATTTTTGCTCTCTGATGATTCTGATGCACGTTTAGGTTCATTAATCACAGTTGTAAAGCATCTGAATGCTTTGGATTTCAGGGGAAAAACTTGACACTTTGATCCCAAAGAAAGAAGAATTTTCTCTTATTTCTCCTCTAATATACCCCACTCCCACCCTGCCTAATCCAGTTCCCATCTAATTTCTGCCCAAAGCTGGTGGGCAGAAAACATACTTGTTCTTTTTGGGATAAATGTTGCCTTCTGCTCAAAAAGAAATATCTTACTTCTTGATCCACTGTGGACAATTATAACAGGTAGATAGGACATTCAAGAGTATGGGTATGCAGTGTTAAATAACCTAATGTGAACACCCATAATCACGATCCCATACCCTTGGCAGTTACTTCTTCCACATAAAAGGAGATAGTTAGCTTGTCTCAGCCTGTCTGTAATGGTCTAATCTTCTTCATCATATCCTTGCAGCACACATCTCATCCCTTAAGGATAAGCAAACATTTTTAGGCATAGATAGCTCAAATCCAGAGCAACAACAATGATACTGAATATTTGTTTTATATAATCTAAAGAGAATTATGTGATAAATTTTCACCTTTTTTCATTACTAAGCAGAAATTTTAGCATACTTCTTTACAAATTCTCCATTTGGTTTACTTTCAAACCACTCAAATGTTTTCCAAGGACAATAGAGGGTATTTACTTTAAATTTGCTTGATTAAATGACCTGATAAAGTGATTCTCCCTATATAAAGAAGCTGTTAACTTGAAAAGGTAAATTCCAATCTTCTTTTTAGATGGTGGAAAATGCTTATGACTTTGAAATTGGCAGTTTTTCCTGCCAGGCTCCACAGGATGTCTCATTATACAAGCTTCAGGGAAGAAATTTAGACATTTTTTTTTAAAGGCTAAGAATGCTTTTTACACACAGGCACAATAATTCCTCTATGAGGAATACTAACCAAATAATCCAAAATAAAGGAAAAGCTACCCTTGAATATATGCATAGAAATATTGTTGACAATAATGAAATAATAGGAATAATCTAAGTGTCCAACAATAGGGGACTACAGGTAAACCACAAGGAAAGTCTTTCTAGCTAATGTTTTCTTCAGGAGAATATGTCTTGGTTTTCAACAGCAAAATTTCATATAAGATAAGTTTCTTTCATTATAATGTTTATCAGTCCTTATAGAGGAAAATTTTCCATTTGTATTTTTAAAACATGTTAAAACATTTTTAACAAAATGGTATCTGGGAAAATCTTGCTAAATTCCAACTATATTGGTATTTGGTTACACGTTTAGAAAAGCATGCTGAGCCCAAAGAAGAGGCAGATGTCTCATGGATGTGGCTCACTGTAGAAAGATATTTCATGATTGCATCCAGTGTGTTATTATAATGAACTTTTCTTTAAAAAAATGGCCTGATATTGCTTTTGTATCTGATAAAGAAGCTTATGATGGGAATTCACATGTTGATGTTTTCTTCAGATTTCTTTATTTTTCAGAAAAAAAAAATTTACAGCTACTGCTAAGCTCATGTTCCACTGTCATACTTTGCTCTTCATTCTTTACCCAGATATAGTGAATATTATGAAGTTGGTACATATCATTCTTATGTATCTATTGTTATATTTTACACACACACACACACACACACACACGGATATGTAGTATTTTGTGTTTTTAAAATTACATGTTCTATTTATTTTTTATAATTGGTTATTTTCACTCAATATTATGTTTTTGCCATATCTCCATGTTCTTGTATATAAACCTAGTTCATTCATTTTAACTAGCATATTATATTTTATAGTGGGAATAAAACATTCCTCAATATATGAATGGTTGGTTGCCTTCTCATTTTTTAAACATTTTAAAACATTGACTATTACAATAAACATTTGTTTTTTACATCTCCCTTCTTCTATGGCACACTCATATGAAGAGTTTCTGGGTTAAAGGAAGCCAGGACTTTCATTCCCTTTGGGTAGTCATGAGCCCCCACCCTGTGGTGCCAGTAGAGACCATATAGGTTGCCTAGAGTTCTACTTCCAACAAGAAGTAGCAAGGCATCTCTTCCCACTAAGCTGCCTCCTCTATGGTGTCAGGAGAGGCCACTCAGGGAGCAGTAATGAAGCACTCTAATTGCCAGTCGTGGAATCAGAAGTTAGTGGGTAGTCAAAACTTCGCCCCTGCCCAGCAGTAATAATAATTAATCGCTTCTGCCTTGGGTGTGGGTGGAGTCTGAGTGGAGAACCTGGACTTCTATCCCTTCCTGATAGCAAAGGGCAGCACCCTTCCCCCTTCTAGCAGAGAAGTATCAGAGGAAGGCAACTTAAACAGCAAGTTTAATACCCAGAGTAGGATAACATAGTACTCTAAAAAAAGGCTAAGTGTCAGTAGAAACTCTCAAAAGAGTATATACTATGTGACTGTTTATATAAGAGTTTTGAAATTAAAAAATTATATGTATATATATTTGAAAATTGAGAACAGGTTAGTGGTTGCAGGGGTTAAGAAGGGGGCCAAGATGGGAGGAGAGAGTAGGTATGGCTATAAAAGGGCAATATTAAGGGATACTTGTGGTGATAGATGTTTTATATCTTGACTCTGTCAATGACAGTATACTTGTTGGGATGATATACTGTAGTTTGCTAATTTCTTTAGGAGAGATTCCAAATGCAATCACATTGAGGATTAGGTTTCAGAGCATATGAATTTTGGGGAGACACATTCAGTTTATGGCAACATTAGAGCCCATATCGTAGTCAGGAAGAGTTAGGCTCAATCAGTGCATTTCAACTGACTTTACTTCAACTGTTTATTGGATGAAAATGGATTTTCTTTGCTGATTAGATTTGAATTTTTAGATTATTAATGAGATTAGACTTATGTTTCTTATATTTATATTATATTTACATGTATCCCATATTTACATGTATCACATATCAAATATTTTATTTATATTTTCATATATTTATCTGACATTTGAATAAATTAAATATAAAGCCCTGTTCAACCTATATTTGGACTTTTTTTTAATGTTTATTCATATTTTGAGAGAGAGACAGAGTATGAGCAGGGTAGGGGCATAGAGAGAGGGGACACAGAATCTGAAGCAGGCTCCAGGCTCTGAGCTGTCAGTACAGAGCCTGACACGGCTCTTGACATCATAAACCATGAGATCATGACCTGACCTGAGCTGAAGTCGGCCGCTTAACTGACTGAGCCACCCAGGCACCCCTATATTTGGACTCTTATTGTCATCCTTATTAACTCATATGAGCTATAATTTTTTTAAGGATTTTTATTTCTTGACAACAAATTTTGTAAATATTTTTTGTTTGTTTGTCTTGTGATTCTGTTTATTTTCTTTAAGTGGGTATCTTTGGTGCAAGGAGACTTAAAAGAACTATGTTCAAAATAGGATATTGTTTCCTGTGTGATTTCTTCCATCGATCTGACATATAGAAAGTCCTCATGTATCCTATGATACATCAAAATATTCAATTATATTATACTTGAAAGTTTCACAGATTCTTAAAAGTCTTACATTTTAATCCATCTAGATTTTATTTTGGGATAAAGTAGAGATCTTAAATGATACTTTTTTCATGAGAACTAAGGCAAAGAGTTACTTGTTCCCTGAACAGTTTGTGAGGTCATAATCCTTCCCTAATTTTTTAAAATCAGTGAGATCTACTTTAGCATTTGTTTCTTTTTTGTCAATGCCATGAGTTAATTAATTTTTAAAATTTGAGTATAGTTGGTGCACAATGTTACTTTTGTGTCAGTTATACAACTTAGCGATTTGACAACTTAATACATTAAGCTGTGTTCACCACAAGCCACCGTGTTCTGTTACATTGCTATTACAGTGTTGTTGACTAGATTCCTTATGTTGTGCCTTTTATTCCTGTGACTTACTCATTCCATACCTGGAGGCCTTTGTAATCTTCCTGTGTGTGTACCCTTTGCCCATTCTGCCCAACCACCACCTTCACCTGCTGTTTTCTGTATTTATAGGTGTGGTTCTGCTTTGTGCTTGTTTCTTCACTTGTTTCTTATATTGTAGGTATGCATCACTGTAGACCACTTTCACTGGTATCATATTTTCATAATTCTTCTACAGACATGTGCTTAGATACCTGGCAGTATTTGTTCTCCTGTTTCCTCTCCAACAAAACCTTGCTTTTCAAATTTTCTTCACCACCCTTGTTTGTTCAAGCATTTAAAAAAGCTAAATAAACATCATAACATGACTTTAATAGTTTTTAGTGTTTCTATATACAAACAAGTTTATATAGTATATTTAACAATTTCATATAGCATATTTAGCATGAGAATTAATCCTCTACTTGAGAAAAATAGTTTCTTAAAACTTCATGAATCCTCATCATTCAGGGCAAAAGAAGGTTAATTTCCTGATAAATTCTCGAAGCATTTCAACATTTTTGAAATGCTCATTTTACTTAGGTAATTTTGGCAATGTATAACTTACACACACACACACACAAAATGACCATATTACTGATTTTAAAGTTTATCTTGGCAAAGTTTTATATATAGTACTTTCTAAAATTATTCATGCACACTTTATTCTAATTTTATTTCAAAATTTTAAAATGTATTTTCTCTCTTTTAAATTAATTATATGTGTGAAGGCTTTGAATGTGTTGTTGACTTTTTCTAAAGAATTAGTTTATGGGTGATGGGTATTGAGGGCACCTTTTGGGATGAGCACTGGGTGTTGTATGGAAGCCAATTTGACAATAAATTTCATATATTGGAAAAATATATATATATAATTACATATTGAAAAAATAAAGAATTAGTTTATGATTCCATTTATCAAATCTAATTACCATGAGTTACTATACTGCATTTTTTCTAATTTTAATATTTAATATTTTTTCATAATCAATTTATTAATGACTATGTTATATATATTCATATGTGATATGTTAGGTAACTGTAAAATATATACTTGTATATCATTATTTCTAACTTATTCATTTTTTGCATTTAGTTTTTAAGGTAAATAATTATGCAACTTCTATAAATTAAATATTTTTCTCAAAATTTAATACTCAATGATTTAATTTATTATGTTCAATAAAGACCAAAGACTTAGTCATTTACATAAATATTGTAACTTTTGATCTGAATTTCTTACATATTCAGTTGTAATGTATTTTCAGAGTGCATGACCTTCTCTTTGACACTGCAGTTACTTGAGAATTTAACACTCAGCTTGTGTGATTTTGTTTGTCTACTTCACCTAATATAAAATACTGATACTTTATGGTTTAGGAATGGCCTTTTTGTTAAGAATTGGTGGTGGTTTCCTTAGTGGCATAGCACATTATCATATTTTCTAAATATTCCAAGCCTGCTTCAAATGTTGAATCCTCCATAAATGCATATGTTTAAGTATACATACATAGATAAATAGATGGATATGAAAAAAGTACAATTTTAATATATGAAAGAATAACATGTTAAGTTACCTTTTGTGATCTATTCATTGTTAATTGCTAAGGAGCTAAGCCTATAGAAAATAAATTATGGAAACTATAAATTAAAGATTACATATCTCTTGAGAACTTGTTCAGTGTGGGAGAGGCATTTTATAATATTTCTATTTATCATTGTAAGAAACTGGGATTACATTTAAGAACTGTCAGTACTGAGAATTGTTTTCTGGTAAAAGTTGACATTAGTAAGGTACAAGTTCAGAACATAAGGAAAATTAATTTCTCTTTTCAGTTAAGTGCATTGTATAAGCCTTTTAAATTAATTTTTAAAAATAAATTTATTTGTGCAGTTCCAATGCACATGAATAAATATAATTCCTTTTGCTGAAATTGGGATTTCCTTCTGTCTGGAGGAGGTGTCCTATCACTTAACATTTTTTCCCCAAATGCAGTTTGACTATTTCCCAGAAGGACATTTCCTTTAATTTCCTTTTGGATTATCTAGCTCTCCGGGCTTAAATTTAAAGTTTAAAAGAACCATTTGATTTTAATAACTTTTATGTGTAGTGCTCCATTGAATTTGGGCTTTAGCACATAGAACTACTTTTCCATAAGGTGATTTCTAGTAAATCCCTGTGTGTAAAAGCAAGATAAACACACATCACTGAGTTTGTTATTGCAATTAAATTATTGGATTTTTACATTTGAATATGTTTTGAGCGTTGAAAAGCATGAAGAGCCTGTTTTCTCATGTCGGTCATGGACACTTTTCTGACATTTAATAACTGGAAATAAGCCTGCCAATATTCTTAAATGTCTGAGAGTATGAAAATGCTACATATTTTATATAGGGAAAACAAATTCAGTAAACCACGTTTGCTTAATAGCAATCTAGATAAACTCTTCCACAGAATTCATTTTGTAGGTCTAAATTCTTCTTTAAAATAGTCTAATTTTGATTTTCTCATTGAAATATTTGCCCTCTACAGAAACATTTTTAAATGTTTCACTTAGTTTGCTCAGACTATGTTTGACTAAATTTGCTCTCACTGAAATCTTCTTGCTAATGACCATTTATGCACATCACTAAACATGAGCTATCTGTACTCTACTAGCACTCTTGAAGAATGCAGATTTTAGCATCAAGTGGGTAGCAAGTAAAGCTAATTTATCTCTTCAGGTAAGTAGTCATTCATTTATTCAATGTCATTCACTTATCCAGAAAATCACTATACTGTTATCCAAAATTATTTATTCATTAGATGCAGCACTACCATGTGTTAGATACCACATTGATCTTGAAGAAACTTTTAAGCCACATTTCCCCTACGTAGTAAACATGAGTAGACAGTGTAAACTTCTAAAATTATAGACTTAAATGCATCTCTCTCAAAACCCACTTCCACTACAACCAATGTAACCAATATTCTACATGAAGCCAGACACTTCATTGACTCTATTCCCACTGTACTTTTTTCAGTTTTGTGGGAATGTGTAAGTGTATGTGTGCTTGCATGTGAGAGAGAGAGAGAGAGAGAGAGAGAAAGCAAAGAGAGAGAAGGATGAAGGGACAAAGAAGTGATGTGGTAGGTACTTTTATTGGTCACAAGATAACTATGAGTACATATGAGAGCAGTAGGTTCTCAACTGACGTTAGAATTCCAAATAATTCCAAATAAATTATCAAATAGTATATGTTAAACTGAAAAAAATACTAAGAATAAATTACATGTGACTGGCTTTTTTTGGGGGTAGTAAGATATTAATAAAACATACTATGTTTAAAATTATTTAGGAATAATAATTTTACAAGAAAATATCAGAGGAGAGGTAACATTTTTTTTCAGTTATGTTTCCCGTTAGGAAGGTAGTATGCTAGGTAGACCCACAGAAATATTGTATGTGATAGCTCTTGTACTTTATTAAGAAAAATTAGGCTATACATCATAGTACATACAGCTAATGGGATAGTGTTGGTCTCAAAACATGTTGCCATTTTTGCCCATAGGTTATTCTACTCTACCTCTCCTTTTTTTTGTACTTAATTCCAGAGATACATTAAATCTCTAATGCAAACAATTTAGTTGATAGCAAACATTCTGTTTCTTGGAGAGACAAAATTATCTCCTATTTTGAGAATTAACCAAATTAATTCTTTCTCTTTTCTGATTTGTAAGTCTGTTGTTATTCTTACATTTTTTGTAGACTTGGGTTGAGAATGATGTTGCTACTGCATTAAAAGTTGGTACAAGGTTTTTATATACTCCATGAAAGTTATTTTTTGCTGTGGTAGTATTATTCTAAATAAATTTATTCTCATTACTTTTCTTCTTTCTCTTTTAAATTAAATGTCCACACGGTATCTTCTCTTTGAGAGAAACTGCACAAGACACTCTGCCTCAGAGGAACGTAAAAGTCAATAAAATGGCTGATATCTGTGCCTTAAGGGTGATACCAAAAACTATGGATGAAGGGAAGAGTAATTCCAACTTGGTGGATAATTTGCCTTTTCTTTCTTTAATTCTTTCTTTTTTCTTTCTCCATTCTTCTTTTTCTTTATTTCTTTATTCAGAAAAAGTATCTTTGAATAAAACCTTGAATCACAGGCATTGAAAAAGCAAATATCAATTAATTAATATTTTTCAATTCCTGCTACAATTTAGATTGTGCTGAGGATACTAATCTTACATAGTTGATAAAACAAAAACATCAAACTACACAATTCTTGGGTACCCTAATTAAAAACTATTTCAGTGGAGAAAAAATTCCTACCTGCTAGAAAAAAAAAAAATTTTGTATTCATTCATTCATTCATTCATTCATTCATTCATTCATTTGAGAGAGAGAGTGCACATGCAACCAGGAAGGGGCAGAGGGAGAGGAAGGGAGAGAATCTTAAACTCTTAAGTAGGCTTCACACTCAGCGTGAAGGCAGACTCAGGGCTCAATCTCACAACAATGAAATCATGACCTAAACCAAAATAGAGTCTGACACTCAACCAACTGAGGCACCCAAGTGCCCTTCTGTGCTAGTTTTAAATAAGAAAATATACTAGAAATCTCACAAATTTTTAGAAAATTACATTCAAGAAGTACCACATGGACCTAAAAGAGCCTGGAACCAGAAATTGGAAACCAAAATAAATGCAACTGTCTTATTTTCTAGGATGACAGGCTTTGTTACCTCCTTCTCCCGCCGCCCCCAGAAATGGTTCAAAATTTTATTTTCTTTCTTATGTCCATCCTTCTCTGCTGACCTCTGACTCAATACTGATAAACTGGAGTGTACATTCTAAATTCTAATTCCCAGGAAGGAAAATGTGATGCATATAGCTTATATCAGGAAACCAACCATGGCTAGCCATCTATTAACTAGGACTGGCAGCAGGGTCAGGTCATAGCTAGGACTATTATTTCCTACCCAGTATTGAAAGTTCTTCGTAAATGGGTCATAAAGAAGCAGTACTCATAGATTCCTAGATTCAGAAAATTTAATCATTTTGTTCTGAACTGTCTAAATTTCATAGTCTGATTTATACCATGATTTAGTTTGGATGGCACCTAAAATAATCTTGCTCATGAAATGTAATTTTTTTTTAATAATAGCACCTGAAGAATCCAACAGAAGCTTGTAAGTTTCTAAGATAGTTGAAGCTAGGCCTTTGAAAGGAGAAGTAGTTTCATCAGGTGTGCTGGTAAAAAATAGTATAATGGAATTACAAAATAGCTCAGGGGTACAAAATATCAGTGAATCTATTGTGGTAATTCAAAACAGTGGCTACAGTTAGAAAGAAACTGGTATCTGGGCATTTTTTCATATAAGCTTTCAGCTACTATTGGACATGCCATAAATCAATAGGGTTATGCACATAGTATCTTTCTCTTCTCAGTGTATACCGTAACCAGAAGTGACCATGTTGTGTTCTAATGGCACTCTTCTAAAACCAAAACAAACAACACAAACTTTGGTTTTCTAAGTTACAGCTTAAACTTGTAAGAGGTCCACATATTGGATACATGTCTGGGTAATCAGACCAAATCTGCCCTCTGGAAATTTAGATCTTATGAGTTAGAAATTTGATCATCAGTGTCTTTGTAATTAAAGGTCACTCAGACATTTGAGTTATATGCACAGAGGCTGAGGATCAATTTCTCATTTACTATTTTTTCTTTTCTAAGTTTAAATGATTCTATTTTATGCTAACTATGTAACTCTGCTTCCTTATCCTATCTACCAAGGCTTGGGCATTTATCTTTCAGAGGTAAAGAAATTGCTTGATTCTTAATAAACTTATTGGAAACTTATTGTTAGTCTTAGCAGTTTTATTTAATTTTAAGGCCCTAACCTGCCTTAGTCAAGGATGATTTGGTTGTAAAGAGGTGAAACGCAGTGAGAAAAACTTACTAAAATGGGGTAGGGGGTTATTATGTAAACAGAGCAGAGTGTTAAGGAATCCAAATGAAGGAAACATAGCTAGCCTTTATAGCAACTGGGTCTCTCTCTCTCTGCTTTCCTTCCTTCCAACATCTTTGCTGCTTTATATTCTCTGTATTTTCTTTTGCTTTCACATTCAGGCTTTTCCTTTCTCATCTGTTTGTAGGCTTCATCATAGCCTACCCAAAGCAGTAAGCTGAGTTCCCAAGATTAGATGATCCTTCCATTCAACACCTCATAGCTAACTGATGTCTTTTCAGGCCTTGCTTCAAATTTTGAACAGGTAATCTAATTAATTCAATTTAAATCAGGTGCCAATAGCTGGTTAGCCTGGCTGACCAGGGAGGCAGGGTTAGTAGTGAGGGCTCCTCTTTTAGGGCTTTAGACAAGTCAGATTCCCTAGGAAAGTGTAGCAGTGTGGGAAGTCATTTGCATTTCCAATATGTAGCTCTTAGAGTTCTAAATTACAATTTGACCAATTATTATTAAATTTCCATTATATATCAGCATCTATTTTAAATTTTATTACATGTATTTAATATCATTTTCACAATAATCCTATGATTGAATTATTCCCACCTATTAAAATAAAAAAAAAGAGCAACTTTAAATGATTCTTTTGTGAGAGGAGAAAAAGCCCAAATTGAACTGTTTCTTTATTTTTTTAAATTTTTTTAACGTCTATTTATTTTTGAGACAGAGAGAGACAGACCATGAACGGGGGAGGGTCAGAGAGAGAGGGGGACACAGAATCTGAAACAGGCTTCAGGCTCTGAGCTGTCAGCACAGAGCCTGACGCGGGGCTTGAACTCACAAACCGTGAGATCATGACCTGAGCCGAAGTCGGAAGCTTAACCGACTGAGCCACCCAGGCGTCCCTCTTTTTTTGTTTTTTAAATGTTTGTTTATTTTTGAGAGAGAGAGAGGAGAGAGAGCAGAGCAGGGTAGGGCAGAGAGAGAAGGAGACACAGAATCCGAAGCAGGCTCCAGGCTCTGAGTTGTCAGCACAGAGCCCTATGTGAGGCTCAAACTCACAAACCACGAGATCATGACCTGAGCCAAAGTCAGTCACTTAACTGATTGAGCCACCCAGGCACCCTCAAAAATAAATAAACTTAAAAAAAATTTTTTTTTAAAGAAAGTTGCATCTACCTTGCTTTGGTTCCTCTCTTTGTCAATATCTAGAGGAAATCTTTCACTTGGGGTTTGATTTAAAAAAAAATCAACAGGATTAAAAACAATTATAGAGAATAACCACATAGGCTTTGAGGTAGACAGATATCTCAGAAAGTTTCTCAGAAAGTTTCTTGAATTCTGTAGGCTCTGAAATAGGGAGATTAATACCTACCTCACAGGGTGGTTTTGATGATGAAGGGAGAAGACTATGAACTGAAAGCATACATATGATAAATGATAGTGATTACAAATGAAATGGAGAAAATATCATACAATATGTAGCCATGGCTACAGCTTGCTTTGCTTTTGTTACTTCTTTTTCACCAGAATATTATTAAAGCAGTTTGCCAATATTGACTAGTGCACCTTCTTGGTCCTATTCCTCTATGCTTTCCCTCTCATTCTTGCTGTTTATTATGAATTTTTTGTTTGCTTCTGGTCCATGTAGCCTTGGTTTCCTACTATTGCCAATGCTAATACATAACACTGCAGTGAGTTCTTGAATTCTGCTTGTAATTTTTCAAAACTGTCCCATTTTGGATTAATAAATTGTGTGATTTCCATAGCTATTAGAGGAACTGACTCAATTAGCTATTTCTCAGTTCACGTCATCATCCTAGCTATACTTTCTTAAAGGAGCCATTTCTTAAAAATAAGAGTTACCAAGGAATAACAAAAAGTTTATGACTTGAACTGGGCTTTTTTTTAAAGATGAAAGTATAAATAAAACCTCAGATTGTGAGATTTTGATACAGTACTACCATTCAACAAACTCCAGCCTCTCTTGAGTCCTACACGCTCAGCTGAGAGAAATAACCTTGGTTTAATTTGGGGGTATGGAGAATCTTGCTTTATACCTTCAAGTTCAGAAGTTGAACCCCCTTGGACTTTCCTTATTTATCTGAATTCCCAGAAGCTACAGACACCAGAAAATGGATGACAGCAAAGTCTTCAGTGACGATAATGGTTTTCAAAAAATGATTACGAAGAAACTGGGGTTGGAAAAAGGATTATAGTGTATGTAAAACTAACATTTTATCTTTTATGGATGCAGAAATTCTCAGCAGTTCAGACACCTGTGCAATCAAGATGCTGTGAAATTTCTTTGAACTCTCCTAATTTGGGTTTGATGCAGCCCATTTGTTTAAAATGTTTAATAACTTATGCACTAATTGCTTGTTTAAAACCACACTGACTGGCAAGCTTTCTGTTACTACTGATAAAATATAGATCACCCTGAATATTTATGCATAATTTGCATGTGAGTGACACTTATGATTAACACAAACTTAATTTGTTAGTGAAATAAAATTTAAAAAATGTCTTCGTGTGTTCTACTGAAATGATTAGCAGAGGTCATTAATCAAAGAAGTTTCTTTTGTTCTTAATTTTTATGCCAGATGAATGTATAAAGATACACAAAAAAGACTATTTGGTTGGTCTTGGGCTTTCATTAAAAAGACTTCATTTTTAATGAGCCAGATAATTTCAGAGCCTAAGCTACTGTGATGTAGTTATGTCCTTAACATTTTCATATCAAGAGGTTACATATGTTTCTGACTTGCCAAATCATTCTTTCATTTAAAACTGTGGGATTTTGTGTATTTTTAAGGTATATAATTTTTTTAACTCTACATCATCCCTTGCAAATTATAAAGAAAGACAATAATTTCATGTTAAACAAACTGAAGCTTAACTCATTTATCCTCAACAAACTAATGGAAGACAGGGTCCAGTCCACTAAAAAATAACCAAACCTCATTATGAAGCCCAGTTTCTCAACTCTCTGGATTAGCCCTTTACTTCACTAAGAATAAGATAGTCTGTTATGATACTGAAATTAAAAGTGTAAATAAAGTGATTTATAAGTTATCACTTAGTTATCTTAAATTCTTTTCTATCCCTCATTTCCCAAACAACTATAGTCTAGATTTCCTCCAATTATGTTTTAGTTTTCTAGTAATATCTCTCTCCTCTTTCTGTGTTATATCCTGGAGGTATTGGCTAGAACTCAGAAGATGCTAATTTTTATGTCCACAGGTAACATTTGAAAATCACTAGAATTCTGAAATCCTTTCTTCATGCTGCCACAATTTTAAAAATGAGATCCTATCTTTGGGTGCAAATTTTTCTTCACTCTAAAAATCTTGACTTGTGATTGCATTAAGTAAGGGGTCTAGAAATTTTGTTTTTGGAAATATGAATCCATTAATGCATAAAGCAAGAAGAAGTGGTCTCATTCTTATAAACCCTCAGAAGAATGGAGAATCATATATGATTACAATAGGAATAAAATGTACTCAAGTAATATAGGAAAATGAAAAAAAAATAGAGTGGAAATAGAATTAGTAGAAATGGAGAATGAAAAATGTGTTTCTTTTTTTTTTAGTATTGTCCAGAGAAATCTGGAGAGGAGACATCTGTGATCTTATTTTAAAACACTGGCCTCAATTTTACGTATAGAGGTAGACATGAATATGTATACAAGTGATAGATGACATATCAAAGTGTAAAGAAGAATGAATTATCATCACCTACTTTATATAGTCCAACTATTTTTCTAGGTACTTTTTGTTTCATTCATATTGTGTGTTTTCTTATAGATTCTCCCATATCTTAGCCTTGGAGTGAGTAATCATTTTCATGTGTAGATTGTTAGCTGTCATTGTTATTTTTGTTTAACACTGTTTAACATTGATTTGTCACTTTATTTACATGGACTAATCCACTTTAAGACAGCTAATAATTGAGTTTTGAATCTATCAGGGAAGCAGACTACGAATTAATGGTGAACACTAACAAGATAATATGGAACATTAGTTCCTGTCTGAAAATATTACCTGACATGTCTAAATAAAACATGAGTTGAAGAGAGGTCATTTTTTGAGCATCCTGTAGCCAGTTTCATCAGGCCTAGTAAAAGAGACTACATGTTTCCTTAATTAAAAAGAACTCTGGGAGCACCCAGGTGGCTCAGTTGATTGAGCATCTCAGTCTTGATTTAGGCTCAGGTCATAACCTCATGGTTCATGAATTCGACTTTTGGCTCAGGCTCTTGGCTGACAGTGAGGAGCCTGCTTGGGATTCTCTCTCCCCTCTCTCTGCCCCTTCTCCACTTGTGCATATGCTTTCCCTCTCAAAATAAATAAATAAACTTAAAAAAAAATCTAAACATCAAATGCAATATCATCACCAACACATAAGACCTTTCCTTTGATCAAGGAACTGTGCTCAAATTCCAACATTTCAAAGATGTATGTAATGCACACATGGGTTTCTAGCCAACAATGATTTAAATGCAAGGAAGAACACTGGGTTGATGCATGCATGATACAACATGACAGGTGCTCACTGCTGAGTGACAAGAGGGGCTCCTGGTTACAGAGAGGGGAGTGGTCCTCAGAGACCTTGGAGCAGTCATCAAAGATTTCACAGAGAAGGAAAGCTTGTGTTTACAAAGGAGAGATGAGGGGCCATGATGAAAGCAGGAAAGTAGCAGAAAGCAGACAGCACTACTGAGTATTTTAAGTCAGAAGTGATAGCATCAGTTTAGCTGAAGTTTTTGTTTATGTTTTCATTTTATACGTTTTAACACTTTTCATTTTATTTTAACAGTTCAAACAACATCTTGTGCTTAAAAATGTGTGTAATTGTGTATTTTTTAAAATTTGGTTTGAGATTTTTGTGATTCAGAGATTTGTACTTTAGATACTCAATTTAGCTCATTGTGTTGCAATGGCTGTCATCACAAATTATATTTTCTTACTAAGAAATGTATATACAATGAAATAACTTCAATATCAGTAGAGCCTATTAAATCTTGATAACCACTTTCTAATCCCATCATCAGTCATTCAAAGGTTATTTGAAAAAAAGTGTCGGGTAGATTTCCATCTATTCTGATGTCCAATTGCAAACTATTTGAAAAGTTATTTCTCCATTTGTCTCTAGAACGTAGGAAACATTTTGTCCTTGATTGGAAAATATGCATTGTCCATAGCAAATGATTCCGAGTTATTTGATTCTGATTGATAGGAGCTCTTTTGCAATTCCTTCACTTACAGATAATTGGTAGTAATACAAAAATAATTATTGTCTCTAGACATGTTGCATGAATTTTGACTTGTTTGGGGGCAAGCAAGCCTCCTATCTCCCCTTCTGCCATGGAAAAACCAGCTTTTCCTTGTTTTGCACATTCCTATCTGTGTTCCTAATCTATAAGTGTGTTTGTTTCTTGGATTCTCCTTTAAACTGGCTGTTACATTGCACCAGTTTCCTAATTAATGTATTAGAATTTTAAATACAGGTTCATTTTTATATATGTAAGAGAATCACGACTTGACCTTTGTTTTTTGAAAATTAGCTTTTAAAAAACAGATGAGCCCCAAATCCCAGTACTTCATATGGAAGGCTGGAAAAGAAGTTAGAAAATTTGTTTCTCAAGTTTCACTGTGAATACACAATTGTTTTAAAAAAAAATCAGACTTGCTTTTTCCAACAAAATCACACATCAATGAAATTAGTTCCAATATTTTTAAAATGTAATTTCCATAGCAGAAGTTTATTCTTTCAAAAGCAATTGTTCCTTCTCCCATCATTAAAATTGCATTTTTTTTTTTTTTTTCTGCAAAGGACAGATTCACTGTTTTGTTTTTGTTTAGGGCACATTCCACTGATAGTCTTTTACCGTCACAGAAAAGGTCAGCAAATTTGGACACACAACTTTTTGTAAAATAAAAGTAAATTAAAAAAAATTCTTCTAACCTAGCTTAGAACTTACCCACTGTGTGACCTTGATTCAGTTATTTTGCATCACTGTATCCATTTCCTTGTTTGTCAAGTAGCAACAGACAAGCAAAACAACACAAACACAGCTACTACATATTTCATAGGATTGTTGTGAGGCTTTAGTCACTTAATATATTACAAGGGTTTAAAACTATGATTACACATTAAGTATTATTTAGGCATTTTGTTATTATTATTATAATAAATTTACCATTAATATCTATAAAATGGGTATAAAACAAAATCTATTTAGGAAGATACCTTGACTTATAACAGTGTAACAGTGACATTGCATGTGAAATGTAGAACACAGTTTCACATTTGTGGTAAGTGTTTAATAATTATTATTACTGTCATAAACTTCATGACATGATGTATTGGCAGTAATGATAAAAAAGAGAGGGAATACTAAAGATATTATTATGAAAACTTTTATGTTCATTGATCTCAAGAGAGGAAATGAGGTAAATTATGACTTAAATGAATAAACCTATTTTAGTACTTTAAAATAGTGCCCCCATGTGTCCCTTATTTTCCAACTTGGTCTGATCTGAGAAGATCTCATTTCTTCCTTCTCTATACAATGTTTAAAAATGGACATACTTTCATTATTTCAGTTTTTAGTTATGTGTTGTTCATCTTGCTTTCCTCATTGAAAGCACGTGTCCTCTACATAAGTATAGCTGACACGTAAGGTTACATTAGTTTCAAGTGTGCACCATAGTGACTTGACAATTCTATACATTATGATTCAACCCTCACCACAATAAAGGCAGTCATCACCTGTCACTCTCCAATGTTAATACAGTATTATTGACTGTATTCCCATGTTATACCTTTCATCAACATGATTTGTTTATTTTATACCTGGGCATTTATATCTCTTAGTCCCCTCACCTATGCACATATTACATTCTTTGGAAGGAAGACACTATATGCATCCTACTCTAAGGAGTGGGAAGTTATGCTCAACTTCTTTGAGAATGAAGATGTACAAAAATTCTTTGAAATTCTTCTGCATGGGAGATTTGTCTCTTTGTTCCCATTTACATATTTGTCCAGTCATTTATTTACATACATATGAACTCATGGATATTTATTTCATGCTTTGAGTTGCAATCCTATACTGTTTTATTTGTTTGTTTGTTTGTTTATTTATTTATTTATTTATTTATTTATTTATTTATTAAATTGATGTTGCTTTTGTCATTGGGAGCTTTCAGTTGGCTTCCGTGTTCCTTGACATAGCACATTACCAAAGAGTGTTGGGTGAATTTTTTGTTTGTTCGTTTGTTTTTGTTTTGAATACTTTCTGACACTATAAGAGTCTCCAAATCCTAGAATAAGCCATTTCTCCAAGGAGCTCTGGTTTGTTTTATTGGAGAATAGTATTAATACTAAGATCTGGTGCTAGGTATATTCCTGCTACTAAAACTTGGATTTAATTATTTTTAAAAAATTAGATACTGTATTCTCTAGTCAAATAAATTTGATTCACTAAGTTTTTGTAATATGCATTTTCTGTAATTTCCCAGCTTTTCATTTATGTAAGCATTTTCCTTTATGTCACTGAACCTACCATAATGACTTCTGTAAGATATTTGTACACCAAGTCCAAAATCCAAGTCATGTTGTGCTTCTTCTCCCTTGATTTTTTTTCTCTTGTGAAGAGATCACTTTTTCTGGCTCTTTATGTGTTGTATAATTTTGAATTTAATTCTGTACATTGCAAATGTTATATTGTGGAGGTTTGGGATTATTTTATATTCTTTTAAAGAACATTGTATCTTTTTGTAGCAGGCAATTAATTCAGATAGACTCAAACTGCAAACTCCATTTATTGGTCAGCAACTCAAATCTTAGCTAAATTATTTTTCCCTAGCTTGACTCAGTCTCATGTATGCATGATTCAGGGGTCTGCCAGAGATTCGAGCAGTGTTAATCATTTGGGGCAATTATGTCTTCACTTTGCTTTGGCTCTGCTTGCCCTGAATTCTGTTCTCTATTTCTTTAAGCTGGAAAGACTGTAGGCTTTCAATCACAATTTTAGCTTCTCTGTAGTATCATTTTTGGAATGCTTAAGGCTAACAGTCATAAAAATGCATAACTCATCCATGTCAGTCTTTCTTTCTAAATACTGACTCCCCCCCCCCCCGACCCCAGAGTTAACTTGCCTTATGTTTACTTCCCTGTGTCCTCAATTCATTGGGGTTTTTTTTGCATATATTTTTTTTCCATTGCATAGTTGTTATTTGCGGGAGAGGTATGTTTGGTAGGAGCTTACTCTACGATGTTGGCAATAGACCCCTTTGATCATTTTAAATTATTGTTTTTATTTTATTTTGTTTTGTTTGTTTTTGTTTATTTGTTTGTTAACTACCATCTAGATGAATTTTCCTAGCAGATTTGCTAAACCATTCTGTAGTTAGAAATCTTGATGTTGAGGGGTATCTGGGTGGCTCAGTCAGTTAAGTGTCCAACTCTTGATTTCAGTTCAGGTCATGATCCCAGGGTTGTGGGATCAAGCCCCATATCAGGCCCTTCACTGAGCATGGGACCTGCTTGGGATTCTCTCTCTCTCCCCCTCTCTCTCTGCCCCTTCCCCACTTGCACTGCCTCTCTCTCTCAAAATAAATAAATAAACATTTCAAAAAGAGAAAAAAAAAAAAAAGAAAAAGAAATCTTGATGTTGAATCCCATTTATCTTTTGCACCAGCACCAAAGTATATGTCAGCACTTTCCCTTGCAATGGTTTAATAGATTGAATTTATCTCTAGTTCTACCCATACAACATGTGTATATTATTTTGAAATTCCAGTTTTGGCAAGGAGAGGTTGATTTCATAGGGAGTATCTCCTGCAGATTTTCTAACTTGGGCAGGCCCTGGACATTTTCTCCTATTCTTTATGCCCTGTAAGATCCTGAAACCAAAGTCGAATTTCATCTCAAGGAAAGACTAGTTTTTAGTGCTCTCTTTGATTTCAAGTTTTCTGCTTTTTTTTTTTTTTTCATTTTGAAGCCTTAGGTATTTTTTATTATATAGCCCACTGATATTTTTAAACAGATATAGTTTAACCAAATGATTAGCTTTTTATACTCAGATGAATAGTTTGGGATCAATCAGAACACCTAATAGGCTATGCCACTAAAAAGAGAGTGCTCTTCAACTTATGATTCTTGCTACTTTACCAAATTCTGCCATTGATACTTTATTCTTTTCTCCTCATCAGACATATGCATTCCATTGTTATTACAGATTGCAGTGTGACTATTGTGAGAATTATGTATTACTGTATATTAAATTATGATAACATGCAAGTATCACTGATAATAAGTAGTAGGAGCTTAGATTATTAATACTTAATGAATATCACTATGACAGTAATAAATAACACATAAATCACATTTCATTAACTAAATTAAGGTAAAGGAAAATAAGGCCTAGAGAAAAAAAAAGCAATAAAAACACAGTGAAATTACGAATGAAGAGACATGACTCCATTTTGACATAGGAAAAATGGCAAGTAGGTGTGTAATTGAAATGTTTAAAATAGTTTTAACACAGTTTGGGTTAAATGTTCTTATTTTGGAAAAGTTTAGCTGCATCTACAGCCTCTAATTTGTGAACAAAACAACACTTTAAGAAAACAACTGTATGAAGAGAGAATAAAATTAGTATTGTAGGGGCCAAGAGCAGACTTCCCCAAGATGGGACATTTTTGCGTGAAGATTATTTTGAATTAAAACTCATCAAAACCCAACAAACTCAGGGAAGCTCTTCACTGTCCCCTCAAATGCTGAGATTCACATTAGAAAGGAGAACCTGTACCAGGGGAAAGAACTATTAACAGAGATTGCTTTTTTCATAAGCAACTTACCTGCATTCAAGGGCAACCTTTGTTTTGCAAACATCTCCTCTCACTTTCTGGATAATGGCTTTCCTCTATCTTGGATCCCTAGTGCCTTCTCCTTAGCTCAGGATGACATATATACCCCTTTTGCCTGTCTTGGAATTTCATGTTATTTTATATATATATATATATTTTATATATATATTTTATATATATAAATATATATATATATATTTATATATATATATTTATATATATATATATTTATTATATATATTATATATATATTTATATATATATATAAATAAAATATATAAAATATATATATATTTTATATATATAATCTTCTAGGAATATGTATGTTATACTGTTGAAACCAGACTTCTAGCATTTGATCAAAAAGGTAGTTTATACTGTCCTAGGGAAGGATAATATATTGAAAAAAGAAAGTATTTATAAGGTGGATACCTTTCCATTATGCCTTATTTTACAACTATCTTTTTATGTCTAATGTCTGAAAGATAAATTACTTTGTTCTGGCACTAATTTGCCTTTTTAAAGTAACTGTATTTTATTAACATGAATTATTAAAATTATTAACTTGAGTGGTCCATAGTACTGTAAATTGTTGAATGACAGGCAGTAAACTTTTAAACACTAGTCAAATATAGCAATGATTTCAGTTGAGCTAGTATTTTATTTATTTTTATTTATTTATTTAAGTTTATTTATTTATTTTTGCGAGAGAGAGCAAGTGGTGTAGGGGCAGAGAGAGAGAGAGAGAGAGAGAAGAGAGAACCCCAAGCAGGCTCCACACCATGGGTGCAGAGCCTGAGACAGGGCTCAATTCATGAACCATGAGATCATGACCTAAGCTGTAACCAAGAGATCACTTAAACGACTGAACCACCCAGGGGCTAGTATTTTAAAGCTAGAGTTTTTCTAGTGAAAACAGTTGCCATGATGCCCTAGAAAAAACAGGCTGCCTTTTGGAAAGCAAAGTAATTTTAAAGGTAGTATTTTTAATTCACATCATAAAAATTATAGTTAATAGAATTGGAATGAGGAAAATAAAAAAAATAATATATTTTAACATAAAAATTTTGAAAAAAATTTGTTACATTGAATAAATAACATGTTATATCACAGAAATAGTCTCTGGAACAGACAAACAATTCTTGCATAACATATTCAAAGTGAAGATCTTTCCCAGATTGGAGTTATTTTTTCAACTACCCATATAAGGGGGAGCAATTGTGTTGCAGTACAACTTTTGGTACCCCTCGGTGAGTTTTACAAGGAGATTTTGGATTTTTCTGTTCAGGTGTTTTTGGTTCATAAAATCAAAATGTGATCTTTGGCTAAGCATGTTCTTTGACTTGGGACTTTATATATGTAACTACCACAATGCAAGAGGAATACATTTCAATCTATTTTCAGTTAAGTTGAGCTTTGAAATATAATTAATTAATTATAATTAATTTAGCTTGATATGATTTGGTCATATAATCTACATTATATAACAGGGCATATTTGCATCAGAAATATTAAGTTCTATAATTCTATACTTTTTCAAAACTTAATCTCTAAAATTTATATAAATTGTGTTTCACCTGGGAATCACCCACATCTCAATCATTGAAGCAAATGTAACCGCATTCTACCTCAGTTTTCATATAGTAGTGGTTCTTCAGTATTATAATGTTATTGTGAATGTATGCACCTTAAATCATTTGCAACACAGCAGTTATGTCTAATTGCATTAGTGAGTTATTTTAAATTTAATAAGTGACATAGTTTCATGACAGCAAGTTTATTTCCATTTTCATTTTGGTTCAAAATCCACTGCTTTTCACAAAGCATCACATTTGTTAAGTAAAACTCATTAATTTAAAAAACTGCTTGATGCTCAGACCAGAACTGCTTAATTCTTGAAGACAGTACCCTACTAGAAACTGCTGGGCCTTATATACCTTAATGCCTGCTCTTTTAGATAGCATTAAAAACAACCAAAGAGAAGAAACATGTTTTTAAAAATGTAGTAAATTTTAAATTGATCAATTTAAACCTTCCAAAAATATTTAAAACCTTCATTAAACTTTTAGGTAAGGCATCATTCTTGTACCTTGTCTCCTGTCTTAAGAGGGCAGAGGAGATAGGCCCAAGTTCCATTCTTCCAATCACATTCAGTTAAACAGATCTGTAATTCAAAGAAGGAAGGAATGGTTAGGACTACAACAGATGTTGGTCAAAGGGAAATTAAACTCAACGTATTGTACTTAGAAGTACATTCTCAATTATCTGTAACACTAAATTTAGGATTCATAAAACACTGAGACACAAAAATATATGAATAGATTTTAAAAGACCTTGAGAAGTTACATAAACTCTTTAAACTATGTTTAATAAATAAATGGAAGAATCTATTCCTTAACTTGTTCTCCATATATATACACACACATATTTACTATATATATATGCCCATATGTATGTGTGTGTGTTTATATACATACACATATATATATATATATATATATATATGTATAAATCTCCAATATCTTTAGTAATTTATCAGCTTTTACAGAGTTGTTTCTATGTGGGAATTAATTCCTTAATATCAAAAAAGATCATAAAATTTCACTACCTTGCAAAAAATAAATTTTGACAATGATTCTTTACTTGACCAAGCTTTAGGCTCCTCCCACTTCCTAGTAAAATCCAGTTGTAGCAAGAACCCTGCTAAGTCATTTTAGTAAGAAACCCCCAACTCCAGTTTCCATATATGGTTACCTTCATCCTCCAGGTGATATCTGATCACCCTGGCCTGTGTTCAGCAACAATCCTATTTGGTCAGTTTAATCAGAATCTCCCCTCGCCCTCGATGTTTTTTGTCGTAGGTTCCCCTCCATAAAAAGAGAAAAGAAAAACAACAACAATAACAACAACAAAAACCTCAAGGTAACCTGGCTATGCGTGTACATGACAACATCCCTCGTGACCTTGTAAACTGAGACTACTTAATCAGACTACATGTTTGTTTGTGTGTGTTACCATATATGAGAAACAAAAAAATAGAAAATGTATAGAAAACTAGCCACGTGACATTCGAGGCTCAGTTTTTCTGGAAGGAACCCAACTGAGTGGTACAGGCATGAATAAAGTTGCTTCCTGGAATAAAGCCTCAATGTTATGACTCTCTTTGTGAGAATCCTGCTACATTTCCTCTTAGTAATTTTCTATCCACTGAACTCCACCCTGCTCCTTGGTTATAAATTCCCACTTGTCCATGCTGTATTCAGTGTTGAGCCTAATCTTTCTCCCCCAGTACAAGACCTCAATGCAGTGGCCCCTGCATCTGCCCCATGACTCCCCTTGAATATAGTTTGCTTTACTGCCTTCAAAAATATCATGAATAATTTCTTCTTAAAAATTTCCATCTTATTTTTCTTCACCATACTTGTTTAAATTCATTTTGCTTCTTCTATATTGAGCATAAGTTGCTTAAAGCTTTTTTTTTTTTGTTTTTAAAAACCAATACATATAGCAGCAAAAAGACTTTCAATAAAATATAAATGTTGCTTTTATACACAAGTAAACCACTTTGTTGCCAAATCCTGCAATGTCATTTAAAGGTATATATACACATATATAAAGTGAAAAAAAAAAAAAAACCCAGCACAATATTAAAGAAAACAGCAGTCTGTTTGGAAGCTGCTGGCAACTTCCTTCAGAAAAATGAGAATAGGATGTAGAATCCCCAGAAGAATTGATTATCCAGCCTTCACCCTAGATTTTAATGTAGTGCTTGCAAGAAATACTTAAGGAAGTAAAGAATTCACTGTTAAGTCTAGCATTTTAGAGCCCTAAACTGAATTCAAGGTAAGTTTTTACATTGAAAAGCCCAAGGGATCCTAGCACATATGAAATGCGTGACAGAAGTCCCCACTTTATGTTATTTGGGGCATAGTAAGTTAAGGCAAAGAGGAAGGCAGGAAGCATAGTATATGAACTTGTTTTCTATAATCCCTAGTTTTGGGCTCTATACCAATAGTAGTTAATAAGTGATTTATACATTTTTATTTAAATATTTTTAATATATAGCCCTATTACATTGTACAAATTCAAAAAGGATAAAGTTATTTCTCCTTCTCCTGTTTTCTAACCATTTAATTTCCTACACCTAAAGGCAACTACTATTAGCAATTTCTTATTTGTTCATTATGTGTATGTGTGTGTATGGTGTGTGTGTTGCATATATATGTACAAAATATATATACATATAAAACACACATATATGCACAAACACATATATCTGTCAGTGTATAACTTTTTCTTCATTAAATAAGTAGCATGTTTTAAATACTCTTCAACAACTTGCTCTATTCACTTAAAATATTATTTGGAGATTTTTCTGTGGCAGTAATAAAAGGTGACATTTCTTTGTGAGTGGTATTTCTTTAAGTAAATATCAATTCATAGAATGTTTCCTACTAAAAGACATTTTTGTCTCTTCTAAAGTTTTGCTATTACCAAAAAAAAAAAAAAAAAAAAGTGTAATGATTTGACTTGTACATACATAATTACTTTCACATATGAACATGCCAATGGGACAGATTCCTAGAAGTGAATTATAGGGTCAATGGAGGAGTATTTATCTATTTAATGTTTTAATGTTACATCAGGTTATAAACCTACAATACATAAGAATGCCTTACAACCTCAACCACATAGTACATTATGAACTGTTTTCATCCCCACCAGTTTAAGAAAAAAATAGTATCTCATTGCAGATTTGTTACATTCCTTTATTACAAATACCTTCAGTCATATTTGCATATGTTTGAAATTTATACTAAATAAAATTAAAATCGTAAGTTTTAACAGAAAAGTGATTAAAAATCAGCACGAATGGAATAATGTCACCTGCTGCAAGGTCAGATGTTCCTGCTGTCATATCGTCTTTGTGTGGAACAGTGATCTGGAAGTTAGGATTATGGCTCACCCACCATCTGCCTCTGAGTTCTGCCTCTGAATGTCAGGAACTATGTGGTGTAAGGCTCACAAGTCTCCCCCATCTTCTAGGCCCCAGGTTGATTGATGACAGAGGCTGACTTCTTCCAGGAGTCAATGAGCACAGATCCATTTCTGCTCTTGAAAAGTAGAATGACAGGTTTTGCAATGCTACTGGCAAAGGTTTGCTTATGTTTAAAGAAGTTTTATTTTTAGTATAATATGAATGATAATTTTAGTTTCAAGCATTTGTTCATCATTTAGCATGTGTCAGGTATAACTGCAATGCAAACCTTTCAAATCCTTTTGTTTGGATTTGCTGGCTGAATAGCCATCTCAAAGTGATGTTCAGTACTGACTTTGTACTGATTCAGATTTTAGTTCCTTATAAATTCTTCCACATTCTTAACCCTGATCTTATATGCCCCTGTATCTCCCTTAGCTTCCCTTTTCTGGTTTATCTCCTTAGATAGGAGTCTCAAAATCTTACTTCACATTTTGCAGTTGAAATAGCATTTCTTTTTTGATTGACTTAATGTCAGGTGTCAATGATTCCCATCATCGCATTGACAATATTTGGTAACAGTTGTTGAGGTTTGGAGCCTCTGGCTATACCATATCCATCTCTCTCGTTTGATAGCTACAATAACTGTGACCAAGGTAAACTGTCATCGCCAACAAAACTTAATCCTTTACTGTTGGTCCTAGCGGTACAGCCTGAAAAATGAAAATAAAATTCTGAGGCCCATAAAGAACTCTTTTAATCCTAGTCCTTATTTTGGTTCATCTTCCTTCTTTATTCATATCAATGGGAGTGTCCCTCTATTCTCCTTCTCTAAGGGCAAAGTCACCCACGACTTTAGCTACCAGCCAAACAGTGTTCACTCCCAGACTGTTGCCAAGTAAAGTTGTCCCCCCCCAAGTTTCCAACTCCCATCTCCCACTGAGTATTAAGTTTTTCTTCTTAAAAAAAAAAACAACAAATACTCAAATGAAAATGCCTATACCTGAATTCGGCAATTTTCCTTATCAACTACCTCTACTTTCCTGAATTTTCTATTACATATTTAGTATAAAGAGGAAAAAGGAATTGTAAGAAAATTCTCAGAAAAAACCCACTCCCAGTTTGAATCAGACAATTCATATAGACCTGTCTACAAAGATGTAAAATTATTCTTTACCTAAAATTGTTTTCCACTCATTGCGATGTAATGAGATGGTTACAATAAAAGTTAGAGTCAGAATGCCTGTTTCTATTTATAGGCAGGGCTCAACAGAAATAGCAGTCACAGAGATGCTGTGACGTTCCTGCAGAACATTGCTATAAAGATCAGGATGCCAGGGCTAATTTGAGAGAGTAGAACACCTTTCGTTCCTGAAATGTTTTAGCCACCGTCTTTCATCATTTGATGCCTCAAGCATCTACTCATTACTGCTCTTTGAAAGGTCAAAATATGAGGCATTTGTATAGTTTTTTGTTGTTGTTTTTTCTCTTTCCAACTTTCTTGTACTTTCATAATGAGCATGGACGTCCTCCTAAATAGGGCGTTCACTAGGGAACAGTGGCAATGGAAGAGCCCTTAGGTTTTGTATATGTTTTTGTACATGTGACACTGGCAAGACTCCTGAACATTGACACTTCTGATAAAAAAAAAAACAATTACAATATGACTATAAAGGAAAGTTTGAGATTTATGTAAACCACTGTAAAAACAACCAAGCCTTTTGATGTGTACATTCTTCTACATCGTCATCTGAGTAGTGTCACGGACAAACTGAGGCCCCAGCTGCCTTTTTTCATTTAATAAATTGTGATAATTAATAGCTATTATTCATGCATTTCAGTCCTTTCACATTTAATAGCAGCTCATTCCAATCAAATATATAGAACCATGATCAGAGTGGAGTATGTGTAGGTGTCACAATGCAAATCATAGATTGGAAACCTGCATATGTACTGTTATTAGGTTTCTTTCCAGCAGAGCACTTTTACTAGCTTTGGAAAATGAAATGGGAAATATTTCTGTGTAATTTTTTTGAAAATCTGACTGGCATCATATCAATCGCCCCCCCCCATTTTTTCCCTCCTGTTCTTTTATTCAGGTATAATTACAGATTCTTTACAACATTTCAATGTCAATCCTTATTAATCTCTAATTTTGAATCATAGGCATAAAGGGTTTAGAAACTGCATTTCACATTTTATGTCTTTGGAGAGAAAATTGACATGCTTCTGGTTTGGTGAATCCCTGACCACATTCCTCTCTATCTGACCCCCAAGGGACAGTGAAAATAAAATGGACTTTGCGGGAAGTTGAAGCTGAGTTCCAGCTCTTAACACGATTATGGTTAGATTTATTGGTGGGCGTGACAGCTCTTGGTTGTACAACTCCAGAGAGAAAGAAGATAAATGAGGCTATAGCACCTGCGAGACATACAGGCGAGATTAGCCAAGAATTAAGAGCCTCTTCTGAGTGTCACAGAAAGTTCTGAAAAGCCTGGCAAGAACTAATATTTGAGGCGGCAGAGAAGACTGCAGGATGAGAAGTAAAAATGTATGTGCTATTTTTAGGTTACTACTTTATGTGGAATCAGATACTGATAGTTAAGCTTTAGGGAAAGAGCCAATCAGGAATTCCGTGTGAAAGGCTTGGCAGTTGCTATTGAGCAATTACACAGTCACCTCTTCCGTATTTCTGGAAGAATGAAAATTCTTGGCAGTGATTCAATAGCAAGTCTTTATGTGCATACACATGTATTGTGGTCACTGGTTGCACTGCTACAGGTACAGTATTTTTTATGAACTTTAGGGGGAAATGGCTTTTCTATGGGAATGATCTTATAAAAACTACTTTCTGATCTCACTTTTAAAAATTAGTATACATTATTTTCAGAACAATTTTAGGTTCAGCAAAATTGAGTGGAAAGTACAGAATTTCTTTACACTCTTTGTTCCCATGATCACTGCAGTGGCACACTTTTTACAATCAGTGAGCCTACACTGACACATCATTATTACCCAGAATCCATAGTTTCTATTAGGGTTCATTCTTAGTGCTGTACATTGTATGTGTAGAAGTTGGCAAATATATAATGGTATGTATCTGCCACTGTAGTATTGTACAGAGGAGTTTAAGTGCCCTAAAAATCTTCTGTGCTCTGTGTATTCATCCCTCTCTTCACCCTTGTCCCTAGAAATCATACATCTTTTTAATATCCGCAGTTTTCCCTTTCCCAGAATGTCATATAGTTGGAATTATACAATATGTAGCACTTTCAGTTGGTTTCTTTCAATTAGTAATATACATTTAAAGTTCCTTCATGGTTTTTTTTAATGGCTTGAGAGCTCAATTCTTTTCAGTACAGAGTGATATTTCATTGTCTGCACAAACCACAGTTTATTCATCCATTCATACTAAAGGACATTTTGGTTGCCTCCAATTTGGGAAATTATTAATAAAGATGCTGTAAGTTCTGTGTGCAGTTTTTGTGTAGACTTGAGTTTTCAGTTAAACTGGGTAAGTGCCAAGAAACATGACTGCTGGATCATGTGGTAAGTCTGTTTAATTTTGTAAGAAACTCCTGAACTGTAATCCAGTGCGGATGTACCATTTTACCTTCCCACCAGCAGTGAGTGAAAGTTTCTATTGCTTTCAATTGTTATACATCCTCCCAGCATTTGATATTGTCAGTGTTTTGATTTTAGGCCATCCTATTAGTTATGTAGTAGCATCTTATTATTGTTTAATTTGTCATTCCCTGATGACATATGATGTGGAACATCTTTTCATATGTCTATTTACCACCTGTATATGGTCTTGTTTAAGATGTTTTTTTCAGGTCTTTGTCCATTTTATAACTGGGTAGTTTGCTTTCTTACTGCTGAATTTTAAGAGTCCTTTGCATATTTTGGATAACAATTTTTTTTATCATATGTGTCTTACAAACATTTTCTCCCAGCCTATGGCTTGTCCTTTCATGCTCTTGACATTATCTTTTGCAGAACTGAAGGTTTTCATTTTAGTGAAGTCCAGTTTAGCAACATTTTCTTTCATGGGTTGTGTCTTTGATGTTGTATCTAATTATATCTAAAAAGGCATCACCATAACCAAGGTCATCTGAGTTTTCTCCTATGTAATCTTCTAGGAGTTTTATGGTTTTGTGTTTTACATTTAAGTCTATGATCCATTTTGAGTTAACTCTTGTGAAGGGTGGAAGGTATTTATATAAATTATTATTGTTGCATGTGCATGTCCAGTTTTTCTAAGACCATTTGTTAAAAGGACAATCTTTGCTCCATTGTATTGCCTTTGATCTTTTATCAATGATTGGTTGATTATGTTTATGTAACATATTAAAATATATTTCCATTGGTCTATCTAATATTTTGCGAATAACACAGTCTTGACTACTATAGTAAATCTTGAAGTATGGTAGTACCAGTCCTCAGATTTTGTTCTTCTCCTGCAATACTGAGATGGCTGTTTTATTTTTTCCTTTCCTTTCCTTTCCTTTCCTTTCCTTTCCTTTCCTTTCCTTTCCTTTCCTTTCCTTTCCTTTCCCTTTTCTTTTCTTTTCTTTCTTTTCCACTCAATTTAAACTATAGAATCAACTTATTGATATTCACAAAATACCTTGCTGGGATTTTAATGGGAATTGTGTTGACTTTATAGATCAATTTGGGAAAGAATTAACACCCTGACAGTATTGAGTGTTCCTATCCATAAATAGGGAATATGTTTCCACTGATTTAGTTCTTTTTTGATATCCTTCGTTAGAGTTTTATAGTGTTCCTCATGTAGATCTTGTGCATTTTGTTGGATTTATCTATTTTATCTTGGGAGGGAACTAATGTAGATGGTAGTGTGTTTTTAATTTCAAATTCTACTTGTTTATTATTGGAAAGTAGAAGATCTAATTTTAACATTTAAGAAATCTGAATTTTATAAAGTAAAACATTTCTTTCATCAGTTGTCAACATTGCATATAAAAATTGATCTTTTCCACGCATATACTTTCGCATGTCACAATACGTGTAATATAATAGGTACTCTTAAGAAAAATCATTATTGGGGCGCCTGGGTGGCTCAGTCGGTTAAGCGTCTGACTTCAGCTCAGGTCACGATCTCACGGTCCGTGAGTTCGAGCCCCGCGTCGGGCTCTGGGCTGATGGCTCAGAGCCTGGAGCCTGCTTCTGATTCTGTGTCTCCCTCTCCCTCTGCCCCTCCCCTGTTCATGCTCTGTCTCACTCTGTCTCAAAAATAAATAAACGTTAAAAAAAAAATTAAAAAAAAAAAGAAAAATCATTATTGTATGGGTGACTACATTTATTATGAAATATAAACTATTACTATTAATGCTTATAAGTATTATTTTACATATTTTACTATTCCGCTATTAAATGTTTTATTACTAATATCATGGAAAATTTTACAAAAGTTCTGAAGTAGAGTTAGAGTCCTACATTCACTACTTATTAGCTAGGTGGCTTATGTTTCTCAATCTTGTCATCTAAAGTTGAGAATGGATTCGTACCTTGTAGGTGTTCCTTAAAGACAGAAATGAGGTAAAGTATGTCAAGGTCTTCGGATTGGGCGTGTCACATCAAAGAGACCAAAACAAGTCAACTGCTCTACTCCTATCACTATTTCCACCACAACTGCTACTGCTGCTGTTGCCACCGTTACCGCTTCTACCCCTATTTCTGCCACACTGTTGCTGCTGCTACTACTGCTACTATTGTTGCTACTTCAACCACCCCTATTATTACTGTAACTACAACGGCTACTGCTACTACTGCTACCTCGCTTAGTGTAGGCAAAAGAACTCAAGAAGTAGAGCCAGAACTGGCACTGCCCTAATTAGATGTGTGGCTTCAAGCAGGTCAAATAATTATCGGCCTCCTAGGGGAACTAGGGAATATATAATTTCCTTTTTCAGCCCTACAATATATGAATATCTGCGAGAAAATGTTATTGGGTTAATGTTTGAACAGGGAGGTCTACTGGCATGAGAAGGAAATCATAATGCAAAGAGGATGTTTATTGCTAAAATTTGAATTCTAGTGAGTTATGTAGGATGCAAAAAGAACAAATAGAGAATTACTGAGCGAGACATCAGTTATTAATGAGCATGAAAACCAGAATGTCTTTCTTGAGTCAGAAACTTTCTTCAACCATCCTTCAATTACTATGAAGTGTTTTCTGTGATTTATTGTGTTTTTTACTTAGACCTTAGATTATCTTCTCTGACTTCTATGTTGAGGCTTTTCTAGGCAACTAGTTCTGCTTTACAAAAGGCAGCTCTGCAGCATGTCCAGTGTTGTTGGATTTTGAAGATTATGTGACAGTTTCAACTGACGCGCTAAATATCCTAAATTTCCAACAGTGGTAAAAGATCATTAAATTGTAACATCCGTTTAAAGATTTCTATACAGACCTTTGGAGTAACAATTACCAAGGAGGCACAACAACATGGAAAAATCCTTCTAACATGTTGTGAGTTCATGTTAAGTAAGGACAAAAGTAAGCCGAATACAAGTCTACATGTTGTCATACAAAATTATACATATGTAGAAAGGAGTATGCCAAAATATTAATAGAGGTCACAGTGGATTGTTGACTTTAAATTGAGTAGTATTTATCCTTATTAATTACTAATAGATTGATATAACCTAATATATTGTCTTACTGGCAAAAAGTGAATGTTTAAAAAAGAAAGAAAAATAGAGATACTTGAATATAAATGCTGAAAAAAAATCTACTTTTAAACTGTAGACTTTGTTTTAGTCTCCGTTTGATTGCTTATTAGCTGTTTCTCCTTAGAAAATTCACTTTACCTCTCTGAGCTTACTTGGACTCACATTGCCTCATTACCAAATAATGGCTTAGAATAAGTTTTCTTCCAATGTTAACAGTGAATGAAGATCATATATTTTTATTACAGCCACATGCCAACATGCTTACCATATAGGTACTAATTAAATTAATGAGGGGCTCCTGGGTGGCTCAGTCAGTTGAGCATCACACTCTTGATCTCAGCTCAGGTCATGATCTCACAGTTTCTGGGTCCAGGCCCCATCAGGTTCTGTGCTGACAGCACAGAGCCTGCTTGGGATTCTGTCTCTCTCACTATCAAAATAAATAAATGAACTTTAAAAAATTAATTAAGTAATTGCCCATATTGATGCTACCAACACAGGTTTAAATTAATTCCCATTTTATATTTTATAGTGAATTACTAATGGCAATTTGAAATGTGTAGGAAATAATATATAAAAGTACCAAGTATTCCAAATGTGGCTAGCTCACATTATTCTGGATTGAAGTAACTGAGTTACCTGTGGTTGAGACATATCAGAGATCTGGATCATGGCTGCAATTACAGTTCCATAGGGGTCAGTAAAAGATTTCATCTTTAGCCTTTTTAATATACTCTGGTTGAAGTCACAAAGGGATCTACAAACTCCTGATTGCTATCCTTCCCTCTACCGAATGGTAAATTAGGAAAAAATATTGCCACCTCTGGATTGGAAAATTAGGAAATGGAGGCCCTTTCTTGGAGCTGGAATAGCTTCACACATATTTCTTGGCAATAGTGTAGTCTGGGTTACATCCCCACATTCCACCTGCTACATTGTCTCATATATCCCCCATTATTCCCCTTCAAACCTACACTGAAAGGTCTCAGGTCTGAGCTCTCTCCTCTTGAATTAGGATTTTCTTTTAAATTTCTTTAAACTAGATTTGAGAGCTCAATTCCAACAGTTTTATTGATGAGTATATTTTATTGTTTTTCTTTGTATTGTCAGGGTTTTTTTTTTTTTTTCTTTTTCAATCTGAAGTTTAGGTTTCTCCTATTGTTTTATTAAAATATAACTTCATTACCAAAAAAGTATAATTTGGTTAGTGTACAGTCCTGTGAGCTATGACAAAGGTTTAAGGTTTTGTTAACCACCACTAACCATCAAGTTATGTAACAATTCCTTTATTAATAAAAATTCCCGTGTCCCTTTTCAGTCAACACCTCCCTCCACCTCCACCCCTGGCAACCACTGATCTGTTTTTGTTTTGTTTTTATCCCTATAGTTTTTTTTTCCCCCTTTGAAAAAATGTCATATAAATGGAATAATGCATTTTTGAGCCATTTTTTTCATATAGTATAATGCATTTAAAATATATTCGTGTTGATTCATCTATAATTAGGTCATTTCATTTTTATTGATGAGTAGTATTTTATTGTATGGATGTACCTGAGTTTGTTTATATATTTCCCAGTTGAGAACCATACTTATTATTTTTTGGCTTGGGCAGTTATGAATAAAGCTGTTATGAGAAGTTACATGTGGATTTATGTGAACATAGCTTTTCATTTTAATTTCATTTCAAATGAATAGGATTCTGATTGCTGGGTTCTATGGTAAGTGTATGTTAATCTTTTGCTGCATTATTTTGCATTTCTAATAGAAATATATGAGATGTAGAGGTGTTCCACATCCTCCCTACAACTTGAGATTGTCAGGCTTTTTCTTTTATTTTGTTTTTTAAAGATTTATTTAAATTCTAGTTAGCTGATGTATCGTGTAATATTGATTTCAGGAGTAAAATTTAGTGATTCATCACTTGCATACAACACCCAATGCTCAATACAACAAGTGCCCTCCTTAATACCCATCACACGTTTAGCCCATCCCCCCACCCACCTCCCCAGAAGCAATCCTCAGTTTGTTCTCTATAGTTAAGAGTTTCATATGATTTGCCTCTCTCTTTTTTCCCCCTCTCCCATATTCAACTGTTTTCTTTCTTAAATTCCACACATGAGTGAAATCATATGGTATTTGTCTTTCTCTGACTAACTTATTTCACTTAGCATAATGCACTATAGCTCCATCTATGTTGTTGCAAATAGCAAGATTTCTTTTTTTTCTTTTCTTTTTTCTCACAACCATGAGGTCATGTCCTGAGCTGAAATCAAGAGTCCTGTGCTTTACTGACTGAGCCACCCAGGCACCCAAGATTTCATTCTTTTTGATGGCTGAGTAATATTCCATTGTGTGTGTGTGTGTGTGTGTGTGTGTGTGTACACACATCGTTTTATCCATTTGTCAGTTGATAAACATTTGGGATCTTTCCATAATTTGCCTATTGTTGTTAATCCTACTGTAAACATCAGGGTGCATATTCCCCTTCAAATCAGTATTTTTGTGTCCTTTGGGTAAATACCTAGTAATACAATTGCTGAGTTACAGGGTATTTTTATTTTTAACTTTTTGAAGAAACTCCATACTGTTTTCCAGAGTGGTAGTACCAGTTTCCATTCCCACCAACAGAGTAAGAGAATTCCTTTTTCTCTGCATCCTCACCAACATCTGTTTTTTCCTGTGTTGTTAATTTTAGCCATTTTGACAGGTGTGAGGTGGTATTTCATCATAGTTTTGATTTGTATCTTCCTGATGAGTGAGTGATGAGTATCTTTTCATGTGTCTGTTAGCCATCTGGATGTCCTCTGTAGAAAAAAATGTCCATTCATGTTGTCTTCCCGTTTTTTAACTGGATAATTTGTGGGTTTTGGGGGGGATTGTTGACTTTGATAAGTTCTTTATAGACTTTAGATACTAATCTTTTATCAGATATCTCAGACTTTTTCTTTTCATTTCTTCTCTGAATCATCCTCATGGATGTGTAGTGGACTGTCATTGTGGGCTTTTTATTAATAAGTAATGATGTAAAACATCTTCCCATGTGCTTATCTGCTATCCCTGTTACTTCTTTTGTAAAGAATCTGTTAATTTTTTTGCCAGTTTTTTGGTTATGTTCTTTTTGTTGAATTTTGTGAATGATTTTTATATTTTGAATGTTAGTATTTTATCAGGCACATAATCTGCAGATATTTTGTCCTGTTTATTGTATTTTCATTTTCTGACTGTCTTTTAGAAGTCCAATACTCTATCCATTGTGCAACAGAGCCAGGCTGACAGTGTTTTTTAAAATGCAGTTGTTCTTAATTTTCATGAAGGCCAATTTACCTTTTTCCCCCTTCCTTTAACAAGTCATTCTCTTAACATCATAAGAAATCTTAGTTGAATATAAAGTTACAAATATACTCTCTGATGGTTTCTTCTAGTTATACTGTATTTTACTTTTAGATCTATAATCCATTGTATGTTTTTGTATAGGTTGTGTGAAGTATGGTTTGAAGTTAGTTTTTTGTATGAGCATATCCAGTTTTTCCAGTACCATTTGTCATAAAGATTATCTTTTCCCTTTTAAAATGTCCTCACATCTTGATTGAACATCAACTGACCAGATATGTGTGGGTTGACTTCTCTTCCGTTTATTTTTTTGTTCCTTGTATTATAATATTGTGCTCTATTTATCTGTCTTTTCACTGAAAACACCCTGTCGTGATAAGTACAGCTTTAAGGTGTCTTGAAATCAAGTAGTGTAGGTTCATCTGCACTTTTATCTTTGTTTTTCAAAGCTGTTTTGGTTATTCTCTTCCTTGGCATTTCCATATAAATTGTAAATAAAGTTTGTAGATTATAAAAAAATCCTGATATTTTGATAGTTGCATTAAATTTATAGATAATTTTTGGGAAGAATTGATATTTTAATAATATTATATATTGAAATCCAAGAATGATATATATTTGTAGATCTGGTTATTAAAGTTTTATTTATTTTACTTTCATCAGGTGTTTTGTAGTGTTAGTTTATAGGTCTTACACATATCTTGTAAAAAAAAAAAAAAGCCTAAGTATTTAATGATTTTACTGCTGTGTAAATAGAATTTCTCCTCAAAGTGCTATTTTTTATCATATAAACATGTTAATATATATAGAGACAGAGACCTTATATCCTGAAAACTTGTTAAATTCATTTATCAATTTTAATTCCTCTTTTGTAGATTAATTGAGATTTTCTATGGAAAAAATCATATCTGCTGTTTCATTTCTTTTTTTTCCAATCTGTATGCCATTTTGTATCTTTTCTTGCCTTATTGCACTGACCTCCAGCATGATCCTGAATAGAAATAGTGATTCTAGATATCCTTGTTTTCTTCCCAATGTTAAAGAAAAGCATTCAGTCTTTCATCATTAACTTAAATGTTAGCTGTGGAGCATTATAAATAGACTTTATCACATTGAGTAATAAATGGATATTAAATTTTTTTCTAGGACTACAACTTGTAATGAAGTCAAGCACATTTTTTCACACTTGATTATGCTTGACTGTGTTGTGATATCCTTGTCCTATCTGTTAAATTTGTCCATCTCTAATATTTATAGTGATGAGAATAGCCAAACTAATAAATTAATATTATTCATCACAAGAATAAAAATGAATATTATTTTCCTGGGATTTCAGTGTGTTAATATCTTATACTATATATTTTTTTAAAGTTTATTTATTTATTTTGAGAGAGAGAGGGAGAGAGAGAGAGAAAGAGTATGCAAGTGAGAGAGGGCAGTGAGAGAGAATCCCAAGTAGGCTCTGCACTGTCAGCACAGAGCCTGATGAGGGCCTTGAAACCATGAACTGTGAGATTATGACCTGAGCTGAAGCAAGAGCCATACACTTAACCAACTGAGCCATCCAGATGCTCCTCAGTGTGTTAATATCTTTAACAGAAGACTGTGCAATATTCATGGAAGTAGATAGGGCAAACTTGCATTTATTAGATATGATGATCTGATATCCAAGAGTTGGTTTTTTTTTTCACCATGTCTACATTTCAATTTTAAAATATTGTTCTTCTTTCACTTAAGAGTGCACTTATAATTGCAAAGACTCCTGGGTCTACATGTAATTGTTTTTTCACAATATGCCATAAACTACTTGTTTCTCAATTTTCCAGTTTTATTGTTAGATCTCTTATATGTCGATAGTCACATTTCAATTACATTTTGGTTGTCTCTTGCTGGTCATCATGGGTCCAATCCCTTGCTAACATTTTGATTGGTGATTCATTTTATTTCCTAAATAGATGTTGACCTTATCTTCTCTTTTCTATAATTGATTTAGACATTTATAATCTTTAGTATCGACAATGACAGTAGCCTCTTAGTAGTTATGAATCTTGATTCCCTCATATCTGTCATGAATGTGAATATATATATATATATATATATAATTATATATATATATATATATATAATTATATATATATAACCAAATGTGAATATATATATATAATTATATATATATAACCAAAATGTAAAAATATCACTAATGAACTCTGTCACAAGAACACTAGCAAACTCATTAGCATGATTTACAAAGTCTTTCATAATCTGACCCTTGTCTACTTATCTGGCTGTGACTTCCATTTTATATGCCTACTTTATATTCCATATTCTGGACAAATTGAATAACTTATAGTGTTTTATACATAGTATAGTGTTTCTCACTTCTATGTCATTATTCTTGGTTTGGAATATCTTCCACAAATGAGTTCCCACAGCCTGATTTTTTTTACTCTTTATTTATTTGTGCACATCGTTTAAAACAAATATTACCTTATCCTTGTTAGCACTCCATGCATAGCTTTATTATGCCACCACATCATATTAAAAAAATTAAATAATCATTTGTTACACCACACTGAAGTTTCTTTGAGAGTTACGCTTTATCCTATCTACCTTGTATTATCAATGCATAGACATATTGTTAGCCCATAATCAGCTTTTAATAAGGTTTTGGTGTTTCATAAATACTCATGATTTTCTTCCAGTTTTTAAAGATAGTTTCCCTTGAATTATTAGAACTATAGATTAGGAAGGAGAAAAATGTATTTTCTGAGTCTCAAAATATTCTGAAAAAAATCAACAATATATTTTCCTTCCATGTTAGCTTCTTTTTTTTTAGAAATCGAAATTGAAAATACCATCTACATGGGCCACAAGATAGGTTTGATTTTGAGGCAAGTAAAATTTCTTAAAAATTAGTTATTTTTCTTTATCCTGTGTTGTTGAATGCCTGGAATTTTCTTTTATTTTGTTTGCTCTGAATCACCTGTTGAGCTTATTTAAACCCGTTAACTTCAAAGTTATGTCAGCTTTGCATCAACTGATAAAAGTATAAAAGAAAATGAAAATGTAGTCACCAGACTTCAGCTAACATTCTCTGGACAAAATGGACTTTAGGAATTCTAGCCGGTTTGTCTGTTCCTTAAGAGAAACTCAAGGATGTAATTTATTTTCAAAGTAAAACATTACTAAGTTTTAACTGAATGACAATTAGTGGCACGTGCTTAAAAAAGAACACGACATCCACCTTGTCCACTGGGTCCCCATTGGTCATGTAGCACATGGAGACCTCTGTGGCATTTACCTAGCACATTTTGATCCTGGCTTCTCATAGCTGATGCAAAATGCAGATGTAGAGTTCTGCTGTGCTTATAAATTAGCTAGCAGATCTTTATTGTTTTCATTAGCTTTGACTAATTGCTGTGAACTAGAAAATGTTTTCAATCCTGGAGAAATTAGCTCTTTCTTTCTGAATGTCTGAAATCATTCCTTTAATTAATCTTATTTGTATTTACAATTTTATTTATTCCTACCTCATTTAAAACCTTAGCTATCCAATATTTTAAATAGAAGAAAAAACATTTTAAAAGTTTGGGTAGAGGGTGTTGTGATATTTTGTATTTTACTGATCATTATGTATCAATTATCTTTTGCATTGTTTTTAAATTTACATATGTAAGTGTTCTATAAGAATTTATACTAAGATTAATGCAAATTTTTGCTAAATATATTATTATCCATGACAAAGACTATATTATCAGGAACAAAGTTTTTTGTTTTTGTTTTTTTAATTTTATTTTAGAGAGTGTGAGCAAGTTGAGGAGAGGGGCAGAGGAAAGAGAAAGAGAATCTTAAGCAGGCTCCATGCTCAATGCAGAGCCTGAGGCAGGGCTCAACTTCATGACCATGAGATCATGACCTGAGACAAAATCAAGAGTCAGATGCTCCAAACCAGCTGAGCCACCCAGGAGCCCCAGGAACAAAGATGCTTAAAGAATTTATCATCATGGGATATATAAAAATATGTGTTGTTATGCTTTCTTGTTTAAGTGTATTCCTTTGATGTAACAATTACACTGTGCATGATTCTTACCTTTTTGATTCTTTGCGTACTCATCTGTGCCCTGTCGAATGTGACCCCTACAATGCAGGGCACTCTTTCCCCAGAGTCAACACATTATCTCAATTTCCTCTGACCCATACTTCCCCCTTCTTGGAGAGAACGAATACCAGAAATCCCAATACCCATAGATTCACAAGCTTCATATTTGTTCCTAACATCTTGTAGCTTCTGTGTTTGCATCTATATTGATGAAAGACTAAGAAAAAGAGAAACAGAGAGAGAGAGATTTGAAAGAAAGATTTTTCATTTTTAGATTCCTAGTTCCAATAACTGCCTTGGAATTAAATTACAGAGAATGAGCCATAATATAAGTTTAGCCACCACAATGGCTCTCTGAGGACTCTATTCACTAATAACATATGCTCATTTGTGTGCATTTTCAAGCAGCTTGCTTAAAAGGGCCTCATGACCCACAACTTCTTAGGAAATTATAGGCCAGTAATAGCCTCACCTAAGGGATTACTTGCTATGTAATGATTTTTGCAACCATATTTGGGACATCACAAAAGAAGGAAAATGGGAAATGATTAGTGAAGAAGAGAGAAAAGTGGAATAAGGTGCAGCAAAATTGTGCAAATTAAAATTTCCACTGTACATCAAACATTTCAGGGGAACAAAGTTTAAAATGAAACTTTTGGGGGAGAACCAACTTTTGAAATTTATTTATAATAATTTACAAGCCTGCAAAGTTTAAGTGTACACTGTTTATCTTAAAAACAACAATAGGGGACACTTTTCTGGCTTAGTTGGTAAAGCACATGACTCTCGATCTTGGGGTCATAACTTGGAGTCCCATGTTGGGTGTGGAGCCCTACTGAAAAACAAACAAAAATGAAAACAAAAATAAAAAAAATTCATATGACAGCAACAGAATTATGTATTTAGTCTATAAAAGTCACATAATATATCAGAATCAGGGATCTTTTCCAGATCTAATCTGATGCATACATGAATTCAAACTGAAAATATTTACTTTTACTCTTTTTTTTTTTTTTTGCCACTAGTTGCTGAATAGCTTCTAAGATTGATGCTTTTGGTTATTGAGTGGACAATTCTAAGCCTGAAAGCAACAAGCAGGTGATATTTCATTCTGCCAAAATCCAGAGCTAGGTATCAGTATAAATAATTTCTAACTTTGGGAACACTAAGAGAATATTTCTCTCCTCTGCATACTAAAGGTGACTTTCATGGAAAACAGAGCTTAAGATTAGGTTTTACTGATCATATGGTACATTGAGTCAGTGAAGGGTGGTCAGAATTTAGGAGTGAGTGTTCTTCAGGTAAACACATAAAAAATGGGCAAAATAGGCAGCTGAGAGCAGGACAGAGAGAACACAATGTGTCATCAGAGAAATAGCACCTAGAGAGAAACACAAGTGTCAAAAAAATGTCAAAAGATGTGGTGCTGATTAGAAAGTCTACTAATGTTGGAAGATGAAGCTAACAAATATATTAGGGACATGTCATGTACAAAATTGCTTGTAATTATAATTAAAGTTCAGGGTATTTACCATTTCATTCCAATGCTTAAAATTTTTTGGTGACTCCCCATGTCTCATTTGGTTAATAAATATTTTTTGAGTGAGTATTATGTGCCAGGTACAGTACTGGTGCAGGTGCAAGCAAAATAGAAAGAACTGAGTGCTATAATAGTATATAAGTGGAAACTCCTAGTGTAAGTATATGGGAAGGATATTCATTTCCTATTGTTTTGTAAAAATGACCACAAATTTAGTAGCTTAAGGTAAAAAAATTATGATTTCACTTTATGTGGGGCAGGCATTCGGACACAGGTTAACTGGGTTCTCTGCTCAGGATCTTATAAGACTGAAATCAAGATGTCCAAGAATACAGCTCTGTATTCTCATTTAGAGCTCAGGGTTTTTGTTGTTGCTGATTGATTGATTGATTGATTGATTGATTTCCAAGTCTACCCAGATTGCTGATAGAATTTAGTTTCTCAGGGCTGTAAGACTTAGATTCCCTGTGATTCCTTGAAAATGAAGTTCATAATATGACTGCTTTCTTCCAAGTCAAGCAGAGCACATTCTGACACTTCATCTGTTTTTAAGGGCTCATCTGGATAAGTCAATCTCATCCAAGATAGTATCCCCTTGGATTAACTCAAGGTCAACTGATTAGTAACCTAATCGTTGAGTGGACCCCATTATATTCATAGTTCTTATACACATTAAGGGAATGGAGATTGTATAGAGTATTGTTCATTGTGGATCATCTTTGGATTCTCCATATCACAGTGAGGATTTCCTGAGGAAGCGATATGCAACCTGAGACCTAAAAGATAGGTTAGAGATCTATAGACAAAGAATGAGAATAGATTCGTCATAGCCTGAAGAACCACCATGTGCACAGCCTGAAAGTTAAAGAGAACATAGAGAGCCTAAGAAGCTTAAAGAAGCTCAACCTAGCTTTGGAAAAGAAATCTACATAGAATAACAGAGTTTACAAAACCATGCATGATCTAGCACCATATTGCATCTCCTGCCTCAGTTATCACAACTTTCAGGCTTAAATTCTGTCCCTTGAGCTACACAGAGTGGTCTTTTTTTTTTTTTTTTTTTTGGATGCATTTATACTAAGCTTCCTTTAGTTGTGCAAAGCACAAGGCTCTCCCTTATGTCACAGTTCTAATATGACTTTAATGGAAGAGTAACCTGAGATAAGAAGTATAAATAGGAATTATCCTGACCAAATGACGAACCTCCAAATACAGGTTAGCTGCCTTTTATCACACTGTAATGGTATGTAATATCCATCACATATCACACTTATTGCAACTGTGCATTTTGTTTTTCCCTAGCAAATGTAAGATTAGTATTCACTGCTATAACCTTATTGCCTAGCTCAATTAAACCAAGTAAGTGATGCAGACTGAGGATGGTGATGATGGTGATGATAACAAAGACAACAGTGGTGATAAAAGGAATGAGAGCAGAATGAACAACACACTTTTTTTAAAAAAGGATCAAATTATTTAGCATAAGACACCATACAAATATTTGTTGACTCAGTTAAGTCCTTTCAACAATAATTTGGGTCAAGAGCAAAGCTCAGTCACAATACTTCTGGTCATCAAAAACAGCTGTGTTTGATTTCTGTCTATGCCCAGAGCTGAGGGAAGAGTTATGCCTGGATAAATTCTAAAGTTGGAGGTCGGTTATGTTTGGAATGTATTTAAATAAGCAAAATGGTTTATTTTTCCCCATTGATTTGCATTTAACCAATATCGTGCATAGGTCTTTTGTTAAAAGCAGCTAGAAGGCTAGAATTCTACTGAGAATTCTACTGTGCTTATACCTTGAAGTTGTAAGTACAAGCACAATTCAGAACTTAGCGTGTGCTCCCTTCCCAGACTAGTAAGCTTTACTTTTGGCCTTGGTAGTCAATGAATAAGAGTCAAGTTTCCATTTTTGGTAATGGGTTGGCAACATTGCACTGATTGAGTTAATAAAAGAATATTTAAGAAAAAAAAAAGAAAAAAAAAGAAAAAAAAAAGAATATTTAAGAAAGTCTTCAAATAGAGATTGCTCCCCTAGGAGCAATTATTACTTTTTTTTTCCTAACGCCCACAAAGTTAAAATAATTCTATCAGTCAAAATGTTTTGTGATTAGGCTTAGAGGCTGTAATAGAGGGGGAAACAGAACCAGCCCTCTGTCATCCAATAAGCACTTGTTCTATAACCATGGCTAATGCAGTGTATTCAAAGACAGGTATAAATGACATCACATGAAAAGAATACATTGATAGTAATTGTTTTAAGTTCTTGACATGATAATGTTTTCTCAAACATTTCATAATCAACATTTGTATGACTGAAGGCATATATTTAGTCATGTAACACTGACATATCAATAGCTATTGCAAGAAAGAGGAGCTGTTGGATATTTAAAAATATTTTCCTATATTTTCAATTGTATTGGTTTCCTAGGGCTGCCATAATATATAATTGCCAACTGGGTGGCTTAAAATGACAGAAATTTAATTTTCTCACACATTTGGATGGTAGAAGTCCAAAATTAAAGTGTCTGTAGGTCTATATGCCCTCTAAAGTCTCTAGAGGAGAATCTTTGCTTGCTACTTCCAAATTTCTATTGGCTCCAGGTTGACCTTGCTATTCCTGGTCTTGTAGCAGCATCATTCCAATCTTCTCTATCTCTGCCATCACAGGGACTTCTTTTCCTCTGTACACCCTCAAATAGCTTTCTTATACAGATAGCAGTTGTTGAACTTAGGGTTTTCCCTACCCACTATGACTTCATCTTAGCTAATTATATCTTCAAAGACTCTTTTCCAAAATAAGGTCACATTCTGGGGTTCTAGGGCGACATGAATTTTGGAGGAATGTTATTTAACCCCATACATCAATATTGAAGTTGTCATTTTTCTTCTCGGAGGCAGTATAAATTTTAATTTTCTTTATATTTAGTTGTCATTTTAGTATTTTGCTATTTTTTTCTATTTGTAATACGTGGCATTTTTTTCCATTATATTTTTTGTGTCTGTATTTAACTTGCATATAGTTAATATATATCCATTCACTTTTAATTTGAAGAGTTTATTATGTTTACACAATAGCTGTATTGCATATAATTATACAATATTACTTGTAAATAATATTAAATTTTCTTCTGTTTTTCACACTTTCAGCTTTTCAAATAATTTTATTGAATTATAATTGACATGTAAAAAGCTCCACATATTTAATGTATACAACTCAGTGAGTTTGGGAATAAATATGCACCTGTGAAAACATCACCATTCTCAAGGCCATAGACATATCCATTACCTCTCCCAAAGTTTCCTCCTTCCTTTTTAATATAATTATTGTTATTCTTTTGTGTGTTAAGAACACTTAATATACAATCTATACTCTTTTTTTTAAAGGTTTATTTATTTATTTTGAGACAGAGAGAGAGAAAAAGAAAGAGGCAGACAAAGGAGAGAGAGAATCTCAAGCAGACTCCACGCTGTCAGTACAGAGCCCTACTTGGGGCTAGATTTGACAAATCATGTGATCATGACCTGAGCAAAATCAAAAGTTGGTCACTTGACTGACTGAGCCACCCAGGGGCCCCTAAGATCTATACTCTCAGCAAAAAAAAAAAAAAAAAAAAAAAAAAAAAAAAAAAAGTTAGGTATGCAGTATTTGTTAGCTATAGACACTAGGTGATAGAGTAGATTTCCAGAACTTATTTAGCTTACCTAACTGAAACTTTGTACTCTTTGACTATTACCTCCCCATTTCCCCCTTCTTCACTAGCCTCTGACAACCAACATTCCACTCTCTGCTTCTGTGAGTTTGCTATGTAGATTAACATATAAATGAAATCAAAAAGTATTTTTCTTTCTCTGACTTACTTCACTTAACATATGTTCTGCAGGTCCATCTATGTTTTTTCAAGTGGCAGTATTTGCTTCTTTTTTTTTTTTTTAAGGCTGAATAATATTGTATTTATATGTATATACTACATTTTATTTATCCATTCATCCATCAGTATATATTTAGGATGCTTCCAGATCTTGGCTATTGTGAGTGATCCTACAATGAACACAGAAGCACAGGTATCTCTCCAAGATCCTGATTTCAATTCTTTTGGGTATATACCCATAAGTGGGATTTGGGTCATATGGTAGTTGTTTGTTATGATGGCTGTACCAATTTACATTCCCATATAGTGTACAGATTTCCTTTTTCTCCACATTGTCACTAACACTTCTTATCTTTTGCATGTGTGTTTTTTTTAATAATAGCCATTCTAACAGAGGGGAGATAATGTCTTCTTATTTTTGATTTGCATTTCCCTGATGATTAGTGATATGGAGCCTTTCCTTATAAACCTACTTGACATTTGTATGTCTTCTTTGGAGAAATGCTTGTTCATGTCCTTTTTCATTTTTACTGGGTTATTTGGTGTTTTGCTATTGAGTTGTAAGAGATCCTTATACATTTTAGATATTAACTCCTTATCAGATATATGGTTTACAAATATTTTCTTTGGTTTCATAGGTTTTCTTTTCATATTATTTCCCTTACTGTGCAGAAGCTTTTTAGTTTAATATAATCCACTTATTTCACTTGTTTTGCCTATGCTTTTGGTGTTATATCCAAAAATTCATTGCCAAGACCATTGTTTACAGTTTCAGGTCTTATGCTTAAGTTTTTAATCCATTTTCAGTTGATATACATACATGTAAATATCCTCAAAGTTACTTTTATTTTTGGTTATGTTATTTACAAATAAAGTATAAATATGAGAGTTTTCACAATGCTTTCAATAAATTTGCTATATGTACTTATAATTTTTAAAAAAAATATTGCTGAAATTGTTCTATTCCTTTAATAATTCCATTGCTTTTGAGACCAATTTTCTGTCACATCATGGAATTTTATAAGAGTAAAAGTCTGGCCATTGTGATGGCCTGCCATTTTATAACAATAGGAAATTAATATTCAGAATAATGTATATTTATTAATGACAATATGGCTTGTGATTGATAGCAATGATATGGTACCAAAGAGCCTAATTTCTAATTTATTGTAAAATTGCTTTCATTAATCTAGACCGAAAATCCAAAGCATTTATGTAGCAATTGTTTGCTACTCAGTTTCATGTTTAACATCCTCTTAATGAGTTTATGTAATGCATATATATAATATCTAGCAATGGCCAAAAGCATGTGCTAGATTGCTTTTATTCAGGCATATCTAAAAAAATAGAAATTATTTATTGAAGAAGAAAAAAAAGGCTTTCTCCTCCTCAGGAACATTAAATAAATTGGCACTTTCAAATCCTAATAAATGCTTATTAGATTGCATTGAATATCCTCCTATATATTACATGGTTGTTTGTCAATAAATGCATGTAGAAATGTTAAAAAAAATAATTGAGATTTTAGTAAAATTATATTCCGTCTTAGCTGTGCTTCTAAATAAGGGGTAAATACTACAAGTGAGATTCAGAATTACTTCCAAGGGGACAAGGAATCTTCTTAATGGTTACTAAAATTTCATGCTTTTACAACTAATATGCATACCTGCAGATAACATTTGCAATCTCTTTTTGACCATATTTGGTAAACTAGAGCAATTCCAGTTACTATCTTTGCAATTTGCAAAGGCCATTGCTACATTTTATGCCTATTATTTTAATTCACTTGTGTTTTAAAACCACATTAAGTTTACAACAAAGATAATATGTTTTTATGCCCTTTAAATTTAATAAAATTTACTTAGCTATGAGTATTTACTTTAGAGACATTTGTATTGGTAGTTTGGCCATTGGTAGCACCTACTTTGAAAAGCAAGATCTGCTGTATGAGTTAGGTAAACCCAGAACTATATTATAGTAACTTTTAGGATCTGCCTGAAGGACATCTGTAGGCAGAAGTAGTATTGTTAAATATCTATACCTGAGTCTTAATTTGGTGTCTTGTTTTTTAAATAATAATCTCTTCACAGAGATTTTGGAAGTACAGAGTGTCTATTCTCATGTTTCTTGCCAAAATTTACAATTTCATACTTTTTATCTAAACATCATCAAAAATCTGAGTGTGAAAATAAAGATTTAAAAAGGATTGTCTGAAGGGCATGGTTTTAGGTATTCTGCTATACCTTGGTGTTATTAACCTAGAATCCATGGCGTTTACCATGTACATAAATGTGCTTGCAATTCTTCAAGTCCTTAGATTATATATATTATAAACACTGTTGGTAACCCCGTACGCCAAATAATGTGAACAACTTCAAGGGAAGTGTATATAACTTTAATTAATTAATTAATTAATTAATTAATTAATTTACATTTTAGAGAGAGAGACTGTGTGAGTGGGGAAGAGGGACAGAGGGAGAATCTCATGCAGGCTCCACACTCAGTGCAGAGCCTGATGCAAGGCTAGATCCCACAACCCTTGGGTCATGACCTCAGCCAAAATCAAAAGAGTAGGACATGCAACCAGCTGAGCCAGCCAGGCACTCCTTTTTTAAATTAATTATTTAATGAATTAATTAAATTTATTTATAGAGTTATTTATTCATTTATTTTATTTTTATTTTAGAGAAAGTGTATATAACTTTAATTGGATCATTGTCTAAAAAATTATCAGTCATTATTTTCATGCTAAGGATTCCTAAATTTCTGTATCTCTTGCCTAGATCTTTACAGTATGACTTACTAATGGTTCACTTGAAAATTTGTAAATAAAATATGATTATAGACCAACACTTCCTTATATTCACATTAGAACCACTTGGGTGATTTTTTAAAATAATGTATCATCATGTTTTAGCTTTAGTGTTTGAATTAGAGAAGTGGGATTAAAACTAGTTATCTGTGTGTAAAAAGCCTGCTGGAAAACACTGCTTTATGCCATGGATATAGCAGAAAAGTATGACATTGTCAAGATTTAGAACAGAAACAACTCATCCTGACTCACTCATTCTATCATTAAGTAGTATCCATTGAGCCTCATGTTGTACATGTAATGAAATTTCAATATTAAACTCCCTGTGTTCTCCCTTAAACCTCCTCATGAGCAATCTAGTTCAAAGCCTTCTCTAGGAAGCTTGAAACCACAGAATGGAAAGTCAATTTACCTTCTCTTCAGTTCAATATAAATAGAAACAGGGCAGAATTAGAAGGTTCTAAGTGTTCCACTGTGCAAGCAGTATTGTTTTAATTTCATAGTATGAATTAGAAAACTGAGTGACTTTCATGGAAAAATGATAAAGGAAATAGGAACTGGATATAATATATCTATTAAGAAACATAAATGCATATATATGCTATATATATACATATATATGCTATGTATATGTTTTTAGAACTTGTTTGTGTTTATAAGAAAATAGAAAATATTGCTCTATTACCTTCTGTATAAGCTTACCTTCATAAGCCTCTTCTACTAGAATGACCTCCCATTCACTCATTCTATGGCATATAGATTTCTAACTCTTCCCTGAATCAGAATTCTGGGCATAAAGTGCAGGAATCCCCATTTTTCAGTAAGTACTTCAGATAAATTCTTGTTCTCATTCACAATGTGAGTACCACTGTCCATTTGAGCATACAGTGTTCATTTTCTTGAAAACCATATAGAGTTGATGAAAACCATTATCATGATAGTTTTCACAGACATAATGTGAGCAATGCATATTCTGAAAATTTTCATTTTTAGGTGGTACATAAAGAGGCCATTTATCTAAGACTGGTTTAAACCAGTCTAATGGACTAAAGTCACATGCTCATTGGCTACTCATTCATATTCTAAGTTTTGTATGCTTGATTCTTGAAAAGAAGAATATTTATATTTTTTTCATAAGCAGTGTCCATGTCATAGGTTTATTTTTTTATTATTTTTTAAATGTTTTATTTATTTTTGAGAGACAGAGTGTGAGGAGGGGAGGGGCTGAGAGAGAGAGAGGGAGACACAGAATCCTAAGCAGGCTCCAGGCTCAGAGCTGCCAGCACAGAGCCCGATGCGGGGCCTGAACTCATGAGCCGTGAGATCATGACCTGAGCCGAAGTCAGATGCTTAACCAACTGAGCCACCCAAGCACCCTTCCATGTCATAGGTTTATAAAATAATCAGCAATGTTATTTATTGAGAAAAAATGTCATTTGATTATATCAAAGATAAAAGTCAGTAATACAAACATTAAAGTATGTATACTAAAGCCTCGAAGAGTTAAGGATTTTATTTAAGAGAACTTTCTTTAGTAGCTATTTTTCTTCTGAGTTAATTTGTACAAATGAGCTTTACTTTTTTTTTTTAATTGTAATATGAAAATAAAAGTTGATGTGTTGACATTTCACTTCTCATGAGTGGGATCATTTACATCCCAACTCATATTTCCATATATTTTTCTATAACATGAGAATGATAATTATTTACCAATTATTTATATCTTTGGAAATGAGGACAATTTGCAAACTAATTGTTTTTAACTTTGTCTTGTCAGTGATCTTCCATCTCCAAGAAAGAATTTTGGTTTATTTGTGAAATTTTAAGTTACATTAGGAATAAGCACTGTGTTTGTTTTTGTTAGTTTTATTTAGTTTGTATGCTTCAAAATGATATCTACGAGGGGCACCTGGGTGGCTCAGTTGGCTAAACATCCAGCTTCAGCTCAGGTCATGATCTCAAGGTTCTTGAATTCAAGCCCTGCATCATGCCCTGTGGTGACAGTACAGAGTCTGCTTGGGATTCTCTCTTTCTCCCTCCCTCTGTGCCTCTCCCTGACTCATGCTTTCTCTCCCTCTCAAAATAAATAGATAAAGTTTTAAATTTTTTTAAAAAAATAAAAAAAATGATATCTACTTATTCTAAAATATTTATGCATACAGAAAAGTGCAAAGACAACAATAAGAACAACAAACCCCTAAAAATCCCTCCACTACAAAATAAGTCTTTATCACAGCAAAGTGTGTTCTGGATAAATGGCAGGAGCCCATGTTGATAACGCTCTCTTTCCTCTCGGAAATTACAATTGCTCAGGGAACCTTCTTGCAGGGCCTGAGGGATTGTTTGAATGTAAAATTTTTTCTTGAGCTTCAGATGAGAGTGCAGGTGGAAGAGTGATTTTCTGGTGCCAGGAGGTCTACGACTATGGAATGAGCTGTAGAGGAGAGGACCTGCCTCTCTCGGAAGTTCAGAGCTTACAGATCACAGTTTCCTGAAAGAGCAAGGATTGCTGCACTGTGACATGACAGCTGAAGGACCTTTAGATCTATACAGGCCATCCAATTGTGTCAACTCCCATAGTACTGGAAGGGGCTGCTGTGATGGATGAAATTTCTTTTAATGTCTTTAATGTAAAAAAATGTACACTCCCACAGAAAGTGTTAGGAGAGTTCCTGGGAACCATGCGCACACCAATCCATGTTAATATAAAACTTGATAATTTTGCTGATCTGACCCATGCATATGATCTCACATTGTAAGCTTAGTTTGCATTTTTCAGATTACTCATGAGCTTTTATTTGAATTGTTGTCTCTAAGATCTACATATTTTGACTTTCTTTTACCCTGTCTTTGGTGAATGCTGACTTGAAAAAGGCAATAGAATACAAATAGGGCAAGCATGTCTGACAGGTATTCAACATCAGGCCAAGCTCTGTGTCATTCAGAGCAGCCAAGCAAACACATGCTATTGAAATCAACAGTCAGGTAATGCTCTCGTTTTTCTCTTCCTGGGCCTTGAAGTACATTATTTGTTCTTTTCTGCTCTGATCTGTGCCTCAGGAAGTTGATGATACGTACTATCTTGCATCATCTGGCCCCTCTAACTCTCTGTTTCAGTTTAGGTTTGGCCAAAGAAATTTCTGGGAGCAGCTAGAGGAATGGGAATACTCTTCTCAATCTCCCTCCCTCTTTAGCTCTTGGCAAGGGAGTAGCTTCTTAGCTGCTAGTCTCTGGGTGCTTTACCAGTCTTGGTGAGTCCCTTGACCCCATCTCAAACCCTATAAGCAATCCATCCATTAAACTTTCTCTAATTACCACTCCAAGAACACATTTATGTTCTGCTGGACTCTATCAGATAGAGGCAGTCATGACAGATTTCTCAGAAAATATTTGATAGAATTTTACTTTTGAATGGTACCAAAATCTGAAAAGCAGTGAATTCCTTCCTGATATAGGTCGTTGGTATAGCGACTAAAAACTGGTTTCGGGGGGTGGGGGGGAGAACAATGCATCTTTTCTAAAGGAAGCCATTGTTTTCTTCAGTTTTATAAATCATCACTATCTCTCAGGTCTCCATTGTTGACTTGTAAGGGCAATCATTAGAAATTATTTTTTTCTACCTTTGGACTTGGGCAATCATCTATCTGATACATATTATCAATAGAATACATTAGCTACCTATTTAATATCTCAGGAAAGATGCAGAATGATTCTGAATACAGATTGGGTACAGAATGAAGTAGAAATTGTGGTTCTGAGCTCAAATAGGGATTTCCAAAATAAATGAGGTAAAATATTAAGTAAGCTATAGTTGCTAATGGAGACATCTAATAAGCTGTATGCAAGAAAATGCACCCAAGTGTACACATTTTACCATTAAACTTTCACAATAACCTTAGAAGTTATTAATATCTCCATTTCACTAATAAGCAAGATGTGCCTTGGAAATTTTTTTAATGTACAGTCAGTCAACATGTGGCAAAGCTGAAGTTTAAATTCACTTTAGTCTGACTTATATACTATCAGGTATTGTGAAAATTTATGCTATTTTCCTTGGTGTCAAAAATAAAGTCTAAGGAATCACCCTTCAACAGTAATAACTTTTAAAATTCACTCTACAATTCTCAAATCTCCCTTTATTTTTCAGTTTTGATTAGAAAATATTAAATGTTTCAGTTGTCTCTTGCTATACAATTAACTACCACAAACTTTAATGGTTTAAAATAAATGTTCTAGGGGCACCCGGGTGACTCAGTTGGTTAAGAGTCCAACTCTTGATCTCAACTCAGGTCACGATCTCGTGGCTCATGTGTTCGAGCCCCACGTCAGGCTCTGCGCTAGCAGGGTGGAGCCTGCTTGGAATTCTGTCTCTCCCTCTCTCTGCTCCTCTCTCCTTCTCTCTCTCTCTCTCTCTCAAAATAAATAAATCAACTTAAAAAAAGTAAAACAAACATTCTATTTTTCTCATGATTTTATCGTACTAGAAATGGGAAAGGCTCAGCTGGGTGGTTAGATTCCAATCCATGTGATGTCATCTGGGACAGTTGGAGTTGGAGGATGCACTTTTAAAATGACCTTTTCACTTATATATCTGGCATCTCAGTGCTTCTTGTCTTTCCCTCAAAATAACTCTTCACAGATAATAGTCTTAGGGTATTCATGCTTCTTCTATGGTGGCCTCTAATAGACCAAACTATAAACTACTGATACGCTTACAGTTATGCTCAGAACTGGCAGTGGCACTTCTACCATGCATTATTGACCAAAACAATGATAGGCCAGCCCAGATCCATGGGAAGAGAAAATAAATTTTACCTCTCAATGGAAAGAGTGCCAAATAAATTATGGCCATATTTAATCTGTCATTTTTTAAGCTGGCATCTTTAATTTTAACTATGTCTGTAATGCTTAACCCTATTCAGGTATTGTGATTAAACTTGTAGTTTTGTCATATTAAATTCCTCATAGTCTTGTTAAGGAAACATTTAAAAAAGTCTTTAACAACTTTTTTCACATTGCTGCTTACCTTAAATCACTATTTTTTTTTTAACGTTTATTTATTTTTGAGACAGAGAGAGACAGAGCATGAATGGGGGAGGGTCAGAGAGAGGGAGACACAGAATCTGAAACAGGCTCCGGGCTCTGAGCTGTCAGCACAGGGGCCCGATGCCCCTGGGCCTCGAACTCAGACCGCGAGATCGTGACCTGAGCCGAAGTCGGCGCTCAACCGACTGAGCCACCCAGGCGCCCCTACCTTAAATCACTATTGTGGCACTGCTGGTATTTCCAGCAAATATTCAATGTGATAACTATTATGATTTTTAGTTTTATATTCAGGAAGCACAGACTCTGAAATTACACAGTTTGTAATTGGAAGAATCAGAAGGGATTTGATAGCAGTTTTGTCTGATCTAACACTTGTCCTTATTTTCTCTAAGAATGCCTAATCACTTTCCTGGGAAGATAATACCAGCAATATGCAAACTTCAAGGTAGTTTTAATTTATTTTATTTTAGTTTGCTCTGTACTTGAGCTCTTAAAAGAATCTGCTTTTTTTTCTTTCACTTTGTGTATTTTTATGTATTTTGTAAGAATATCCATTTTGTAACTGTGTCCGTGGAGGCCCTGCAGGAAGCACACACCAAGATGACATTAGATATGTAAGAGATAAGATATACTGGGGGAATATCTATACAGAAAATGGGGAAGGATCAAGAAGGTAGGGATTGCCTTAATAACACAGTTAAGGAACTTAAGAAAGAAAAGGAAAAAGGATTGGATGTGAGAAATCTTGAGTCAACAATAACATCCTGAGAAAGTTAGCTATGGTAGTGGGGAACATCCAAACAAAGGTTAGCCACTGGAGGAGTTCCATGTTGGGCAGGAATTAGCCAGCTCTAATACCCCCTACCATCCTTCATAATTGGCTAGAGGTAGCGTGGGGGAGGTGTAGCCTCATTATAAGCCCTATGGTGGGCCAAAAGGGAGGCAGATAGAAACTCTCATAAAAATGTTTCCTGTAGCTGGTTCTCTTAAATAAGACCTGAGCAGTGTGTGTCCATGGTCATCAGGGTCCTTCCCTTGCTCCACATAGATCCACAGTTTTATGTGTTTTGGGGAAACAACTCCTTCATTTTCATGGATCTTTCTTTTGGAAGGGAATCTTCAAGAAAGACATAAGTGGAATGAACCACACCCGCCATCACTGCATTTGGTCTCATGACTGTAACTGGTATTAGACTCCCCATTCTCCTCTGCCTATTCTATATTCCTCTTAACCTTTTCTATCACTTTGTCAGGGAATAGAGGTCTCCCTGGTGGCAAACCCAAATCTTCATTCCTCAGGGGTCAGAATGTGTGGTAATCATTCCTCAGGGATCTGGCCACATAGTAATCACAATTTCTCAGACCAAGCTGCTGCACATATTTATTCACAGTTACATAAATGTAAAATTGTCAAGCAAATCCAAAAAGTTACTCAAGTTGATCACTTGAATTCTAGTTTTATTACATTATGTAATTATATAAAGGCTTCCTCATCTCATTCTGTTAACCAAGATCATTCATCCTGTCAAGATAGTAAACCCTTTTTTCATCTGAAGTTCAATGGGGCTCTTGCTGTGCCCTGACAGGAGTATACCCTCCTGGGGGCTAGGACCTCTAATTCTGCAGAACCAAGATTTGCAAGGACAAGTACCTCAACAGATTATTGGAAATGATGGTAAATTGAGCCACTCCTGCTTCCACTCTTAGATACCACAGCACTATGTATTCTTCTTATTGGGACATAGAGGTCTCTGATTTAATGCACATACATAATCCTGAAGTATGGCTCCCAATCTTTGCAGTGATGGGTCTGCTTCCAAGGGGAAACTTTTGCTGTGCTCTCAGCAGGCTGCCATTTTGTTCTGCAGCTCCTGGATAGTACTGTGCTTGACATGACCAGTTTGGCCCATGGTTGTAGTGTCATTCCCTCAACTCCTTCACTGTGAAGTGAGTCCCCTTTGTAAATGTTATATTTTGTGAAATTCTACACCTGTGAACCAGGCAATTCTTTAAGACCTAAAGAGTCATGTTGACTGAGGTTCCAAAAGCAAGAAAAACAAACTCATACCCAGAATAGGTGTCTATGCCTGTAAGAAAAAACTGATTGTCCTTATAGATAAGAAAGGAGACCAATGTATTTGACTTGTATCTCATTGTCTGTTTTTTGTTTCCTCAAGATTATTACCATTTTATTGGCTTGGCACTGGTTTCCATTGCTGGCATGTGAGGTATTCAATAGTAACAATAATTAGCTAGGCATTCATTATGTTCATGAGCCCATTGTGCAAATTTCAGCATGACCAATGCGGAAGGCTGGCTAATGCCAACTAGGTTAGTCATTTTGCCTAGTTAGTGTTCAGTGCCTATTATTTGGAAAGTGCTTTCTAGTGGTCATGACATTGGCAGTCTAACATATCACACAGTGTTTGGGCCAAGGCTATACTATACGTGGTGAACGTGTTGCCTCCAGAACCCAAAAATACCTATAAAGCACTGAGCTTCTGTATTTGTGGCAGAGAATGCTAAATGCACTAGTTTGTGTTTTACTGTGGGACAGATATCCCATCACACCCCTGATAACTGGACTCTTAAATTCAATAAAGTGTCAAAATATGAAAATTTTTTTAAAGAATACCTTATTAAGATTGCTGATATACTAGCTAATTTTTTCTCATACTTCCAAAGAGCATGATGCCATCAATATAATGGGTCAGTGTGTTGTCCAGTCTACATGTCTTTGGATATGAGGGCAAGCTAACAGAGCCATGGGTAAAACTGTAAATAAATATTGTCATTTCCATGTGAATGTAAACTATTTCTGATCCTCTTCTCTGATCAGAATAAAGAAGAATTCATGCCAAATCAATGGCAGCGTACCATGTATCAGAGACCTTATTAAACTGCTCTAACAAGGATACAACATCTGGCAGAGCAGCTAAAGTCAGAACTGATACTTGGTTAAGCTTGCTATAGTTTACAGTAATTCTCCAGGTTCCATCTGGTTTTTACAGGCACCAGACTGGCAAATTTAAAGGAGGTATAATGGGGCTTCCATACATGCTTCCTTTAGATTTTTAAAGGAGGCACTAATCTCTGTCATTTCCTGGGATATATTGTTTTTGATTTACTATATTTTCCAACGCAGGGTCAGGGAGTGAGGAGCGGGATTGCAGAGGCTTCTACTTAGTCTTCTGCATTATAATAGCTCTTACCACACACCCCAAGTTTCTGCCAATTGCCAGGTTGTTGATCCAAATTATATACTCAGGTACCAGGGAAAGGAATACCTGATAGGTCTGTAGACCATGTAGATTGAGTATGGAAATGAGACTTTATACTGAATTCTGTATAAGCCCCCATTCTATAAGCCCCCATTCTATCTGTGGAAGAATAAGGGGAGCGTGATAATCCTCTGGCTAAGCATATATCATTGCCAGTTCAGACCTTGTGTCCAGTTGCTCTCTAAGTAGCCCCCTTTCCTTAGTGTCAGTCACCTGAATTAATGATTCTAGGTACCTACAGTGAAAGACTAGGAGAATCGTTGTAATATATACTTGATTATATGTTGTGGGGTCCTTCCTCCTAGGGATCTGGTCACATCTTCAGTCCATGGGTTTTGAACTGAAAGTTGGTTCGAGTCCAAACTCTGAAAAAGGGATTGTGACTCAAGAATAAAAACTGGCAACCTTCCACTGTTGTTTATGTTAGCTGTGCACTTGTCATATATGGCCTTCATTATTCCGTCTATATCCAATTATTGAGGATTTTATCATGAAAGGATGTAAATTTTTCTCAAATGCTTTTTCTGCATTTATTGAAACGATCATATGATTTTTATCTTTCATTTTATTAGCATGGTGTATCACATTTATTGACATGAATATGTTGAATCATCCTTGCACTTGTACAATGCAATAACAAACAAACAAAAAATGATCTAAGTAAAAATGGGCAGAAGACCTGAATAGACATTTTTTCCCAAAAAAGATATACAAATGACCAATAGGTACATGAAACAATGCTCAACATTTCTAAACAACAGGAAAATTCAAGTAAAACCACAATAAGATATCACTTCACATTTGTTAGAATGGCTGTTATCAAAAAGACAAGAGATAACAAGTGTTGGCAAGATTTTAAGGAAAGGAAACCCTTGTGCACTATTGGTAGAAGTGCAAATTGGTGCAGTTATTATGGAAAACAGTATACAGGTTCCTCAAAAAATTAAAAATAAAGCCATAATATGATACAGCATTTCCACTTCTGGATATATATGAAGGAACTTAAATTGCTATCTCAAAGAGATACTTGCACCCCCTTGTTCATAGCATCATATTCACAACAGCCAACACATGGAAATGACCTAAATGTCCATTGATAGATGAATGGATAAAGAAAATGTGGTAGATAAATGCAATAAAATATTCCACCATAAAAAAAGGCAAATCCTTCCATTTCCAACAACATGGGTGGATTAGAGGCCATTATGCTAAGTGAAATAAATAAGACATAGGAAGGCAAATGCCATATGATCTCATTTATGTATGCCATCAAAAAAAAAAAAAAACTGCACTCATAGAAGCAGAGTGGAATGTGGTTGCCAGAGGCTATTCGGTAGAGGAAATAGAGATATATTGGTTAAAAGGTACAAACTTCCAATTATAAGATGAATAAGTTTTAGATTTAATCTACAGCATGCTGACTACAGGTAACAATACTATATTATATACTTGAAAGTTTCTAAGAAACTAGATCCTAAATGTTTTTAATACAAAAATTGTAATTAACATGAAATTATACGTGGAAAATCTGATAGACTCCACCAAAAGTCTGCTAGAACTGATACATGAATTCAGCAAAGTTGCAGGATACAAAATCAATGTACAGAAATCAGTTGCATTCTTATACACTAACAATGAAGCAACAGAAAGACAAATAAAGAAACTGATCCCATTCACAATTGCACCAAGAAGCATAAAATACCTAGGAATAAATCTAACCAAAGATGTACAAGATCTGTAGGCTGAAAACTATAGAAAGCTTATGAAGGAATTGAAGAAGATACAAAGAAATGGAAAAACATTCTGTGCTCATGGATTGGAAGAATAAATATTGTCAAAATGTCAATACTACCCAAAGCTATCTACACAGTCAATGCAATCCCAATCAAAATTGCACCAGCATTCTTCTCGAAACTAGAACAAGCAATCCTAAAATTCATATGGAACCACAAAATTCCCCAATTAGCCAAAGTAATTTTGAAGAAGACCAAAGCAGGAGGCATCACAATCCCAGACTTTAGTCTTTACTACAAAGCTGTCATCATCAAGACAGCATGGTATTGGCACAAAAACAGACACATAGACCAATGGAATAGAATAGAAACCCCAGAACTAGACCCAGAAATGTATGGCCAACTCATCTTTGACAAAGCAGGAAAGAACATCCAATGGAAAAAAGACAGTCTCTTTAACCAATGGTGCTGGGAGAACTGGACAGCAACATGCAGAAGATTGAAACTAGACCACTTTCTCACATCATTCACAAAAATAAACTCAAAATGGATAAAGGACCTGAATGTGAGACAGGAAACCATCAAAACCCTAGAGGAGAAAGCAGGAAAAGACCTCTCTGACCTCAGCTGTAGTAATTTCTTACTTGACACATCCCTAAAAGCAAGGGAATTAAAAGCAAAAATGAACTACTGGGACCTTATGAAGATAAAAAGCTTCTGCACAGCAAAGGAAACAACCAACAAAACTAAAAGGCCACCAACGGAATGGGAAAAGATATTTGCAAATGACATAGCAGACAAAGGGCTAGTCTCCAAAATCTATAAAGAGCTCACCAAACTCCAAACCCAAAAAACAAATAACCCAGTGAAGAAATGGGCAGAAAACATGAATAGACACTTCTCTAAAGAAGACATCCAGATGGCCACCAGGCACATGAAAAGATGCTCAATGTCGCTCCTCATCAGGGAAATACAAATCAAAACCACACTCAGATATCACCTCACGCCAGTCAGAGTGGCCAAAATGAACAAATCAGGAGACTATAGATGCTGGCGAGGATGTGGAGAAACGGGAACCCTCTTGGACTGTTGGTGGGAATGCAAATTAGTGCAGCCACTCTGGAAAACAGTGTGGAGGTTCCTCAAAAAATTAAAAATAGATCTACCCTATGACCCAGCAATAGCACTGCTAGGAATTTACCCAAGGGATTCAGGAGTACTGAGGCATAGGGGCACTTGTACCCCAATGTTTATAGCAGCACTCTCAACAATAGCCAAATTATGGAAAGAGCCTAAATGTCCATCAACTGATGAATGGATAAAGAAATTGTGGTTTATATACACAATAGAGTACTACGTGGCAATGAGAAAGAATGAAATATGGCCTTTTGTAGCAACGTGGATGGAACTGGAGAGTGTGATGCTAAGTGAAATAAGCCATACAGAGAAAGACAGATACCATATGTTTTCACTCTTATGTGGATCCTGAGAAACTTAACAGAAACCCATGGGGGAGGGGAAGGAAAAAAAAAAAGAGGTTAGAGAGAGAGAAAGCCAAAGCGTAAGAGACTCTTAAAAACTGAGAACAAACTGAGGGTTGATAGGGGGTGGCAGGGAGGGGAGGGTGGGTGATGGGTATTGAGGAGGGCACCTTTTGGGATGAGCACTGGGTGTTGTATGGAAACCAATTTGACAATAAATTTCATGTATTGAAAAAAAAAGAAAAAATTGTAATTATATGAAGTTACAGAGGTGTCAACAAACTTTATTTTAGTAATCATTTCACAATGATTCACATGACATATATCAAATAATCACATTGTTCACCTTAAACTTCCACAAAGTCATATGTCAATTATACCTTAATATAGCTGGCAAAAAAAAATTATACTAGCTCTGTACAATCTCTTTTAGAAAATCTAAAGAGAAGGAATACTTCCTTCCTCTAACTCATTCCATGAGGCCAGCATTACCTTGATATAAAAACCAAAGACATTATAAGAAATCTATAGACCAAAACCTCTCATGATCATAGATGCAAAAACGCTCAATAAAATCTTAGCATATAAGATCCATAATGTATAAAAATAATTATTTTTTAATGTTTATTCATTCTTGAGAGACAGAGAGAGAGCGTAAGCAGAAAAGGGGCAGAGAGGTAGTCACACAGAATCCAAAGCAGGCTTCAGGCTCTGAGCTGTCAGCAGAGTCCGATGTGGGGCTTGAACCCACAAACTGTGATATCATGACCTGAGATGAAGTCTAATGCTTAACTGAATGAGCTACCCAGGGGCCCCAAAAAATAATTATATATGATGACTAAGTGAGATTTTTATTTCAGGGATGAAAGGATTGTTCAACATTAAAATACCTATCAGTGTAATCTATCAAATAGGCTAAATATAAAAAAATCATATAATTATATCAGTTGATGCAGACAAACATCTAGTATATACTAGAACTGAACAAATAAGGAAATAAATGGCAGATGATAGGAGCCAGTTTTCCTAGCTTTGGAGTGAGATGTTAGAGATAAGCAAAGGGAAGAAGCAAAGAATTGTCCATGTGATAATGGATTAGTGTGGGAGATTGCAGTATGAATGCATACGTAGCTTACTATAGATATAGATGGTTACATAGAGAAATATTTATAGATATGTGTGTATATTTACAGCTTAATATACACAAATATAGTTCCTTGCTCTGTCAACTGAGAAGCATGGAAGGTAGGACACGCAGTAGCAGCAAGTGTACCTTGGGCCCAGATCTTGGTTTCCTAATACCATTCTCCAAACACAGAAACGAGGCTCCTTGGAGAAATGGCTGAATCTAGGACTAGGGCAGGAAATATATAAAATGAGCATGAAACAGTGAGTTGTAAGGAAAGTAAGAAAGTTACAGCATCAAGAAAGTAAGGAAGTACTAACACACACACACACACACACACACACACACACACACACACACACTGATGAGACATGTCCAAGGGACACAGAAGCCAACTGAAAGAGTTCCCAGTGGGAAAATGTGAGCAGTAAAATAAAGTACTATTTGATTATAGCCCACAGTATAAAATGATTATCTTTTGTTCATATTTATATAAATAAGTCATTGAATACATTAATAGGGAAAATAGATAAATCACCTATACAGAATTATTCAAATTAATTTACATAGATACTATACCCTCAAGAATGTGGAGAATAACTTCCAATTCCGTAATGCAGCCTGTACAAAGTTCCTTCTACAGAATACACTTTAGAAATGGGGCAGTAGTAAATGGGAAAATAGTAAATTCCCAGTAAAGAAACCTGACAAACACTGCCTCATCCAAGTAATCAAGATCAGTATCAGTAGTGATTAGTCAGATTGATAGCCATTATCCTTGATATGATATGATGAGAATGGCATTTTACTTCTGTGACCTTCCTCTCCTAAACCCATAATTCGAGCCTAACCGTGAGAAAAAAAAGACAAAGCCCATATGAGGGCCATTTTAAAAAATGATATTTAGTACTATTTTTGTACAGTACCTCCCAAAGGTACTGAAAAGGTCATCAAAAACAAGGAGAGTCTGAAAACTGTCACACTAAGTGGAGCCTAAGACATAATGACTAAATGTAATATGGTATCCTTGATGGGATTGTGCAACAACAATAACAAATGAAATTAGGTGAAAACTAAGAAAATATGAAATAAGTATGGACTACATGTAATAAGTTGTATCAGTGTTGGGACAAAAATATCACACTAATGTAAGATTTAATAAATGGAAACTAAATGTGGGAAACTTTCTGTATTATCTGTAAACCTAAGAGTATTCTAAAGTAAAAATCTTATTTTCAGAAAATCAGATGATAAGGGAACCAATTAAGCCATAGGATGGCAGTGTGGGCTAATAGTTTGGAGATAGAAATATAAGGCAGAAGTTTATGTCCATCTGCTTGTGGATCCTGGGTTGGGTGGATTCTGTGTTGGGTGAGGTGATTTTCCCCTAGTGACCTTTAGCAAAAGGTCTGCAATTTAAAATGCCAATGATGGTAGAAATATCTGAAGGATTTCTGAAAAACTGAATAGCTGGGTCGTAAAATCATAGCAGTTTAAAAAAAAATGGTGCCGATGGGGATGCTTATTTAGGTCTGAGTCCGAGAATTTCAAGTAGCTAAGAATTCTATTCAGGATGCCTTGAGATCATTTCATCTTCAGAATATTTTATAATAGTGTTTTTTAGGGGAGTGCTATTAGCATTCTTGGCGCGGTATTTGTTGGTTGAAAATGGCCTTCCCATTGATTAATTTTAAGTATCTCCAATCTTATCTTAGTAAATGGTAGTTCCAACTTCACTCCTCTTCTAGAAGTTATGACAATCTAAATACATCTGTTTTTTTTTAAAAGCCGAAGGGAATGGTACTGTATATCTGCCAATATTGAAAGTCTTTGAAGAGTCATAATTTTACTAAATTGAAGGATTAGGAAAGATAACATCCTCTGAAAGTACCACAAGGATAGTAAGGAGGCTTTAATCTGGAGTTAGTGTACTTTAGTATCCTGGATAGATAAACCTCCTACACTCTTATTAATTCTAATTAATTCTAGTTCTTCTCTCTGTGTACTTTATTTTTAATTTAATTATTATAATACTTTTCATATTTGAGAGATTTTTACCTATGCTTTTTACTCAGAACAATAATTACTAGTGGCCACATTTGATATATATACATATCTTTGGATATCTTTCTTCTGTTGAAGTCATTTAAAGCAATATATCATATATATGACCCCACAAACACCTGCATACATTTATATAATAAACAGCCATTTAAAAATAATGTTATTAGCACCCATAATAATATTAACAACATTTTGTTAACATTTCCTAATGTTCAGTCCATAATGAAATTTCCCTGATTGTCTCAGTTTCCTTTAAGAATCAGATGGAATGAATCAAGTTTTTATGTTTTAGTATTTTTTAAGCCTTTATTTTTTTAGAACATTTTTAGGTTCACAGCAAAATCAAGGACATACAGAGACTTCCCATAAGCCCCCATTCCACATATACATACCCCCCCATTATCAACATCTCCCATAAGAGTTGTACATTTATTACAATTAGTGAACCTACACTGACACATCATAAGCACTCAAAATCCCTAGTTTACATTAGGGTTCACTCTCAGTATTGCACATTCTGTTGGTTTGTACACATTTTATAATGACATGTATCTACTTTGATAATATACAGAGCATATTTGCTGCCCTTAAAATCCTTAGTGTTCCACCTATGTATCCCTCCCCTCACCCCATCCCCTGGAAATCACTGATCTTTTTATTGTCTCCATGATTTTGCCTTTTCCAGATGTCATATAGTCAAAATCACACAGATTGATCATATAGTTGCCTTTTCAGATTCATTTCTTTCATTTACTAATAGATCTATAATGTTCCTCTATGTCTTTTCATGGTTTGTTAATTTCTCTTTAGTGTTGAATAATATTCATTGCCTGGATGTATCAGTTTATTTACCCATTCACCTATTGATGGACATCTTGGTTGCTTTCAGGTTTTGGCAGTTACAAATAGAGTGGCTATAAACGTGTGCATGTTTTTTTATGAACATGCTTTCAATTCCTTTGGGTAAATACCAAGGAGTGCTATTATATGGTTAGTGTGTATAGCTTTGTAAGAGACTGCCAAACTGTCTTCCAAAGTGGCTATGCCATTTTTCATTCATGCCAGCAGTGTCTGAGAGTCCTTTTTGCTTCATATTTTCATCAGCATTCGATACTTCACTGTTTTGGATTTTGGCTCTTCTAATAGGTGTGTAGTGGTATGTCACTGTTGTTTTAATTTGTAATTCCCTCATAACATATGATGTAGGACATCTTATTCTTTGCTTATTTGCCGTCTCTGTATCTTCTTTGGTAAGGTTCTTGGTAATATATTTGGCCCATCTTTTAACCAAATTGTTTGTATTCTTATTGTTGAAATTTAAGTGTTCTTTTATATTATGAATGACAGTCTTTCTTAGGTGTGTCTTTTGACAATATTCTCTCCTAGTCTGTGACTTATCTTCTATTCTCTTGACATTGTCCCTTGTATAACAGAATTTTAAAAATTTTAATGAAGTCTAGCTTATCCATTATTTCTTTCATAATGTTGTGTCCAAAGTATCATTGTCATATCAAAAGTCATCTAGATATTCTGTGATATCTTCTGAGGGTTGGAAAGTTTTGTATTTACATGTAGCTTTATGATCTATACATTTTGAGTTAATTTTTTTGAAGAGTGTAAAACTATGTCTGGATTTTTCTTTTCTTTTCTTTTCTTTTCTTTTCTTTTCTTTTCTTTTCTTTTCTTTTCTTTTCTTTCTTTCTTTTTTTTTTTTTGCATGTTGATGTTTAGTTGATCCAACACCATTTGTTAAGGACCTTATATTTGTTCTATTGTATCACCTTTGTTCCTTTGTTGAAGATCAGTTGGCTGTATTTATAGAGATTTATTTTCGGGCTCTCTATCCCAGTTCATTGATTTATTTGTCTATTCTTTTATTAATATCACACTGTCTTGATTATCGTTGCCTTACAGTAAGCCTTAACGTCAGGTAGTATCAGTCCTTCAACTTGTTCTTTTTTTAAATATTTTATTTTATTTTTTAATGTTTATTTATTTATTTTTGAGAGGGTGGGTGGGGGAAGACCAGAGAGAAAGGGAGACAGGATTTGAAGTGGGCTCCACACTGACAACAGAGAGCCAGACGCAGGGCTCAGTGTTCTTCTCCTTCAATATTGCTTTGGTCATTCTGAGTCTTTTGCCTTTCCATATAAATTTTAGGATGAGTTTATTGATACCCATAAAATAACTTGTTGGGATTTTGATTTGTATTGCACTGATTCTATAGATCAAGTTGGGAAAACTGACATTATGACAGTACTGAAATTTCTTATCCATAAGTATGGAATATTTCTCCATTTTTCCAGCTTTTTAATTTTATTCATCAGAGTTATGTAGTTTTTCTAATATAGGATTTGTACGTATCTTGTTTTATTTATGTCTAAGTATTTAACTTTCTTGGGCGCTAATGTAAGTGGTGTTGTGTTTAGTTTTAAATTCTACTTGTTCATTGCTGGTATATAAGAAAGTGATTTACTTTCATATATTAACCTTGTGTTGTGCAGCCTTGCTATAATTGTTTTATTACTGCCAGGAGTTTTTTAAATCAATTATTTAGGATTTTCTACATAGACACTTTCATTTCTTCCTGCCCTATATGTATACATTGTATTTCCTTTCTAGTCTTATGCTTTAGCTAGAACTTCTAGGATGATACTGGAAAGGAGTGGGAAGAGTTGACATTCTTATCTTCTATCTGATCTCACTGGAAAAGCTTTGGATTTTCACCACTAAGTTTGACATTGGGTGTATGTTTTATGTAGATATTCTTTATCAAGTCGAGGAAGTTCCTCTCTATTAGGAGTTTATTGAGACTTCTTATCATTCATAGATGTTGGATTTTGTCAAATGGTTTTTATGCATCTATTGGTATAATCCTTTGATTTTTAGTCTGTTGATGTAATAGATTACATTAACTGATTTTTTAATGTTAACCCAGACTTGTATACTTGGTGTAAATCCCACTTTGTATAATTATTTTTATATATTGTTGGATTTAATTTTCTAATAATTTGTTGAAGATTTTTGCATTTATGGTTTGCAGTTTTATAGGTTTATGCTATAAATATATATTAAGGAGAGGCTTATATTCCTTTTCCAGCATCTCCTCCGCTCCTACTTCTTTGCAAGGGGTAGAATGCTTATCCGATTGGATGGAATCCCAAGATCATGGATTGGTCAACTACTAAGCTTGGAGTAGTCTACAAAACTGTAAGATTATAAATTTGTGTTGTTTTAAGCCATTATAGCTTGATAATTTATTACAGCAGTAAGAAAACTAATAAGGCATCACATTGGTGAATGTTTAGCTTGTTTCCCCTTTTTCTGCTATTATATATATTGTTGGGGACAATATTTTTACAAAGCAAGGTAACTTTTTGTCCTGAGTGTTGCATTATCTTATTGAGATAATATTTAGAAGTATAATAACTGAGTTAAAGTGTGTTGTCTCATAAACAGTAATAGAGGACAGTTTCATTATTTTCTAACCAGCACGGAGTATTATATAGTATGCTTCTAAATTTTTGTTAGTTTTATATATGAAGATTTTCTATTTCTTTAATTTGCATTCATTTCTTTAAAATAATACAGTTATGTTGATTATTAATTAGTGTCTATATGAACAATCTCTTCATGTTTTTTTTCTCCCTTCTCTTTTTTTTTTAAGTGGGTGTTTCTTAGTTTTAATTAAAAATATTTGTCTCTTAAAAAAAGAAGAAAAAATTTGACTTTTTAAAATATTACTACCTCTCTGAAATTATACATATATATTTTTAAATGTTTATTTCTTTTGAGAGAGAGAGAAAGAGAGGGAATATGTGCATGTGACTAGGGAGGGGCAAAGAAAGAGGGAGAGAGAGAATCCCAAGCAGGCTCCATACTGTCAGCACAGAGCCTGACTCTGGGCTTGATCCCATGAACTATGAGATCATGACCTGAGCCAGAATCAAGAGTTGGATGTTTAACCATATGAACTACCCAGGGGTCCCTGAAATTATATTTTGAGGTAAGTAAAGTACACATATATGCCAACATTTATGTATTTTTTTTAATCAGGTCAAGCATAATATTTATTTTCTTAATTTTCAAGAATCTGTTTACCTAATTTACTTCAATTGTGTCTGAACTCAAATAACATTTACTTTGTGAACATAGAACTTTAGTAAAAATGCTTCCAAGCTTCCATAGTTTTATTTTCCCAGTATGTCCTGTATGGGTGTTTTAATCTTGATTCCTCTTGAAAGCAGAGCCTGAAGTGAGAATTGATATGCAGATAACTGATTTTGGGAAGTGGTCCCTGAGAGCTTAGGAATTAAGGAGGGTGAAATAAGGACAGATGGAAGCTAAGGGAAGGTGTGTATTATCAAGTTGGTCAAGTGATGCCCTATACCCCCAGGACCTTCTAAGGAGTGATCAGATTGCACATAAAGTGTCTCCAGAGAAATAAAAATTAAATCGTTCTCCACGGGCACTCTCCACTAACTGAACATTGGCCCTGATGCCCCATACCATGCACAAACACTTCCAGATGCTCACCAGTGCTGAGCCTGCTGCCACACACCCATGCCACAGTATCACAGAAGCGACAAACATAGCATGCCAGTAAGGCGAGAGACCTAATTTCAAGCAGCAAAGAGAAACCACACACATCCATGTTATCCTACAGATAAGCCAATCAGCTCCAATTTGTCTCCCTAAACCAGTTTAAATTAAGGTTCTGACTCTGGCAAGTAAACAAAATGATAAAAAGAGATACTTAAAAACTTGCTTTGATTTGGGCAGATGACTTAACTTCTCTGTGGCTTAAGATTTTCATCCATGAAATCCTAACTTATAGGGCTGTTTTGAAGATGAAATGAGCTAATAGCAATAGTATTATTATTAATATTGATGATAATATTTATATTTTTGAGAAGCAAATGGTAACCATTACTATTTATGTAATTTTAAAAATTAAACTATTATGCTATTATGTAAACTTATAATAGTTTCAGTAGAAGCAATAATCCATTTTCTTTAGTTATATTTTATTATATTATATAAATTATCTGTGATGAATACCCTTAATATGGATAAAAAAAGCAACTGCTCAAATAATAGTTGTTCAAGAAATACTTATTGACATTCTGTATAACTAAGAATCTTAGTGATTAATGATAGAAAGCATAGTCTTTTGAGATTCATAAAATAAAAATGGGGGATTGTTCACTTGTAAGTAAACATGGTGCATACGATCTGTATGTATGTTTTACTAAGGAGTTGTATGGATTGAAGTAGAAGCTGATGCAAACAAATTGAATTGGTGCTTTTTTTTGTCATGTGTTATTGTTATTACGCTAATATATCCTTTTACTTTAGAAGAAGAAAAATGCAATTCAAAAGAGAATATTCCATAGAAGAGGTTCAAGAAACTTACTTTTTCTTCTGTATTTCTAAATATTATTTAAAGTTAAAACTAATCTTAGTCTTTACAAATGCTTTAAAATAGCTCTGAATGTGATTCCACATTTAACAGGATCACCTAGAAATACAAATCCTGACATCTAAGATAAATGAACAACAAATAGAAAAGGCTACAGAAAGGGTCCGATTCATTTGATGTGTAGACAGTTTAAAGAATGTTAAGCTTTCTATTTTTTATTTCTTTTGAAACTACTGCATACAAATCAACTTCTAAAAATATTTCTTAGTGTTTTAATCAAGGAATACAAACTCTATTATATATTATTTACTTGGTAACTGTAAAACACTCTAACACTCATATGTGGTAGAAAATAGCAAAACACCTTAAATCACTTTTGAAACTTTCCTTGGAAAGAAAGAATTTAAGTGGATATAATGCACAGCATTTAAAAAGTATAATGAGGTAAGGTGTTTAGTAAACAAATTACAATAATGAGGACATTTTGAGAAAATATTAAGTTCATTTGATATTTTTCCTCTAAATGTTTCCAAACTGACACATTTCACCCCCCGCCTCCCTGCAACCACCAAATAGACACACACAATATCTCTAAGAGGAAATTAAAAAGTAATGACATTATTTTTTTACTTCATAATTTAAATAAATACTGTGGAGAAAAGTTAATTGGTTTGTAGAATAGACAAGAGCACATTATTGATGAAATGAATGCATAATCTGTATCAACTCATACATTTGATCTTTGTAATGCCTGATACTGACAGTCCAGAAAGAGCAATGTGTATACGATTAGGTGATTGCTTCACATGTCCTCTTTCGAGGAGAAGTAGCAAATAAAATTAACAAGATAAACCCTAGCCTAAATAAATTTATAAACTAGTAGAAGAAACACAAAGCTACAAAAAAAATCCCATATTAAGAATGTGATCTGACAAATATTATAACAAGTGCAAGTATTCTTAGATGAACATTGAAAAATATGACAAATCCGCCCTGGGACGATTTGGGAAATCCTCTTTGAAAATAGGCAGTTTTAACTTAATTTCTAAATGCTGTAAGTGAGGTGAGGTGGTTTCAAGTTCTCTAACCTATGTGCTAAAATTGTAAGTTAAGTCCAGTTCTTTTTAATACCAAAGCTCATTTACATTTCAGTAAGAAGACATGAGAAATGGAGATCAATTTGGAAATGAATCTCTGTCTCTGTCTCTCTCTCTCTCCTTTTTTTTTTTTTTTTTTTTTTTCTTAAGAAAGATGCACAACAAAGACCACTGCTGGTCCTATGCAGAGGAATTTGAGGCAAAGATCTTAGCATTAGATGCCAGCTCAGTGACAAGATTATGCAAGACTGAAAAAGTGGCTGTTTAGATAAAGGGAATAAAGAAGGAATTAAAAATGTTTTGATTCTAGCTTTGGAGATGTAAAATCAATCACAGTGTTAACAAGAGTGAAGAGTTGTGATTTCAGAAAGGTTAGAGCCAATAGAAGGCCAAGGGCACCTTGAAGATAAGTGTGCTTAATCCTTCATCCCTGCCTCACCCCCTCCTAACACCACATAACATGGCTTCGGGGGTCCTTGAATCCCCATCCCCCCACCTCTACTCCCTATGTGCATACCATGTTAGTATATATAATAACGATATATGCTCGTCAGGCAAGTGTATTTCCAAGATAATTCCTGGATCCTCAATCTAAACATGTTGCTGACTCTAATCCCAAATCCTTTTTATAAAGAAATTTGGGAGACAGCACTTTGGGGGAAGAAAATGTTAAGTTAATTTTTTGATACGTTGAATATACATATATTTAGTTCATGTAGTGATACGACGTGTGAAGTTTTACGTACTGCGCAGGGCGTGTGAGAATTAGGCTTAGTAATGTTGCGCTGATAGAGTTCCTTGAGTCTGCAGAGTAGATTTAAAGTTGAAATGGGAATCCAGCTCTGAGTATGGAAGTGCTGACTGACAGCCCATTTTAGAAAACAGTTTGAGAGAGAAGATAAGAGAAAACGAAAAACAGCCAAAAAAGAAAAAGGGATCTTTTAGAAAAATGGGATAACTAAGTATCATACTGATTTTGACTGAGTTCATTAGAGTCAAGTTGTTTTAGCCCACAAACTGAAATCCGAAGGCTTCACAGTGATGATGGAGACGAAGTGGACACAGAAAAAGCACACATTTGCTTCAATATTCCAAGAAAATAAAACCCTGAGATGGTGTGAGGGGCATGCCACACTTGATAACTGCTTCCTTGCTGGTATTGTGCACACTAATGATTCACTCTCTTCTGTCTTCTCAAAAGCTACTCTGATGTGTAGTTGTTTTTCTAGTGAACTGAAAACCATGTTGCTCTCTAAAAGCTTTGCTTCTAGAAAATGCCATTTCCAAGTGCAGTTCTTTGGGAATGCATAGTTTCTGATATTGGACAATAGAACATTTCAAAGCAAGTTCTACTGGTTTTTAATCTTCCTCCCATTTACCTAATAATTTTGTAATTATTTAAATAGAGCTCAAATCTTCAAAGTCATTTTACTGTGTTCATCCTTCAAATCCTTAGCATTACGAATAGTAAAATAACCTCAACTACCAAAGATGGCTAAGAATTTAAAAATAAGCAGAAAATTGCCGTAGATTGGCTCAAAAGTGACACAAAGCTCATGCTCTGAAATCCACGCAAATAACTCAAAGGAGAGCATCTTTCATTCTCTAGTTAATATTATTTTAGACACAACTTTAAATGACTTCCAAGAATTCAGTAATCAGTAAGCCAACAGTAATCTAACTCAATGTATTCACAGTAAAATGATAGAATATAGAACACATGTGAATGGAAAGGTTCGTATGTTGCAAGGAAATATACAGCCAATGTCACTATAATGTACTACCTAATGTCTCAGCTCAGAGTGCATTTAAAACAGAACATAAGAAGGAGATAGGAATGCCACAGGCAGGAACACTGTCAGCAGAGCGCAGTGAGTGTTGATAATTTGCTGATGAGGGAGGTGATAGAAAACCCATAAAAGCAGAATGCGAAACTGAAAAAAAAAAAAGGATAATATAAAATTATTTAGTATTTTATATAACTGCAAAATCCTGAAGTATAACTATATTACATTACATATCAACTGAAATGTTGATGCTCAATAGTTGTGCACATTTTAAATTATATCAAATATGCACTATTAGAGAAAGCAGGGCAACATTTGTTAAAGAACCAATTTTTCTCATTTTTACTGTGGTTTCTCCCTACTCCTTTCCCTGCATCCAAGTTCTGTTTTTGTTTATCCTCAACCCACTTTGTTCACTCACTGCCTTTATATTTTTTTCTAATATCAGTTAATGGCAGTGATGGACATATTTCTGTCAAAATATTTGACTGCTTTAAAGAGGAAACTTACCTAACTAAAATTAACTGATTTGGAATACCTCTTCTTCTGGAAATGTCAACTAAAGGCCATGTTGTGGAGTTGGAAGCAAAGGACATGTTAGATGAATTCATTATAAGGGATATTTTTCATTTCTTTCTAACCTTTGAAAGCTATGTTACAATGAAATGAATTAGCTTGATGTGGTTCTCATTTATACCGTGTGTAAATTACAGTAACAAAGTAAACTGTAGGTAACAAATTGCCTAAATATTTCAAGCAAGTTGAAATAAACCTCTATTTAGTAACTATTTCAGAAGAAAATATTTTTGTTCCAATGACTGGCCTAATTCTCCCAGTTGTGACACTTCCGTTTTCACAATTTATGCTTTATGCTAACAAAATTGTCAAAATTAAAAGAATTTTTTTAATGTTTATTTATTTTGAGAGAGAGAGAGAGTGAGCTTGTTCATGTAGGTGAGAGCAGGGGAGGTGCAGAGAAAGAGGAGAGAGAGAATCCCAAGCGGCTCCACACTGCCAGTGCAGAACCCAATGCAGGGATCAGACTCACAAACCATGAGATCCTAACCTGAGACAGGTCAGGAGTCAGATGCTTAACCAACTGAGCCCCCAAATTGCCCATTTTTTAAAGAAAATTAAGCTTTGAGTTTGTGAAAATTTTAGGAACTTAATATTTTTTGTCCAAAACATCAGGCTAACTATCCTAGTACCGACTTTATTTTTACAGACAGGAAATAAAAATGGATCAGTTCACATTGGTTTCTTATTCAAATTTCAGTAACAAAATGTCCTACTATCCCCTGTCATTTTTCTCAATGGCAGGGTTTTCCAGACAGAATTTATTTAATATCAGATTTTCAGATTTTTTTCTTTAGGAGCCAGAGATAACTTGGGTGTGGGATGGGAAAACAGAATAAGAAATTTTTTTTAAAAATTTTTTTATAATGTTTATTTATTTTTGAGACAGAGAGAGACACAGCATGAACGGGGGAGGGTCAGAGAGAGAGGGAGACACAGAATCTGAAACAGGCTCCAGGCTCTGAGCAGTCAACACAGAGCCCGACGCAGGGCTTGAACTCACGGACTGCGAGATCATGACCTGAGCCGAAGTCGGATGCTCAACCGACTGAGCCACCCAGGCGCCCCAGAAATTTTTTTTTTTTTTTTGAAACCTCACCAAAATGTCTGAAAACACAGGGTGGGTAATTACTATAAAAACACCATACCACCAAATCGAACTCTTTGAAGAAGCAGTTGTTTTTGCTGATGTAAAGTGATTACCAAACAACCAAAATTTGAAGGATTGAAAACAATACGAATGGAAAGTCCAACTCAGATTTTGGTCGAAAATACACCTGATGACCAGGGTTTTCTGTTACGGAAACGTTTTTAGAGAGCAATTAATTATTTTAGAAATCATTTTACCCTATGAAAATTAATTATTTATGGATATTTTTCAACCTGAAACATTGTTATATAGGAGCATCCTCTGTCTGGAATTTGTGGACAAAATTGACAAAGAATCTTTTGGATTTAAATTGAAATCCCACCCTACAGAACCTTGGGAATATTAGGTTGTTTCCTTCTTCCTGGCAAAGCTCCAGAAGACACATATCATTTCTTCTTTTATTATTATTTTTTTTGTGCTATTGTGCTTATTAGTCCTCTGTGCTTCTATAGTTTGTGTCCTAAGTCAGTGGCTGCGATGCTATTACCTTGGCCAGCCAGGTACTTTTGATGATCTCTGATCCCGTAGTCAGAGGTGCTATTCACTGGAGGTTTCAGAGAGAGGACTCTGTTCTAGGGTTATTTTGCTATTGGGGCGGCCTGGGAGTATCCCCCTTTTTTTAAAGACTCCCTCTAATGAGTACACGAAAACAATTTTCTCATGTACATATCATGCACATATCAGATTAACAACACCTCCCCACATCCCAGGTGGGATATGTCTGACATTCCTCAGGCACTTCTGGCTGCCCAAGAACAAAGGAAAGGACGGAAAACAAATGGTTAAACTGATGGAGTCTCCATCAGTTTACAAATATCTTAGTAAATTACAAGAAAAAGGCAATCTTATCAATAGCCTAATCTCCAGGAACTCCCTAATGTCTTAATACTAATGCTTTGCTAGAGGGAAAAACAACTTTAGCCTGACAATAGCTAGGCCTCCAGTAATTTGTGAGTTTTCTTTAGCATATAGAAATCCCTGTAAGAAACTTTCTCTTGAGGGGCTTGGGGGTGGCCCAGTCCATTAAGTGTCCAGCTTCAGCTCAGGTCATGATCTCCCTATTCATGAGTGCTGATAGCTTGGAGCCTGGAGCCTGCTTTGGATTCTGTCTCTCTCTCTCTCTCTCTCTCTCTCTCTCTCTCTCTGCCCCTCCCCCACCTTTGCGTGTGCTCGCGCGCAGCGCATGCACTCTCTCTCTCTCTCAAAAAATAAACATTAAGAAAGTACTTTAAAAAAAAGAAAGAAAGAAAGAAAGAAAGAAAGAAAGAAAGAAAGAAAGAAAGAAAGAAAAGAAACTTTCTTTTGATTTTACCTCCCCCAATCCCACAGCATATAACCAGTCATAACTTCACAACCCCACTGCAGCTCTCTCTGCCCACAGGTCCTGTCCCCATGCTTTAATAAAATCACCTTGTTTTGCACCAAAGACATCTTCAAGAAGTCTTTCTTGGCTGTCAGCTCCAAAACCCCATCACTCCAAAGTCCCATCAAGATATTTAAAAGGTGACATCCCATTTTCTCATATAAATGTAATTTTTCCTTGTTGACCAAGAATTAACGTCCTAGGACAAAACTCCTATAACTTTTTCCAATAATAAAACTGTAATTCAAAGTTAAACTAACTTTTGCTTTGTTCAATTAATTTAATACTAGAATATGAAAGCTTGCTAGTCTTCTTTCAAATAGGTATAACACTTTAGCACTTTTCTTACCCCAAAATAGCAATGTGACTTTGCATTTTTACCAGAAACTTGCCCTTCATCCTTCCTTGGAATTTTTTTTTTCAAATATTTCATATTGGTTCATTTGCATTATAATGCAAATTAATTTGTTCTGGTCAACAGATAATCAAAAGATAAGAAAAGAGACAAGATCAGAGACTGAGCATTTTGTGTCTATTAAGGCTGAAGTACTCAGTTTTAATTAATATTAAAAAATTGTCTTGGGGATCTTAATTGCCCAATCACTAGTTCTATTATTTTCTTAATTAGGCGATGTTTTGGCAGTCAGGTTTAGTTCTCAGAGTTTTAAGAGTGTCAGAGTGGCTTCCTAAATTTAGAACAGGTTAGCAGTAGAATGGAGACTGCCAACAGACTTAGGATTAATCTGTCTAAGTCTGTCCCTCGTTATTTGACCATGGCTGTCACGGTGAAAGATGAACTCACTTGTGCTTGTACTGTTAATATAAATGAGCTCTATTTCACTTTGAGATGTCTTGATTGAGAATTCTTGAGATGACTGGGGTCAATTTTCTGAGAGGTTACAACTAATTTAGAACTTACAAGTCACTATAAATAGCTTAAGCTGATCGTTTTAATATGACATACTTTACTCTTGGGTTGAATTTCATTTGCTGCCCCAAAACCAATTATTTAGGTTTTTTAAGTCTTTCCAGAAATCACACCAAGTCCCAACTAACCAAAGCATAAATTTCCCTCCTAGTTACAGACGTTTTAGAGATCTATTGAATTCTAGTGTTGTAGTGTTGATCCCTCGGGCACCCCACTGGCAAATTCTTTGTGTCCTGAGAATTGCCTAATTATGCCTTTTCTTAGTTCCCTATCTTTTAATCAGACTTTAAATTCTCTCCCTATGATTTCCTTGGTTTTATTAATGGAACTGCATGAAAAACTTAATCAAAATCCTCCTTTGCAAGTTTAAACAAATTAAACCTGATTTTTTTCTTCATATGTAATTTGTCTTTTATATTGTTTTTCTTTTTATGGTGATCTTGTCAAAAAAACTAACTCAGATTACATTTTTATAGACTAAAAACCAGATTATGGGCCTGGAAATTCACTTATTTATTCCTGTTAGTAGTACTTTTCTGTTGTTTAAAAAATTTGATGTCCTTTTTTAAGATGACCCACAATAATTATATGTGTGTATGTATGTAAAATTTCTTATGATTTTATTATAATATGTATTCATGATTATTGAGTTCTGATAAAGAAAAATTATCCTGGAGAAATTAAATGAAGGAGACTTTATTTCAGACTATCACAATAGGAAAGAGAGATTGAATTCAACTCTCCTGAAACAAAAGGTGTGGGAGAGTTTTTAAGTGCTGGGTGAGCTAGTGGAAAAGTACTGGATGGCTTTTGTGGCAAAGGGTGGTCAATGTGATTAGGCCATCTATGTTTGCTAACTGGCAGGTGCAAAAGTTATGCTCCTACCTTTCCACAGAGATTGGAGATAAGGGCTTTAACTTTTTTGTTTCCTCTATTGAATTATTTTTAGGTATAATTGACATAATTAGTTTCAAGTGTACAACGTTCCACGTTTGTGTATATTGCAAAATGACCATCACAGTAAGTCTAGTTTAAGCCCATCATCATACGTAGTGACAGTTTTTTTTTCTTTTGATTAGAACTTTTAAGATATACTGTTAGCAACTTTCAAATATGCAATACAATACTACTAATTATAGTTGCCATGCTATACATTATATCCTCATGACTTACTTTATAACTAGAAGTCGCTACTTTGGTCTCCCTTTACCCATATTGCCTACCCCCTACACTCCACCTCTGGCAATCACCAATCTTTTCTTTGTATCTATGAACTTGGTTTTGTGTTTGTTTGTTTGTGGTTTGTTTAGATTACATATATAAGTGAGATCACTCATATTTGTCATTCTCTGTATGATTTATTTCACTTGCTTAATGCTCTCAAGGTCTATCTCTGTCATTCTGTCGTTTGAAATGGCAATGTGTGATTCTTTTTTGTGGTTGAATAATATTCCTCTGTGTGTGCCTGTGTATGTGCATGTGAATGTATATATTACATTCTCTTTATCCATTCATCCATCAACAGACACCTAGGTTGCTTCTATGTCTTGGATATTGGAAATAATGAACATTGGGATGCATATACATTTTGAGTTAGTGTTTGTGTTTTCTTTAGATAAATACCCAGAAGTGGAATTGCTGGGTCATATGATATTTCTATTTTTAATTTTTTGAGGAATCCCCATTCTGTTTTCCATGGCGGTTGCACCAATTTATGTTCCTACCAAAAGTACACAAGGGTTCCCTTTTCTCCAAATCTTTGCCAAAACTTGTTATCTCTTGTCTTTTTTATAACAGCCATTCTGATAAGTGTGAGATGATGTCTCATTGTGGTTTTGATTTTCATTTCCCTGATGATTAGTAATGCTGAACATTTTCTCACATACTGGCCCTATCTTCCTTGATGATTACATTTCCAAGGGGTGCTTCCCAGATTCTGGAGAAAGACATTCCTGGGTTGTAAAACTGGGAGTCCGGGAGAAGATTCACATCTCACAGGGGCAAAAACATAATTTACAGTTGCAAGTTTTCTAAAATAAATGCTCTGAGAAAAGGAAGATTAGGACTAAAAGAAACCTCTCTAAAGTTCAGTCAAACTAAGGGAAATGTTAAGGCCATCTTGGTCACTTCTAATAATTATTTATTAAAAAGTATGAAATGTATCATGAGAAAAATATTGCCTTAAATATCTGAATATTTTCAAATGCATACTTTATTGACAAACAAAATATCTAGTTGCATTTTTATAATGGTTTTGAGTTTGCCAATGCAGAACCTAATAATAAAGCTGAGCCCATATATTAGTATTAAAATTCTCTAAAGTGAGAGAAATGATTAATTGGGATTTTAATATAGGGTGCATATATTAAAATTATAGACAAAGATAATGAATTAATTTGTAACTAGTTATGAATGTGGTATCTTCAGCTGTTGATTGGCTTTCATGGGTTCAGATAAAACCATAAATTCTGTACTTACGTGTCTATAGTATCAAAACTTGTTAGTGATCTGATATTTCATACTACTGGTAAGTGAAAACTTTTGCTTAATATAGGTTTATTGGTGCTAGCAGAAGACACAAGACTCAGGGCCAGAGACAAAGGACTTTATCACAAGCAAGCATGAGCTTCATGTTCTTATCAGTTTTCTTGCCTTTCAAGTCCTATGGGGAGTGATGTGGAATCAGGTCCCGTCAGATATTTCATATAAATTGTGTTTGTATCATAGCTAAAGGATTTTGAGTTTAGGAAATCCCTAATCTTTATAATAAATTTTTAAAATATGTTTATTTATTTTTGAGAGAGAGAGACAGAGACAGAGACAGAGCACAGGCAGGGGAGAGGAGACACAGAATCCAAAGCAGGCTCCAGGCTCTGAGCTATGAGCACAGAGCCCAACGTAGGGCTCAAACCTGCAGGTTACAAGAGATCATGACCTACCGAAGTAGGACACCCAACCGACAGAGCCACCCAGGCGCCCCATGAAATCCCTAATCTTTAAAATTTCTGACAAACCTCCCTGACATTTACCCCTAAGGAAGACATTATCTTGACAATCTTAGGAAACAAATCTGTCCCCTGCCCAGGGATGAGACATTAACTTTATCATCTAAGGTTGTTTATGTTACAAACATCCTTGACAGGATATTCCAGAGCAAAGCTGATATAGCATGCAAAAGCACCATGGAGAATAATCTCTTTATATGCAGAAATAGTAATTTTTTTAATTGATATTTTTTGGCATCCTACCACATTGTCCATTTGGTAATGAATACCACTTTATTTGTGTGTGGGTGTGTGTGTTGATTGGAATCTAGTTAGCATTTGTGGCAACCTAATCAGGAATGTCTATTCCAGAGGAATGTACATGAGTGATTCAAATATCATTATTAAATCTATATCACAGAAATGTGAATAAGCATAAGATGTTTTAGAATAATTTTTCTTTGGTGAAGTGAATAGTGTTTATCATATGTAATTGGCTAGAAAGGAATTAACATTTTTTAGAGCAGGACTCTAACAGAATAATTTTCAATTGTTTGTTTTCACTACTTTATCAAAAAGGACTCTGTAAACTCACCTCAGAAGTTTGAATAGGTCTGCCATCTTGATGTATTCCCCTAGAAACCTATCTTTCATAGAAGGTTCTTGCCAGAGTTTCTGTAGATACAGACTGGGATCTTTACTGAGCCTAGAAGAATTGGTCATACTACTATTTTTTTCTTTATTAATATGTGCACAATTACCAGAGTATGGTCTAAGACTTGGTTCCATTGTAGCATATCATCTGACTGCAAAGTTTTAGGCATATTAGCCCTCTGCCTCTTATTATCTGAGTCTACTGACATTTATCTAAAGAACCTAATAATTCATTTTGTATAGCTATACTGGCCTAGATAGTACGCTCTCTGCAGCATACTAGATATAGTATGATACTATATATAATATAATATAATATAATATAATATAATATAATATAATATAATATAATATATATTATTCTATACTAGAGTATAATAGTCTATAATATGCTGGCAAATGATTGGCACATGGCATGAGAAGATAAGGGGAATTTGGAGTCTTTACAATTTCTATGCCTTAAGTACTAGTACCATGGTCTACTTCAAACTATTAACACTGATCAGGGAGTTGGGGAGATATTTGTATACCTGGCTTGCAAGGGCCAGTAAGAGGTGGCTCTACTCTAGTAAGATCTTGCTCCAACACCCCACTGTCTGACACCTTAATTATTCTTAGAAGCCAATTATAAAGAATCAGCATTTTTATTTTTATTAGCTTAGTTTAGTTTTTAAAATATTTTTAAGTTTATTTTTTGAGAGAGACAGAGACAGAGACAGAGAGAGAACATGAGCAGGGGAGAGGCAGAGAGCGAGAGAGAAAGAATCCCAAGCAGGCTCTGCATTGAGCCAGCCCGGATTGTAAGCCTGATGTGGGTCTTGAACCCATGAACAGTGAGATCATGACCTGAGCCAAAGCCAAGAGTCAGACGCTTGACTGATTGAGCCACCCTAGTGCCCCCCAATTTTTATTTTTAGAAGAGGCTAATTCTTGCTTACTTGAAAGTATTCAGTAAAATTATACTGCAATTTGATTGAAGCTCAGACACAAAAACTACATTCAAAGTTTTAACTGTTAAAAGTTTCATCATGAAATTTGACAGGCATTCCTAGTTTGTCCATGTTGTCTCTGTACTTCCTCCATGTTTAAATAGAGAAAATTTATAAATAGGTGTCTAATTTTAATAGAAACAAGAAGTCATAAATCGGTACATTGTAATAGTCGTGTGCCACCCCATATAACAAATAGAAATGTTCTTGGCCTTGAGATAAGAATGTTTAGGGGTGCCTAGGTGGCTTAGTTGGTTAAACGTCTGACTTCAGCTCAGGTCATGATCTCACAGTTCGTGAGTTTGAGCCCCCCATCGGGCTCTGTGCTGACAGCTCTCTGACAGATTCTGTGTCTCCCTCTCTCTCTCTCTGTCCTTCGCCTGCTTGGGCTCTGTCTCTCTGTCTTTCCAAAATAAATAAATGTTAAAAAAAATTAAAAAAAGAAATTTTAGTAGAAAAAAACGGAGACTCTGAAGCTGTTTAAATACTCTCAGTTACTTGAGGGAACGGCATTAGCCTCCCTGTTACTTTGGAAGCTCTGTGTGTCTGTCTGCTAGAGGCAGCGGTACAAAGTGGTTGATAGTTACAGTCTGAGATATAGACTGACACTTTCTGCGGCAGCAGTCAAGAGTGAGTTATTTCAATCTGTGCTAGTGCGGCTGGAAAATTTACCTTCACATGGCTGGAATTCCATTTCAGTCTGTCATGATACACTACGCTGCACCTGCTTCTTCATGAGCCAGAACATCAGTGCGACGTGGTTGCTGAGATTTCTAACCTCTCAAACATAGTTGCTAAAGCTAAATATCAAAAGAAGGAGAAAAACTTGTAAAAAAATTAATATCCTCTTATGGAAGGAAAATACCAAAGTGAATTGAGAGTCACAAAAACAAATGCATAAATATTAGTAAGGATGTTCTCTTCTTCACTTTATTTATAATTACTTCATTTATTTACAATTACACAAGAATTTAATCTATACCTGTATGAGATGAAGTAAAAATAAAATAGTTATTTGGAAAATTGTTTATTTTAAAGTTACTGTTTGTATCATTCACTTTGGAGACACTTTTTTGTGTGAAACATTTCATTAAGTGACCTTGACAAAGATTCCCCTTTCATTTTATAAAGGATTATTAATGGAGCCTTATAATTCTAAAATATATGAAAGGATTTCAGTGAATATGTGAATATGGTCAAATTATTTTCAAAGTTTTATAGATATAGGTATTTTCACACTCATCTGAAGATATTCCCTAGCGTTCATCAGTTTCTCAAAGGGAATGTGACCTACCAAAGTTACGGACCAATACTAGAATTTGTATCAGTGCAACAATAGAATTAATAGAATAAATTTACACACACACACACACACACACACACACACACACACACACAAAATTAATGTCACTCATCAACCTAACATAATACTGTTATCCTTTTTGCCTGGGCTGAGAGTGCCACCATTGGAATCATCCCTGATTTGGACTGAAAAACCTGGGGGACTGCTATTAGGAAAACTAAAAATGAATAATTACCTACAGAAAAGGCACAATCCTAATGCTATTAGCATATTCTCACAGATAGGCTTCCCAGATGGGGTAGTTAGGATTTCTGACTCAAAATACAGAAATATGGGGTAAATACAGAACAATTATATTCAGAATGAGGAAAAGAGGGAGATTTAAGAAGAGAGTCTAGTCTGTAAGATTAGGAATAAGACAAAGCACCCAAGAATAGTCCAGGTACAAATTAGAGAAAAACAGTTCATAGAGAGATTTAATTTATTTAAGAATTTTGTCTTAGTTGGCTTGTCAAAATATTCATTTCATATTTTTATAGATGGCCCATTAATTCTGATACTCTAACTTCCAGTTAGGCAGAACCAATCTTTCTTTTTTTTTTTTTTTCTTTTCTTTCCTTTTGTTCTTGAGATAAAGCAAAAATACTTTCTTCTCTCTCTCTCTCGCTCTCTGTCTCTCTCTCTCCCCCTCCCTCCCCCCCCCCTCATTTTCCCTCCATCCCTCTTTCTTTCTTCTATTTACTATTTTCATATTTGGTATTTGGTATACAATTAAACAATACCAAGCTGGAGTTATTTATTTCTGAATTTATTTCACACTTTCCTAACCTCTCAGGGAAATCCAGTTTATGCAGGATAATGGTTTTCAAGTTTGGCTATATTTTGAAACTACTGAGAAGATATAATACCAATGCCTAAGTCAATATTTGAATAGGTTACCTTTGGGGTTAGACATAGGCATCTGTATTTTTATAAAACTCCCAGGTGATTACAATGTGCAGCCAAGTTTGAGAACCCTAGTTCTAGGAGAAAACACTTTCATTATCTGTGTCCAAGATGGCCTTAATGTTCCCCTCAGCTTGATTAAACTTTAGATAGGCTTCTTCCTGATTCTGAGTCCTGAACTCTTTTCCTTGGAGCATTTGCTTTAGAAATGTATGCATTCTTTCTCTACCCCTTTGAATCTCTGGACAGTTTCACAACCCAGGAGTGTCTTTCTCAAGATCCTATGGCCAATCTCTTTGAATCTTTGAAATGTCAACTCTGAAGGAGATTGTACCCCTATCTCCCAGTCTCTGTGGGAAAGTAGGAGTTTAACTTCCATGGATGCCTTTCTCCAGCTTGTAAAACTATCTTTTGTCATGAAGATAAGAAAAAGTTTACTTTTCCTTTGGGGGGTGCTAATTAGCAAATAGAGATGGCCTACAGTCTCCCCACCCCAACTCTTAAAAACTGCCCTGCCCTTTGTTTTAGTGGAGATGAATTCAGCCTGTATTCTGTGCAATAGCTCTGGATAAAGTCTTCTTGGCCTGATTACCTTTGTCAGGTGCAATTTTTGCTTTGATAACTGTTAGAATAGATGTTTATCCAATAGCATTATCATTTCCTTAGCCACTAATTTATCTTTTACATAAAGCAGATAGCAGGAGCTACTTGCCCTATAGGTTATTAATCATAATGCATATGAGAATCACGTGGGACACTTAAAACAATCCTGGTGATTGGGTCTTGTCCAAATAAATACAGATTTCACTTGTCAGTGGGTAGCATGTGATGATTTTTTAAGTATCTCCTGACTGATCTCTACATGCACCTGATTTGGTCATAGTTGAGCATGTGTTTCGATTTTATGAATTCAGCTGCAATAATACAAGGTAGCTGGAGAGACTGAGGGTTCAGGAGAATGTAAGTTAGATTCCTCATTGACCCTTCAGATTCTCACTCTCTAACAGCCACACCAAATACAGTAGCAACCTAAGGAAATACCATGTACTTCATACGCAATTTCAAACTAGTTTATTAGACCATGCTATTCAATGTTAGTTCCTTGAGCATTTTTAGCTCTTTGGAGCTTTCTAGCAATGCAGAATCCTAGACTCCCCTCTAGATGTGCAAAATAAGATTTTTTTTTTTTTTCTAATTAGATCTCTGGGAGTGAGACTCCCTTTTTTCCACCCCCACCAGAATGCAGCTCCTAAGCTCTTCTTCCCTTATATAGTAATTCTGGCTTCACCACTCTATGACTTTTGAGATATAGCTGAATTGGTATCCTGGAAAGATCTTCATTCAAGTAGAGCAGGTATCCTATGTGGTCTCTATGTAATAATGTCCACCTTTATACATTTCAATTTCTGTGTGTGAACACTGAGATAAATAGCCAGGGTCTTTAAACAAGGGAGACAACAGCTAACAGCAACAATGGAAACTTGTTCAGTTATAGTTGCAGCGATATATGGGTCTTTACAGAAGCAGCGGTTATACTGTGCAGGTAGTGATAAATGTGAAACTATAAATTCTGGAAATAGTGGTAGTAAATAGATAGAAACAAGAGTGGTTCACAGATAAGGATATGAAGTATACTCTCTTTATATTTTGCCAAAAATGAACTTCATATATTTTGTGGACTAGAGAGTTGTTTTAAAGGAAACACATTCATACCCAGTTGCCTGCAGGAATCGTTTGTATTAAATTATCAATAAAATATTTTAATTAAAACATAAATCATTACTACCTTACATATTTCCTTCTTTGCATTGTTTTATAAAATATCTCAGATAAAAGGAAATAATGGTTTCCTTTTTATTTAAAGTTTCCAATGTAAAATATTATATTCTTTCTAATCTTTGGTAACCATTATTTTCAAATGCCCTTATGTACACAGCTGCTATATTTTCAAACAGCATTTATAATTTGTTGAATCACACTCTCTTTATCAAATCTCTTCTTGGACAAAAGCTGAAAAAAAGAAGATAAATGCTTAAGTATATTTGCTTATTTCTTACATTTAACTATACTATATTATTTGATTTATGTCTAAATTAATACCAAAAATTAATGACATAGCACCAAAGAAAAATTTAATTTGTCTCATCAAAGTAATTTTTGATGTCTTAATGAAAGGTTTCATTTCCTCCAATCAATTGAACTCAAAGTTCACCAAAAACGTGAAATCATCAGTGTAAGTTCCTGTCCCTTCATTAGATTATAGTTTTGTTTAATAGACTAAAATTTGATGAATTTCTTAATAAAATTTGTTTTCACTTTTGACCAAATAAATTAGACTAATATTAGTCATGCATTTTAAATTTATCTATGTCACTCTACCTTTTTTTTTTTTTTTCTTCTTCTAAATTAATAATTGTAGGCAATTTCTTTTAGGTCTAAGGTTTATGATCCTAGATGCAGTTAAACTGCTAAATTTATTTTTTTTAATGTCTTTCTTTATTATATTAATTTGATAGTCATCTTCAGTCCTTCAGCTTTACAAAACGCTTAAAAGGTAGGACACAGAGCAAATTAGAGAATTGGTGTTGATGTCAGCTCCCTAAAAAGAACTTTCAAAGGGAGAATATGTATTTGTGGGAGAAATCGTCGGAGGAGTCAAAGAACAGTTTAGAAAAATAATGAGGACTCCAAAATGTTTATTATTCTTCTCACCCTCAAAGATATTCAAAAATAGAAAGTTGATAAAGAAGGATGGGCAGGAAGGGTTGAAGGAAGGACCAAACCAAGGAGAAAGAGGCCAGCAAAGAGAGGAGAGGAAAAAACAAGACCATAGACTCTGATGGTTAGCACTTACTGATGGTGTAAACTTGAACAAACTTCTTAGCTTCTCTGAGCCTTACCCTAACATAAGCCAATTTTGGATGTACTAATACATTTCACCCTGTAGCAAAGATAGAGAAAATATTTGGAAGTAGCCAACAGTAAGAGGAAAACAGCAACTACAATTGACCTGTGTTCACTATAAGGAATCTCCACTTCCAGCCAATCAATACAGCAAACTCATGTTCTAACGAATGCATTTCTAATCAAATCCTCCCAGAAAACACCCTCCCTAAGCACAGCTTTCTCTTGTACCTTTATTCTTTTCTGGAGTTTGTTACATTTTATGAAATGTGTTTCATAGTATCTTCCCTCTCCTGGGGCTAAACAATTTCATTTCAAAATAGAAGTCTTTTTGTACTAACAAAACAATCCAGCCTCTCTCTTTTTGTTCAGTGACTCCATCTTTTTGTGGGAACCTTCATTCCAAACCTCACTGCAATTTTTGATGTAAAATTTCCTTCTAAAGTAAATGTAAGAAACAATTTTATCCTCTTTAATTATTATGAAATATGAGAAATATATTCTGATACAAAGTTGGCTAATTAACTATCCATGTCAATAGCCATATACATATAATCACTGCTATGGTAGAAAGTTCATTTTAGAGCTAAAGAGATTCAGATTCAAGTTTGGCTATGCCTCCCTCTCTGTATCCAAATACAGAGAAAACAACGGTTATTTGAGTGCTCTTCTAAAGATTAAATGAAAGAACATGTATACAATTCCTAAGACAGTCCCTGATCTAGTATTGGTGCTTGAAATTATTAATTCCTATTTTCCGTATTAAGGAACAGCAGGGCAAAATTCTATGATAATAAAACAATTCACCATTGCACTGTAGGTCCTGTACACTTTTCAAACAACTTTCCTCTACAAAGGAACACTTTACATACAAAAATTTGTCTCTTGTTTCACACATCCCTTAAAAAAAATTGATATATATAATTTGTGGTCATTACAAAGAGGAATTTTTCAGGAAATGTTGGGATTGGTCCTAGGAGAATGCATTTTCCCACTGAGGAAAATAACAATATGTTAAATATCACAACTGTACTTTAAATTTCAGAGGTTAGAAAGTTGAGGTTGGTAAACATTTAAATTTCAGTTGTTCTACCTGGAAGCCAATTTTTTACAGCTTCTCTCATTTTCCTTAAAAACACAATTTTCAAACTTAGTGTGCTCATCACCTTTTACATTAAATCCACTGGCTAAGCATTTCTTATAGATGCATTGATTTTAACAATCATAAGGCTTTTCAGGTATGCACATGCACATTTGATGTGTTATTTCTCAAAGCGGAATGTATTGATCATTTAAAGAAGATTGTTATAAATAGAATGTCCCAAGGTATTGAAAAGACGTTAAACTATATAAATCAAGTTTTCACATAAATTTAGCCAAATATTAACATGATATCCCCTATATCATCTAATTAGCATTACTAATTTAAAATGTTCTTATTTGCTCAATTAAAGTCTTAGTAAATACATACTTCATTTTTGTAAGGGTTTAATGTAAGTCACACACATTTAAAGTTGGCATATTTTAGTACCATATTGTCTCTTACACAAGTCATTACAATGACAAGGAAAATAGTAAATTCAGGCCAAAAACAACCTGTCAAAAATATTTGTTTAAACTCTAGAACAAAATAAATTACCTTCCTGGTGTGTTTGCAATAATGAGAAAACTACTTTCTAACTTTCAAAGTGGCATCCTTGATAAAATGAGATATAATGTGATATAAAACCAGTGATTTTCAGCGTCTCCTCTAATAATGGACAACAGATAAGAGGGCTATTTTATAAACTTGCATTTTAGACTTCCATTAGGGAGACTTCATAAGAATACATTAGATACATCCCCTCAGATTCAATGATAGATAAAACATAAACAGAAACCAGAAAGAAAGAAATAGGCTCAGAACAAAAGAGAAATAAAATGACACTACAAATCGTGAGTGGGATTGAACCATGGAATTACCCAGTTATTGGTCAGAAAAAGGCAATAGAAATTGGTGTTGTATTTCATCCAAGGTAAAAGGATTTTAAAAGGCTTTTACAATAGGTCCCTAATCCACTGCTTGAAATAAGAAGCTCAAGTGGGTTTCCTTATTTCTGAAAGGAGTACAGTAAACAAAGAAAAAGCAAACAAATACTACTTAAAAAAAATTAACATTTATTCATTTTTGAGAGAGACAGGGTATGAGTGGGGGAGGGTCAGAGAGAGAGGGAGACACAGAATCCGAAGCAGGCTCCAGGCTCTGAGCTGTCAGCACAGAGCCCAGTGTGGGGCTCAAACTCACGAACCATGAGATCATGACCTGAGTGGAAGTCAGATGCTTAACCTACTGAGCCAGCCAGGCACTATTTTCAACTACCACCGTCAAGGTGAATGGACCCAGAAAAGTAGGAAGACACGGATTGAGCTATTCAATCTGAAACTATACCAAGAAATCCAGGTCTATAGTACCTAGATATGATATATCATTGATTTAGTCTTGGCACAAGAACCCTAAAATTAAACCCTAAAATTTGTTTTTGATTGAACAGTCTAGGGAGAAGACAGAGGGAAGTAGGAAATTATCAGACAGGTAGGGATAAAAGCAAACAAAAGTGAAAAGGAAAAACAACCCTCCAAACATGTCTCTACTGAAATTTTTAGATACATTAAAAAAGAAAAACCACACAAATTGCTTATAAGGTCAATAAAATCAACAATTAGAAAATGAATAAACTCCAGAGTAGAAGACAGTCTTATGGAAATAAGCTAATAAGAACTTCAAAGTGTGTATATACACTGAAATTGTTCAATGAGATAAATTGAGGGCAAACTTTCCTTTAATAAAACACAACAAAATAAAGACAAGCCAAAATGAAACAAGAAGAGCAAGGTTTATAGGAACATTAATTACAAATCTTGAGGGGAAATATAACAACCCAAAACATGGAACAAATGGGATTAACTCTGTACTGAACACAAAGAATGGAATAGTGACTGGGAAAAATCTACTTAAGAATTCATTCAGAGTGTACTTATGAATGTATTAGGAATTCAGCACATGTAGACAAAGACAAAGGAAAGTTAATAATAAACTGGTAGTCTACAGCTAAACCAGCTAGGGTAGTAGTCACTAACTACATGTGACCATATTGAACAATACATATATAGAACATTTCCATCATCTCAAAGGTTTTTTTGGACAACACTGCTGTATAAACAGTAAATGATGAAATGAGAGTTTCAAATATCCATAAACCAGAATGGAGAGATTGTTGGAGAAGCAATTTTTAAGCAAGTGATTCTGAGCCTTTTGTCATCCTCAGATTGAAAGTAAACTTAAATTTCCAGAAGGCACAAGTAAAAATGAATATAAGCCCAGAGTAACTAATAAATTTTATGATTAAGGAGAAAAGTCTTAAAAGCTCTCAGAAAAAATGGCAGAACACTATAAGACAGTCATTGGGATGGCAGCAGATTTATCAGTAACAGCTAATACCACAAAATTAGCAATATTGTCAAGATGCTGGAGGAAGTTACCTTCAGACTTAGAATTTTATATTCAACCAAACTTTAGTCAAAGAGGAGGGCAAAATAAAGACATTTCCTAATATACAAAATGTAAAAAGACTTCTGCCCTCACATCAACACTACAGCAGTTTGTTTGTATTGAACGATGCACTTTTGCAAATCATAATGGTAAGAGTTGGGATGCCTGGGTGGCTCAGACAGTTAAGTGTCCAACTCTGAATTTGGGCTTGGGTCATGATCCTAGGGTCATCGGATCAAGCCCCATGTTGGGCTCCATGTTAAGTGTGGAGCCTGCTTGAGATTCCCTCTCTCCCCCTCCCTCTGAATTTTCCCCTACTTATATACACTCTCTCTCTAAAATAAATAATAAGGGGCACCTGGGTGGCTCAGTTGGTTAAGTGTCCACCTTTGGCCAGGTCATAACCTTGTGGGCTGTGAGTTCGAGTCCTGAATCAGGCTCTGTGCTGACAGCACAGAGCCTGGAGCCTACTTCGGATTCTGTATCTCCTCTCTCTGCCCCTCTGCTGCTCATGATTTCTCTCTTTCTCTCTCTCTCTCTCTCTCAAAAATAAATAAATATTAAAAATTTTTAAGATAATAATAGTAATGGTAACAGTTAAGATATAAAGCATGTGTTGTATGTCAACCTAATTAACTCAGTTATTCCTTAAAAAACAAACAAACAAAATAAATAAAATAAACCTTTGAGGCTGGTGCTGCCATGTTTCTATTTCATAAAAAAAAAAAAAAGAAAGGAAGATATTAAGGCATAGTCATTCATCCAATATATTGTGAAGCTGCAATTCAAACAGACATTGTAGCTCCACAGATAATTCTCTTTACAACCATGTTATTTCACTAGAAACCCAGAGGTCAAGGCTTAAAGGAAAAAGAAAAGAAAACAAGAAATGAAAAATTAAGATTTTCAGAAACAAAAAACCTAGAGATGTAAAAAACAAGAATATTAAAATAATAATACCAACAAATATATTCCATGCCATTTGAAACCTTAGACGAAGATATCACATCATGCTGCATGAAATTATAAATTATTAAAACTGACTCAAGGAAAGGAATAGAACATTTGACATGGCTTCTATTAGTCAGGATTCTGACAGAAACAGATAACACAGGAATAGGGTTAAGGGCAGGTAATTTGCTAAAGAGTCTCTGCAGAGAGAGAAGGCAGAGGTAAGGCAACCAACCTCAATGGAAAAGCCCACAGCACACAGGCACAGTGGGAACCTGCTAGCACCTCTAGCTGGAAAGGAGAGGATCTGTTTGGCCAGGATTCAGAGAGAACATAGAGAACAGTGGGAGGGGATATGGCTGAAAATATATCAAACAAAAAGATATAGAACAGAGAAAAGTGGAAAATGGATCTACAGAAGAAGTAGAAAACAAGCATATAACTAATAGTCATTGAAAATTTGATTTGGTAAGTAAAGTTATTCCCCTTTAAAAAATATGTGAGTCATATGTTTTTTATGGGCACATTTCAAAGTATGTACAAGGAAAAGACAGTAATTACTCTTTACAAAGATATAGATAGACATAAGGAAAGCTACCAAACTCATCTTAACAGATTTGTATAACCTTGATTCCAAAACTAGACAATGAAAGAAAAGAAAATACCACAAGTCAAAATTAGTTAGAGGTAAAAAATATGTATATGATACCTATTTATCAAGTGTCAGAGGAATTTAAGGGAAAATCCATTAAAATACAATTGCCTACGTTAACACATAAACAGAATACGATTCTCTCAATAGGTACAGAAAAATATTTTTTTCAAAATGTCACTCTCAGTTTTTATTCAAACACTTTGGAAATTGGGAATAGAAATAACTTTAGCTAGATGAAGTTTATTAAAAACAAAACAAAGACAGCAATAATTGCAATGTCCCCAACAGAAGTCAATGCTCATAAACGGATTTTATTTTAAATCATGCATATGTGACCAGGTATTTCAGTGGCTTTTATTTTGTATTATTCTTATTTTTGTAGGAGTCTGAAAGCCATTTTACAATCTTAAAGGACATTTGGGTTTCTTTTCTATTTATATATTACTAATTTTCCACGAAGATATAGTTCATTTTTCTAATTTCTAGAAGTCACATAGTGAGAATAACTTCTAGTCAATGATGTCTAGATTTTGAACGATAAGAAAGACTCCCTCAAACTAAGGAGTTAGAGGAATTTTCTCATCTTTCCTTCTAAGAATGCTTACATATACTTTTTACATGTGAAGCTTGGAGTCATTTGGTATTTTTCTTGATCTTTATTTGTGGAATGAATCCAACTTTTTCCTTTCAATATTTCCACCCATTGTTTTCTTCTCATTTATTAAAAAGCGCATCTTTACCCCCATGAAAGTGAGTTGCTGACTTTATCCTACACAAAATTGCCATGTCATATCAAGGTGAGCTTATTCCAAAGCTGCTCTCTTCCTACCCACCTTCCACCCCTGACTAAATTAAAAATATGCTTGAGCCCCTGGGCACATAAAGGAAAGGAAAAGGAGGGAGATTTTTGATACAAGGATAACTAAGGAAGGAAAACTGTATGCATGATACACTGTGTTTTACAGTTGGCACATGTACATGTTGGCAGTAAGAAAACTGGAATTCAGGTACAGAGTGTACTTCAATTTGCTTCAAAATTCTTTATATTTGTTTTTATAATATCATACTTGAAGCAAATATAGCAATGCTTACAATCTTTTTTAATTTTTGAGGTAGTTACATAGGTGTTTATTCATTTTTGATCTTTTATAATGTTTTTACAAAATTTCTCAAAATGAAAATAAAGATTCAAAACAGAGGCAGATGAGGAATTCTAGTCTTTGTTAAAGCAGAGAAGTCAAGGAGGGACTGGCTGGGAGATGGGTTCCTGCTGGAAACGTATGCTTAGGCAGATAGGGCCCTGTAAGAGATGGGCACTTTCACTCCTGAATCTTTTAAGACATGTTGTCTGGCAGGTATTGCTGGGCCAGGCCCATTTATTGTCTTTATAGAAAGTGCTAACACTAATGGGACCAGCCAAACTGAGAGCAAGGTAACTCAGCAGGGGTTTGAATTTGTACTCTGCTACTTTCTACTGTCTGACCTTGATTCAGATGAAGGAGGTGAGCTACAAAAGTTAGAGAAATTCTTCCGTAGAAATGTGTTAATTAATGGGATTTAAATGTTTAGTGTTTTATAATTTCATGATTAAAAAAAAATGACCTGTATTAATAAGAGTATAGTCACCAATTTGGGTAATGAATTTATTTTTTTGATAGGTCTGTATTTCAGGACTATATGTTTACAGAGATAAGTAAATGAATAAATAAATAATCCACTGTGGGACTAAAATCTTCCTAGATAAATGACCTCTGTATGGTTACCATCACTCAGACATTTTTAAGATGTCTTACTAATTTAAACCACTTTCTGTATGGTCTTGTGAAGTTTTTTAAAGAATTTTAATTTGGTATCAAATATTAGATATAAAGAACAAATTTTTAAGTACTTTCAATTTAATATGTTTTGAGCTAACAGAAATCTTTGAGTCTTATCAGCTATTTCTTCTATATTTGAAACATATTTAGGTTTTATGTTGCAGTTTCAATGGGGAGGAATCCCAATGGACAAAATTCAAATAGAATGTCAGCTACTAAACCGTTTATAAACTGTGAGGAGATTATTTGTATGTTGTCTTGGTTTATATCCACAAAAATCAATATATACTTAAGAGTAATACTACTTATATTTTTAATTATCGTACAAGCATAATGAGGAGGGTTGTTACAAGTATTTTAACTTTAAGAAAAATTCAGCTCTATGAGACAACATTCTGTGACCTTCCATTTCTCAATGCAATGATTGCATAAACACTATTACTGAATAATCACTGTTTTGGGGTGCCTGGGTGGCTCAGTCAGTTAAGAGTCCGACTTCAGCTCAGGTCATGATCTCACAGTCCCTGAGTTCGAGCGCCACGTCAGTTTCTGTGCTGACAGCTCAGAGCCTGGAGCCTGCTTTGGATTCTGCGTCTCCCTCTCTCTCTGCCCCTCCCCTGCTCATGCTCTGTCTCTCTCTGTCTCAAAAATAAATAAAAACATTGAATAATCACTGTTTTTACACAACATATGAATATACTGGTTTCACACAGCATCTGTGTATTCTTTTGATATTACTAGAGAAAGAGCACATAACACACTTGATTTGAGAAGATCTCAATGAATATGCTTTAATTTTATATTTTTATTTTATTTATAAGCAATGCTTATACTGCACTGAAATTTTCATAGAATGTGATGTTCAAATTTCAATATTTAAAAACCATGCTATTATTAAACAACTCAAAGCAGGCGCTAGGAAGGTGGTAGTAAAGTGATATAAAAAATTATAAAAGGATATTTAAAAAATAAATACTTATTAAATACTTCTAAACATTTACCATGCCAGGACTGAGGATTTGCAACTTATTATTTAAAAAAAACTATACTTGAAAATCAACACATAAATAAATTTTGCGAGTATTCTAAAGTTATTCTGATGATGAGAAAACTTTGGAACAATGTCATTTATCTTTCCATTTAAAGGGAACATTTACTCAATTTTATGTACTTTGAAAAAGCCAATGTTTTAAGTACCAAATCAACTGCATACAATTAAGAACATATTCTAAGATATTGCTACACTTTTGGTAAAATTTTATTACGGAGATACTTATAAAAACCTACCATTTTGTAGAGCATTACATTCTGTTAAAAATACCCATTAGTGATACTTAAACATTATCCTAGAAATTGCCTGGTAAAATATAAAAAGTAAAATGTAAATGCTGCCTAATGTATAAGCTCATTTCATTAAATGATTTCAGTGTGACATATTGTGAGAAATGGTTACCTGGAGAGCTAAGTATATTAAAGTAGTCCCATTCTTTTAATGTATTTAACATACATTTTCTTTGAGTTCAAACTTAACTGTAATTGTACCATGCTTAAATGATCTAAACCATCATTGTATATGGCAACTACGATCATCAAGATTTTTCTAGATTTTCACTAATTCCTCTTTCTTAGAATCTGATTTACTATTGTTTTGAAAGGTACAAGAATTGGGAGGAAATCGACCTTGTTAATGAATTGCTCTTAAAATTTAAATTACCGAATTCAATCTTCTTTCAAGTTTGCTGTTTGTAACTAAAAAATATATTGTTGGGGCACCTGGGTGGCTCAGTTGGTTCAGTGTCTTACTCTTGATTTCAGCTCAGGTCATGATCTCATGGTTTGTGACACTGAGCCCCACGTTGGGCTCTGTGCTCTCAGCTTGGGATTCTCTCTCTTCCTCTCTCTGCCCCTCCCCTGCTTGCTCTTTCTCTCTCTCTCAAAATAAATAAACATTTTTTTTAAAGTAAAGTATATTACTCTCTCTCTCTCTCTCTCTCTCTCTCTTAAAGTATTTTGTTATTATCTGATGGTTGGTAATTCTCTATGAAGACACCTTGATTTACTAAAATATTTGGTCCATCCAGTTAACAATGGGTCCATTGTATATATAAATCTATTTTTTCCAAACTCTTCTTTGTGAATTTCCTTCTCTAGCCTGTTCAAGGACAGTTGCAGGTGTGCCAAAAAGCACTGAGCCTTAGCACATCCTTGATGGATTTCACAAGTCCATCCTCTCCAAAACAAGGGTAATTCAGATTTAATTTCTTGACATGAAGCAACATTATAACATGCTTTGAATAATTTTTAGGTGTTATGTCAATTAGAGAGCTTAGAGTCACTGATTATATAAGCTAGACGTTACTAATTACAAAACCTTCCAATGGTAATTAAAAATCTATTATAATTAATGGCAAAATGTTAAAAGGAGTCGGTTATCTCAGCAATTGGAGCATTTTACATAAATTAGTACACCATACATCCCATCACCAGTCTAAAAGGATTAAAAATCATCTTGTGGAAAGGTACTGTGGTTGTATTTAATGAAAATTGGGTGGAGAAATGAAGTAAGCATCTGAATAATTAAGTGCCTTATTCTTGAACTCTTTGCAAAATATTCAGATACTTAGGATACTTTTCAATATATATGCACATTTACATAAGTTTTGAATTTCATTTCAATATCTAAATGCAAACTTGTATTTGTTATTTTGAGTAATTTAAATTAATATACTATTTGCTTAATCATGAAGCCCATGCTTTCATTTACTTTTTACATATCTGTACTTTCAATCAATTCTCAGGGCCACACAACTTTCATGTTATATGGGTAAAGTCCTTTAAAATTTTACAATTAAAAAAAATCAATAAGGATCATTTAGTAATAATAAAACATAACTAACATCCATATCCTATGAGACTGGCAGAGAGACCATTGACTCTGTCCAAGAAAATTGTGAAAAAGATTAAGGAATAATTTATTCAAGGTTATTGAAATAAGGGAGGGGGATCAAATTCCACTACCTTGAAACAAAAGGTGGGAATTTTAAGCACTAGGGTTGCTTTAGGGGTTGGGGAGAAAGTAGGGCCTTACCTTTTTTGATGATTACATTTTAGAGGGATAGAGCCCAGGTCTTTGAAAAAGACATTCCTAGGTTGTAAAAGTGGCAAGAGGCAGGGAGAGAGTTTTCACCTGAAAGGAGCAAAGAAGCAAGTTTTAATTGCAAGTATTCTAAAATAAATGATCTAAGAAAAGGGAGGTCAAGGACCTAGAGTAGGAAGAAACCTTTCTAAAGTTTAGTCAAGCTGAGGGAACATTAAGGGCATCTTGGTTAACTCTGAATATTTATAATTTCTCTAACTTAAATAATATTTGAATTTCTCTCTATAGAATATAGTCAATTTCTTATCTGAGTGAGAATCAGCAATCTTCCAGCTAATTTACAAGCTGTAACCATCTTGACAATCACATAGGTATGTTGCATTTTTTGGAAAAGAAAGTCATTAACTTATAAATTTCTATTTCAAAATGAATAATTGGGCCAAAATTAGCCAAAAAAATGTGTGAACCCCGATAGGGAAGGCTATTCTCATCTCTTTCACATTTTCCCTGAGATTAGTACACATTAAAAATAAAAATAATATAGGGGCACCTGTGTGGCTCAGTTGGTTAAGTGGCCTACTCTTGATTTCAGCTCATATCATGATGTCACATTTCTTGGGTTTGAGCCCCATGTCTGCACTGTGTCAGCAGAGAGCTTGCTTGGAATTCTCTCTCTCTCCATCTCTTTGACACTCCCCCCTACTTGAATGCACATACACGCACATGCTCTCCCTCTCTGCCTCTCTCTTTCTCAAAATAAATAAACTTAAAAAAATAAAAAATAATATTGGCATTTTCTGAAATAAATAATATAAAATAGTAAACAGATCTTAACTTCCATAATTGCTTTCCTATCAATAGAGGTAAAGCCCAGAAAATTATGTAATTTCAAAACAAGAAAAATTTCAGTGGAAAATCTGTGCAAGAATATTGTTATGAAGATCAAGTTTAGTTTTTGAGTTCTAATATATTCACTGCTTCTATAATTTCTCAATCAATAGTTCACTTATGGTATAGTCTTTGTAATGAAGATATGAGTAACCTTGGCTACCATATTACTAATATGTATTAGTAGAAGTCTCTAATTGATTTAATATCTTTAATATTTTTGGATGTTCTTATGAAGAAAGTATTTAAAATAAACACAGCATACAGAAAACACTATGAACCTTTCCCAGTAAAGAGTCACAAAGATAATATATATGAAAGTCACAAGCCAGATCATTTTTGTTTTCTCTTAACCCAGACATGTTCTGATTCTTTCACATCGCCTTTTTCCATTGTCATAAAATGTGCTACTTAAATACAGCATCAAGAAATTATTTCTGAAATGAAAATACATGATCTTCACTCAAGCACAGCAAGAAAATATGATTGATTTACTGTAACTGCCTCTTGTGAGGGAAGGTCAGATGGAGAAATAAATACAAAGTTGTTAGAAAAGGAGAAAACTAGAGCAAAAGAAAGAAATGTTAGTAACATTTCATTAGAACTTTCATCCAAAAATTAAGAGCTTGCCAAAACAAATTGATACTTAGAAAATTTATAACCATGTTTTAATTTAATTTTGTTGCCAAATTTATTTGTTAAAATTATTGTGGAGATAGGATGTTCACATTTATGAGAGAAAATGTTTCCAATATTTTAAAAACTGAAAATCAGTAAGAAAGCCATATGTTATACATTATTGCTCACAAAGGAACAGAATTATCTTTACCATTATAATATAGAAGTTATACACTAAGGAACTTTTCTTCATTAAAGATTTCAAACTTTCATTTTAGCTCCTTTTAGTAACAACCATGTTTGTTGATTCTGTTACGATTAATTACTGTCACAGAGAAGAGCATAATCAATGCTTTAGATGGCCCCTTTTAAAGTTTGCTCACATAAAAACACATAGGAGATGACCAACACCAAATTGAAATTATTTAACATTTACTGATCATATTGTGCCTCATATTTTCTCATTGTATTATGTAACCAAAGGAGTTTTAGCTGTTCTTCAAGTTGACCATAATTATCATCATAACTCAGAAATTTTACCTTACCTAAAATGTCTAAGGTGGATTACAGTTATAAAACCTTCCTCAAGCAACTTTATGAAAGACATTAACAAAAATTTCATAAAATTATTTCCTCTGAGTTAAATCTGGTGAACCTAGAGACCAGAAATACAGTTAAAACAGTGATTTCTCTGCTGATGATTAACTGTGTTGAGTGTTAGAATCACCTGAGGATCTCTAAAAATTCCCAATACCATGTTTGCATTCAATACCAATTAAATCAGAATATCTGGAGGCATAGATATTCTTTAAAGATTCTCAAGTGGAATAAATATGGAATAAAGTATGGAGAACACTGAGTCAAATGGCATTTAGCCTGGCATCAGGAAAAAGAATCAAACTTCTCAACACAGAGTGTTAAAATCACCTGTATTTGGATGTAGTGACACACACACATTTTTTGCAGTATGAAATTATAAACTGAGTGACTGATGAATGAGGAAGCTACTAAGTGTTTTGAGGAAATAAATGAGATGAATTGAAAGATCTCTAACTCTCAGTTCTTGATAATCCAAAATCGTCCAGTTTTTACATTTACAAACAGCACCTAGAGGCTACTGTGTATCAGGTCTGCCAAATTCCATGCAGATTCTCCTCTAACCCCTTTTCCTTTCATATATAAATCCAGTCAGCAAGAGCATGTTGAACTGCCTTATTCTGGTGTGGTTTTGTCTTGTTACATAAACTTCTCTTTAAGACCATCATAAACATGATACAAGGTTTGACAAGTTCTAAAACTTTGGAAAGAGTTTAAAAATAATCAACCGGATTAATTTATCATGTTTCGAGAGAGAACAGTATAAAATGACCTAGTTTTCAGAACCTTGCATTTCAAAATTATTACCCATAGAAGTGAATAAAAATGATCTGATTGGAATATAAGGAAAGGTTTAATAAAAGATATAGTCCAAAATCAAGGGTAAAGCTTAAAATTTCTGTGCTTTCTCTGAGAAATGAGAGACTGTTTTGGCAGGTGTGTCCTAAATCTCCAGACCTAAGATTTATCTCTCAAATGCATTGAAATTTTTAAGCCTTATATGAACATCACCGTACAGTATGATAGGATTATGTTCTGGTGCTGTGTTCATCAGTACAAGTCAGTTGCTACTCTCACTGGTTTACCAAAATACACCTTTATCTGTGGGGATACGGGAGTTGTAGGGTGGCAGTGGAGAGAAGTGCTGTGTTGCTCCATCCTGTCATTCGGGCCCAATTCTTCCCGTCCCATGGCTTCTCTATCAGTGACTTGCCTTCCTCCCTTGGATCTTCTGTTTCCAGCTGTGAGATTAGGGACAGAGTGTGTGGAGCATCACAGGGAAGTGTTACATGCTGCCATTTATGGAAGTGTAATAGATTCCTCCTTCTGTTTTCTATTGGTGAGATCTCAGTCACGTGACCTCACTTTACTGCAAAGGCACTGGAGAATTAGTTGTTTAAAAGAAGAGGAAAGATATGGATTTCTATCCTTCTAGTTACCAAATATCCTTTCATTCCATTCATTCCTATCCATGAAATACCCCAAACCCCTCTCCAAGAGAGTCAATACAAAATCACAATTCGTTAATACATTAAAGTCTGAGATCTCCGGACATTATAGCATATTGTCCATTGTTCTCGTTGGTTCTTGACTTGGCTCTGGAAAGCTCTTCTTGTCTCTTAAACTCTTTGTCCTTGTCCATGTCTTAAGTACAGATACCGATCCTGCATGGCTTTTGCAGCCTGTTTCTTAGAAAGGCAAGCTTGGGTTGCAGTTTGTGCTATAGATTTATCAGTTGAAGGGAGATTCCTTAAAGTACTAGGAGACTCCTATTTAGTCCCCATATGACTGTACAGTAACTATATTCAAATTCTTTCTTAACCATATTTGCTTTCTCACACCCAAGTTCCCCTTTCTCAAAATTAAGGGCAACAACCTGATGACTATTAAAACGTGATAGATTTTGATAGTCATACCCTTAATCTAAACCTGTTCCAGAACTGAGTTACTTTGTTTAACTAAGAATCTTACTTGGTACTTGTGGTTGAAAGACTTTTTAAATTCCCCTCACTCCCTTGTTTTTAATGTTTGGGGTTTAGACAGTAGACTTTCCAACCTTAAAAGATCAAAATTTCTGGATTTTTTTTCTATTCTCTTTCATTTAATGCTGCCATTTTGGCTTATTCCTTCCTAAACTTACCTTGTTTGGGTAGTACATTGCTCAGTATAGTCAATAACCATAGCCAACAGATACCAATAACATTCTTTTTAACAACTTCTTTTTCTAAAGGTGGAACCCAGTAGATACATGACTTCTTATTTACTGTTTTATTAGATGTCTGAAACTGACTGCTACTGTTGTTCAGCTGTCCAGCCTCCTGAACCTGCTCCCTCAGCACCCAAATCTAGCCTGCTAAGCCAGTTATTGCATATTAGAATTTTAATTGAAAAATCATTCTACTGCAAGGTACTAATTAAAATCTATATCAGATAGGTTAAGTGACAGTAATTGTTGAAACAACCTTGGAATCTCAGAAGCTCGTTTCTTTCTCATCCACATCACCATCTATTGGGCATTGGTGTTACAAGGGAATGAGGGGTCGGTCTTCTGCTCTATGTGGTCTATCAGCCACCCAAGTCTCTTTCATATTGTGGCTCTGGTATCATCAAAGGCTCAGTGATTTTCAGTAGAGGCTTCACCTCCAACTGGCACAGAAGGGAAAAGAAAGAGAGGACTGGAAGAGGTGAACATCACTTCTGCCTACAATCACTTGTGTAGAACTAAGTCACTTTAAAGTTAGCTTTAAGCTAACTTCAAAGGGCCAAACACAATGTCCATTGGTATTTCCCAGAAGAAGAAATAAATTATAAATATTGCTAAGCTGTAGAATTGTCTCTCTCAATTATCATCTATTTCAAATCATTATTTTGATGTGAGTAAAGATAAAATAATATATAAATTAATGATATAATCGTATATAAATAGGGCTTTTATAAATTGTTCATTAAAGCCACCACGCATACAACGTATGTTCATTATCATTGGCTGAACTTAAATTTGCCAGCTAAAATATAGGATGTCCAATTAAATTTGTATTTCAGATAAACAATAAGTAATTTTTAGTAAAATATTCCCCAAAATTGCATGGGCCCGATTTCTATTAAAAAAAAAAAAAATCATTGCCTATCTGAAATTTAGATTTTATTGGGCCCCCTTATTTTTATTTGCTAAATCTATCAATGCTTGACAGAACACTCTAGTTTTTTCTATTATTATTATTGTAAGGTATGCTCAGTGATACCAGTATGAATTATGGAAAGTATAAATATCATTTTTCCTCAATTACCTTTAAACAAACAAACAGTGCTTTGAGCCAAAGTATAAAGTCTCAACTACTATTTGCTATTTAAATCTAATTTATGTGTGCCTAGAAGCTTTATTTATAACTAGTCTTTAGTGTTTTATGAGATTTGATGTTTTAATTAAATTTCAGTACAAACACCTTAATATTGTGCTATGTTGATTTCATTTCAGTATATGAGTTCTGCTTTGTTAGGAGAAAAAGTTGCAGAGAACCGCAAATTATCAGGCTTAACATAAATTAAGGAGTGCTGGCATCTTCACTGATCTTCAAACCAAGAACTGCCCATAAAGTGGTTCTGCCGAGATTGGATTGCTCCTGCATGCTCCCTCAGTGATTTTTATATTTTAATAAGACCGTTCATTGTAGTTAGCTACTCGTGTTGGAGCCATTAGATATTTATATGAAATAGCATATCATTATCTCAGTTGCATTCGGAACCATTTGGGATGCTTTTAAGTTAGGGTGATTTTTTTCCCCTGTCTTAATTTTGTGCACACTAGTGCCGATGTGCCTGTTCAGCTTTATTTCTGTCTTCAGGTTCTTTATCCTATTTTTCAACTTTATTGTGTTAAAGTGTTTGATGAACAGTATAGCTGACTGCTAGATAGGAGTAGCCTCAAAAACAGTGATTTAAAAAATTTACTGTCTTGAGAGGCAGACAGGAGTTGATATCCCAATTCCTTTATCTCTCTCTTTCAAAAGTGTAAAATTCCAGCAGGGTACATTCACTCACATCCCCAGATCTCTTCACATTCAACATTAGGGACCTAATCACAGAAGTGATGATTTGGACAATGTGAGACCATAAGAACCTATATTAAGAGGAATATAGGGGCGCCTGCATGGCTCAGTTAGTTGGGCATCTGACTTCAGCTCAGGTCATGATCTCATGGTTTTTGAATTCAGGACCTATGTCAGGCTCTGTACTGACAGCTCAGAGCCTGGAGGCTGCTTCAGATTCTGTGTCTCCCTCTCTCTCTGCCCCTTCACTGCTCGTGCTCTGTCTCTTTCTCTCTCAAAAATAAATAAGCATTTAAAAAATTAAAAAAAAAGAGGAATATAGACAGTATGTAAAGCCAAAAAGCAAATACAACACAAGCTCATAATTATTAGTGTGATAAAATCAAAGCTGGATCTAGCACAATTGTGTGATTTTCTTTGTTGCAATTTGAACCTATAGAACGGTCTAGGTTATATAGCTCCTTAACTTATTATTCCCATGTAATAAAGTATGTATGAGATATAAATTGGGTTTCAGCAAAGCTTTACACTTATCTTGTAACTGGTCTGGGAGTGAGTGGATTGGATATGGATTAAGTAAACAGAAAATTCCTCCTTCTTCTCCTTTATCTATTATTTGTTACCCATGAAGTTCCATTATCTCAATTTCTTTTATTCTTTATTTTTTGTTTCAGCTGGTCTAGTCAGCACCTCCGTTGGATTACAGTAATTTTTAGACCCCATGCATGTTACTTTATTCCATATGTCTTCTTTATATTTACTGTGAATGGTAGCCTAGAATTTTTTATTCAGTAAATAAACATTTAATAAGCATATATTATATTTAAGTATTAAGTGGTTAGAATTCAAATGTAAAATCCAGAGTCCATCTCTGTCCCTAATGAGATCACAAACCGTGTGTGTGTGTGTGTGTGTGTGTGTGTGTGTGTGTGTCTGCAGTAATTCCTCTTCTTTATTACTGGACTGTCAATAATTTTATGATGTTAATTTTATAGACCAGAAAAAAAACTCATCCTCCCCAAATTTAGATGTTTATATAGTATTAATTTTTATTTTTTCTAACTATACAACCAGAAGAATAGTATTACTTTTTGAAATGAATATCATGGTATAATAAAGGGCATTTTGAAATTGAAAATGAAGAAAATGTCATAGTTCAAGTGGGGCCTCTTAAAAGCGATAAGTTTAGTTTTCAAAAAAGCTTATTATATTGCTCTCATATGTCTCATTTCACTGGAGACAGTGAAATCCCTGCCCTGGCAGGTTTTTGCAAACCACTCCTCCTTGCAAGTTTATAAAGAATTAAATAATCTGATCTTTTATCTATTAAAGTGTATTTAGAGTTAACTTTAAAGATGGAGAAAATACTTCAAGGGGAAACAAAACCTTAAGACAAATCTGTATTCTTAACTCTGGAAGGAGATAGTTGGTCTTAATACAGAGAAAGACTGGTTTCTAGAGGGAGCAAGTGAGACAAAGAGGATTATGTCAAAGGGATATGGGGCAGTGCAGACTGTTGTATGGGTCAGATGGACCACTTGCTGAAGCAGAATATTCACAAGAAGTGGAAAAGAGTCAGTAACAATAACTTGCATCACATTTTGCCTTTTATACTCTGCTTTATTTTACTCCATTATACTTACTGCTCTCCACATTATATCATATCCTTATTTTATACAACAGATATCCATTGAGGCTTCATTAATGCTTGGCTCTGTTTTGGGCCTTGGGATAAAATAAGACAACAAAACAAAAATGTCTACCTTTATGAAACTTCTATTCTAGTTTCTCTTTGTTTATCTTCTCAACAAACAACAACAGCCCCGTGGAAGCAGGGGCCTTGGTTCTTTCTCAACCTACTGTATATAACCACGTTGGTAGCCTGACCATTGCATAGTAAGTGCTCAGTAACTTTTAGTGAAGGAGGAAATGAATCAAAGTAGCCCAAACCTTCTACAAGATGTGGTAGACTTTGGGACATGGCAGGTCAGGTCTAAGAAGTTCACTTTTTTGAAAGGTATTCCTTATATGGTATGATTGTAAAGTGAAAAACAACAAAGGCCAACGCCCTGTTGCAGTAAGAAAGGTGAGAGATGGGAGCTTTTCTCATGAATCAATGTTAGGATTTATCATTTATGCTCTTTGCACGAGAGAAATACCGGCAAAAGCCACTGGTGGGTCTATCTAGCAGGGCAGTTAGAGAATCCAGTAATGTGGAGCCTCAGGCACACTGGGAGTATGAGCTGCTGCTATTCCAGTGGACTGGGAGTCCATAAGGCCATAAAAACAACATAAAATATAATGGCAGCCTATGGGATAGATTAGGAATTACAGCTATCTGTCTGCACTCTCTTTTGTATTAAAAGAAAGAAGTTTTGTATGGGGGCTATAAGTTCTAGTAGAGAAGCTGGTGGTGAGGAGGTATTGCTATCTCGTACCCTAACTGAACACTTAAACTGATGTTCTCAAGAAAACATCTGTTACAAAATGAACATGTTTATCTTGTCTATGGGACTATGAAACTAAATTTACATCCCAAAACACACATTTCACTTCAACTAGCCTTTTTCAGAAAAGTCTGGGCCTAAGTTTTCTTATAGACTCAATCAGCTCTTTTGGAAACAACGATGCCTCTTTACCTTGGCAATGATGGCAGTGATAAAGAGAAGGAGAATGATAAATCTTTAAAACCCTGATCTTTGTGTACATGAAAAAAAAAATGTGCTACAGGGAGAGAATCACTACCATAAAATGGACAAAGATGAAAAGCAGCAAAATGATTTAAGTAAAAACTAATGGCAAAGACTTGAGAAGCTGTTTAAAAATTCATTTAACCCAGGATTCAAAGTTTGAGAAGTGAGGGGATTCAAGCATACTGATGACTGATTATATACCCGACACTATGCTAGACACCTTATGTGCGTAAATCAACACATCTCATAGTCATTGAGGTGAACATGATTACCTCTACAACATAGTGATTTAAGAAAGAAAGAAAGAAAGAAAGAAAGAAAGAAAGAAAGAAAGAAAGAAAGAAAGAAGAAAAGAAAAATCCTTGAATGACTTGCCTAAAGCCACATAGCTAATAAGAAGTACAGGCAGGATTTAAATCAGGTAGTCCAATGACCCTTTAATCCCTTTCCTGTAAATCACATTTTGGTATCAATAGAAAAAAAAATGGTCCCACATCTCTGGGTTATAGTAACTTATTGACATCAAATAACAGATTTTCAAAGATGTTGGAAGTATTTTTATTTTCTTTTAAATGTTCATTTATTTATTGTGAGAGAGAGAATGTGTGCATGAGTGGGAGAGGGGCAGAGAGAGAGGGAGAGAGAGAATCCCAAGCAAGCTCCATGCTTCACGCAGAGCCGGTCACGGGGCTCGACTCACCAATTGTGAGATCGTGACCTGAACTGAGATCCAGAGTAGGTTGCTTAACCAACTGAGCCATCCAGATGCCCCTGGAAGTATTTTAAAGTAAATATAATACATATGATTCTCAATATATTCTCTTTGCTCCTAATTAAGTACAGAATGACTTGAAAATCATATGTACTAACTATAGGCAAGCTGCTCCCCTAATATTAATTAAGGTCTTTGTTTCAGTCATTTTAAATAAGGGCTAAATCATCTTGTTTTACAAGTTAGGAGAAATTAGACTAACAAGAAATTCTGAAGAGCTCAAATCTAGTTGATACAATTGGAAATACTACCACAAAAAGAATGAAATATAACTGGAGTGATTAAGATTAACATTCAGAGACAATTCTCTATCACAGTTGTTAACACATTGGAGTTCCAGGGTAGATGTGGAACTGCTGTTCGGAAACTTTCTAGCATGCATCAATATGTGAGGGATGATTTTTGACATTTTACTTCACTGAGTTATCTTAACTTTGCCTTGTGCTTGTACTTGCATATTTAATTTACTATCAGAGACATTTTATTCTGTGCTCTTAATGTTCCTATCTATTCTCCCTGCTATCACACTAGGTCTAATGCATTGATATACTTGCTACTTTTCCCTCTATCTGAGTCTGCTCTCCCTCTCTAGCTCTTCTCCCATTCTCTCCACATAGTACACTCATTCAATGATTCCTCTGAATTCATCAATTTTATCAAGTCACTTGACTGCTCTGAAACCAGCGGCTTATGGCTTCTCACTGCCTACAGCTCAATTCGTGCAAGGCACTGGGTGAGAACAGAAAAAAAAAGTGGGGTTCACTGGTCAAATAATTAGAATACTGGGGATTTTATTCCATGAATTCTCAGAACCTTTGAAAGGACAAAATATGCAGCTATTCCATTCGATTTGGCTGTAAGAGACTTCATTCAAAAGTACCTTCTAGGGGGGCCTGGGTGGCTCAATTGGTTAAGCATCAGACTATTGATCTCTCAGGTTTGTGAGTTTGAGCTCTGCATAGGGTTCTGCACTGTTAGTGTGGAGCCTGCTTGGGATTCTTTCTCTCTCTCTCTCTCTCTCTCTCTCCCTCTCTCCCTCTCTCCCTCTCTCCCTCTCTCTCTCTCTGCCCCTCCCCTTCCCTCCCTCCCACCCTTTCTCACTCTCTCTCAGAATAAATAAATACACTTACAAAAAAAAAAAAAAAAACCCTCCTATATCTCCCAGCAGTCATGTTCCACTTTGGAAAAGGCTGATTTACAGGATCTTAATGATGTAGAATGCAAAGCCCTGCCTTGCCCAACATGACTCCATTAATTCAGGTAGTTTACTGAACATTGTGTTCTCCATTTTGTAATGGAGAATACATTTTGTAATGTTTCACCCCCTTATCTCACACATACAACTTCAAATGCCTGGAATGTTCCCTCATCATCAGTTCTACCTGTCTTTAAATTCTTACCGAATTTATTCTTTTTTATATAGTGTTTCCTGGTGTGACTGGTTCAGTTGCATTATTTTCTTTCTTGAACACTAGAAACACTACATACATACACCCTTGTGGTTATATTATCAATGTGTTTGCATCTGACTTACAGTTTAATTACTTTGAATTTAGCAACCATGCATAATATTTTGCTCATTTCCCATAGTTTAGTACGTGTATTAGACCTCCAATAACTGAAGGAAGTCAAGTACAATATGGGAATTTCTATTGAGGTCAAATTTTTCCAATTATTATTAGTACCAGATTAATGATAAGGTGGTATTATTATATCATTCTAATTAAACCTTTTTTAAAAAGTGTTAGTTATACCAACCAAAGTCATAGAACAAATATCTAAAAGTGTTCAAGAACGTGTTTATAAGTACTATCCCACATTACATCCTGACAAGTTTCTCATGATATCTGAGATAATTTATGTATAATATAGACATAGATTGTACAAAATTTGCTTACCGTGAGAGTGAATTTCTCCTAGTCATGTAACTTTTTTTCCTGTCTCCTTTCTGAGGAAAAGCAGCTCTATAGACATGGGATGTTGATGCAAATCCTGTGCAAAGAAATTATTTTATGATGGCAAAATATACACAGTACACTGAATACTGATAAATATAATAAATAAAAGCTTCAAATGAAGTAAAATATTTTATATACCTTATATACTGGTCTACCAGTCATCTTTGCAATTTTTTGTTACAACTCACTATCCAAAACAAATTTTATTAATGAAACAGATCATCTGAAAGATTTTTCTTTAAAGAACATATTCAGTATTAACAATAGAACTAAAACAAAATTTTAATATCTTGGCATGATTGCAATACAGATAGAATCTATTTCTTTTCTTAATTGGAATATATGGTGATTTGTACACTTTAAAGTATTTCCATCACTGACAAAAACATCAGATTTATAGCATGTCTGGAGAGCAGATGCAGATACTACGCACTAATATTCAACTCCACTGTCAAATTTTAAAGAATCATATGTTGACACGTTTGATTTGCTGATACATTGCTTCCATTGAAGTGCACAGAAATGACATTTAAAGCTTCAAAGTAATATCTGAATCTTTGTGTGTCTGTCTCTTTGTTGTCATGCTCAATTTTGCTTAATCCTGAAAAATTTTCAGGGATCCATTTAGCTTTTCCATTTCATCTAGACATAATTAGTTTTCCACATCCATTTTGGCGCATAATTCAGTGACCACCTATCCCAAGGCTGCAGCACGAATTCCCCATAAATTAGAGATAAAACAGTATCTCTAAAGCATTTTGCTTAGGTGGCATTTATCTGTTACCTATTCTATTTGTTATTTAACCATTGAAAGCAGCTTGTCAAACACAGTGGCCCTTGTTTCTGAAGATGTTTGCCCTTTCAAATAGCATCTCCACACCCTCCTTCCAATCTGTTCACACATAGTAAAGCTCTTCTTTCATAATGCAGTTGTATGCTGTAAGAAGCTTTTTAAAACTCTGGGCACATTAGTCTGTTTGGGAGCTATAATTTGGCTTTTTTTTTTTTTTTTTTTTTATCATTGTGAAAGTGCCTCACAGACAATTCTGATAATAGAGGTGTAGGATATATATTTAGTTTGAGGTTCAGAAACCAGGGCACAGGCAGGATTTTCCACTCACCTGACTTCTTAAAACCTCAGTTTTCTCATCTGTACAGTGGGAAGATTAATATCTGCATGTAGCTATGTTTAGTATTGAATGAGATATAGTAACAAAACTGTTGAGCACAGTACAAGGAAGTGTTTAATAATGGGAGTTGTCATTGTTAGTATTCTTAATAATATGGGCAGTGTGGTCTAAATTATGTTTTAGATCATAAGTTTCAAAAGATCAGGAACTGCTTCAACATTTATTTGAATACAGAAGTTCTCTAAAATAAACATTAATAAATATAAATTCTAAGATTTTTGGTGTTGATCAACCAACAAATATTTTATCGAATCTTTGTGGTGCTCTAATGTGGTGCTCTATCTTAAGTGTTTAGGGGAGAAATCCACCCCGATGAAAATTACAGAAGAGATAAACATTAAATAATAGCACAATAGTACACAAAATATACATATATACATATATATATGTATATATGTATATATAGGATATACATGTACAAACCAGTCACTGTATATTAAATATGGACTATATGTGAAGAGCTATATTAAGCATCTCAAATGTATTGCCATCCTTGTGTTAAAAATGAACAAAGGAAATCACCCATTAATATTTCCTTTAAGGTTGTCAAGCTTAAAAAATCCAATAGGCTTTTTTCTTCAAATAACCCTACAACAAGGCCATTTGCTGGATGAATGCTATTTTAGCTTTGCAAACAGTAAAAATTATTCTCTGCACATGATATAACTATATTAGGACTATATGCTATGACCTTATGTCTATGTATTTTGTATTATAAGCGCTAGAGGCCAGGGGTCAAACACCCTTGTTATTCACTACTACCCGTTTAAGCCAGATAACTTTCTCTCCATGGGTAGTTTTTGTAGAACACTGTTGTAAATCAACTTTATTAGAAAGGTAAAAGGGTAAGTTTGGCTCTGAAAAACTGTAGTCTCTTTGGGAAAATATACTTAAAAACAATGAGTAAGTAAGACTAAATCTTAGTCAAATATATAGGTAAAGATAAGGACTAAGAGACATAATTTTAGGTAGTTCACCATTAAAAAAATTCTTTCTTTTAGTTTAAGTATCGTACCCTCCCCAGGTCATCTTTTAAATAATTCTGAGAGCAGCAATAAAGGTACTAACATTTTAGAAGATACTATTTTATGGTAAGGACCAAAGGTTTACAGTCCAAAAAATGAAGAAAAGGAGGAGGAAACAGAAATGAAAGAAGAAAGGCATTATAAAAGACTGGAAGCCTTGCACATAATTGTCTTTAGAACCTGTTTTTCTCCTAAAATTTCATTATATACATACTTACACATGTAAAATTCAATGTGTTTGAAGCCATTAGCATCATCATATATTTTTATTATATATTGTGCCAAATTTAACCAATGTAAGCTCTTTAAAATAGTTTTGGTATCATTTTGACATAGCTTCATTATTGTTTGAGAACTTCCTTGTTTTCTGAAACAAGATGTTCCAAGTTTACCCTGAGCATTCCAGGTCTCAGAAGTTGAATTAGCCATTTGTTAAGCTACCCTGGTTTCTTTCACTGGGGATTGCCACTAAGGGGGAAAAAAATTGCAAGCTTGCTATGACCATTACTGTGAAGGTGTCATTGCTTCTGATCCCTTTCATTGGATGGCTAATATGAAATGATTTCATACATGTACTTTCAATTCAAAATGAGTAACACAGGGTTCTTCCTCACTTTTTTCATTCCATATCTGTATCTCTCTTTTCTCAAAATGAAAATTCTGGCAGTCTTCAGCATCAATACATTTATATATATATCCATCAACACACACAAAAATTTGCTACCTATTTCACTATTAAGAAGAGCAAGAAGCTATAATAAATAAGATTAAGGTTTCCCTCTGTGCATATATGACACATGTGTTTATGACTATTAAGGGTATATAGTACGAATACCGAATTCAAAAGTTCCTTGAATCAATTCTTATCATTGGAGGGTTATTTTGTCATTTTGATGAACAATTCATTTGTTTCTGTTTGTATTGAATGTCTTTTCTTTTTTTTTCATTTATTAATTAATGGTTCAACAGACAAAATTATATTAAAAGGTCTATGCAGAAAAGCCTTGTTACATCCCTACGCCCTTCATTTAGTTCTCACTAATCCCTTTAAAATCAGCATTTAATTAGTTTCTAGTTTATCCATTTTTTTATAAACAAAGTAAGCAAATACACACCTATGTTCTTATTTTCCTTTATTTCTTACACAAAATATAATATGCATGTTTTAACTTAAGCATAATGTCAAGCAACAAACCACTAAAGTTGGAATCAGTATCATTTAGATTTTTTTATACATATGTCTATCTAGGTTAGACTTTATTTTTTTTTAAGTTTATCTATTTTGAAAGAGAAAGAGAGTGCACGGGGGGTAGTGACAGAGAGAGAGAAAGAGAATCTCAAGCAGGCTCCATGCTGTTAGCACAGAGCGCGACCTGGGGCTTGATCTCACGACCCTAGTTCATGACCCAAGCCAAAATCAAGAGTTGGACGTTCAACCAACCGAGCCACCTGGGCACCCCAAGCAGATTTTTAAATGGAGTGATCACAAAGAGATGAATTAAAAATATAAGTCTTTCTAGAAGACAATATTTTGGAGGTGAGAAAATTTATAGGTTTCTATTATGGTCAATAAAAATAAGCACCATAAGAAAGTAAAAAAGGGGTGTGTGTGTAAAGCAATATGACTCATTAGTGTATTCAGCATGTTTTATATGCAATTCCTAGGTATCACCCCTAACTCTCTCTTTCTTCCCCTTTCTTCCTTCTCCCTTCTTTTTACTCTCGGTTTTCTTCTATTTCCAGTTCAGTTTAATGGCTGAGACCCTACTGCGGTGAGCTTAATCCATTCAGTCACGTGTTTGGTTAAAATACTTTCCCCTTCAACTCAAAAATGATATGCATGCATTAGTGTACCACCTGTGCCTTTCAGCATTTACATATTACCTTTACATTTCCAAGGAGCTTTACAATCACATTTAATAGATTCACCTCTCAGTTTGCAGCAGTATTGACCCCACTTTGCAGATGGGGGAACAGTCATCAAGCAGGTAGGTAGGTGACTTGCCCGTTCCTGGATTGCAGCTCCTCCAATGCAGTCACCAGTGTGATGCTGAGCTCAGTAAGCCACTGTCTCTTAGTCTAGTGGCATCATCCCTGGGAGGTGGTTAATAGTCTTTTGAACCTTTAAGATGTCAGCTAAGATGCATAATAAACTGGCCTTTTACTATTTGCCTTCTGAATCTTTATTTTCCAAAAGTTTTCATCTTTTGGCTCTTATGTAAGAAAACTATCAACAGTATTCTAAATGAAAGTGAAGTGAAAGTAAAACGTTAAATCTAAGGGAGATACGCCCAACACTCTTCTGGGATTTTTGGTAAGAATGAAAATTTGAAATACCTACCATACTCTCAAGAAACTTAAGTGGGCCTTATAAGTAGATTATTAAGAACATAGAAGTGCAGCATTGACTCAAAGTCTCATTATATCTAAGGCTCAACGCCTGTAATTTCCAGACTAGAGAAATTCGATTTTGTTGTTGAAGTACCAGCCACCATTTCCAAATCAGAGCGAAATCAGAATTAATGGTAGTATTTATTTTATTTTGCTTATTTTTTAACTAATCTTACATGCACCTCTTGTCCTGTTACATATTTATGTTTCAGACATTCTAGAAATTTCAGCCCCCAATCTTGGAAGGAGGAGAAAAAAACATAGTTAAAACAAACTCATTTGATTGCATGAGTCCTCTTTTGTGACTAACTTAATGGCTTCCATTCTCAGAAGTGCCTAATGAATTATGAAGGTGTTTCTCTTGAGCACTATAAACAACATATTTTACTAAGGGAGACCTTATGTTCCATCCACACCCTAGACATCAATTATACCTCCGTGAGCCTGGCTGGAAGTGGCTGCCAGAATCAAGTAAGGTAAGATATCCAGTAGGAATGTGAAGGAAGATTTTAGTCTTTTCTCTGAAGGCAATATCTATCATTGTTTGTGGGTTTTTTTGGCTATGCAGTACTGATGCTAGTTTGACCCCAGTGTAAGAATGCTTCTCTGCCACCATTTTACAGAAACCCAGAAGCCACATTCTGCTCTCTGAATAATGAGGCCTTTGTTTGCCAAAGCAGCATAGCCCAACATTTCAGAGACTTTAACCTTTTTCTCATTGGTGATTACATTTGCGATCCATGCTAGTGGGATTATGGAGACGTTCTCTAAATCCCTACTAAGAAAAAGAGAACCTCTTAATTTTCTCCTGTACTTGGATGACAAGCCAATTTTTCCTTTCTCATTTACAGGTTTTAAAACTAAGCCTCCTGACTAGGTATTATCTTGAAAATCTTTGTGAATTAATAAATCTAATCCAGGCATCTAAGACCTACTCCATTTCTTCAGGGGAGCATATTCATTCAGAAACTATGGGCAGAATGATAATTCTATTAGAGGAGACAAAGAAGCAAAATCATAAAATGATTTTTACCAGGAATGAATGGCTCAATTTATGCATACATGTATATATACACAGCACACACAGAAACACACAAACACAGTGATGAAAGACTTCCCTGTTTTCAGGGTAGATCCAGGTTTTGTGTGAGCAGAAGCTTATATTGTTTAGGACACTCTTTGCAGAAAAAAAAATTACAAGTCTACAAATAGAGAACAAGATATGAATGTAAACACTACTTTGTTTGAGATTATAAATCCCAACAAATTAAAATATAAACTGGCAATATCACAAACACTGCAACATTCAAAATATAATGTATTGTTATTAATATTAATTAGCTGTCTAACACATCTGAACTCTTTGGCTGCATGCCCTCTGTCTCTTCATATGCATCAATTTTTAAATATTTTCTGTAGACACAATAGAAAGTTTACTCAGTCAAGTGTGGTTTATTAAAAAAAATATTAAGTTTTGTGGATATGGTTTCTAGTGGTCCTTACAGAAGAGTTTGTTTGTCTTGACCATTCCCTACTGCCCCATTCCCCAACACAACCCCATTCTTGCCACCACTGGGTTGATCCTTCCAGGCCACTTCACATAGAGCCTTAGCACAGTGATTTCTTTTGCTCACATCCCTCTCCTTGGGATCCAAGGTGGATCCCAGCTGTGACCCTTCAGAATCCACAAAGACAGATAATTGGTAGGGACAGGTGGAGAAGGAGATACTGGATGGCAGTCTTAAGATCATCACCAGGGTGCAGAAAGTGACACCTAGGGTAGGGTAGGTAGCATTCTGTATCTTTGGCACAGAGCTTGGGCTTTTGCTTTCTGCTGTCCCCTGCACCACTCCCGCATCTCCACCCCTCCACCCCGCCATGTCTCTGGAGTAGTTTACCCTAGCCCTAGAGGAGGCCATTCCCCAGTGAAGGTTCTTGGAACTTAAGCTTCATTAGCTTCACAGAAAATTCTCCTCTAGTAAAATTATTGGTAACTGTGTAAGGCCTTAGATGCTGTCAAGTATTAAAACCTGTACTTTTTTTTTTTTTTTTTGACCATAGCATATTAAACCTTATACCTACTGGGACTCATAGCTCTTGGTTTTTGTGGCTATTCTAATACAACACAAAATGCGTTCTTTATCTAAGGCATTTTGACATAATGAACACTTGCTAGATAATTTCTTTTTGAGAATTTTCCCTATTTCTGGAGTTGTTATAATTATTGATGAAATCAGTAATGTGAACTGTGAATCAAAAGTGATTTCCCAAGGAACTAGTAGGTTTTTGATCTGGGATTAAAATTTCTCATAGTAAAGGGGAGAATGAAACAGTTTATCAATAATAGAGTAGGAAATAAATTACAAGGCAAACCAAGAATCAAGTTAGCAAGAAGTAAGATTTCCCTGAGAGAATAGCCTTCATTTCTACAAACGTATGGGATTTGAGGGGAGGCAACAATCATTAGCTGGGAGTCATGAAGTCATATTTTGTGACCTTCCTTTTGCAGATAGGGCTTATCTGTCTATAAAGTCATTCCCTACCCTCCTCTTTATCCTACTGCGAGCAGAAAATAGATCATTCAAAATGGGGGATTATTATTAGAAAGATGTGGTAGATGGTCCTCAACAAACCCAATATCTGTATTCATACTCTCATATAATCCACTCTCCTTGAGTGTAGGCTGGACGGATTACCTCTTTCTAACAGAATATAGCAAAGATGATGCGATATTATGTACATAAATGGATTATATAGGATTCTGACTTCCATCTTGCTAACAAATTCTGTATCCTACTGGCTTTTATGAAGCAAGCTGCCATGTTGCGAGTTTCTCTATAGAGAGGCACACTGACAGCCAGCAAAAAGAGGAAGCCATTAGTCTGACAACCAGTAAATAACTGAATCCTGCCAACAACCATGTGACCTTCGAAATGGATCTTTCCTCATTTGACATTTCAGATGAGATCTCAGCCCTGACCAGCATCTTGATGGCAGCATTGTGGGACACCTTGAAACAGAAAACCCAGCAAAACTGAGCCTAGATAAAACAACAACAACAACAACAACAACAACAACAACAACAAAAACACAAAAAACTTTGAGAAAATAAATGTGTGCTTTTCACTTAAGCTGCCAGGTTTGTGGCAATTATACAACAATAGATAACTAATGCATTACAAGTCTTCATCATACAAACATGTTAAGTAGAATGAAATGTCCACATTGAGTCTGGTTTGCTATTTAACTCTCTGAAACTATTGTTTTAAAACCAAATTTCTTCTCTGAAGGCTTTACTTTCCAATTATTCTATTCTCTTTTACCTGTCTTTATGAATGTTTGTAAATTTCAGCACTGTTCATATTCTCTGTATCTAGGCATGTAACTCACTATTGTCTTCTTTGTAATATCATTTGCCATCATTCTGGTCACTACTCATGTTCAACATGGATAGTCTCAACCTTGATTAATTCATCTACAAAGATCATTTCTACACTCCACTCTAGTGATCCTCTACGGTGGCTGCCTCTTGTCAAACAAAAACATTTTAATTCAGATGATAGTATTAAAGTGATTAAGAGTTTAAAAATCTAGATGGCCTAGTGTTTAATCCATGCTCTGACACTTTTCTTACTATGTGCTATTTTGTAAGTTACTTAAATTCTTCCATCTTCCATTACCCCAACCATAAGATGAGAACAATAACTACGTGATTAGACTACTGATGGAGTGCAAGGAAAATCCAATCCACGTATGGCCTTTAGTACACTGCCTGGATATGATCCATTAGCAATGTCACTTTCTGAGTTTGGTGTCTGATGGGAATATCCTTTCTGTCAATGGCACCTACTGAACTTGTTTTTCTTTCTTTTTTTTCCCAAATGTTTTTAAAGGTTATTCATTTTGAGAGAGAGAGAGAGAAAGGGAAAGAGAGAGAGGAGGAGAAGGAGGAGGAGGAGGAGGAGGAGGAGGAGGAGGAGGAGGAGGAGGAAGAGGAGGAGGAGAAGGAGGAGGAGGAGGAGGAGGAGGAGGAGGAGGAGGAGGAGGAGAGGAGGAGAGGAGGAGAGGAGGAGAGGAGGAGAGGAGGAGAGGAGGAGAGGAGAGAGAACTCCAAGCAGGCTCTGCTCTGTCAGTATGGAGCCCGACATGGGGCTTGAACCAACAAGCTGTGCGATCATGACCTGAACTGAAATCAAGAGCTGCAGGCTCAACCAACTGAGCCACCCAGGTGCCCCTGAACTTGTTCTTCTATTTTTCTCAACATAAATTTCTTTGACTGCTTCTTATTTTTCAAATCCATCAGTCTGCTCTGAATTTTACTTTCTTCTCACTAGTTACTTAGTTGTTATAACTGTATTCTCACCAAATTTTAAATCATATCATCTGCTTTGTTAAATCCTAGGCCTAATGTCAGCATTGGCAGAGAAAAGAACACCCTCCTGATTGGTACTTCTAAATAGATATGACTTCCAATCTCAACTGAACCTTCAAAACCCTTCACTATACTCTTTTTTTTCAAAAGTGCATTAGTCCCAAATGTAGAATAAGCCCAATAACACACAAGAAAAACCCTCAAAAATACATAACCGTGGTTCATTGCGCATTTACTTACATGATAAGAGTTGTTTCTTGTTGCTGACACATCATGCCACCTATGTACTTACTTTTTACCCTGCCCACAGCCTACTTTATTTTTAAAAAGGGGGGTGGGGCAGCTGGGTGGCTCAGTTAAGCCTCTGACTCTTGCTTTCAGCTCACGTCATGATCTCACGGTTTCATGAGTTCAATCCTCGCATGCTGACAGTGTGGAGCCTTCTTGGGATTCTCTGTCTCCTTCTCTCTCTCTGCCTCTCCCCTACTTGTGCTGTCTCTATCTCTTTCAAAATAAATGAATAAACTTAAGAAAATGCAGTGATCTTGCAGACTGGAGCTATTATAACCTGGCAAGTTTCTTATGCTAAAAAGACAAATTGAGGAAACTTTGGAAACAGACTGATTATATGAATTTGTGTAACAGAGGCATTGGGAAGTAGTGTCTACCCCCTTAATAGTCTTATCCTTGCACTGCTTGTTTGCTGTTTCAGTTGCAAACTTTTAAGTGACCTTAAACAAATCCAAGTAATCATTCCCACCAACGTTTAATCCTGGATCCATCTCTGTGCCTCCCACTTGAGAGTATGGTGTGGAGCAAATAAGAGAGACATGGACCCTGCCTCAGGAAGTTAGCAGTAGAGCAGAAAAGAATATCATGTGTCAAACTTATTACTTTCTCTGGTGTGTTTCCAAAGCTATCTCACTTTCTGTGATCAAGATCTCATTCTCTGTATCTCCCAAGACTATTTCTCCATAAATTAATCCCCCTCTTTTATTGCCAGTCCCTTTCTTTTCTATGGCTCCTTCCAAATTACTTATAAGCATAGGAAATTTTTCCTCAAGCAAGCATCTACCTTGCTCTTGGGGATATTATTTTAGTCTTTATTTATCACTCAATAAAATATCTACCTTGCATATAATTTCAGGTTGTTTATATACTGTAGGTTTAAGAAGTTTTGTTTCACAATGTTGCTGTTGTTTTCATTTCTCTACCGAATATGTATGGCTATTGGGAACTTTCTAATCTTCAAATCTAGTAATTTGACATTGTGAAATGAATCTATAAGATCTCTTTATTGCTTTTGTGTAGCAACCTGACCCTGCTTAGAAATATTCCTTCTCCTTACTCTCAAGGTACTACTCTTCTTTGTTATCCTTTTACTTCTCTCATCGGTGATGTTTATTCTCCTAGGTTTCCTCCTCTACTCGCCCTTAATTATATGCACACATCAAACACCCAACAAAGGATTTTTAAAGGTCTTATTTTACATGAAGTCACAAACTGGCCTGTAACCATATTTAAAATTTGTCTTATTTTTGATACAACTTGGCCTTTCAACCTCTTTTGAAATTTTTTTCTTCTTCTCAAAACATTTATTATCTCACATTTTCTGTGGCTCAGGAATTTGGGAATTGAGTGCTTCTGGCTCAGGCTTGCTCCTGAGGTTAAAGTCAAGTAGATGTATAGACCATGGCTGCAGTCATGCGAAGGCTTGACTGGTGTTGGAGGATCCCCTTCCAAGATGGCTCATTCCAGTGGCTTTGGGCAGGAGGTCTCAGTTCTTGCCACAGGGAGCTCTTCCTATGACATGACAGCAGATTTCCTCCAGAGCAAATGAGAGGAAGAGCAAAGAGGAAACCTCAATGACTTTTATGACATTTTATGACCTATTCTCAGAAGTCATACACTTCTCTTGAAATTTGAAATCTCTGCCAATTCCATGATCCCTTTGATGCAATGCAGTGACCACCTAGAGCTGAGCAGCAGCCGGGCCATGAATGCACCTCATCACAGTCCCTCACCCACTTCACCCCCTCATGCTGCCCAGTGAAAAACTGAGTTGAACAGCCCTTTTCTATGTTCTCCCTGACATGTGACCTCAGCCCTACACTTCTTTTTAGAGGATTCACAAAAATTAAATAATAAATACAAAATTCCTCTGTCCCAAAATAAGTGTGTAATTAAAACTCTTCTCAGATATTCTTGTCAGAAGGAGAAGCCTCATTCTTTTGCCTCACACAAACAAGAATTCAGGCCTCTACCAGTATCCATCATGATCAGTTACCAGTCTTTAAAAAGAACATTTAAAAAGTATATACATGTAAATAAGGTTTTATATTACAGTGTGGGTAAAACTCCACATAGATTTTTACTTCAAAATTCATATTTCAGTCACAAATATGAAATTAGAACCCATGAAACCTGGGACCTGTATTCTGTATGGGGAAAGTATTCCTTGGTTTCAGTGTTGATCAAACTTTTACTTCCTCTTTCTATAAACTTTATTTTTAATTGTTACCAACATGATCATTTTAACCCTGAGTTTAGGACAGGACAGATAATATGCTGCTTTTGAAAAAGAAAATTTGTCAACTGGACAAATATTTCTGAAAATCCCTAAATTTTACCTTATTCAAGTAAAGTGTATTCTTTAAGAAAAGTTAATTTTAACAAACGAATTGCTGCCTGAGGCCACACTGAGGTAGCAGCTATCATGGTGATTAAAGGCACACACCCTGGCGGCACATTGCATGGATTCACACCAGCAACTTGACTTTGGACCTAGGGCAGGTTAGTTAGCCACTCAGTGCTGCTGCTCCCTTAAGCAAAAAATGGAGATTGCGGTAACATCTATTTTTATAGTTATTTTCAGGATTAAATTATCTAATATTTTCAAAGTGCTTAAAGTTCTATATAAAGTTCTATATAAGTAAATATTTGTTAAACTTTTTAAAAGTTTTGAAATATCCAGGGTACCTGGGTAGCTCAGTCAGTTAAGCATCTCACTTCAGCTCACGTCACGATCTTGGGGTTCATGGGTTCAAGCCTGCATTGGGCTCTGTGCGGACAGCTCAGAGGCTGGAGCGTGCTTCAGAATCTGTGTCTCCCTTTCTCTCTGCCCGTCCCGTGCTCACAGTCTGTCTCTCCCCACCCAAATAAATAAAAAAATTAAAAAAAATTAAGTTTCGAGATATCCTATTCATGCATTTAATATTGACAGTGCATTCAAGAACCAAAGTAAGTTATAAAATTTAATTTCCTTGTTTTTCAAGTCTACAGGCATCAAAATAACAGTTTAATTATATCTCCATGTTACTTCTCTATGAAGATATGGTGCCCCTCAAAAGAGAGATCTTATCCCCAAAGATCTATTTTAATTTCATAGCATGATATCTCCAAATACAAAACTCCACATTTTAAGAAGATAATATTTTTAATTAATGTTAATAATAGCCAAAATAATTTCTGCTAAAATTTACATATTTTGGTGAGACATTACTGTAGTACATAGTCAATAATTTTTTATTAAAGTTCTAAAACTTTGATTTAATACTAAGTTTACATCTATTTTTTTTTTTGGTCAAAGAAGAAATTATATTTTCTCTCAGGACTTAACAACTTCCACCTTGATTTGCAGGGGAATTAAAGTAGAAAGCAAATGACTAAAAAGTGAATAGAAATCATATTAATAAATTTAACTCATTATCAATTTAAATATACTTTGCTATGTTTGAGGTCAGCCTTAGTTTAATTTTACAATACTTAATTTTAACTATTCAGCTCATTGAATTTTCTATACATATGTATTTTTACATTGCATTTACACTAGATTTATAAACTTTTGGTGGCTTGCGAGTTTTATAGCTTACTAGTTACAACCTTAAATAGAGTAGGACATCTTTCAAATATATATTTTGTTCACAGATCAATACAGATTTTTGGGCCTTGCATATTGCATGAAGTATTTTGTGATGCTAATATCCTTATCTACTTTTTTGTGATTATTTTTGAACAACTTTTCATTTCTCAGATCATACTATGAAGAGGAAATGGGCTCTTTCTCTTGAAGAGAACTCCCATCTGATATCTGTCTTGCAGAAAAGAAGCTGTTTTAAACCAAATCCATTGAGATCCAGTGATAAGATCCTCTTACGTGTCACTGGGGCCTGTTCTACAGAATGTAATATTAAAGGTTAGGTTTCATTCTGCTTGAGTGGATTTTCTCAACCAGGAAAACATGAGCAAAGACAGCCTGTAGAGATTTGACATGACAACCATTCTCATCTTATTGAACTACAGCATAGACTGCAGATGTCCATTTATAGCTTATTTGAAAATCTTTAACATTCTTTGAAGCTTTTAGAAGTGTATTTTTCAGGGGAAAACCTTTTTCAGCTACAAGAAGCTTCTCGCCATTTTTGTAACTGCAGACATAACTGCACATTATCCTATTTCTTATTTCAGTAGGAAGTCATCAACTGCATGGCATCCATACCTTACTGATGACCAAAACAAACTCAAAGTCTTAATGCTTTGCTAATGAACATGTATTTCATTAGAGACATAATTAGTTGAGAGAATCAAATATTCACAGAATGGGTAACATACTCTTCATTTTCATGATTATTATTTCATTTAAACTTCCTAAGACTTTCCTTTCCAAAGATTCCATTTCTTTTTTTTTTAATTTTAGTTTTTATTTTTTAAAATTTACATCCAAATTAATTAGCATATAGTGAAACAATGATTTCAGGAATAGATTCCTTAATGCCCCTTACCCATTTAGCCCATCCCCCTTCCCACAACCCCCCTGTGCAACATATGAAACAAAACCTTTTTTGGGGGCCCAGTTTTAATATATTCTGAGAATTTCGGGAAGTAACTGCTGAGTACATCAGAAGTTGTGCTTGATTTTTTGGTGCTATCCCATGGACAGGTCAACCATTTTGACAAATCCCATCACCAGTAGCAGTGCTGTTTCTGGTATTTAAATTGTACCAGTACACATTTGTGGGTAGTGTGATAATACGGATATACATACATGTACACACATACATATTCACCCCATATTTTAAAATGTCCTTTACAGAGCATTGAAAATATTCAGATGAATGTCTTTTTTTTTAAATGTTAACTTGCTTTTTTTTTATTTTTTTAAAATTTACATCCAAATTAGTTAGCATATAGTGCAACAATGATTTCAGGAGTAGATTCCTTAGTGCCCCTTACCCGTTTAGACCACCCCCCCCACAACCCCTCCCGTAACCCTCAGTTTGTTCTCCATATTTATGAGTCTCTTCTGTTTTGTCCCCCTCCCTTTTTTTATATTATTTTTGTTTCCCTTCCCTTATGTTCATCTGTTTTGTCTCTTAAAGTCCTCATATGAGTGAAGCCATATGATTTTAGTAGTTTGCTGAAGTTACTATTCCTTATTTTTAACCCTCTCCTATGGTATAATAAAAGCATTAAATACAGCTCAGACTGTCCTATCATTTAATATAGTAAGCAGGTTTTTAAAATCATGATCAATACTGTATGTTCAATCAAAAAGGAGAATTCAGACAAAGGAATAATAAAGAAAGGAAATAATTCTATTTCATTCTTGTGAAATGAATTCCTTTTGTTCAGTTTCTATACATGTATTTTCCTAATAAAATTTAGTTTTTTTAGCTCAGTTAGGAAAAAATGACCAACAAACTATGATGAGGTGTTATTTGTGTGCACACAATATAATAGCAGGAATTTTGCTGAATGCTTTACATGAATTTTCCAGTATCTTCACAACCGCCCTATGATGCAGACACCACTATGATTGTCATCCCAAAGGGAATTTCCAACTATGCAAAATATCTGCAAATATAATTTTGGTTCCTCCTCCTCCTCCTCCTCCTCCTCCTCCTTCTTCTTCTTCTTCTTCTTCTTCTTCTTCTTCTTTTTGCCCAAAGGAAACAAAATTGCCAACTCTCATCAGAGGGTGCTTCCCAAAAGCATTGGGAAAGCAATCAAAAAAGATGGCTTAAGGAAAAAAAATTAAAATATTTAAACAAATATTAATTGAGCAATTATTTATTGTTAGTTCTGAACACTGGAAATAAACCTGAGAGCAGACTAGAGCAGTGCTTTTCAAAATTTAGCATGCATAAAATTAAATAGCAACCATGTTCAAACACAGATTCCTGCGTCTCATACAGAAATTCTGTACCAATGAGTCTGGAGCATGGACCAAGTGATACTGATATTGTTGCCCTCTGGACCACACTCTCAGTAACATTGGGCTACTATCCCTGTTCTCTGGGTGCTTACCCATTCTGGTGGACTTTTAAGTATCAATAATAATACAATTTTAATTGCTACTTCACTATATTACATGTTACCGTTATTTAGTCCTTACAGTGACCATAAGACTGTAAGACAATGATTCATTTATTATCATTATCACTATAAATGTGAAGAAACTCTTAGGTAACTGAGGTGCCACCCCCCCCAGTTCAAATAGCTGGAGGCAGCAGATCCAGAATTTAAACGTAGTTTTTTCTCTCAAGCAAAGATCACGTTGCATTATCATGATCTTTGTACCATTGTATATTGCTCAAACTTTGTCATGTCAGAAGCCAAAAAAAACCTTTTTGCAGTTTTTGCAATGCCCAACAAATGTTACTAGAATCAAAGGGTCAACAATTAGTTTGAAAAAATTATCACCAGCTTGTGACATGGTAAATCATATATATATATACATATATATATATATATATATATATATATATATATATATAGTTATATATAGTTATATATAGTTATATATAGTTATATATAGTTATATATAGTTATACATATATATACACACATATGTATTTATATTGCACATGGTTAATGTTTAGAGAAAGTTTTATTCTGCATTTTTGATTTAAATCCAATTTCGTCTTTAACTTGGAACATAAATCTGATGTGTAACTTTACTCAATAGGAAGTTGTAGATTTTCAGGAATTAAAAAAAGTCACTATTATTCTCAGCTGGAGAATGATTTGAAATGTTTCCTTTAGAATGAAAGGCAATCATTTCAGGTGAGAACAGCTGTTTTTAATCTTTTGTAAGCCAGTACCTATTCTATTATGGGTTGAACGTTCTATAAATGTTGACTGGGCAAGCAAATCAAATTAGAGCATATGAGCTTCCCAAGGACCACAACCTTCTCTCAAGTGTCCTTTAGCAGAATGTATTTATCTAAATTAACTGTTAAAATAATTGTGAGATGATATGGATTTCAAACATATGTTGCTAATATACTGCTTTATTAACACAAACTCTTTTTGTTTCTTTAAGAATATACTAGTTAATTCATAGGTAGTATAAGTAACATGAGGCACAGCAGTTGCCAAAGTAACTTTTTTCATGAATAACAGAGTAAACAGGCTCATAAAATCCATATAAATTGTCACTTCTCAAGTTTATGGCTGCCCTGGGGATAAGGCAATTAAAACTCGAGTTTTAAGGAAAAATTATCAAGATCCTTTCAACTTAGTATATACCTAACTAAAAGAAACTTATTTTTTATGGATTTTTTGTTTGTATATTTCTGATGAATTTATCCTGTTTTCAATGCATTATTACACAAGGAAATTAAGAATCTGCTGTTTGAATAACAATTTGTCCAGTATCCTAAGCATCTATTACTTAAGAGTTTCTAAGTGTTTCTGGATTGGAAATTAAAGCCTCTTCTATACTAATTTTGTAACAAAAGGATGATGATATCCTTTGGGCATGGATTCATTATTTCCTAATTTTTTTGTACTTCCTAGGAAATCCAAGAAAAAGAGTATGAGTAGGCTTTCACTAAGATATCATATTTATGAATTGCAATCACTTTATTTTATTGGTGAAATAGTAAAAAAAAAAAAAAAGTCTGTAGGGAGCACCTGCTCTTAAGTGACTGATTCTTGATTTCGGCTCAGGTCATGATCTAATTGAGTTCGAAAGTGTGGAGCCTGCTTGGGATTCTCTGTCTCCCTCTCTCTCTGACCCTCCTCTGCTCACACACTCTTCCCCTCTCAAAATATATAAATAAACTTTAAAAAAAAGTCTCTAAAGATACTCTAACGAACTGACCTAAATACTTAAAATATCTAAAATTTGCCTTTCCCAGTTTTCAACTTTTAGTATTCATTGTCTTCTTCTTTTTGTCTTATTCTCTATGAAGAAATGCAAGGGAGCCATCCTTTTTAGATTTTAATAGGTCTACCTGTCACTGAACCACTAGGTACTTCCGCATCATGGAATCAATGCATGAAAAAATAAGCGTTTACCGAACGAAAACGTACTTGAATGTCAAAAATATCCAAGCCTTTTCGAAACCAGTTTTCCTGATTAATTTTCTCTCTCTAGTGAGATAATCTATGCCAACATGTTTCATTGTAGAATCTAGTCAAAACTATAGCCATTTATAGATGTTGTCTTTATAATTCAAACAGAGCCCTTCCAGAATAGTAGTTTCTGCTTTTACTGATCTGTGATAGATCATTTACCTGAAATAATCATAAGTATTTTATTTGAAGAAAAATATTTATGACTATTCATTAAAGCTTATGTAAAAATGCCAATGACATGCCATCTCTTTTCATAAATAAGAATTTTAATCATGTTAGATTTTGCATTATGCTGAGTGTCTCATAATTAGTCATCATTAGATGATTTGAGGAAACAGAGAACCATGAAAATAATAGTAGCAACTCTTTTCCCAAACTTGTGTTCCATTGTAGCAAGTTAGTGCCTCTGTTTTTCCTACTTTAAAACTGTAAATTTAAATCTCTGTGTTTGAAAAAACCAAACTCTTTGTGACCTCTTACAAATATGCAAACATGCAATAATAATTCTGACCTGTCCTTCAGTGACTGGAGCTTTGGACAAAGGCACTTAGTCCCATTCAAGTGCCTACTTTTTCATTCATTAGATGCTTTGCCATCCAAGAGAGCTCATCTCCAGGACTGAACCTAGGGCTTAATGAATTCAAAGAAAAAAACTACTTCTGGCATGATTTATACACATGTCTTCAGAACATTACCCCTTTAGTTCTGCTTTCATAACTATTAGTTGTTTCTTTGATTAGTTTCTTGAAGTTCCCAGAGTCTCTTTAATAAGAAAATCAAAGAAAAAAATTGTTTGTTCCTAGAGCTTTAACTTTGTTTCCCTCTTTAACCTAATTTCTTTCCAACCTTCCTTCTGCATTAACCTGTCATCATTTACATGTACAGTGATAGATGTACTTTGTCAAAGGATCTCTGTCAAGTAGCTTGCACACTTCAGAAACCACAGAAACTGTTCATTTATTTGGTGATCTTGTTTTCTGCATATAATGTCCTCTTTAAAAATCATGTGTCAGTACTTTCAGAATCCTACAGTCACAAACTACTATCTATTGGCTATTTTGATATGTTAACATTACCATATCAAAAAGTGAGCCATTTTAATGTTTGAGGTTGTCAATAGTCAATTTAATTTCAGTTATTGTGAAGTTAATGTTTGCTTGATGTTGGCACCTCTATTTAAATAGTTACTTGAGGGGCACCTGGGTGGCTCAGTCGGTTAAGCATCCGACTTCGGCTTAGGTCACGATCTCACGGTCCGTGAGTTCGAGCCCCGCATCGGGCTCTGGGCTGATGGCTCAGAGCCTGGAGCCTGCTTCTGATTCTGTGTCTCCCTCTCTCTCTGCCCCTCCCCTGTTCATGCTCTGTCTCAAAAATAAATAAACGTTAAAAAAAAATTAAATAGTTACTTGATGATCACATATAGGCATTGCCACTTACATACTCAAGAGCTTTCTAGGTTAGAAGTTCATTTCTCTTGGAAGATAGTTAAGCATTTCATTAGAGCTTTGGGTATGCCATACATTTATGTGCTTGGAGTGTGTTTATATATGAGGGTTATATATGGAGTGTGTTTATATATGTGTTTATATATGAGAAAAGTTAAGGAACCATAATTAATGTTTGTAATTACTTTTATTCTCTTTAAATGTTTATTTATTTTGAGAGAGAGAGAGACAGAGAGAACATAAGTCAGGGAGGGGCAGAAAGAGGGGGAGAGACAGAATCTAAAGCAGGCTCCCTGCTGTCAGCACAGAGCCCAGTGCAGGACTGGAACTCATGAACTGTGAGATGACCTGAGCCAAAATCAAGAGTAGAGTGCTTAATGGATTGAACCACCCAGGTGCCTTGTTTTAAATAACTTTTAGCAATTCATTTCCCATTCCTCCACTTAATAAATAGCATCCCAGTTTTCTTCTGATGAATTAACCCTCCTCCACTGTATGCTGTTAAAATGGGATTGTAAATTCTGGCACCTGCCATCTAACCGGGGTACCTGAGGTTTCCTACTACATCTTTCCATTCAACAGCTCAGTAGCCAAACTAAAAGAACTAAGCTTAGCCAATGTGATTCTGTCACCTACAACTTTGGATCTTGAACTGGGTGCTTCAAAGATGGAAGAAATAGATGAAATTAATTCATTCTAATTGGGTCATCCTAGATTGTCACTCAGTTCCTGTTACTGAGATATTATTCCTGATTTTTTATTTTCTAAACCCAACTCTCTAGACTTCTCTTCAAGTCTATCCTGTATCCTTCTCATCAATTAACCTTTTTTTTTAAATTTTGCCAGAGATGTCTGTTGCTTACCAACAAAAACACCTAACATGTAACTTGTGCCATTTTCCAACATCATCTTATTAATAGGAGTCATATATAAATGAAGCAAAAGGAAGTGAAGGCTCACATTAATTCATATTTAAAACTGATTTTCTAAAGAAACATATCTCTTACCTCTCAATATTGGGAAATTTAAAACTTGTGAGTGTTCAAAATTAACATGGACATGAAGTTATTTTCTATACAGCACAGAATGTGGCACAAAAATAGGGGTCTAGTAAAGCCTTGTTGAGTTCATAAAAACTGCTAGTGTTTTAAACAATGGGAAAATTTATAGTATTAATTAATTGCACTGACATTACTCATACCAAGAGTTACATCTCTGTTTTTGAACTATCTCAGAGAAATTGCTTATAGATAGATTACTGTTTGGGGGAAATATGAATAAGTTACTAGCTTTTGTGGAATTTGTGGTGTGCATTTGGATTTTTGAATTTGATATCACCAACCAATGACAATAATAAAAAGCACTGATTAAATTTCTGCTAATGTTCAGTATAGTCATAGTGGAATATTTTAGGACAAGTTCTTTTCTTTTTTTATTTTTTTAAATTTTTTTTTCTTAAGGACAGGTTCTACAGAGAATAGTTTTTGCCAATGTAAAACAATTTAGATATTAATTGAAAAATTTAATTAATTTTAGACTTTTGATGAATTTAAACACCACCACTTCATAACATTTTCATGATTTTATTTCAGTTAATAATAGATAAAAGATGAAATAAAAGAGATTTACCAAAAATTCCAAATTATTTTAAGAAGTATTTGAATTGTTTAAAGGAATAGGAAATAAGATAACAGATGAGAGAATAAGTTCTATTAAAGGTAAAATTAATTCCCAATATCACAAATTTGTTGACACTTGGTTCTATTTAAGAGGAAAAAAATGTTCTTTTTGTAATCTATTTTTTGTTATCAAAAGCTGTTTTGTTTAAACAACTTAAAATAAATACACTGCATAACGGGTTGGCCTTATGTTTTATACTCAAAATCCAGTCACTCTGAAATGCAGTTAAATTTATTTTCTAACTACATCAAATGATTTTCAATATAAACTGTATTCTATAATTTATTTTTCTTTCCAAGCAATCTCTGAAATGAGTGTTCTGCAGTTCCCCACATGCATATAGTAATTAGTTGTCTGGTTGAGAGTGGCTAGTGCCACAGCTCACTGGGCAGTATAATGGTACTATCATGTAGCTTTGTCACTTTACATAAATGCCACATCCTTCCTCAGTGCATAGGCAAACAGCAGCTCAGTAATGAAAAGCAGACCTCCAGATTTCCTTTAGGTCAGTGAGGAAGGGGATAAATTAAACTGTGGTTCTGAAGCACATTCAGCCATAGGCCTAATACATAAAATAAATAGGTGATTCAACAAATATTATTACATTACTGATTTTGACTTTAAAACTGAGACCAGCTTGTATGGGACTAGCACCCTATACGTAGTGGCTGCTCAAAAAGTATTCAACACAAATGGCAATACTCTAGACCAAAATTTCATAAAGTAGCTATTCTAATTAATTTAGTAAATCTGAATGACTTCTATGGACACACTGTATTATATAATAGCCTGAATAATGCTTGATCCCTCCCATCTACATTCCATATTCATTCAAGGAGTGAAATTACAATCAACTATGAAGTAGCATTGAATGGTCAGTCAGTGGAAATTTTTACACTGTGAGCACTAAGCCCCGTATGAGAATCATTTTTGTGGACAGCAAAGACAAGAAGAGCTTTAGAGATACTACATAATAGGGACATATGTTTTGGGCATTCAATTATCTCAGAGTGTCATAAAACCAAGTAATGGGAGAAGGAAATAATTTCACTTCTGAACAGCAGAATCATGCTAGATCAATCTCCAGTGACCCTGAAAACGGGTTGAGAAGTAACCAATTTGTGGACTATGATATGATAAGGTCATTTGACAGCCATCCAGTAAGGAAGAAATGTAGACAAGTGGAAAAGTAATGGGATTGTCCAAAGGCAACATGGAGTTTGGATAAATGTCTTCATTTCACCTTAAGCAAAGGTAAAAATAAGATTAGTAACACCCATCCTGTGGAAATATTTTTAGAAAAGAAAAATACCAAGGGGAAGAGTTCTGCTTGAAAATTATTTATTCCTAGAAACATAGTAAAATTTATAAGATTACTTGATGTCTTTAATGAACCTTAAGAAGAAATACCTTCTAGAAAATAAACCTGGAATTAAGAAAGTAAGACTCCAGAACTCAAGGATAAGAAAATTGATACTCAAAGTAATTATCTCAAGAAGAGAGGATTGAGCAAATGAATATGAAACTATAAAGTAAATTAAATGCAATCAAAATTTTACAACTTACAATAGAGACAGAAGAGAATAGATTTGGCATCATGGAAAATTGAATGATTGACAGGAAAGATCAACTTAATAATTTCAGGTTACTAGGAAAAGATAATCAAATAAAAAATGTGTGACCATATAATATATGTGGAGAAGAGAAACCATGGGTAATTAAGTTCATTTAATGTCATCTTTTGGCTGAATATTATGAAAGTATTAAAATAATTTTAGAACATGAACATCATAAACTGCATATGTAGTACTTGGGCATAAAATACATGTTCATACACGTGAACAAGTGAAAAGTGAAGTTCAAGTGAAAAAAAATAACAAACCACCATGTTTATATGTTTATAATAATTATCTCCCTGTTATAAAGAGAGACTGATTTTAGTGTCTCATTTAAAATCTCTGTCTTTTCTAAAGGTTCTATAAATGTGTCATATTTTTACAATGAGAAAAATTGGTTTGTAAAAATATATTTAATATATGGGGACAAATGACTAGAAAGTTCTAACAATAGAAATTATCAAAAGAGACTCCTTCTAGGGAGGAGGACTTAGAGCAGGGGCACATGATGTATGTTTTGTAAAAGCTTTCTTAAAAGCTGCAGTTTTGACATTTTGATGAAACATTTTTAAAAAGTGTATGCAGCCAGGGAATGGACATTTGGATAAGAGTTAGGTAGTATTACTCCTGAGAATAATAGACTAAAAACAAAGATAAATTCCTTTTCATTCTTTAGTTAAGGAATCCACTAATTTTCCCAACGTATTCATGCTTTTTCCCTTATTTACTATCGTACTGAAATGGATTTTTGTGTTAATCGTGTTAAATGTTCTTACATGTTTTGTCATGCAGACTGGATGCCAGAGACTATTATTTCCAAGATAAAGGTCCCGTGCCTAAGATGAGTACCTTTTCACTTTTGAGCCCAGGTCTTCTTACCTGGCTATTTTTCTTTCTCACCTCCATTTCCAAGGATTCTCTTACCATCTTTATCCCAAGAATCCCATCTGCTGGCAATCCAACATGAATTTGTGCTCATCTTTATCACACTGTGATGCACAATTTTTATCACACTGTGATGCACAATCTTTTGCTAGCATGCCAGCCCACCACTATCCCAACTCCAGACACTTTGAGTGAGATCTTACTAAGCCCAACAGCCATGGTCTTTGTCTGCCATGGTTCTGTCAAGTGCTTTTGAATCCTGCTTCGAGCAGATAATATTCTTAAATTTCTCTAATGATCTGAGTTTACATTTAGTAAATTATTCAAAGGATGGTGGCTAATTGATGGCCCAGAAGGGGAGTCATAATTACTGATAGATCACACAATATCATCATATACATATACAAATATCGTAACTTCCTGGTTACTAATTATAATTCATTTGAAAAAAGTGCTTGTCATTTATTCCTGATTACAATATGCAAAATAGCAATTATGCATATTATTAACATGTCAGATCTTTAAAATAAATTATACTTGATTACAGTAGCATGCTCTGGTCTTCTGCATTGTCTTGTGTTGTTTTTTTTTTCCATTTTACATGATTATTTATTCATGTAGTAGAGTCTGTTCCTGATTTTCATGGTTGTGGCTAGTGGTCATTTGATTTTAGCTCTTTTAAAAATGTTTACACAGAAAAAAAAGAATAAATGAGGCTAGTGACAGTTGTTTTGTTTCACTATTTTGTCTAGTGAATACAAATAGTTTCAGTCAAAGCTCCTCTTTTCCATTTCACATGGTTCACAGACATAACATATAGTGTCATTGCAGGAGGTTAGATTTCGGAAGTAGGCAAGGAGCCAGATCACAGAAGAGCCTCTGAGACAGAGTAGGCATTTGGAAAGTGGTAAATGACCATGAGATCTGTAAGACTGAAGACCTAGAGTTTAGTCAGTGCATTAGTTTCCTAGGGCGATGATAATAAAGTATCACAAACCTGGTGCCTTAAAGCAACAAATATTTATTATCTTATAGTTCTGGAAGCTAGAAGTCTGGTATCAAGGTGTCAGCAGGGCCATGCTCTTTCTGAAAGCCCTAGAGATGGTGACATCAATCCTGTGCATTCCTTGGCTAGCCGTTGTATTATTCCAATCTCTACTTCTATCTTCCCATGGCATTCTGCCTGTGCAGCTCTAGATCTCTTCTTATGAAGACACCAATCATATTGGGTTAGGTAACACCTTAATCCAGCAAGATTTAATCTTCAATTGATTACATCTGTAAATACTCTATTTCCAAATAAGGTCACATTCAAAGGTAGTGGGAGTTAGGACATCCACATATTATTTTGGGATATACTTCAAGTCACAACACTTAAGAAATCATTGCCTTAATCAAAGTAAGAGAAGCTTAGCCAGCTATAGAAGTAATTGAGGATATTGGCAGAGAAGAATGTGACAGATATTTAAGTGACAAATTACCAGGAATTAGTAACACACTCGATGAGAGGATGAGATCCATTTTCCATCACATTTTTGAGAAGACAGTGCTGTGATGATGATGACATGATTAACTGAGAGTGACAGTATAGGAGGAGAGAATGATTTCAAACTGAAGAAGAGGTAATGATCAAAGATGTACTCATAACAAGTTGAATTGCAAAATTCTCTCTGCTCAGGGAATCAGTTCATGATGATGTGTTGAGAAGAATCAACCCTGGGAGTATCAAATCCTCCTCTTTGGCTACTGCTGCATAGCTAGGCTGACCAGCTGCAGGTGAATAGTTTATGGCTTCCTATATCACTCCTAGGCTGGAATAAAGGGCAGGATATCTGTCGTTGCTAAGAGGCAGAAAGGAACTGCTCTTCAGGCGATAAAGGAATCAAAAATCCATGGGGTGAGTTTTGACCACTAGAAAGAAGAAAAATTAGGGAACCAGCACTCTGATTCTTTCCTTCTTCTTTTCTTTTCCAGGACTGCCCTATATCATGATTTCTTCTTAGAGCCTGTTGATAGAAATTCCCACATGTTGCATAGATGCACATGATGAGGAATCCACTGTGTTTTCCATGGTTATTTGTAAACCTAGTAGTCAACATGGTGATGCATCACTTTCCATCATTTTACATGTTTTCCTCTCTCATTTCCTTTAATTCTCATTCTGGCTGCTCTGGGATTGCATTTGCCAAATGAAGCCTCACTGTTCAAATTCTTGCCTTAGGAACCACTTTCTGGGGAACCCAGTCTAAAATAGATTTATTTCAAACATCGTCTAAGCCAATAATTGGCAAACTTCCTTTTGGGTTGGTGGACCTTTGGGATCCCATTCAACTTCAAGCTAATTTATATGTATCTGTTTCATTGATGTATTTTGAAGATTATGCAAAACACTAATAAAATTAATGATTTTTTAATACACTTTTTAAAGTACTTTTTAAATGGCTAATACGTATCCAGTAATATAGTGGGCGGTAAACAATCAACGATGACTAAGAGTGAGAAAACCCCAGCTCACAGAGAGTTTATATTTTGATGGGAGAAGCAGACAGTAAACTTGCAAACAAAATAAGAATTAAGATAATATCAGGCAGTAATATGTGCCAAAAGAATACAATAGGGTACTGTTATAGGTATTATTGTGGTACTTAGATTGTGCAGTCAGGGAAGGCCACACTGAGAAAGTAACATTTGAACTGAGACTAAGATGAGAAGAAACTTCCAGTCACTAGAACAGTCTAGACAGATTGATAATCAAGTGCAAAAACTCTAAGGCAGCGACAAACTTGATTTTCTTGAGGAACAGATAGGTAGCCAGTAGCTGGAGCTTCATCAGGGAGTGGGGGGTAATATTAGATGGAGTAACAAGTTAAGGCAGTGTTCAAGATATGTAGGCAATACTGGTTTTAGGGGCACCTGCATGTCTCAGTTGGTTGAGCATCTGATTTCAGCTCAGGTCATGATCTCATAGCTCACTGTTTTGAGACTCACATCAGGCTCTGTGCTGACAGCTCAGAGCCTGGAGCCTGCTTTGGATTCTTTGTCTCCCTCTTTCTCTGCCTCTCCTCTCTCTCTCTCTCTCTCCCTCCCTCCCTCCCTCCCTCCCTCTCAAAAATAAATAAACATTTAAAAAATTAAAAAAAAACCACAATACTAGTTTTAAAATTTTATTAGAAATGCACTGAGAGGAAGCCCTTGGAAGATTTATGTTGGAAAGTGACACAATCTAACTCCAGTTTCAAAATACATCATTCTGACTCACTTATGGAAAATAGATTAAAAAGGGGCAAGAGTGCAAGGAGGGAGACCATTTAAAAGATCAGTTAATAGTCCAGGTGAGAGATGCTGGTGACTTAGGCTAGAATTATGGCAATAGGAATAGAGACAATGAGAAAGGGAGAGATATGGGTAGTATATGTTGCAGGCAGAGCTGAAAAATCCTTTCTTGTGGATGAGACATTCAGGGTAGGGAAAAGGATGACTTGAGCAGCTTGACGGCTGGTGGTTGCCAAATACAAACATGCAGAAGGTGAGGAAGTAATCAAGACATCTTTCTGTCTCTACTACCTTCTTAAAAATTGCTATCTTTTTGTCTTCTGTTATTGTGTAAATATTTACCACTAACTTAGCAGCTCAAAAGAACATGTATTTATCTTCTGTTATTGTGTAAATATTTACCACTAACTTAGCAGCTCAAAAGAACACGTATTTATCACCTCACAGATTCTGTGTGTCAGCAGTCTTGGGCACAGCTTAGCTGGTTTCTCTGGGTTCTCTGCAATCAAGATGTCAGCTGGACTGCATTCTCATCTGGAGACTTGTCTGGGGAAGAACCCAGTTCCCAGTTTACTTAGGTTGTTGACAGGATCCATTTCCTGTATTTGTGGAAGTGAAAACTCCAGCTTCTGGCCTTCAGCTGGGAGTTAACTTAGCTCCTAGAAGTCTCTCAGAGAATGCTTATAGTTGCTTGAATCATCTGCAGTTCTTAGCTTTGTTGGATTTCCCAACATGGCTGCTAACTTCAATAAGCCGGCAAGGATAGCATCTAGGGCAACTCAAGAAGAATGGAACAACACATACAATTGCTTTTATTATATTCTTTTTTAAAATTTTATTTATTTTGAGAGAGAGAAAGAAAGTGAGAGAGGGGCAGAGAGAGAGGGAGAGACAGAATCCCAAGCAGGCTCCGCACTGTCAGCTCAGAGCCCGATACAGGGCTCAAACTCACAAACCATGAGACCATGACCTGAGCTGAAATCAAGAATTGGATGCTTAATCCACTGAGCTGCCCAAGTTCTCCGCCTTTACCATATTTTTTGGCTGGAAGCAAGTCACAGTCCTGCTAATGCTCAAGGAGAAGAGAGATCAAAATCCTGAATGCCAGGATATGGGCTCCTTATATTCTGTCCACAAGAGTGTCTATTAGATCCTTAAAACTGAACTGTCCAATTGAATAAGTAAGTTTTGAAAGCAATAGAAAGATTGACTCGGGAAACATAAAAAATAATCTAAATTAACCTCTTGATTTTATCTAGAAATACTTGAGGCATAAATACTAATTTTCATAAATTCTAACCACTAGTTAGTACCAAAACTTGGTCTCAAATGAACTTTAGCAAATTGCCTTTCAAGAGCAAAACAGCACATTAGTGTACTAAAAGTTGACAGACAGCATCACTAACCCTTTCATGCTGAGATTATGTTTTTTGTGTCATAAAATAAGCAGCAAAATGACAAGAAATAGCTAATAATACTTCAAAATGTTGCCCAGGTAACAAGAAAGCTAGAGGTCAATCAGTACTGTCAGTTCATTTCCCACATGTTAAATTCTTTAAACGTTAATTTCACTTTGCTCATCCCATGGAGATGGCCAGTATGAAACCAAGCCAACTGTTTCTATAGAGTGTTTGTGCAAGATTGCCCAGAGAAACATGGCCTGTGCTGTAGGCGAATTGATGAGAGCATTTGCCCATCTGGTATACAGATATCATTAAGAAAAGGAATTTTAAGAACTCAGAATTCACTCCACAGAGTTAGTCGAGGAGTGACAGAGTAGGGCAGAGAGACATCCACTCCCTGATGCCATCTTGACTGGTGTTGTAATCTTACATTTAAGAGTATTGGTTACATAACTTTTAAAATAGTTGGCAAATATTTAAAGAATAAAGCACTTGAAAATTGTAAAAAATAAGCAAAATTGGTAAATATTTTAAAAATTAGAAATAACTTCAGTTTTAAGGAAGATCATTTGTTTTACTTGTCAGTAATGTGCAAAAATCATTAGGCTGGTGAGAGGGAGGTGGTGGATATGGCAATTTCACCTGGATGCTGAGAACTCAGCTCCAGATAGACAGGTATGAGTTGACACAGGTTTGGGCAAGTTTGATAGGAGCAAAAATGGAAAGAAAAGAATAAATACCACTGATACTTCACAGAATAATTGGCAAGACTTATGACAAAGTATAAGAGATAAGGAGTGACTCTGACATATAAAAAGCTGTATTTGTTCATCTAGAGACAGTATAAATATATTTGGGTAAAAATTGGTTGAAATTAGTATAGCACTGGGCAACTGAACCGATATATATTTTATGCCCGTTTTCGTGTTGCTAAAATAAAATCAAGTTACCATAAGAACTGAAATTCTGTGTCACAGTTCTTAAGTACAGTCTATGAGAAGACACTGTGTAAAAAAGAGAACCAAATCATCCCTCAACTAACATTATTCCAATATTTGGGTGCATTAAAAATGATATTTCTTCTGGGAGAACATGGGTTTTTCAGTAGGTTAGGCATCAGACTCTTGATTTTGGCTCTGGTTATGATCTCAGGGTCCTGAGATCAAGCCCCATGTCGGGCTCTGCACTGAGCATAGGAACTGTTTCAGATTTTCTCTCCCTCTCCCTCTGCCCCCTTACCCTTGCTCATGTTCTCTCCATCCCTTCCTATCTCCCTCTCTCTCAAAAAAAAAAAAAAAAAAAAGGTATTTCTTCTGAAGCAAATTAAGTTGTGGGTGACCATTTTTTACTTCCTGTATAATAAAAATCAAATCAATTAAAATTCATTAAATTTGATATTAGACTCTATACATTTTAGTCATAGTTTTCTCATTCTAGTTTACAGTTTTTATACTAATTATTCTATATATTTGGGCACACTGTAGTCTGAGCTGCATGGAAGTAAAAGAATTCATGCAATGAGGGTTGATGGTAACTTAATATTGAAGACACACAAAACTTGAGGCATGTTGATTACTGGTGGCAAAAGTAGATGTGACAAGGAACTTTAGTAGGTCAGAAACATATGGCAACATTATGGTGTCTTTAATATGCTCTAATATACTTCAGAGAAACAACTGTACATCTTAGTTTATTATATTCTAGATGAATTCAACTCCTTCATCAGGAATTTACACAAGGATGGTCCATTAGCTTCATATCAAAAAGGAACAGGGGGGCCTGGGTGGCTCAGTTAGTTGAGTGTCCAACTCTTGGGTCATTGTCCCAGGATTATGGGATTGAACCTTGCATCGGGCTCCATGCTGAGCATGGAGCCTGCTTGGGATTCACGCCCTCTCTCTCTCTCTCTCTCCTCCTCTGCCTCTGTCTCCACTTGTGCATTCCCTCTGTCTCTCTCCAAAATAAATAAAAATTTAAAAAAAGGAAAAAATCCCAAGAAATCCTATGAATTAGGTAATTTCTATTACTTAGTTTTAACAGAAGAATTACCTGAGAGATCAAGCTATGTAACTTTGCAGAGATAGAGGGATGTGGGTGACATTGAACATGAGTAATTTGGCTCTAGAGCTTTTGCTTTTAATCACCGGAGAATATTACTTCTCTAATCTTGATCTACTCCCAAGATTATATAATACATATTTAGTGTAAATCGGAGTGCATATATGTATTATTGTTGTGGTTTGTATAGAGTGGAAACTATCTTCCATTAAGACCCTAATTCAAATCCCGGCACCAACTCTCAAGAGCTGTCTGACTTGGAACAAGTTGCTAATGTGTCTGATATTTTTCCAAATCTATAATATATGAATAGGACCACAACTTTCAGAGAGCTGATGCAATGTTTAAATGTGATAAAACATATAAAGTGTTTAGTATATGTTTGAATTAAGAATATTGGCAATTAAGAATTACTATTTACCCATCTGGAAAGATTCATGTGTCCAAAGACTGATATTGCCCTTTAATTACCTAATGCATCTTATATAAGTCCACTTACAAGTGTAAGCACTGACAGTTGGCTTTTCTTTTTGTAATGCAAGTGCCTGACTTAAGCTTTGATTGCTGAGGCATCCACTTCAAAGGCACTATCTCCAATAAACAGATCACCAGCCACAGGACTAGATAAAGAGCCAAGCTGCACACTGCCATACACATGTGTGCTCCCTCCCCTCACCCTCCACCAGGCTCCTTTGCCTTATAGATCTTAGCTGATTCTGAAAACTATTTGAGCCACTTGTTTTTTCTCTTCCCACCTTAAATTTCTGCTATTCTGTTTTAGATTTACTAAAAAAGAGTGAATCCATGAAACCCTAGGCCCTACTTTGGACCCCAATAAAAGCAGAATGCCAGGCCCACACTTTTTCCTCTACCTGAGACCTCACTGTGTGACCAGGTGTGCCATGGAATTCCTGGGACCTGTAAATAATAAACTTTCTTTTTTTTAAGTTTTGTGATGGTTATTGCTGAAAATATCTCACAATTATAATAAGAACTACAAGGGCCAGTCCAGCTACAACATTGGTTCTTGGCAACCTGAAACTGGTATACATCTTCAGTCTCGGTAATATCCCAGGACCAATGCTCCTGCTATCAAACACTCACATGTACTATGCATTTCATTTTCTACTAGCATGATATATCTCTGGTGAGAAATATGACCAGCAAATACTCACTTAATTGTTGAAGATGAATAATTGTGAAATATACTAGGTGATGAAAAAGAATGAAATCTTGCCATTTGCAACAATGTGGATGTAACTAGAATATATTATGCAAAGTGAAGTAAGTCAGAGAAAGACTACCTCTTGATTTAATTTATATGTGGAATTGAAGAAACACAACAGATGAACATAGGGGAAGGGAAGGAAAAATAAGGTAAAAACAGGAAGGCAAACCATAAGAAATTCTCAAATACAGAGAACAAACTGAGGGTTGCTGGAAGGGTGTTGCGTGGGGGGGATGGGTTGAGTGGGTGCTGGGCATGAAGGAGGGCACTTGTTGGGATAAGCACTGGGAGTTATATGTAAGTGATGAATCACTAGATTCTACTCCTGAAGCCAAGAGTACACTATATGTTAACTAACTTGAGAATTAAATAAATACATATAAATAAATAAAGCAGGATTAAAGCAAAAAAAAAAAAAAAGAAAGAAAGAAAAAGCCAACTAATTTACACATTGCAAAGTTATTCTTCATATCTACCCTTTCTATTCCCAGATACTTCATGAAAATATGTTTTTAAAACAAAATCATAAACTTCCTGTTTTTTAAGATAGACTGAGTTCATTTTTAAATGTACTTACCATTTCAAATTTATTGACATCTATTAATTCAATTAGCCACTGAGTACATATTTATAGAGGACTTTCTAAAATGTCAGCTACTCTGCCCAGTAGGCACTAGGGTTACTGTACTCAGGATACAGTAGTAAACAGTTTATTTGGCCCAGTGCTCTCTTATAAAGTATATTCTATTGGAAAGCTATACATTATATAAATTAATAAATAATAATTTTATTAAATTTGTGATCTGGGGCACCTGGGTGGCTCAGTTGGTTAAGCGGCCGACTTCGGCTCAGGTCATGATCTCGCGGTCCGTGAGTTTGAGCCCCGCGTCAGGCTCTGTGCTGACAGCTCAGAACCTGGAGCCTGTTTCAGATTCTGTGTCTCCCTCTCTCTGACCCTCCCCTGTTCATGCTCTGTCTCTCCCTGTCTCAAAAATAAATAAAACATTTAAAAAATTAAAATAAAAATTTGTGATGTTATACCAAGGAAATTATGAAATACAATGGAAGTGTGTTTTGGAGGAAAATACCTCAGTTTGTTAGGTTGGGAAAGGCTTTCCTGAGGATTTTATATTTGAGTTGGGCTTGAAGTATTGAGTAAGAGTTGACAACATGAAGAGTGAGGGAAGACTTTTCTATAATGTTTCAAAGGTATTATGTAACCTACATCAAATGGTGTAATTGTAGGAAGAGATCTTTATTACCCCAGATAACTTGAGAAAATTTTAAACTATGTATCAGGAACTTTGGAAAATTTCTACCAAATATAATGTGGAGTTTGTGGTGTTCTATGTATGAACTGAAAGCTTTTCTGGTACGAAGTGGTAGGAAACCAAGTATAATAATTGGAGTTGAGGTAAAGGTTAAATTCAGGGCAAATGCATGGCAGTGTAAATTTTTATCTATTGAATTGGTGCTGGGCTTCCACAGTTGACTTGTGACTTCCAATTGGCACGGAGAGCATTTTAAGCATGTAATAACAGCCTTGGGAAATTAGCTCTTAAAAAAAGGCAATTGAAGAATAGGTAACTATTCTACCCAACTTCAGGCTGCCACAGCAAGCAGGTAGAATTAATTTTTAGAAATATAAGTAAAACTTTCCAAAAGATTGCTTCTGTCTATTGTTCTTTTCTATTCTCTAAATACTCCTGAGTATCTAATTCAGGAAAACTAAAGTAAACTTAATATGTTTTCTTGTCCCCTTATTTGGGCGTGAAAAAAAATTGAACAAGCACCTTTGTGATCTCTGATAAAACATGCCTCAACTCTAATCCTGGTCAGACACACATCTTCTCTAAAGATGAGCAAACAGAGAAAATCAATAAATATAACAAAAGATTATGGGCTTATGGTTGATTCTTCTTTTTCCTTTTCTGTTTTGTTTTTAAATCTACAGTTAACATGTGTTTCTGTTTTAAAAGAGCAAAAATGCTGTATTTTTTAAAACTTCCCTTTATATTTTTAATATATTTAATTATTTTGATGTTAAAAAATTATCAAAACTCACTAACATAGACAGATTTTTTTCTCTAAAAATTATTATTGAGTGTGTACCAAGTTCTGATATATACCAGTAACTCTCAGGAGAGGGTAATTTGGGATTCCTGATGGTGTTACATCACACTTCCACATACAATTGGCTGGCCATCCTTAACAATAAGAAAGGCCGGAAATTTAGTTTAAAATATACCTAGTTAAAAATCAGGTTTCTTCCCTCCAAGACAGAAGGGGATATTGAGAAGAAAGTTAGCAGCTTGCCACACACCAACAAATATATCCCTCTCTCTCCTCTATAATATCACAGAGCCTAATAGGAATTTTCATATATATATCTTATTTACTGTAAGATCATACAATTAGAAAAATTAACATTTCCTGAGCACCCTCTACATGTCAGACACTTGTAACTCAGTAAAAATGTGTATTATTTTGTGGGATACATAGTATTCACATTTTGCATAAAATCAAACAGGTGAATGTGTAATTGAAGGCCATTTTTGCCTCTTCCAAAGTCTAACAATTTAATCTTTGTGGTATACTACTACCTAAAGAGATTGACTATTGCTACTGTTCTAGAATAGGTGGGGGCTGGCATTGGATAAGAGTAAAATAATGTTGATGCATTCCTCTGCTTATCAGAAGAATATGGATTTGTCAGACTTAAGAAGTCTCCTCATTTCCAGCTTTTTTTTTTTTTTTTTTTTTTTTTTTTTTTTTTTTTTGGTGGGGGGATTGTTATCCAGTTGAAGAGGTGACTCAGAAGCAAGCAGGACCTATGAGGAGTGAGGATTAGAAAATTACTGAGGACAATTTTTGAAATTTTATCATAACAATATACTAGTAGAGAGGACTGCCTGCCAGAATAGTTTCTCTTAATTTGAGTTGAATAATCTGGTTAAACTTTCATTTAGTTAAAATGATGCAGAAAGACTCAGATTGCACAGCTAACCTGGAACTTGGGAGAATAGGCCTTTTTAGGCTGCACCCTCCTATTCATACAGTAAGTAAAATACAATGTTTATTCTTTGTCTTACTGTATGGAATTCAATTTTGGGTTAATGCCTACTCATATCTTAGAAAACAATCAAAATAAAAATGAAAGCTTTATTCTCCCTGGATCAGGTATCAATCAGCCTGTGCTCTATCTAGGGAGGCTTTATGTTCTCCCCACTCTCTCCTTAAGAGGCAGCTCTTAAATTCTTCACAGTTGACTGCAGATCCAGCAGATATCTGCCATTTGGCCCCTAACACTTGAAGTACTAGCTTTTCCATTCTGGCCTTCACTTTTCAATAACATACAAATAAAGTGACCACTATATTTCTATCTGCCTCTTCTCTAAAGGGTAAAAATATGTTCCAACTAGACTGAATCACATGTATTCAGTCATACCTTTCAGTGCCTGTGGGTATGGGGAAAAACTAAATTCATTGTTCACTTAAACTTCCTTTCTTATTTTTCATAACTTCTTGTGAGACTAAATTAAGTAGTCAATTTAAGCAAAAATTTTTAACTTTTTACTCCTATTAGTATGACTTCTACTTTACATGAGGCTTAAGGCAACTGTTTCTCAGTATCACTTTTGCCCCTTAAGTGCACACAACTCTGGGGTTATGCGAAGAGGAAGGCAGAGTCCCCATCCTGGAGGTCAAAACAAGCTAACAGGTTATTTTCCACATGAGCAGCAATACATAGTTAAAAAAAGAGATAGAATCAGGGACAAATAGCTGAACCATTAAAAAAGTACAATAGATGAGAATTAGTAAATAATTGAGGAAGTAAGAAGGATTGAAAAATCGGGTGGCTCTCATTTATTGGTGGTGTTATAAAACAGAATTCAACTGAATGTATGTTAAAGATCTTATTAGCTTATTCAGTGATTCATGAATCAGGCGGCATCCCACCTAGCAAATAGAAAGGAACTCTGAAGAGCTTTCCCAGGCAGAATGGGGCAGGACAAAGAAGTTTCTAGCTAAGAATGGAAGTCTTTCAGGCAAGGTCACCTTCCTTTGGGGGATGGCAGAGGTCAGTCTATAAGGCTGATTATTAACTCACTCATGGTGACCAGGTAATTCCTGATTGGCTGGTTTAAGATTCCAGCTGGGAGAAGTTGAAAAGGTAGTTTCGTTAGGTGTTAACTCTTGGTTTGTTGATATGGGCTTAGCACAAGTGAGTCCATTTTGGGCCTGTTTTCTCTGTTGTAACAGTGGGATTGACTTACGTCTAAATATTATGTTTGCATGTGGTTAAGTACATGAGATCTATAGTGCTGAGTCATCTGATAATGATTGTCTGGCCTAACTAAAGACTTATGATTCTTGATCTATTATCATAGTGATTGAATCAAAACCCAAATACACTGACTGAATTGAAATATACTGACTGTATCATGAGTGGTTTATTTTGTTCATAAGCAGACATGTCAGTTTTTCATTTTTTTTAATTGTTTTTAATGTTTGTTTATTTTTGAGACAGAGACAGAGCATGAACAGGGGAGGGTCAAAGAGAGAGGGAGACACAGAATCCAAAGCAGGCTCCAGGCTCAGCTGTCAGCACAGAGCCTGACATGGGGCTCGATCTCACGAACCATGAGATCATGACCTGAGCCGAAGTCGGATGCTCAACCGACTGAGCCACCCAGGCGCCCCAGTCAGTTTTTCAAATATCATTGGAATTCTCCCTCAGACTCCTTTAGTATATATTACAAAAGACATTTAGTAAGAAATACGTTTTACCTGGAAAAGGGTTTTGAGAGAATCCCACATACCCAGGACAGGTGCAAAGTATTTGAGGGAGATAAGCAGGCAGTTGGCCTCAAGTGTGATAATGTATTTAACGGGTTCAGAGACCACATAGGCTATCAAAGCTACTTAGGAATTCACTGATTTTTTTCCCCATCAGACAATTTACTTGTTCTGGGAGTATTCATGGAGATCACCTCTGGTAATTGCTTCAAACAACCAAAAGTTGCTGTGAGAACTGTTCTTAGAGTCTTTCTAGTTCCCTGTACTTACAAATACACTTAAGGGCACTTAATGAATAACCTTTTACTGATGTACCACCCTTTCATTACCACCTGAGCTTAGAAGCAAAGACATAAAGGTGAGAATTATTTCCTTACTGGTTTAGCCCAACCCTTCAATAGCAGTGGCACTTTGTAGATGGCATCTATCAGTGGGAGGAAAATTATACCTTAGGTCATTTTAGGCAGAACAGACCATAAAATGAAACACTATAAAATCTTTGGGTTTATAATAGTACCATGTCATAAATTCTCCCTGTGGAGAGACAGTACTGGTGCCTGCTTTACATTTATAGTGTACATAGTGAAACAATATGCTAAGAATATTCTAATTGAGGAATTATTTTTTCTATATGATTAAAGAATTCACTTAAATGTTCATGCACATGGATTTTTGATCTCACCATGGGAGTCTTAATAGAGTAAATACACTACTCACATACACAAACACACACACACTTCAATAATATATATCCTATTTAAATATAAAAACAAAACAATACAACAAAACCTTTCCCAGTTTACAGAATCCAAGTTATCTTTTTCTTTAAAAAAAAATGTTTATTTTTGAGATTGAGACAACATGAATGTGGGAGGGGCACAGAGAGAGAGACAGAGAGAGAGATAGAGAGAGAGAGAGAGAGAGAGAGAGAGAATCCAAAGCAGGCTCCAGGCTCTGAGCTGTCAGCACAGAACCCAATGCAGGGCTTGAACTCATAAACTGCAAGATCATGACCTGAGTCAAAGTCAGATGCTCAAATGACTGAGCAACCAGGCACCCCCAAGTCATCTTTGTTTTGAGTGAAGAACTAAGAAAACTTATGCTAACTTCACAATAAAAATTTTTCTTCCTTTCTTTTATTTATTTTATTTTATTTTTTGGTAATTCCACCTGAACAGAAAGGAAGTTGATGTCGCAAAAGGCACTGGGAAGGGGGCTGTTTTACAATCTCATAAGTATAGAACATAAGTGATAGACACATATGGAAGCAGAGGCTGAGGTCAGGGACCCTGAAAGGTAAACTTTGGGTAATTCAACTTTATAGAGGACCTTTGACTTTTATAGAATGTGGAATTCGAGCTCATAAATAATTTATCAACATGTAGAAGGCTAGCTGCTATATACATTGTGTATAATACCCTGTGCAACAGTCAGGAAATTTGAAACATATCCTTCAAAATACCCAATTTACACTACTTTAGAGATGTTAAACTACAGAGGTTAATTAAATATTACTGATAAATATTTCCTATCTTAGGAATCTAAGTGGCAGAGTAAGGGAAATAGAAAGTTAAAGTCAATGTTAATATTTGCAAACATATCCATCAGCCTGTATTAGACTTGTGCTGCCTATGTCCCTGGAAATGCCATGTAATCCTATAAGACTGCTCAAAAAGACCTCATATAAAGCTTGGTCCTGTTTCCCCATACAGATTAGTTTCTCTTTTCTGTTTGTTCTCAAAACATATTGTGTATTTGTGTACATGACTTTCTCTTCTAGCAGCTCAAAGTAGAGAATAACTCACATATTTTTTTTTTGTTTTGTTTTTATTTGTATGCCTGGTACTTTACATGGTCCTTCAATAACATCTGTAGTTAGAATGAATACATTAAATTCCATCAATATAAACATGTGAACTTAGTCTACAAGAAGCAAAATATTCAAACTGAAGAATTACGGTTAGTTTCATAACCATATCTGAATGAATATTTAAAATAGGAGAGAAAAGCAAAACAAATGTACTGCCATGATTTTCCTCTTCTTTGGTGATCTCTTGTCTCTCTTATACATCCATTCTCCATGCATCCTTCTCCAGGGAAAGAATGCACTCTCTCTTTTTTTTTTTTTTTTTTTTTTTGAGAAAGAATGATTTTTATCAGTAGTGTAAGTTTCAAGTACTTTTGCCATTTTCAAAGTACGATTGTGTTCTGTATACCTCTAAGTATCTGAATGGATCATTGGTAAAGTGGGGCTTCCCCCTAGTATATCCAGAATCCTGAAAAAATATTTCTTGCATTGTTTATATAAACATTTTGATTCAAAATGTATTTAAAAAATTCATGGGCCTATATTACATATTTGTTAATTGTTCCATCAGTGCACACAAAGAAGATTTTTTGGAGGGTCCAGGTGCAGGCTCTCTGTGCACAGATCCAGGAGCCATGTCCTCATGTCCTTTCCTTTTAAATGTGTCATAGCTGGCTAATTTCCTATCTCCCACCATGAAGAAAAGGTAGTAACACTGTTATTACTCACAATGACATACTCCTCAGAACCTGTTTGATTTGAAACAATATAGATCTTCTTGCTACCACAGTTCCCTAATACCATTTATTTAGTGCTGGTTACATCATTACTTACAACCCTGCACCATCCATCATGCTGACCATGGAAGTGGCTTCCAATGACTCTCTCAGGGAATGTTACTGTGCTGTTTTGAAGATGACCAAAAATACAAGTGTTACCCAGAGCTTGCAGGACATTGTAAGTGAAACATTTGTTTTGTGATCAAGTTAAATTCAGTGTATGGAATTTTATTGCATAAAAGTAGAATAACATGTCTTCCCACCATCAAATCTTGATGCTGTGATCATGTCATTCTTAAAATGTGTTGTTTTTTTTTTTCCATATATACCACTATCAGCTAAGAGTATAGGAAAGGAGTCTGCGTGTCAGAGTGAGAACAGTGGCCCTATCCACACAAGGAATGTCCTTCCCTTATCTGGCACAGTTTAAGAATGACCCAGGAGAGCACAAAGTCACCATATAAATTGGAGGCAAGAGAGGTTATTGACCAAAAGGTTCCACTGGCATTAGGGAACAATGGTCTGGAAAGTCATTGGAAGAAATAAAGGGGACAGCCCTGGAATACTGACAAAAACCTGGTGCAAAGCCTGGTGAGGGACAGGTGCCAGTCTTGGTCTGGGGTTGGGGAGAGCGCAGGTAAAAGGTGCCTATGACCACCTCTACCACACTTGGATACTATAGACCCAAGGTGGCATTATTCTTAAAACACATGGGCAGTTCCAATGCATGACCCATATGACCAAGGTTCTATGGTGGCAGTTCAGAGTCCTGAACTCTTTGATAAGTGATAGTCACCTCAAATAAGCATGTCAGCTCCAGTGTCACAACCTACTCTGAAGTGATCCCATTAGAGGAATATTTACCTAGCCAGAGGGAACAATTCACATGCCAAGCTGCCTTCCTGGAGTCAGGACCTTGTGACCTTGCCAGAGCACCCTGGAATGATTATATAGTTGCAAATCCTAGATCTCTTCAGGCTATTTGAATGACCCTAGTGTTTTGTGGGTATAGAGGGTCAGAAATACTTCATAAGATAAAAATAGAGACCAAGGACTTTGTAGGTTTCAGTCTGGGTTTGGAGTATTCCACCCAGTCTGGAATAACTGGGTTGCCCCCAGCACTGTGTTTCAGAGATAGTGGAATAGGAAGTAGAAGAATTTGAAGAAGTCAGTCCAAAGAGTGGAGGCCACCTGAAGAATGGAGGTTCTTCTTACTGGGGTCTAAGTGCATTGTTGTCTATAAATTTTGTATCACCTCCAATTTCTTCCTTTTTTTCAAATTCTATCCCCATGCTTTCACCTTTCCATAATCCCTTTTTCTGTTGTATACCATTTGAAAATCCTTCTCTGTACCCCTATACCCCTCCCTGCCACATACACACATCATATACATCCTTTCTTTCTGTCTAATGTTCTAGTCTATTTCTAGAGACTCTGCCTCCCACTTCTGGCTTTTCATTCTTCGAATTAGTCTAAAAAAAGATGAGGAAAAAAGGAAAGCATATTTCATATCTGCCTGTACCTAATTTGTTAGTCCAAGAGAAAAATGGCCAAGACAATGAGAAAAAGGGCATTTGAACTGGTTCTTATTCAGACTATAGGAAAGGGGAAAAAATAAATGTTCTTTAAAGCTAGCTTTTCTTTCTTTTTTGTTCATGCATGTGTGTGTTTGTTAGAAAGAGATAAGGCATGAAAAAAGAATGACATACAGAAAAAAAGAATTATAGAATGTGGATCATTAAAATACCAAGGAAATAACTTGTTAGAATCTCAGGGAATAATTTTCTTGTAAAATGAAATGACAACAACAACAACCAAACAAACACAAGAACATGCCTTTTAAAAAGCGCATTTAGATTTCAAAATCCCTAGTATTTAATTGAAAACAAATACAATTTCTTGATTCCAAAAATACACGATCAGTATTAAAAAAAATGTCAATCAATATGAAAATGTTAATCATATAATATTATAGGTACATAAATAGGGATATAAGAATACAGGTCCTCTAAAGAAGTTTAAGCAATAGAAGAACAAGACAGCTGATAATCAAGAGAAGGCCAGAGTAGAAAAGCTTACTCTGACTTAAAATATTAGAATCTCATTTTAAAATTGGATTTAGAGATAGTAAACCATCAGAGATTGCAAGAAACAGTCTTGATTTGATCCAGTTTCCAGCAATGAGATAGCTGACTAATGGCCACTGCAATCTGAATTAATTAACATCAATTTGTTTTTAATAAAAAGCTTCTGAAGTCCATTTTGATAATGAATACTGTCTAGAGGAAAATCAAACAGTGCTGTCTGATATATGTGGAGCCACAGCTGTACATATTTGACCCCTATTTTACACAGTTGCGCCTCATTGATTTCTTCTGTTAAACTCCTGGAGTGAACACTGAACAATGGCGGGAGCACTCATATATCTTCCACAGAGACCCAGTCTATGAACTGTAACCCTGCAACAGGGCCAGAGCATTTCTGCTCTTACAACACTGGCTGCCTGTCCTGATGACATATAACCCATATGCTGTCTTTACAAAAAAAAAATTAACTTCAAAAGTGTGACCATGGAATCAGTCTTTACGGGTACAAACAAAAATAAAAGACTTGAGACTAACTTAACATGCAACTGAGCTTTAAATTAGTTGGCTTCAAATTTAAATCCACAGAGTGGGCTTATAATACAAAGAATCCCTGTACTTAAATAGAAAGCAAAATAGGGCAGGAAACTATTAAACACACTTGGATGTATATTACCATGAATATGAAGTAAGAAAGGCTACTTCCACTAAAGAAACAACTTATGTTTCACTATCTCCATTAAAGTTTTCCATCTACTTATGTTATTTGTCTTAATGATAATAGTAGTGATATAAATGAGTGATTTAAATCAATTCTATTTCATCTCATACTACTGTTTTCATATTTATTAAAAAGTAATTGCTTCAAGAACTGCTTGCAAACATTTTGCATATGCTTCTCTAACTGGGATGATAATTATGAGACATAACATGCTTGTGTTCTTTCTTTCTCTGCTTTCAATAAAAAAGCAGAGTGGAGGGATAAGAGCAAGCAAACAAATGAACAAACAGACATGAGTAGGAGGCCAGAGGGCTTGGCTTGGAAATTCTGAGACTAAAAGCATGAATTAGTATAGTCACTGTTGGGAGAATGTGTCCTTAGCTGAGAATGAATGCCATGGGAGTAGAACAACCTGGAGTTTCAAAAAGTCACCTCAATACTTCTGCATGTTTATGCAAATAGTGCACTTCACTTGTCTAGAAAACAGGTAGCCAGAGTTTCCAGGCACTGGTCTTATTTGTGACAAGTAGGATGATTACATTATAATCTTTTGCACTGTCTATATTCATTTTGTTTCTGCAATTTCTAGCATCTCATTTGAGAAAAGTCCCATTTATTGTAATATGGGTCCATTTGCATGAAGAATTTTTAAAATGTACTACTATTTTAATCAAAACTGTTGACATATATTAGAGTGATAGAGAAATGCCAAATATCATATAGATTCCTGGAGAGGCGGGTGTGTGACTCATTGTCTATCTTTCCATAGCACTTTGGTCCCGGTTAGGTCTCCATAAACATTTGTTAAATAAATAAGTGAATGAGTGCATGCCATTTACACTGAAAAATAGTTAACTAACTACTAAATTTAAAAATGGGCATCACATTTATCTTTAAAGGTAAATGTAATACAAACAATTTGGAATGGCCTCCTTAATCCTGCTTGCTGTCACTTTCCCCAAAATGAAACCTTTTTTTAAAAACTTTAGTGGCATGTCAAAATGCTGGGGTGTATCTTTAGCAAATAAAAAGGCATTAGTATGCAATTTAATTGAGGCATTATTAAATAGCTCTTAACTAATAATTTCAAAGGTAATCATCCTTTATAAACAACAAGGAATTATACAAAAGATTGCAAATGAAAGGACTTCTTCAGACCTACATTCTTGTCCTAGTTCTCTTATTAACTGACTATGTGAACCTGAGAAAATTAATCTGCATTCCAAATTCCTTAACAGTCAAATGAAGGAAGTTATTCATACTGTAGTGTTCACAGGTTCAAGTAACATAGAAGGAAATACTTCAAAGCACATTGAGAAGCACCCAACATAAGTACAGAAATAAGCACTCATATACAGTTGAAGGAAATGTAAAATATTTTACTTTGTGGACAAGATTAATTGGCAAAACATCAACAGCCTTAGAAATATATTATTCCACAAACAATTCTACTTCTAGGCATTTACTCTTAGGAAGAAAGTTAAGGCATCTTATATATATAATATAGTATATAGTATAAATAACACTAACCATGATGAAATTTAAAAACATTAATTGGAAACATTTCTCTTTTTTTTTTAAACTTTATTTATTTTGAGAGAGAGAGAGAGTACATGAGTACATGCATGCGAGGGGCAGAGAGAGAAGGAAGAGAGAGAATCCCAAGCAAGCCTTGTGCTCAGTGCAGAGCCTGACACGGGGCTGGATCTCATGACTACGAGATCATGACCTGAGCTGATACCAAGAGTCGGGTACTGAAATGAGTGAGTCACTCACGTGCCCCTGGAAACATTCCTAAAAGTCTATCAATGAGGGACTGGCTAAATATAAATACTTGCCCACATATATATGATGAAATTCTATGTACTCGTTGACAAACAGGTGCTCAGAAAACTTCTTACAAAACAAAAAAAGTAGAATTGAAAGCATTGTGTATTCATGGGACTACTTACATAATTTTTTTTTTTTAATGTTTGTTTTTGAAAGGCAGGGAGACAGAGCACAAGTAGGGGAGGGGCAGAAAGAGAGGGAGACACAGAAACCAAAGCAGGCTCCAGGGTCTGAGCTGTCAGCACAGAGCCCAACATGGGGCTGGAACTCACTAGCCAAGCGGTGAGATCATGACCTGAGCTGAAGTCAGATGCTTAACCAACTGAGCCACCCAGGCACCCCTAAAATGATTCTAATATTGACTGACCACTTAGTATATCCCTTGTGGTGTGTTAACACATTTTTTATCTTACTTAAACCTTATGATTCTATGAGGCAAACATTTTACCCTTGAATTACAGAGGAGGGAACTGAGGATTAAACAGCTGACAGAATATGTTCAAATTCACATAATAAATAACAGAGCTGAGACTTGAACTTGATGGATTTAACTCCAGAGCTTGGGGTTTTAAACCAAGCTTTATTGGCTATACCCTATTCCTGAGCTAAATATAGCAAACAAAAGAGAGGCTATTTTGTTTATAGGTTGTTTTTGGTTTTGGGCCCTTAAAGGTATTTGTCCACACATTTTTAAAATGGTATTTGTTGCCTACATATATAGATATAAAAATCCAATTCTTTGTTTCTCTTAAAATTGGGAAGATCTGTGAACACTTATCCTTTATTATCATCTGCCTCTGAATATTAGTAGTAGTTTTTCCCCTTAAATAGTGCTTTCATTCGACCACTTGCCATAATTAGTTTTAGACACACTTTAAGGTTCTATGCCCGGAAATTTTAGCCATTTGGTTTTAGATCTCTCTCTGTAAGTATTGACAAAAATCTACAAAGATGTGCATATCAAAATAAGTGGTAAAACTATGGGAGAATTTATGTTTTCTTTGCTCTTTTGTGTTAGTGTGCATGCTTTTAAATTTTTTATAGTGAATATGAACCAGTTAATAAAATAAAGAACACATTGTTTAAAGTGTAAAGCTTTCAACTAATGGAAGAATTTGTTTTATGTGTTAAGCAGCTTTGGGTCAATCATGATTCCAACTGTTCATGGTGTACAACTGTTCAGTCCCCTGGACTAATCTTCCTAAATTACAGCTTTCAAAAAATAATTTTCCTACTAAAAATATTTCAGTGGTTTTTATGTTACTTTTGAAACATTCTCTTTCGTTGCCTGCAAATAGAACATGCAGAACATGGCGGGTGCTTTACTGTTTCTACACCTTGTAACTTGACCTTGACAGTATCACTGAGTTCATCTCACAGTATGCATTCCACTTACCATTTAACTATGCATCCTGCTGAATAAGGACCAACTCATTAAGATAAATACCCACTTTGAGATAAAGTTTCTTTGCTGTTTTTAAATTTTGTTTCAAATTTTATTTTTAAAGAGAGAGAGAGAGAGAGAACGAGAGCATGCATGAACAGGAGAAAGGGTCAGAGGGAAAGAGAGAGAATCTTAAGCGGGCTCTATCCCACGACCCTGCAATCATAACCTGAGCCAAAATCATGAGTGTAACGTTCCACCGACTGCGCACCCAAGGTGCCCCAACTTTCTTTGCTATTTTAATCTATCAGTATACATTCCATCTTCCTCACGTGAATAGGCACATTATTTAATACCTACAGCAACCACTTAATATAATATCTATGTAATGTTTTACTTACTGTATGAAATTTTCTGTAAGTATATAGTTATTTAACCGAATAAAATTGTAAGTACCTTGAGAGCAGAACCTGTGATTTTACATCTTATAAAAAACAAAGGACATTGTTTTCAGAAGAAAAAAAAAAGTGGTCACAATTACATGTTATAATTAAGTCAACTTATAAAGAGTGACCAAAAGTATCTAATGCTTTGGACAGTCAAGAGGTGACTTTATCAAGGCAAATGCAGATGAATTCAGGGCAATATGAGGTTTGACCACTAGGTATTCTGGTTGGTAGCCAAAAAAGCCAGATCTTTGATGCACAAATGAGAGCCCTTCTACTCTGAATAGCCACTTTAGACCTGCAAAAGTTGATTCTAAAGATACTACCCTTGTCACTTTTTCTGAATCACTCCTTTAACCACTCCTTTTCAAATTGTTCTAAAAGCGAAGGCTTAATTGTAACAATCAAGGAACCAAACAAAAACATGTGTTTTCTGGTGAACTCTAAAATTTACACCTATCAGTCAGGGACCCAGTAGTAGCACACTCCCAGTGGGTGATTGAAGAGTGTAATTAAGAGATTACTTACAATGTTTTGAAAAGGGTTGAGGGAAACTGATAAAGATGATGCAGAACACCAGCTCTTGTCTATGGGAGTTACACTGGGGAGCAATTAGCAACTCCAAGGGGCTAAGACAGGGAGGTTTTTGGCAAATGATAGTCCAGCAGGATGAAGAGGGCTGACTGAAAGATGCTTTGGTTTTCAATAGAAGGACTTAGCAAAGCTTTTTTCTTTACTGTCTGAATCTCCTAGTGGTGCCTCCCATTGGCACAGCATAACTGACAGCTAGAAGGCAAAGAAGCAAGTGGATGGCAGCTTCCTGGGACACAGCGCAGGGTGAAGAGGAAAAGGTGGATCTGAGGAGGCAAATGCAAAATATTCAGTACATTATAAAAATTCAAGAGTCTAATTTCTAGAAGCCTAATTACTTTCAGAGCCAAACCTCATGAATAAAAGAAGTAATAGAGAGAATATTTTGTATCAAAGGCAAGGAATTCGAGTAACAGGCACACATGAGCTCACATGCAAATCTTTCTATGCCAGAACACATTGAAGCCATGAAATTTTCCAAAGTAATTATTCTAAATGACATTACACATTGATATGTTTAACAACCAATAACCCTTAATATTTTTGCTGTTTTATTCACGTATGAAATAAGATAATTTATTGTGGTTGATGTAATAGCAATTTTATGAGTTATTTCTAGGATAATAGAAAGGGATATTCCCTTCAAAATCATTGAAAAATTCTACCATCCAACATTCTAAACTTTAAAATTTATAGAGGTATTGTGTCTACAAAACATTCAACTCACTAGAAGAAGGCAAACCTATCAACCCCCAACATTCCAGAAAGAATGTTTCAAGTTAGTCTAAATAAGGTTATAGATGACCTTTTTTTTAAAGCCAATAATGAACTAGTTAACTACTGGTCTGGCAAACATAAATACCCAATCCCCTGCTATAGACATCAGAAGGGGAGTCCCAGATGTTCTTCTCCTAGGCATACACCAAGAATCCACCTGCTAATAGCACGGGAGTGGAGAGAAACTCAAAGCTCTAGTGTCAGCTTCTCAAGCAACCACAGATAATCAAGGCATCTGCAGTGCTCACTATGGGTAAATGGTGAGAACATATAATGTATTTGTTGTCAGAACCTACACAGTGGAAGGGTAATCCTTGCTAAAGTGAAAGCAAGAAACAAGAGAGGAAATTATATCCAATGTTATTTTACTACTTGTGGGCTAAGAAACCTGCAGGTTTGTCGTCTGATTGTACTCAGTCCAACTGAAAGAGATGCTCCTTTCTTTCAGTACAGATCTCTTTGAATGTACCTAATTACCTCTTCCAGAAACAGGAAAACATTATTTGGGAATAGAATGTTCTGCTGTAAATAAGATAGGATAGATTTCAGTTGGAAAGCATTGAAAAATCTGATCTAATCCGTAGATGATAAATGATACATTGGACTGGGCTAGAAAAATTAAAATTGTCTTATCACTTTGGTGAATTTAATTATATTTCTGTTGCCAGTATACTTTTTTAACCTCAAACTCACCCCTTGAATAAAACAGATGATAGTTCTATGTTAAATAGAGAACAAGCAATACAATTTACAACTTTTTCATATAAATTTTGTAGTAATGCTTTGGGCTTTAACTAGAGCCTTCTGGTATATAAACCAAAAATGAATTTTAACAATTTATGTTCCCAGTGCTTCCTTCACTCCAGTATTTCCCACTTTTCACCCCCCAGTTTGTCATTCAAGCCTGTCTATTTCAAGGACGTTTGTGTGGAGCTAACAGGGCTCAGCACTCACGTTATTAAAACCCTGCTTGGTTTTACTTTTCACAACGTAGCCTCTCCTGGCTGTTGCTGTCACTCATTAGAGCCCCAATGTGCTGAATGAGGCAACACTTTGTAAACAAGGTACAGAGGGTCAAATACTATGTTACCAGTCAGGAAAGCAAAGAGACAGCAGAAAACCAAAGAGACATACTGCAGGGAACAATATATATGTCATAAAGTTTGGGTTTGTGTGGGGTTTAAATGGAGTTGTTTAACATTTAAATCCCTAGAGTTTTCACTAGCTGCATTTGCCAGCAAGAGCACAGTTCATTCACACGCACGGGCTGCCTTCTCCAGATTCCCCTTGGTTTTGCAAGCACCTAATAGAGCAGGCCCAGCACCGTGCAGTCAACAAATCACAAAGCATGCCTGCATTCTGCTATGTATCAAAGTCTCTTAATATGCCAACAAAGTTCTCCAAGGTCAGGAATGCAGTTTATCAACCTTTTATATATCTTATAGTAGCAATAAATTTATTCTAGTGTGGGACCTATGAATATTTCAAATGCTCTGTGAGAAAAACTGTTTGGCTTAACATAGTCTGTGTGCCCCAGAGTTGGGGCTCAAGACAGAGCCATTGTTCTCTACACAACACTTTTATTCTTATTCAGCTCCAGTTAATACAAACCTTTTCACCAGGGTTCTTCCAATAATTGACTGCTCTTTAATAAACAAAAGTTTCAATTAAAAAAAAAGTTTAATATTTTTGTACACTGAATTTTTCTTTTATTCATTTCTGATTATGTGCTATATTAAGCTTTTAAAGAAACAGGATTCTTTTTTTTTCGTCAAACACCCATGGAAAAGTACTTTTGTGCTTTGAGTTTCTATTTGTTTTTTCTCCTTCTTCCCTACTAATGAAGGAAGTCATGTTACAATTCAGGATTTCAAAAATTGTAATACAGACAAGTAAAGAGTATTTCATCTATTTCTCAGATTAGATGATATTAATGTTTCATCTATTTTTCAGATTAGATGAGGTTAATTTTCAGGTACCCTCAAAATTTCTTGCACAATGTCTTCATGTTGTGAGAGGTCTATTCTCAGATCCATGTTTGGAGTTTTTTTCTTCCTTCCTTCCTTCCTTCCTTGATCTTGGGATATTATTTCCTTTTTTTTCCCCAAGTTTACTTATTTTGAAAGAGAGAGAGAGAGAGAGAGAGAGAATGAATGAGCAGGGGAGGGACAAAGAGACAGGGAGAGAGAGAGAGAATCCCAAGCAGGCACCATGCTAACACCAGAGAGCCCAATGAAGGGGTCAAACTCATGAACCATGAGATCCTGACCTGAATAGAAATCGAGTCAGTCGCTTAACTGACTGAGCCACCCAGGCGCCCGCCCTTTGGGGTATTATTTCTGTATGACTTCTATGAGATTCATTTTTTCCTCTCTTCATACTTGGAACTCCCTGGCAGAATTACATATGAATAAGGATAATGTAAACTATATCGCTGTATTCAATCGTATCCTCTCAATGTATGGAAGATTTCTTAAACTGGTCTCTCATGCACTCTAAATGTGACATTAAAAATTAGCAAAACATTTTTATTTATTATTTATTTTTCCATAAAAATACTATTTTATTATACATTTTTAAAATTTACATCCAAGTTAGTTAAGAGTCTCTTATGTTCGTCCCCCTCCCTGTTTTTATATTATTTTTGCTTCCCTTCCCTTATGTTCATCTGTTTTGTATCTTAAAGTCCTCACATGAGTGAAGTCATATGATAGTTGTCTTTCTCTAATTTTGCTTAGGATAATACTTTCTAGTTCCATCCACGTAGTTGCAAATGGCAAGATTTCATTCCTTTTGATTGCCGAGTAATACTCCTTTGTGTGTGTGTGTGTGTGTGTGTGTAAATGGATATATATACATATATATATGTGAATGGATAAAGAAGATAAATAAATAAGATAAATAAATAGATAATAAGATAAATAAATAAAAAGATAAAGAATGGATAAAGAAGATGAATATGTATATATACATATATATACATATATATGTATATACAAGATATATATACATACATATACATATATATACAAGAAGATGAATATGTATATATATACATATATATACATATATGTATATGAATATGTATAATATGTATATATATGTATATATGTATATGTGTGTGTGTGTATATATATGTATATATATATATATATATATATATATATATATATATATATTCATCTTCTTTATCCATTCATCCATCGATGGACTTTTGGGCTCTTTCATACTTTGGCTATTGTTGATAGTGCTGCTATAAACATGGGGATGCATGTGCCCCTTTGAAGCAGCATACCTGTATCCCTTGGATAAATACCTAGTAGTGCAATTGCTGGGTCGTAGTTCTATTTTTAATTTTTTGAGGAACCTCCATACTGTTTTCCAGAGTGGCTGCACCAGTTTGCATTCCCACCAGTAGCGCAAAAGAGATCCTCTTTCTCCGCATCCTCACCAACATCTGTTGTTGCCTGAGTTGTTCATGTTAGCCATTCTGACAGGTATAAGGTGGAATCTCATTGTGGTTTTGATTTATATTTCCCTGATAATGAGTGATGTTGAGCATTTTTTCACGTGTCAGTTGGCCATTTGGATGTCTTCTTTGGAGAAGTGTCTATTCATGTCTTTTGCCCATTTCTTCCCTGGATTATTTGTTTTTTGGGTGTTGCCTTGGATAAGTTCTTTATAGATTTTGGATACTAACCCTTTATCTGTTACATCATTTGAAAATATCTACTCCCATTCTGTCAGTTGCCTTTTAGTTTTGCTGATTGTTTCCTTTGCTGTGCAGAAGCTTTTTATTTTGATGTACTCTCAATACTTCATTTTTGCTTTTGTTTCCCTTGCCTCCAGAGACATGTCACATAACAAGTTGCTGCAGCCAAGGTCAGAGAGGTTTTTGCTTGCTTTCTCCTCGAGGATTTTCATGGCTTCCTGTCTTACATTTAGATCTTTCATCCATTTTGAGTTTATTTTTGTGTATGGTGTAAGAAAGTGGTCCAGGTTCATTTTTCTGCATGTCTCTGTCCAGTTATCCCAACACCACTTGCTGAAGAGACTGTCTTTATTCCATTGGATATTCTTTCCTGCTTTGTTAAAGATTAGTTGGCCATATATTTGTGGGTCCATTTCTGGGTTTTCTATTCTGTTTCATTGATCTGAGTGTCTGTTTTTGTGCCAATACCATACTGTCTTGATGATTACAACTTTGTAATACAGCTTGAAGTCTGGCATTGTGATGGCTCATGCTTTGGTTTTCTTTTTCAAGATTGCTTCAGCTATTCGGGGTCTTTTCTGGTTCCATACAATTTTTAGGATTGTTTGTCCTAGTTCTGTGAAGAATGCTAGTGTTATTTTGATAGACATTGCATTGAATATGTAGATTGCTTTGGGTAGTATTGGCATTTAAACAATATTTGTTCTTCCCATCCATCCAGGAGCATGGAATATTTTTCCATTTTGTGTGTTTGTGTGTGTGTGTGTGTGTGTGTGTGTGTGTGTCTTCTTCAATTTCTTTCATAAGTTTTCTATAGTTTTCAGTGTATATATTTTTACTTCTTTGCTTAGTTTTATTCCTAGGTATTTTATGGGTTTTGGTGTAATGGTAAATGGGATCAATTCCTTGATTTCTCTTTCTGTTGCTTCATTATTGGTGTATAGGAATGCAACCGATTTCTGTGCCTTGATTTCATAACCTGCAACTTTGCTGAATTCATGGACCAGTTCTAGCAGTTTTTGGTGGAATATTTTGGGTTTTCTGTATACAGTATCATGTCATTTTCAAAGAGTGAAAGTTTGACCTTCTCCTGGATGATGTGGATGTCTTTTATTTTTTTGTGTTGTCTGATTGCTGAGGCTAAGACTTCCAATATTATGTTGAATAACAGTGGCGAGAGTGGACATCCCTATCTTGTTTCTGACCTTTGGGGGAAAGCTCTCAGTTTTTCCCCATTGAGGATGATATTAGCATTGGGTCTTTCATATATGGCTTTTATGATCTTGAAGTACGATCCTTCTATCCCTACTTTCTTGAGGGTTTTTATCAAGAAAGGATGCTGTATTTTGTCAAATGCTTTCTCTGCATTTGTTGAGAGGATCATATGGTTCTTGTCCTTTTATTGATGTGGTAAATCACATTGATTGTTTTGCAGATATTGAACCAGCCCTGCATCCTGGGTATAAATCCCACTTGGTCATGGTGAAAAATTGTTTTAATGTATTGTCAGATCCAGTTGGCTTGTTGAGGATTTTTGCATCCATGTTCATCAGGGAAAATGCTCTGTAGCCCTCCTTTTTCATGGGGTCTGGTTTTGGAATCAAGGTAATTCTTGCTTCATAGAGTTTAGAAATTTCCCTTCCATTTCTATTTTTTGGAACAGCTCCAAGAGAATAGGTGATAATTCTTCCTTAAATGTTTGGTACAATTCTCCTGGAAAGCCATCTGGCTCTGGACTCTTGTGTTTTGAGAGATTTTTGATTACTAATTCAATTTCTTTACTGCTTATGGGTCTGTTCAAATTTTCTATTTCTTCCTGTTTCAGTTTGGTAGTTTATATGTTATTAGGAACTTTTCCATTTCTTCCACATTGCCCATGGTGTATAATTGCTCATAATATGCTCTTCTTATTGTTTTTATTTCTGCTTTGTTGGTTGTGGTCTCTCTCATTCTTGATTTTATTTATTTGGGTCTTTTCCTTTTTGATCAAACTGGCTAGTGGCTTATCAATTGTGTTAATTCTTTCAAAGAACCAGTTTCTGGTTTCATTGATCTGTTCCACTTTTGGTTTCGATAGAATTGATTTCTGCTCTAATCTTTATTACTTCCTGTTATTTGCTGTTCTTTTTCCAGTTCTTTAAGGTATAAGGTTAGGTTATGTATCTGAGACCTTTCTTCCTTCTTTAGGAAGACCTGGGCTGCTATATACTTTACTCTTATGAACAACTTTGCTGCATCCCAGAGGTTTTGGGCTGTGGTGTTATCATTTTCATTGGCTTCCATGGCAAAACATTTTTAAAATTGATCAATAATACAGATTGCAATTGATCTATAATATAGTGAAGTACAAAGAAATATATTCAATAAATTGGTACAACACAAACTGACTTGTTACACTGTACTCTTAAAGTAAAACATCTGGGGACACCTGGGTGGCTGAGCTGTTTAAGCATCCACTTAGGCTCAGGTCATTATCTTAAGGTTCCTGAGTTCCAGCCCCTCATGGAGCTCTCTGCTGTCAGCAGGGAGTCTGCTTCAGAGTCTTTGTCTCTCTCTCTGCACCTCCCCAGCTTGCTCTCTTTCTCAAAAGTAAATGAACATTTAAAAAAGAAAATAACTTTAATTTTTGCCTATACTTAAATTTCACATAAGTGGAATAGCAGAGTATGTGTTCTGCAATATGGTGATTTATAAAAATATATATTTGGTTTTCCTCTGTGGTCCATAGCTCACAGATCCTAAAAGCTGTGGAATTTCCCATGATAAGGGCAATAAAGGTGTATTTTGTTATGTTAATGAGGGAAAATTTTGAATCCCCCCAAGGGTGGGGGCTGGTTGCAGGACTAATGTGTTCCTGTGATCAAAGCATGGGAACCTTTCATTCTATCCCCTGACCTCTGGGAAGGGAAAGGAGATGGAGATTGAATCAGCCAATGGACAGTGACTTAGTTGACTTGACTATGCAATAAAGCTTATATAAAAACTCAAAGGACTGGGTTCAGAGAACTTCCAGGTTGTTGAACATGAGGATATTGGAAGAATGGTGCACCTGGATAGGGCATGGTCACACCTTGACCTTTTCCCATGCTTTGCTTTATATGTCTTCATCTGACTGTTGATTCATACCCTTTAATAAACTGGCACTATAAACGTAAGTGTTTCCCTGAGTTCTGTAAGCAGCTCTAGCAAATTAATTGAACCTAAGGAGGAGATCATTGTAACCTCCAATCTGTAGCCAGTCAGTTAGAAGCAGCACAGGTAACAGTCTGGGTTTGCAACTGTCTTTTTAAGTGAGGGATGGAGAGCAGTCTTGTAGGAATAAACACTTAACCAATGAAATCTGATACTGTCTCCAGATATATCCTGTCCAAATTATGTTGAGTTCTTGGACACCCTGCTGCTAAGAATTGTTTGGTGTTGTGTGTGTGGGAACCCTATGCATGTTAGAATTTGGGTCTCGGGACCTTAAAATATGTTCTTCTCCATCTGGGTTCTTCAGTAAATATTCTCTGTGATAATTATCCACGTTGTGTAGCAGTACTTTGTTCATTTTAATTGCTTTACTATATTCCAGTGAGTTAACATTTAGTGATGGCTTGCAATGGTGATAGATATTTGGACTGTTTACAGCTTCTGGGTATTACAGATAATACTGTTAGGAACATTTTTGTATATGTCTCGTCCTGCACTTGTGCACAAATTTCTGTTGGGTACATACGTACATAATGGCATTGCTAGGTCTTAAGGAATTCCTATGCTCAACTTGAAAGTTTTCTTATAACAGTTTACACTCCTGTTGCCCTATATCTTCACACATATTTGTCTTTTTAACACTAGTTATTTTGGTGGATATGTAAGTGGTATCTCAATTGCTTCCAATCTTCATTTCCCTGATGATGCTAAGGTAAACACCTGGTCATATGTGTTTTTGCCATTTGGATATACAATACAGTTTAATACCAATACAAATCTGTTCTCAAATTTTCTTTTTCTTGTCTTTAAAAATTAACATGTAGGGTTTGTTTTTTAAAATAGTTTGTGAATTTGGATATGTGTCAAATATCTTCTCTTAATTCTGTGAGTAGCCTTTTCATTCTTTGTGACATCTTGTTGACTAAAATGTAGAGATTTGAATGTAGTCCAATTTGAGAAATTTTTCCTTCATGAACAGTATAGTTTTTCTTCTCTTAAGCAATTAATTTCTATGCTATGGAAATGGAAATAATTTTCTATGTTAGCTCCTGGTTGTCTCTCAAACCTTTGTGATTTCCCAATCTGCCTTTGTTGTTCTGGTGGCTTCCAGTAGTTGAGGGTGTGCCAAGATCCAAAGGTGTACCAAAGGAGAGGATTGCAGTTAGTGCCTAGATATAGATGGATTCGAAGACCAACCCTCAGGCACCAGCTAGGAAAACTGCAGGTAAGTCCCTTCTAGGGGCCAACAGAGATGGGCATTTTTAACTGTTCTCTCTGTGCTGACCCTGGTGTATAGCCATGAGGAGGGGACGTGCCCCTGTGCCCATTTAAAAACTGCACCTTTGTTTGCTACAGTCCTGTGGAATTTATGAAGTGCAGAACCTGTTGGCTACCAGGGCTAGGTGATTTTGAATGCAAACTCTGTTGGCCATCAGTCTCAAAAGCTGGAATACCAGAAGTGTGTACAAATTGCTTTTGGGGAGATACTGGTAACCTGGTTTTATCATTGTAGTGAGCCAGAAGGAGATGGCTGGGGACATGTCCACAGGCTTCTCCAGTCTCTGGGGGAGGATTACCACCAGCCTTTAGAAGTGTGCTAAATTAGAAGCTGAACTCTAAAGCGTCAGCTTATAAAGAGGCAGGTAGATCAATCACCTCCAGGGAAAAACTTTGAAATGGGTGTTTTTCCCTGTTTCTTCTCTGTGCTGAGTTCTGGGGGGATCATCAGGGCAAGGGCCACTTTGTTTGCTATAGCCTTGTGAGTCCCATGGACACAAGCCCCATTGGCTTTCAGAGCTAGGTGTTCTAGGGCTCCATTCCTTGGGTGGGAGTCTTAAAACTTGTCACACCAGATGTGCAGTGCAAAATTTTTGCTCCTTGGGGAGAAGCTAGGAGTTGAAGTTTCCCTCCTCATTAGGCACTGTGCCTGCGGTAGGCTTTATGACGAGAGTACTTCAGTTTTTTGGACCCATTTGGATGTGGGTAGTTTCTCATTTTACTGATGTGTAGGGGTTTCTTAGCTAGTTTCTGGACTTCTTTCACAGGAAATTACTCCGTGTATAGCTATACAATCATTGCATCTGTGGGAAGAGGGAAATTCAGGAACCTCCTAGTCGTCATCTTGGCAGACCTCTCAGCACATAATTACTTTTTGTAAATCATTCTTATATACTTGAAAAAAGTGGGCATTCTACATTTGTTGGGTACAGTTTTGTGTTTATATTAGGTCAACTTTGCTAAAGATTTTGCTCACATTCATATATACTGATTTTTTTGTTGTTTTATTGATTTTTCTATTACTTATTAAGAGACGTTTTACCATCACCCACAATAATGGTGTATTGGTCTCTCTTTTACATTCCTTCAATTTTGTTTTATACATTTTGAAACTATATTTTAGGTGCATATACAGTTGTTATCTAATAAGGAAATAAGTATGTTTTTTTTACTTTCCCTATACTTAAAATAGGACTTTTAATATTACCCATATCATAAGGCCATTGTGGACATTAAATGAGTTAATATATTTGAAGTTCTTTGGAGATTTCCTGGTGTATTAAGTATTACATTTGCATTTTCCATATTTTTTCATTTATTAAAAATGTTTTTTTAGCTTAAAAGTAGTCACTTGGAAACAATTGGAATATTTTTTTAATCAGCAAAAAAAAAAATAAAAATGAAAAAAAAAAAAGCTTAGAAAACAAAGGCATAAAACCAGTTAACACAAATAAGGCTGAGTATGTCAGAAATGAAAATTAATGTAATGAAACTTTACTCCCCTGGATAAATGGGAAAAAAAGTATAAAGATGAAAAGATACATAAAACCTCTAAACATAGTGCCTCAAAGACATGCTTAAAAACATTACTGGTAAAGATGGTTGGCTATTGACCAAACTGACTTTTCCTTCCTGACAGCACACTTCCTAGCCTTTTTTGTAGTTAGGTTTGACCAAGATCCTGTGTTCTGGGCCACACAAAATGAGAGCAGAAATGTCTTGCCCCTTTAAGGCCTGCTGTATAAAACCTTCTTAAGGGCAAAGCTTTATACCTTTTCTTCTTCTGCCAGCCAGACATCAGTGTTCACAGGAAACATGGCTGCCATGTGGTGAAGGACACAAGGCAAAAAAATTGAAGGAGCTCGAATCTTTTAATCACTGCCTATCAGAAGAGCTGTCCCCCAATTAACAATTAATCTTAAATACAAACAGTAGGAAACATTTACTAGGAGAACACTAGCAAACAAACAAAAATAAATCTCAATGTCAATAATTATTTGATATAAAAAGCATTAATGAGTAAAAAAATTCCATGGATTATTTCATATTCATAATGTGTAAGATCCACAATGTGCATGTAACAATTATGAACTTTTACTAAGTAACAAAATTAATACTGGGCCAAGAACATCATAAAACACAATTATAGAAATACAAGAGAAAATACAAAACCAAAATTGTTACAGGACAGTTTAATGACTGAGTCAGACTTCGACTGAACAGGTAAAGTAGCATTAATAAAAAACAATTATATACTAAACTGAAAAGAAAATCTCATTAAAGTAGCAAATATACAGATTAAATCTGATAATCATCATCCAGTACAAGATGAAATATTAAGAGCCAAACCAAATGTTTATTGATTTATTATTGATCAACAATGCAATTAAACCTATAGTTACCTATTATTTATAAAACGTAAATATGATTTCATTAAATTTAGCAACTTTTACTGATGAAAATCTAAGAGTTCACAAGTAAAGAAATTTGTCTTTCATATAATCAAAAGAAAGCATCTTAATTCAGTAAATGTGCATAGTGTTAAAATATGAAACAGACACAATTATAAATGTGAGGTAAAGTCATTCTTCATTTTTATTTAACATTTCCCTATATTTTCATACCAGCATCTATTATATATGAAACAGAAGAAAATATGTTTTAGAAATAAAGTGAAAAAAATTATTATGTCTGCTAATATGTTTACATGTATAGACAACATAAAAGAATTTATAAAATCTGCTTAAACTTAATGAGAAAAAGATAATGTTCCTGGAACAAATAAAGAAGCAAGAATAAATAGCTTTCCTATATACTTTAAATTGTCATAAGATGTCTATTCAGTTGCAACAAAACAAATGAATACCAAGAAAAAAAAATAGGGGGATTTATGTAATGACAGGATTTACTGAAAATTCAAAAGAAGATTGTAATGAATCTTTCCTGATAATTTTTTCCTGGATGGACAGAGTAAATGTGTTTTTCTCCACTTTTCATCTATTTTCAATTTTAGAGAAATTACTCTCAAATATGTTTTCAGTATTTGGGCAAGGATGTATTGGCCTTAATTAGGAAATGAGGAAAGTAAAAACTAGTTTTAAGAAAGAGAGAAAGGAGAATAAATTCATTAGTATTTAAAAACAACATGGGCACAAAACAAGTTTCAAAGACTAAATAGATATGAAGCAAAGTGCTACTAGAAACAACATATAAGGATATAGGAATATATAGGAAATACAAGGATAAAGGAATTTCCAACACATATAACTGAAAATTTTGGTTATTTAAATAAAATATAAAGAAAGTTTAAGTAAAATATATAGACCAGTAATCATTAATTTCAATATGAAGAATTACTCTAAACATAAATGGAATGGACTACAGCAGAAATAAAAAGTTAATATACCTAACTATAAAATATTTTTAAAATATCATAAAATAGTAAGTAATTTAGGTAAACACATATAACAAGACAGAAAAGACACAAATAGTATTGCAGATATATGCCTGTTATCCTTAAAATACAAAGTCATCTTATGAATAAATTAAAAAAGAAAAAACTTCTTAGACCTTTATTGTAAGTGGCAATGAACTATAAGATAATTTATGAAAGAATAAAAGATCAATAACCATAAGAAAATATACTGTTTCAGAAATGATAAAGACTGAATTAAAGTAATAAAATCTTCCTTTTCACTACCAAGTTTGTAAAACTATTGAAAGAAATAATGCTAACCAAATTTTGTAAATGTGTGGAGAACCAAAATGTGCATATACTCCTTTTGGGAGTTTGTTATGATAAAACATTGCCAGACAGCAATCTATAATATCTATCAAAAGCCTTAAAGATACATATATACTTTCACCTAGTAAGTAAGTTTATATCTATGAATCTTCAGAGTAGTAAAAATATCAAAACAAAGTAAGGTCCAAAATGCCAGGCATTATATCTTTAATTATATGGAAGTTTTATGTTCTTTTTAGCTTTCAAATTCTCAACAAGAAAGATGCATTTTTTTAAATTAGGGATAATCAATATAATTAAATATCTTGTTAATTTTGTTGTTATGTGAAGCCATGCAATAAAGAAAATAGAGATCATACATATTTTTGAGCACCTGCTAATGAGGATGTTAATAACTTGCTCAAAAAACTATTGTGAGGAAAAAAAGAAAGAAAGGAAAAGGAAAGAGTAAGTTAGTCTGGGGAAATATTTTTAATAAATAAAATGATAAATGGATAGTATAGAAAATGTATTTTTTAATGTTTACTTTTGAGAGAGAGAGAGAGAGAGAAAGAGCTTGAGCAGGAGAGGGTCAGAGAGAAAGGGAGACACGGGATCTGAAGCAGGCTCCAGGCTCTGAGCTGTCAGCAAAGAGCCTGATGAGGGGTTGAACCCACGGACCACAAGAGTGTGACCTGAGCTGAAGTCGGATGCTTAACCAACGGAACTACCTAGGTGCACCTAGAAAATGTTTAAATAATTTTTAAAATCTGGTGTGAAAAATTTTTAATAAAAATAGACAAATGATATGAGCTATTCATCTAAGGGTGAGCAACTTTAAAAAATATTAAAATAATAAAATGATGCTCACTATCAATCATAATGATGAAAAGATGTGAATTCTATTTTATACTCATAAAATTGGTAAAAATTAAAGTCTAAAACCAATATTAGAAAATGTTTATGGCAATGGGAACTCTCATACACTACCAGCCACGTGTAAAATATGCAGTAATATTGAAAGGGTGCAGGGGCACCTGGGTGGCTCAGTCCGTTAAGTTTCTGACTTCGGTCCAAGTCATGATCTCACAGTTCCTGAGTTTGAGCCCTGCATCCGGCTCTCTGATGTCAGCTCAGGGCCCCTTCAGATCCTCAATGTCCCTCTCTGCCCCTCCCCCACTTGCTCTCTCTCTCTCTCTCTCTCTCTCTCTCAAAAATAAATAAACGTTAAAACAAAAGGGTGCATTTCATAGAGTCTAAAAATTTTAGCCAAGAAAAATGTAGGCTCATATACATCTATTCAAGTATGTCACTCTAGCTTTTTTAATTTTTTATATAATGTTCTCCAACTGGAAATCCCCAATGTCTTTTAAGAATAAAATGAGAAAATTGTGTTATAGTCTATAGTTGGACTCTATAGAGAATGGTGAATGAAAATCGAGAACTGGAGAAGAATGTATAAATTAAAGAAAAAGACTCACATGATGTTAAAAACATTTGAAGCACTGCTATCTACATACACATTTCTATCAGCTATTATCTATCGTTTATCATAGAAGTAAAAGTAAAAGTAATACACACTTCTGGGAAGTATATAAATAAGAAATGCCAAGCAGGATGGTGGTCACATTGGGGCAAGCAGTAGGGGCCCACAGTAGGAATTGAGGAGTAAGCTGGATTCACCAACTCTAATTTTAATATGTTATTTCCTTTAAAAAATGAATTGAAGAAAATCCTATAATGTTGCAGTTTGACAAAGCTGGGTATAGATTTACAAATCTCAAATTTTAGATTCTCTGTAATTTTCTGTACTCTTTTTATAAGGGAAAGTAAAAAATAAATGTTCATCTGAACTTTGTTTTTTTTTCCTTAGAGAGAGCGAGCGAGTGAGCGAGCCAGGGAGAGGGCAGAGGGAGAGAAAGCAGGCTCCACGCCCAGTGCAGGGCCCAACGTGGGCCCTCACAACCGTGAGATCATGACCTGAGCTAAAATCTAGAGTGGGGTACTTAACTAACGGAGCTACCCAGGCATCCCAGGTGAGCTACCTTGATTAGAATATAATAATATAATACTTAACCACATCACACAGCATGGCTTCTGGAGACAAGCATAAAGTAAAATCACAGTGTTCTATGGGATTATGGAGAAATTTTGATCTCATCTAATTTGATGATCTGGATATTAATAATAGATATTAAAGGGATATTTTGTGAAGGGTTTGACTCTTAAGGAGACTATGAGATCTCTCAAGCCAAGCATTCATCCATCTGGTTAGGCTTCTGTTTATTAACTGTGGACTGACCATGTGTAGAAGACATAAATGTAGGTTGAAAAAGGGATAATATGTTGATTTACTATAGTTCAAACTCTCCCTTCAGATTCTAAGTGTGATAAATATGGTTTTACTTCTTGTGTTTGAGGTACTGTAATAGCAATGTGTATGTTTCATCTCATTTAATACGTCATTCTATGAAGTACATGTTAGTGTTATCTTTATTTTATAAAACTTTTGTTTACAGAAACTAAGAGCATGTCTTAGGTTATACTGCTACTAAATACTCTAAACAATATTTGAAACCAAAAAGTCTGACTCTGAAGTCTATTGTTCTTAACAGAATTCCATACATGAGATGACAGTGGAAAAATTGCAAGCATTAGGATTAGATTCTGATATATGATCATATGATTTAATCCTTATTTTTGTTACAACTTCGTCAGGTGTCAAAATCTGGGATTTTTCCTTTTTATTATTATCTGTTCAAATTATTACTATTGTAGGCCAAAAAGAGAGCAGTGGATCTCATTTTTGCTAATGCTATTACATAGTTGACATATGAAAACCATAAACTATTCACAACAGAGCTGAGGGATATGAGGAATAATGGAATCTGAGTACGAAGTGAAGCTGCAAAATGAAAGTAATTCAGTGCCAAAATCCCAGTAATGGGTCAGCTAAACCATTAACATAAGACAATGTTCACCACTCTAATAGGATAGTGCACGGTCTCCTGAAAACTGACGTGGGAAATGCTTTCCAAAATAAAAACACAGAGACAAAAACCCACACTCTATTACTAGAGATGTGTGTGGCCGCCTTGGACTTAATAGTTCCATTTTGCCCACTGACCTAACACCACAGTGCAAAGAGTAAGACATTAACAAAGTGAAATGGCTCATTAAGCACTCACACAGTCCCTTGGCAGTGTTAAAATCTTGCCATTTACTGTGTCATTGCCAAGTGTTCTTTTATCAGCAAGGAGGGCCATAGAGAACGGGTACAGTGGAAAGGAGTGTGTAGACAGTCCTGCGCCATTAACTTCCACCAGCTAAATCAGTCCATCATATAAATGTGGCCCTATCTAAACACTCCAATTCATAACAGAATATATTTCTCCTCTATCTAGAAAGGAAGAAAGTTAAAACAAAAAAAAAGCCTAAGGAGTAAACACCATAATCCTTGGCACATCAATGCTCTTCTTCTTCTTCTCCTTCTTCTTTTTTTTTTTTTTTTTTTTTTTTTTTACAAATAAAGTAAAAATCTAACATGGGAAAATTCTTTTTTTTTTTTTTATTTTTTTTATTTTTTTTATTTTTTTTATTTTTTAATATATGAAATTTACTGTCAAATTGGTTTCCATACAACACCCAGTGCTCATCCCAAAAGGTGCCCTCCTCAATACCCATCACCCACCCTCCCCTCCCTCCCACCCCCCATCAACCCTCAGTTTGTTCTCAGTTTTTAAGAGTCCCTTATGCTTTGGCTCTCTCCCACTCTAACCTCTTTTTTTTTTTTTCCTTCCCCTCCCCCATGGGTTTCTGTTATGTTTCTCAGGATCCACATAAGAGTGAAACCATATGGTATCTGTCTTTCTCTGTATGGCTTATTTCACTTAGCATCACACTCTCCAGTTCCATCCATGTTGCTACAAAAGGCCATATTTCATTTTTTCTCATTGCCACGTAGTATTCCATTGTGTATATAAACCACAATTTCTTTATCCATTCATCAGTTGATGGACATTTAGGCTCTTTCCATAATTTGGCTATTGTTGAGAGTGCCGCTACAAACATTGGGGTACAGGTGCCCCTATGCATCAGTACTCCTGTATCCCTTGGATAAATTCCTAGCAGTGCTATTGCTGGGTCATAGGGTAGGTCTATTTTTAATTTTCTGAGGAACCTCCACACTGCCCTCCAGAACGGCTGCACCAATTTGCATTCCCACCAACAGTGCAAGAGGGTTCCTGTTTCTCCACATCCTCTCCAGCATCTATAGTCTCCTGATTTCTTCATTTTGGCCACTCTGACTGGCGTGAGGTGGTATCTGAGTGTGGTTTTGATTTGTATTTCCCTGATAAGGAGCGACGTTGAACATCTTTTCATGTGCCTGTTGGCCATCCGGATGTCTTCTTTAGAGAAGTGTCTATTCATGTTTTCTGCCCATTTCTTCACTGGGTTATTTGTTTTTCGGGTGTGGAGTTTGATGAGCTCTTTATAGATTTTGGATACTAGCCCTTTGTCCGATGTGTCATTTGCAAATATCTTTTGCCATTCCGTTGGTTTCCTTTTAGTTTTGTTGGTTGTTTCCTTTGCTGTGCAGAAGCTTTTTATCTTCATAAGTTCCCAGTAATTCACTTTTGCTTTTAATTCCCTTGCCTTTGGGGATGTGCCGAGTAAGAGATTGCTACGGCTGAGGTCAGAGAGGTCTTTTCCTGCTTTCTCCTCTAAGGTTTTGATGGTTTCCTGTCTCACATTCAGGTCCTTTATCCATTTTGAGTTTATTTTTGTGAATGGTGTGAGAAAGTGGTCTAGTTTCAACCTTCTGCATGTTGCTGTCCAGTTCTCCCAGCACCATTTGTTAAAGAGACTGTCTTTTTTCCATTGGATGTTCTTTCCTGCTTTGTCAAAGATGAGTTGGCCATATGTTTGTGGGTCTAGTTCTGGGGTTTCTATTCTATTCCATTGGTCTATGTGTCTGTTTTTATGCCAATACCATGCTGTCTTGATAACATGGGAAAATTCTAAGAAAGATTCAGCCATGACTTTGTGGGCTAAGGAAAAATCTCATTAGATGAAAAGCATGAGAAAGTATCTGTAAGAGAAGGACAAACTTAATCAAACATGATCCAAAAAACATATCTTCCTAGAAAATTAGATATGCTGGATCCATATCTTAAAGAGTTTGTATTAGAAAGGAAAACTGCTTTTTTTTTTTTCAAAAATTGACATTTCCAGAAAATCTGTAAAAATAGTGATGGTGAACAAAATTGCATTAACAAATGACACTTAACATTTTGCATTCTTAAAACAGTCTTCGTAAATTGCTCAGACTATTATATATTACATTACCTTCATTTCAAAAATCATAATAAGCTCAAATACTTCTATAGTTTACTATGTACCAGGCACCACCCTATATGCCTTAGAATATTTAAGAAGATAAAACTAAGGCAGAGAGGTAAGCAACTTGTTCAAAGTTAAGTAGTTACAAGAAATGCTGCCAGAATTAAATCAAACCTTAACTCATCTACTATTTTAGAGATTAGTAAATATTTTCTATAAAGGGTTATAGTGATTATTTTAGGCTTTCAAGTCATAAAGTTCTCTGTCGCAACTACTTAATTCTGCCCATCCTTATAGCATGAAAGCTGGCAGACATTATATAAACAAATTGTCATGGCTGTGTTCCAATAAAACTTTATTTACAAACACAGGCCATACTGCAGATGAAATGCATTATACAAAGGACCTTTGTACTTCCTAGTGATATCTCCTCAAACTGAGATTCAGAAGACATTGTTATTATAATTCTCAAGAGAAAATATTTCTAATTTTTGTATTATTAAAAACATACTCACCTCAGACTTCTTTCTTATTTCTCATTTACTATTGAGAGGCTGTCTGTATGTTTTTGCTGGGACACAGGCAGCTGCAAGCCCTTGAATGTAGAATTTATCTCACTTGGAATCTTATCATCTTTGATATCCAGCTCCAATTCTTAGGCTCATACCAAACCAGATTAATCAGTTCAACCCTGGAGTAACAATCTAACATTCCATTCTCCTTCATATTCTGTTGCAGTCTTTTTTCTCATTATTATCTTCCTCTTAAAAAACAGAACAGGGGCACCTGGGTGGCTCGGTTTGTTAAGCGTCCAACTTCGGTTCAGGTTATGATCTCCCGGTTTGTGAGTTCGAGGCCCGTGTTGGGTTCTGTGCTGAGAGCTCGGAGCCTGGAGCCTGCTTCAGATTCTGTGTCTCCTTCTCTCTCTGCCTTCCCCCACTTGTGCTCTGTCTCTCTCTTTCAAAAAATGAATAAATGTTAAAGAAAAAAAAAAACAGAACAGAGCAACAACAGCAATAGCATCCTTATGGTAACTATATATAATCTTTTAAATGCTTTATCTTATTGGAATAATGCAGCAATTTAAATAAATAATGGTAACTGCTATGTTAGGGGCGATTTTCCCAGTCATCACTGTGAAATAAGAATAATCACTTCAGTGTCACTAGATTTATCTCAATTACTTACAATGTTTCTACATAATCAGCAAATCCCTCAAAAACTTCCCTGACATAACTTGCTTTTTTTATTTGAAGTATTTTCTGTGAGATATATCAAGGGACTCAATGTTCCCCTGATCATGACGGGGGAATATAACGTTTAGTTGCAAATTTTTAATAGGACCTTTCCAGGCTGTAGAAGAGCCTGGGAATTAGTGTTCCTTATATTTATATTGTATCCTGTGGGTAAAGAATGAAATCCCAATTGTTCCTTAGTGGGGTCTCTAGTAGCTTGAGGAATGAGCCTTTCCTGTGCAATCAGAGCCACTCAGAAACAGTAGAATTTCTGAATTCCTAAAATGTTAAATTTCTTTCATTTCAAGAAAAGAGGAGATGCTGTTTATTGCATAAAGTTTTTTTAAAGACCATCATATTAATTATAGAATTTATTTATCTCTCTCCAACAAATTATCTTAAAAATAAAACTCATTTTGTGTTATACTAAAGAGTGTTTGGAGAACTTTGCTGTCTATATCCAAGGCATATGTTAGGTAAATGACATCTAAGTGATTATATGTATATTATCAGTGATGGCTGAGACAAATGCTCTAAAGTAGATTACCGAAAATAAAAGACACGTTTGTGTTCTTTGAATTTTATCAATTTTTTTAAATCATCACCTCATTCAAAAATAGAATGTACATAAAGTACAAAGCCAGATTGTACATAAAGTACAATCATGACAATTAAAATAGATTAATAAAACCTAACATATCATTGCCCACCTTTTTGCAGTGGAACATTGCCAAGGTGCTTAAATGATTCTGACTGTCCTTTTTTGGATGCATCTCTCTCTCTGTCTCTCCCTCTCTCTCTCTCACCCTGCCAGAAGCAACCACTAAACTGAATTCTCTTTATTACTCTCTTGCTTCTTTTTATAGTAGTGGTACTGAATCTTGGTTATACAGTGAAATTACCTGGGGAGCTTTAAAATAATTGTGCTTGGGATCCACCCCAAGAGCCTCTGATTTTATTGGTTTAGAGTACAGCCTTCATATTCTGTGGCTGATAGGATAATATCAGTTTTGCAAAAAGTCTTAGTTCATGAGAGCTTTATGTAAGGGATAGACAAACATTGTAAATTCTCTGACTTGACTCTCCTCAACTTCCATTATGAAAAGATAATACCAAGGCCACGATGCATTCAGTCCCCGTCTCCTTCTCCTTCTTCATACAAGACTGCATGGTGAGTCTGGATTCCTATATATCTTTTTAACCTCTCTTTTCTCTTCTAAATCCTTAGTCACTCTTGTTATTTAGGTGTTTGTTTGTTTGTTTTTAAATCAATATTGAACATGGCCATATGGGGAATAGAAAAAACTGTTGGGGAGAATAGATTATCCATGGAGGAAAGCAGAAGCAAATGAGCTTGTCAAATAGGATCTTGTAAAGCCATGCTCAAAGGACTGGATGGATGTAAGCAGAAGACAATCCTTGAAGGAGTGTCAATGAAGTTCAGCTAAAGAACACCAGGAATACACCTGTAGTTGACAAGCTAGATGTGTTGTTGCAATGGGGGAGTGGAAAATACAAGCCATGGGGACCTGTGGTCATCTCAGTAAGAGGTGATAGGAAAAGCCTATAATAGGGTTGGGCTTTGGTTAGGCAATTTTGAGGGTTTATGGAAGTAAAAGTTCACTCCAGACTGGGTACTGTCAGAAAGAGGGGGCAGCTCTATGATTGAATATCTCAATAAGACTTATCATAAGGAAGGTAGACTAGAGCAAGTACAAAGCTGTCATTTGTGAATGACCAGAGTGATCAGATTAATTATTTAACCTGCAGAAACGTGGAAAATGGTTTGGACTCAGGGGTGACTGAAAACAGAGACCAGGGGAGACATTTTTCAAACAGGGATTAAAATCTCTTTGAGGGCCAGAGCTATAGCACTGTTTAACATAATATAGACTCTAATTTCAGGGTTTGCCTCAGAGACAATTGATGTTTTAATGTGATATAGTAACAAGATCATTCATTAATCTATTCACAGTATTCAATAAAGTTTTCATTAAATACTGGCAATGTCAAGAATTTATGTATTCTGAGGAATTAAAATAGAAAGCTGACCTTTTGAAATTGGGTTATTAAATATTTCTCATTTAACCATGTTTCACACTCCAGCTAAGTGTCTTAAATAAAACATGGTTTATGTGTGTATTTATCTGTAGAATGGTAAATGAAATGTTCACTTAATGCCCTAGCAATTCAGTAGCACGGGGATATTTTTAGAAGTTCATGTAAGAACCTAAGACATTTTAAAATAGGAAAAAGGCCATTCAGTCTAATAGAGCTGCTTTTCATCAGAGATATTAAATGTATTTTTCACATGGCAAATTAAGTGAACTGTTAGACTGGGCCATTTTGATACTATCTCACCATTGTAAAATAAAAAAACCTAAACTTATTGCCTAGGTTAAAACAGTCAAGCTTTACATTTTATGCTTAATAGAATTTGGAAACTTGATTGTCACAGTTCATTTGTTGCAGAAGATTTTAAGAGCAAAGCATCGACTCCCACACTCTTAATATTTTTGTGTCATTGAACCATTTAAACAAGTCAGATTCGATGCATTGGATAAAACATTAAGTTTAATATATACAGAAAAATTCCTTAAGTGTGGGAGTGTAAGGGTGAGTTAAGATCAGCAGATTCTAAATGACCCTCTTGAGAAACCTCTAAAACTCCACATATTGGCTATAAACAGCATTTTTAGTTTTATATAGCAATTGGGAAACACCTTGCAATCAAATTAAGGATTTATTTTTTTCATGTCCATTCCAAAGTTTTGGCAGTGTGCTAGTGTAAACTATTTGCTGTAATTTTTTTTTTTCCTTTTTATGCTCACATTCATCAACAATGTTAAATTGTGGATCTTTGTACAATTTATCAACTAAAGATTTGCAATGTTAAGGTAGTAAAAATTTTTTAAAAAACAACATCATTTGGGACTTCTAGAAGCAGCACTGTTTTTTTGGGTGATATTTTTGCCAAATTCAGTTGTTAAAAGAGTCAGTTGTTTAGTAAATTCTGATCTAAAAAGAAAATAATATAAAAATAATACATTTCTCCCATATGGTCTTTTTATTTCCCTTTGACCTTTTGTTCATCTCACTTAATCACTGTGTCTCACTGCTTCTCTCTTTTTGTTTTTCTCAGAGTTTATCTATTACTTTATCTTACAAATTCTTTCAGATTTTCTGTCCTGTCCCTAATTTACGACTTTCCCTGTGTGACTCCTTCCACCATGTTCCCTACGAAAATTTTCAAATCTGTTCACACCGTCAGGAGCTATTCCATTTTCTTCACCTAGGACATCTCATTTAAGATGTTTTACAGTATTCTTGGTTATTTTACATTGCAAAGAAATTTCTCAGTTCTAGTAGGAAAATGGCAGTTACCTAATTTGGAATTATGTCCATACATCCTCCTTTAGAAAAGAAAACTGTCAATGCCTCAGACTTACAAGATTACTAGGAAACAAAATTGTGCAAAATTTAGTTTACATGCAGGTGGTGAAATGCAGAGCTCAAATCCCTAGGGCCTGCTCTGGGGCCCATTCCAGGACAAAATATCAAGCAGAAACTGGCAAAGAGGAGAAGGCAGACCCCACTGAGCACTAGGGGAATGCAGACAGACATTACCCCTAGAGAGACAGCAGCAGGGGAAATACTAAGACCACATCTCAAAGGTGGAGAAATCAAAAGGAAGGTGAAAGAGGTTGTGTAAGAGACCCAAGATTTCAGTCTTGGGAAGGCTTTGCTTTAGAGGTTCGTGGAAAGGTGAAAACACATAAAAAATTAAAAGATAATTATCTCCATAGTAATTAATTGATTCAGACAATGATGTTAAAGCCACAGGGTTAAAGGGTTAGTTAGACAGTCTCAAAGTATTTCCCCATAGGTTCAACGTTAATTAAAAAGGGAAAAAGTGCCTTTACAGTGTTGCATCTGGGTAGACACCACATTAACCAAGTGACCAACGTTTTCATGACCAATAATGGGACAAAATGAGGCTGATCTGATTCCCTAAGGACACAATGACACTTTTGTGGTATTCTTGCCAAAAATGCTTGATCTGAATCTAATCCTGATAAAATAATCAGACAAAAACAAACTGAGGAACATTTTCTGAAACATTTGGCTTGTTCTTTTAAAAATAAGAAAGATAAGGAAACATTTGCAGAGAAAGGAAGACTGAAGAGATACAAAAATAAATGCAATTCATGGTCTTGGATTGGACCCTGGGTCAGAAAGAGAAAGAAAAATCCCTAAGTTACCTATGACAACATTTGTGTAAATGGATTATATTAAATAATACATTATCAGTGTTAAATCTGTTGAATTATTGTATTGGGTTCAGTAAAGTCTGGTAAGGTAAAAATAACAATAACATATTTCTTCCATATGCTCTTTTAATCTCCCTCCTTGTTCTAAGTTTTAGAGAGGGACTATGATACCTGCCAGTTACTTCAGCTGATTCACAAAATAATAATATTAACAGTTTGCCATCTAGGTGAAGGGTGTATGGCTCTTCAGTGTACTTCTTATAAGTTTTGTGAATTTGCATTTTTGAAAACTGGAAGTTAAAAAAGAGCACAGTAGCGCTGCCATATGAATATGTGTGTTCATTATATCTATTGCAATTGGGGAAAAAATTAAACCTCTTCTTGTAAGTAAGACCTAAATATTTTTGTATGTCTTGTTTGTGCTTATTTGAGTAAGAGCTTTAGCAATGCTTACATCTAGAAGTGAAATATAGGCAAATAAATATATAGATGATGGAATGATAGATGATAGATAATTGTTTGCATAGCATTGTTATATTTGTTTCACTAAGCATGTATCACTTTTAACTTAAAAAGTATTAGCAAAAAATTAGAATAAACGTCAAAACACAATGATAATTAAAAATCATCCTAGAAGCAACTGAACTAAATGATGAAATTTGAATGATGGGAATAATGCAGAGAGATTTCTTCAAGGATGCAAAGGAAAATGTGATAAAAAATGAAAATGATGAGAGAAACATTGAAAAAACAAAGAATTAAAAAAAATAAAAATGCTGTCTATGTTACTCAGAAAAGGACACAACTGAATAAAATACAAACTAATCAAAGATAAGACATAAGAGAACTTTCTTGAAGGTATAGATTTAAAAGGTTCATTACATCCTAGAGTGAATCAATAAAAAGAAATACATGTAGACATATCCTGGAACTTTTGTTCTTAACCTCATCTTTATAATCTTGCCCTTAGAGAAAGACACAAAAATGTCACATTTTTTTCCCCATATTTTGACTGGCTTTCCTGCAATCAAAAGAGGAGGAATTATCTTCTCCAACAAGCCTTGTGAATAGACTGCACTGAAAATAGCTCAGACCAGGAAGATTCTATTCCAACTATCCTTACCTCAGGAATACATTTTTAAGGTAATAATCCTGAGAACCAGGAAGTTGTCCTTGTCTGTGATATTTGTTCTTCATTGTGTAGTGTGACTTAGGCCTATTTTCTATTGTTCTATCTTTGTAAAGACAGATCACAACTGATCATATAGTTGCAGATTTCTTGAGGTACCCCCTAGCCCTGTAGTTCCAGGAGTGTTTAATCTTTCATCATGTATCTCTTACTCCAAAACTTTATACAGTGTTGGGACGTTTTGAGACAAAATAAACAAATGGCTCGACCGTATTTACTAATATAAATAATATAAGAGTGACAAAGGCACCTGGGTGGCTCAGTCAGTTAAACATCTGACTCTTGATTTCAGATCAGGTCATGATCACCGTTCAGGAGTTTGAGTGCAGCATTGTGCTGACAGTACAAAGCCTGCTTGGGATTCTCTCTCTCACCTTCTCTTTCTGCGCCTCCCTCACTCGCCTTCTCTCTCTGTCTCACAAAATAAACTTTAAAAATATATATATAAAAGATTGACAAAATCCCTCATTCACCATTGTTAAGGATTTTTTTTTAATGTCAACTTTCCATAAGCTCAAAAAGAAAAAAAAGGAAAAAAAAAAACCTACTTGGTTCAAATTGTGAGTCTAAAAGGATCTCTTATGCTCAAATTGCAGAGCAATGGAGACTGGCCTGAAAATATAGGGGTGAGGGTATCCTACCAACCCTCTCCCTCTTTTACTTTTTAACAAAGAATTTGGTCAGGAAAAAAAAATTAAGTCCTGTATGTATATCCTTTTCATTCCTTTATCATTTTCTGCTTGGGATTCTTATCAGAGAATGTGATTTATCTCTGTTCACTGTGCAGCAGTTTCCAATGATTCAGTGAAAATGGACACTAAGAATCAAGCAGCTGAGAAGAATGGGACACCATTTCATTTATTCCCCTCACTAGATTTATTTTCCCCAAATCTGCTCTGGAGCCATAAGGGCCTTTGGCAGAAACACAAAACTCTTAGGAGACCCATAGTGCTTTTCTAAATCTCCTCCATGGTATTCATAAACAATTTTCATATGTGAGCATAGACTATTTACCGTCTGTTGTTTTCCAGTTCTCAAGTTAAAATTTAATTACTACCACAACGTTAAGTTTGCATTTTTCAGTTCTCTCCCTCTATTCTTTCTGGTGTTTTACACAGAGTCCTAGTACCTTAAGAAGATGAACACTCAGATCTAATAAAGAGAAACCACCAATTAACATAAATATTTTTCAGAATAGTTTATAAAAATTGCTTCATTGGGACATAATCAATATACATTAAAATGCACGTATATAAAGTGCATACATTTTTTACCTATGTATAATCTGGGAAAGTCACTATAATCAAGATAAGGAACAGAGCATTTGCAAAAGTTTATGCTTCATTACAACCACTCCTTCATAATTTACCTCACCTCTCTGTTCCTGGGTGACTGCTGGTCTGTCACTAGAGGTAAAGATGCATTTTACAGTTTTATATAAGTAGAATCATAAACTGTGTCTACTTTTTGTGTCCTTTCACTAAGCTTAATTATTTTTGGATTCACACACATTGTTGCATACATCCATATTTTACTTCTTTTTATTGTTGGGTGGTATTTTTGGGTGGGATGAAAGTACACAATTTTTTAATCCATTTGCCTCATTATGCAATTAGGTTTTCTAATTGTTGGCTGTTACAAATTGAACTGCTATGAATATGTGGTCTTTGTATACACATAGTTTCATTTCTCTTAGGCATATATCTAGAAGTGGAATGGCTTGATCATATGGCAAGTTTAACCTGGAACTTTTTCAGAAATGGTCAACCTGTTTTCAAAAAGATAATTCTATTTTATATTCTCACCAGCAGCCTATGAAAGGCCCAGTTGCTCCAACAATCCATATGGTAAGTCTTTTACTTTTATCTATTCCAATAGGCTTATAGAGGTGTCTCACTGGGCATGAATTTGCATTTCCTAATAATTAATGATATTGACTTTTTTTTTTCATCTACTACTTAGCTATCCATAAATCTTTTTTTTTTTTTTTTCTTGGCAAAGTGTCTGTTCAAAACTTGCTCATTTTTATAAAAAATATTAGGTCATTTTCTCATTGAATCATGAGAACACTTTAAATTGCAAAGAACTTTTGTATTATAGATATAAATGCTATACCTGATATACAATTTGCAAATATTTAATTTTGGTGTGTGACCTGTCTTGTCATTCTCTTAACTGAGTCTTTTAAGTATTTAATCTTTAGAGAAATAATTTTAATTTTGCTGAAGTCCAGTTTATCATTCTTTTTTTCCTTTTGTGGATCATGCTCTTGGTGCTGTATTCAAAAATATCTTGGCTGTTTTCTTTCATTTCTGAAAATTCTACTTTGTTTCACTGATCAATTCACCTATCTTGATCCTGACGTCACATTGTCTTGATAACTATGTTTTTAAAATTATTCTTAAAATCATGAAATGTTATATGCCCAACTTAGGTATTTTTTTTCCAAAGAATTTTGGATATTATAAGTCCATTATATTTCCAAATGAATTTTAGAAGGAGCTTATTATTTTCAACAATAACAGGCTGCTGGCTTTTGATATGTATTGTGTTTATATTTAAATTTGGAGAAAATAAGTATCTTACCAGTGTATCTTACCGTGTGCTCTGACACATGAACATAGTCTATCTCTCCATTTGGTTAGATATTCTTTCCTGTCAGTAACGGCTTGTAATTTTCAGCGTATGGGTCTTGCACATATTTTTTCAGCTTCATTCCTAAATATTCAAGTACTTTAAATTCAAATTGTGATTATTTATTGCTAGTATCTAGAGATGTAATTCATCTTTGCCTGTTTATCTTGCATTGGTCAACCTTGATAAGAAGGTCAAGAGTGTTCAAAATTTCAATGTATTCTCTACAGACAATCATGTTATCTGTGAATAAAGGCATTTTGTTCCTTTCCAATCAGCATGCTTTCCATGTCTTTTTCTTGTTTTATTGAACCAGCTCAAATCTTCAGAATGATAAATAGAAATGGTAAGAGTGGATACTTTTAACTAGTTCTGATCATAAGAGGAAATATTTCATCTTTCACCCATTAAGTAGATGTTAACTGTCTTTTTTTTCCACATATGGACTTTATCAAATTGAGCATGTTCCCTCTGATTCTTACTTTATTATGATTATTCATTAAAAATGGAAGTTGGATTTTGTCAAATTCTTTTTCTGTGTCTTTGAGAATAATCAAGGGGGCACCTGGGTGGCTCAGTCAGTTAAGCTTCTGACTTCAGCTCAAGCTCAGGTCATGATCTCATTGTCCGTGAGTCCAAGGCCTGTGTTGGGCTCTGGGCTGGCAGCTCAAATCCTGGAGCATGCTTTAGATTCTGTGTCTCCCTCGCTCTCTTCCCCTCCCCCACTCATGCTTTTGTCTCTCAAAAATGAATAAATGTTAAAAATAATTTTTAAAAGTATAGTCATAATTTTTCTTTTTAAGTTGTTAATATAGTGAATTCAATTGATTTTATCATTTATTACATTGTTTTTTAAATGTCAAAACAGCCTTGCATTTACAGGATAAGTGTTGATTCTGATGTGTTAATCTTTATATATATATATATATTATACTTAATTTGGTTAAATTTTGTTTAGAAATTTTTTGTCTATATTCATGACAGAAGCAGCTCGATAGTATTTATTCTTGTAGTGTCTGGATTTTTTTTTTCTTTTAAATAAGGACAATGTTTGCCTCAGAAATGGTCTAGAAAGCATTTCTTCCTCTTCAATATTCTGTACATGTTTGATAGAACTTGTACTATCTCTTATGGATAGAATTCAGTAAAGAAGGCATTTGAGCTTGGCATTCTATTTGTGAGAATGTTTTTCACAACCACTTCAATTCCTTTAATAGCTTATCTGTTTCTTGTTGAGTGAGCTTTGGTGGTTTGTGTCTTTCAATAAATCTGTCCATTTCATCTAAGATATCAAAGTTATTTGCTTATAAATGTTAATAATATTTTCCTACTATACTGTTAATATTTGTGGAATCTGTAGGGATGCCACCTCTATCATTCCTCATATTATGATTTTTTTTTTTCCTGAAAAGTCTGGCTATAATTTAAGTTTATCCATCTTCTCAAAGAACTAGTTCTTAGTTTCATTGACTTTTTCTGTTATTCTTCTGTTGTCTTGTTCTCTGATTTCCTCTTTAGTCTTTATTATTTCCTTCCATCTGATTATTTTGTGCAGTGACTGAAGGTTTATGTCCTCCTTCCCCAAATTCATACATTGATCAAAATCCTAACCCCAAACTTAATGGTCTTAGAAGGTGAGGCCTTTGAGAGATGATTGGGTGGTGAAGGTGGAGCCCTCATGAATGGGGATAGTCCTCCTGTAAAAGGGACCCCAGAGAGCTCTCTCCCTTCTTTCTGTCATGTGAAGATAAATGAGGAGCCAGCTGTATGCAACCCAGAAGAGGGTTCTCACCAGAACCCCACCATGCTGTCATGTTGATCTCAGATTTTGGGTCTCCAGAATGGTGAGAAATAAATTTCTGTTTATCAACAACTCAGTTTATGGCACTTTGTTATGGCAGCCTGAACTAAGATACTTTGTGTTTTACTTTATTTTCTTTTTCTACTTTATTAAGGTGGAGGATGATGTCATTGGCTTGATACCTTTCTTCTTTTCTAATAAATTCATTTAGTATTACAATTTTCTATTAAGTACTGCTTTAGCAGAATGACACAACTTTTGACAAATGATACTTTTATTTTCATTCATTTAACGATATTTTTAAATTTCTCTTTTGATTTAATCTTTGGCCCACAGATTAGTCAGATATATGCATTCTGGTTCTTAAATATTTAAAGATTGTCCAGACATCTTTTTTTAAATTTATTTTTAATTTCATGTATTCAGAGAATACATTTGTATTTTTAAAATTTATTGAGGATTATATTTTGGCCCAGAATATGGTGTGTTAACAGTTTGAGTAGTTTCAAAAGCATGACTATTCTGCTTTAACTTGTACGAATGTTCTATAAATATTAATTAGGTCAGATTTGTTGTTTGTCTTTTATATTCTGATTTTCTGCCTTCTTGTTTTATCAATTGTTTATTTGTTTATTAATTATTTGTATGCTTGTTTTATCACCTACTCTCATGAAAAATTATACTACCGAGAATAAACTCAGGAATAGAAAATAACAAAGCACATGAAGAAAAGAATCTGAAGGTACAACATTTGAGAGGACTTATGCCCCAAATACTAGAGAATAGAACAGTCTGAAGTGATTTAAGAGTAAGTGTGCCTGAAACTTTCAATGAGACAATAAGAGAAGTTGAAATTGTAAGAAGAAGAGGGGAAAAAAAATTAATGGTAACAAATTATCTGTAAACAAGAAATACAGCCCTGGTTGGGGGAAGTATGCTAAGTCACTGTTGAGAATAAAATTAGTGAACTGGAAGAAAGATCTAAAGAAATGGCCCAGAAGGAATAAATTAGAAAATATAAAAGAAAAGGCAGGAAACACAGGAGATAGAGAAAAGTTACAACATCAACATAATGAGATTTTTAGAAAGAGAAAATAGAAAAAAAAAAAAAGGGGGGGCAAAACAATTTCTCAATCAGAAATACAGAATGGAACCAAAGGAAGGTAATTTGGAATATCATACCTAAACTCACCTAGATACCAGGTAATAAAACCACAGAACATTAAAGCAAAAGGGGAAATACTTAAAAGCTGCAAATTTGACTTTGACATATATATTTTTTTAATTACTGGCAATTAGACTTTCAGTAGACTTTTTATCTGTGATATAGACTTTTTATCTGTAGAGACCAGATGAAAAGAAATTAATATCTTCCAAGTGTGAAATTAAAAAATTAAAATATTTTAAGTATATAATTCTATATAGAGCTAAACTATCATTTAAGGGTGAGAGTGTGTAAATATATATATATATATATATATACACATATGTATATGTGTATATATATATATACATATACATATGTATACATATGTATATGTATATAAGTTCCTTATCACTGAGAACACGTATATTCACTTGAAAGTATTAAGACATTCTATTTGCTTTCCCATTTTATATCAGACACTCATTTGCTTTTTGCTTCCTGTGTTTTATCTTCTATTCATATGTATGCCTAGGCTCTGAGCCTCTTCCTTCCTTTCTTTTTTTTAATGTTTATTTTGAGAGAGCACGCAAGCAGGGGAGGGACAGAGAGAGAGAGGGAGAGAGAATCCCAAGCAAGCTCTGTACTGTCAGTACAGAGCCCCACGTGGGGCTCGAATTCACAAACCTTGAGATCCTGACCTGAACTAAAATCAAGGGTTGGTTGCCCAACCGAGCCACCCAGGTGCCCCCGAGCCTCTTCCTTTCTAGTTATGTCCTATAGTTGAGAGTGAGCCAGGTCTTTGTGGGAATATTTTTATACCATTGTATCAATACTGCTCCACTGAAGTTTTATATTCCTATACACTCCCTCAGCAAGAAGCCATCATATACTGATAGCAAAACTTTTTAAGTCTCGGTATCACCATGCTGTGCTTCCTTACCCCTGTTCCATTCTCCTGTGTCTCTTCAGTTCATATGGTAGTAACTAAAGGTACTGCTGGTGATTACATTCTACCTCCCAATACTCCCCCTTATAGCTCCACCTCATCTGCTGTACTACAGGATTGAGTGGGGAGGCACAGGGGCATTGCCCAGTCAGGGAATGTCCCACCCATCCTTCTCAATCTTATCACTGTCATTAGAGTTCATTATAAGAGCAGTTCATGGCTGAATGTTTCTTTTAGCTGTATCTATATCCTTACTAGTTTTGTGGAGCTCTGTGTCAGTTTCTTATTTTATCTCAGGTTCCCTGTTGGGTAGATATTCTTCATGATCAGTGGTTTAGATTTATATATATATTTTCCTCTTTGAATATTGTTTGATTCTTTTCATTGTATTCTCACTTTGTTGACTTTAATGAGGCTCAGGGGCAATGAGAGTAGATTAAAATATCTATCATCATTCAAAGCTACAGTCTTAACATTTTGAGGCTGTATTTGATACACTCTTGTACCCAAATTAATTTTCAAAGGGCAATATTATCTCATCCAGTATTCTCAAATATAAAGTAACAGATAAAAAATACGTTAATAGCTAGGCTTGTTCAGTGCTGTGTGCCAAAGTATTAACTATTTTACGTGCATTATCTCATTTAATCCTTAAAAATTCTAATAGCATCATTATACTCATTTCACATCCACATAGAGGTGAAGTTGATGTAATGATTTAGTGGAAATCTCACACTTAGCAGATTGACTACCTGTATTTAGAACTTTAATGATGTTACTGCTTAGATTGTATTCCAACCTCAATCTGGTATTATCTTTTGCATGATGCAGGAAAGTATATCTATAATTGCCTTAAGTTAGACAGACATTCTCAAATGTCAAATAAAACTAAATTGACTATAAAAAATTTAAAAAAAGACTTTTTGAGGACGAGGATACAAATATTGCAAAATCAAATTAACCATCCCATATTAACTCAGTATCCCCCATAGCTCTATCCCTGCCTCCTTTAAACAATTCACCATTAATGAGAATAACCAAATCATAAATGTGTGAGTCTTCATTTATATTTCATCCCTCTGGAGTTCAGAGAGAAAATACCTAGCACAAATCTTCTGTTTACAAGGATAGAAACATTATAGCATAAATTTGCTTCTTTAGGTAAGTTGAAAATTGAGAAAGAATTAACCTAGGTGTCTTCCAACAATGGAAGACAAGCACTTTACATTCTTACTATAGTAAAATCTCATTAATTCAAAATAATAAAGATTTCACAATGATTTGCATATGGGCTTTATTAAAGTTCAGCTTTACAGGACTTCAAGCTGTACTACAAAGCTATAATCATCAAGACAAAATCATCTGAGACAAAAACAGACACTGAGATCAATGCAACAGAATAGAGAACCCAGAAATGGACCCACAAATGTATGGCCAACTAATCTTTGACAAAGCAGGAAAGAATATCCAATGGAATAAAGACAGTCTCTTAGCAAGTGGTGCTGAGAAAACTAGACAGCGACATGCAGAAAAATGAACCTGGACAACTTTCTTACACCAGACACAAAAATAAACTCAAAATGGATGAAAGGCCTCAATGTAAGACAGGAAACCATCAAAATCCTCGAGGAGAAAGCAAGCAAAACCTCTCTGACCTTGGCTGCAGCAACTTCTTACTCAACACTGCTCCAGAGGCAAGGGAAACAAAAGCAAAAAATGAACTATTGGGACCTCATCAAAATAAAAAGCTTCTGCACAGTGAAGGAAACAATCAGCAAAATTAAAAGGCAACAGACAGAATGGGAGAAGATATTTGTAATCGACATATCACATAAAGGGTTAGTATCCAAACTCTATAAAGAACTTATCCAACTCAACACCCAAGAAACAAATAATCCAGTGAAGAAATGGGCAAAAGGCATGAATAGACACTTCTCCAAAGAAGACATCCAGATGGCCACCGGACACATGAAAAAATGCTCAACATCACTCATCATCAGGGAAATACAAATCAAAACCACCATGAGATACCACCTTATACCTGTGAGAATGGCTAACATTAACTCAGGCAACAACAGATGTTGGTGAGGATGTGGAGAAAGAGGTTCTCTTTTGCACAGCTGGTGGGAATGCAAACTGGTTCAGCCTCTCTGGAAAACAGGATAGAGGTTTTTCAAAAAATTAAAAATAGAACTACCCTACGACCCAACAATTGCACTACTAGGTATTTATCCAAGGGATACAGGTATGGTGTTTTGAAGGGGCACATGCACCCCAATGTTTATAGCAGGACTATCAACAATAGCCAAAGTATGGAAAGAGCCCAAATATTCATCAATGGATGAATGGATAAAGACAATGTATGTGTGTATGTATGTATATATGAAAATAAGAATATATATATATATGTATATACACACACATATGTGTGTGTGTATATACATATATATATATATATATATATATATATATATGAAAACACACAAAGACATTACAGAGTAATAGAGGTTCTGAGATATATATATATATATATATATATATATATATATATATATATCTCATATATATGGAGTATTACTCGGCAATCAAAAAGAATGAACTCTTGCCATTTGCCCCTACGTGGATGGAACTGGAGGGTATTATGCTAAGCGAAATTAGAGAAAGACAACTATCATATGACTTCACTCATATGAGGCCTTTAAGAGACAAAACAGATGAACATAAGGGAGGGGAACAAAACATTAAGAGACTCCTAAATATGGAGAAGAAACAGAGGGTTACTGGGGGGGTTGTGGGAGAGGGAAGGGCTAAATGGTAAGGGGCATTAAGGAATCTACTCCTAAAATCATTGTTGTACTATATGCTAACTAACTTGGATGTAAATTTAAAAAAAAATTTAAAAAAACTTAAAACATATAAAAAATAAACTTCACCTTCGTTTTTAAATTATGAGAATTGCTAAATAAATTAACTTTTCAAGTAAGCTTGTAACACTTCACAATGCTCAACTTACTATACTATTTTCAAGCACTTCAAAATCATGTGTTTTATCTTATTTTTAATATTTTAGTTTTTGAGAGAGAGAGAGAAAGAGCGAGCACAGGGGAGGGGCAGAGAGAGATGAAGACACAGAATCTGAAGCAGGCTCCAGGCTCCGAGCTGTCCGTACAGAGCCTGACAGGGGGCTTGAACTCGCCAACTGTGAGATCGTGACCTGAGCCAAAGTTATCAGATGCCTAACCCACTGAGAGCCACTCAGGTGCCCCCCCTCTCTTTTTAGAGAGAGAGAGAGAGAGAGAAAGAGAGAGAGGGAGAGAAAGCAGGGGAGAGGTATGGAGGAAGAGAGAGGGAGATTCCTGAGGTGTCCAACAAACACAGGGCTCCATCCCACGACCCTGGGATCATGAACTGAGCTGAAATCAAGAGTCAGACACTCAACTGACTCAGCCACCCAGGCTCCCCTCATTATCATGTTTTAAAGTAAAATAGTACTGAATGAATTTTCTGGTCATTATAGCTTCTATGTCAGAACCTCTACTACTCTGTAATGTCTTTGTGTCTCTTCATTTGCTTAAATCCCTCTGTGCATGCAATAGGGAAACAAAAACCCTGTCTCCTAGGAAATACGTAATCCAAGGTTTTTATTGACTCAGGAAAATTTAATTACGAGCATTTTATATTCTACAATGAGTTTAACATGCAATAATTCTTGTCTCTCTGCAAGAAAACAGTGCTCATATTATGAAGATTTTATTTAATGATGAATTCTGTTTCAACACAGCATAGTATGGTGTGTTTTTGATGCTTACATGGCCTCAACTGATACATATATGAGGAAAAGAGTTCTGGATATAGGTATTTCTGCAAGAAGGGAGGAAGCTAGCAAGAAGCAAGAGGATTATGTTGTAAACATCCACTTGGTAGTCTGAAACATACATTCTGGAGCCAATAACCCAGTCAGGGACTTCTATGTAGATATAAATCACTATAAATCAGAACATTTGTTTACTAGGTACATCTGTGTTAGTTATAAGCTATAGCCCCTTGGGTAAATCACTTCATCAGTTGTGTTTTTAGCTTTCTCATTTTATCTAACAAACAAAAGCATCAAAATAAAAATACAATTTTAATTTTCTAAAATTTTGTTAATTTGTCACTTTTTAAAAGTGAAAATGTTGATGTTTTAATTCAGAAGCTGGGAAAGAAGAATAATGTCACCACAGAATTCAAACTTTTATATTCAGAAAGTTTTGGGGCAATTACTGATTTCTATAATCTGTAGCCTGCCTGGTGGTGCAACTTGTATTCAATCTCAACTTGATAAGCAAAATGCATGTTCGGTCATTCTGCTTAGTTAGATTTTTCTAATCTGTCAAAGGACCACTTCATTACTAATGATTTGTGTCCCTACTAAAGCGCATTCATGCTTAGAATATTGCTATAGTGTATTGACAAAGGATTTTATTGCTGCCAGTGTGCTAATTGAAACTCTTTATATCACAGTTAAGTAAAACAAAATTGAATAAATCCAGGATAGTAATCTGACCAATAAAATTTCCCATATATTGCTGGCCTTTAAATCCATGCAATTAAAACATAACAAAGTTAGGAGATTATCTGCATAATAAAGAAAAAGAAAATGTTCAATGAATAATTTCACAACCATCCACACTATTTTGTATGGAATATGCAATTACTAAGATTCACATTCAGATAAAAAATATAAAAACTATGTATTTCAGGATCCTAAATTAAAATATTTCTAACAGACTGAGTTGGAAGTAGTATATATACATTCATTTAAGACATGTTAATTGAGCATATATAATTTTGGAGGATGTAGCTACAAGCAAAATGTACAAAGTTCTTATTCTCATGGAACTGATAGGATAATGAGGAGTTCTATTATATAAACAAATAATTAAAATACAGCTTCATGGAGACAGTGAGTGGGGGGTACTTTGGGAGCATAGAAAGGAGCATTTAAGCAGATCTGGTAGGAAAATAAGAGCACAGGGAATCAATTGGTCAACAGGTCAAAAACTGATCTTAAAGGGATATCTGAAGGAAGAATGTTAATTAAATAGAGGACAAGGAAGTGGGGAGAATGTTGAAAGAAAAGAAAGGTCCAGATAAGGCAGATGAAGTATAGCTAGTATAGTAAAAAACTCTAAATAATGTTAAAATTAATATAAATGCTAATATTTGTCCCTGACTACATCCCAGAGGACCGCAGGAAGCTTATAATACATAGGATCAATACAAGTGACCCATTGAAATAAGGTTAAACAAATAAGAGTAAGAACTGAGGCTGGTTAAAAATGGTTACACACAAAAACAAAGGGGTAGCTTATGATAAGCTATTGCATGTTGAAATGTGAATTAGCTTGAGTTTCCTAGTACCTAAGCTAAAAGGGGAAAAATGACTTCACTGTTTAATAATAAGGAACTAGGGGCACCTGGCTGGCTCAGTCACTGGAACATATGACTCTTGATTCTGAGATTGTGAGTTTGAGCCCCACATAAGGTTTACAGATTACTTCAAATAATAATGATAATAATAATAATAATAATGACTACTCTGCCCCAAGCATTGAATGCCAAGATGCATATAAAAATATAGAGCAGAACTGAAATATTGTATTTCTATTAGGGGGCAGGGAAAAATAGAGTGGTCCATTTCCAGACTGAATCAGTGACAAATAAGCAGAGATGATTTTGCTGTCCATTTCTTATATTATTGTGATTATAAAGTGCACAGTAGGTGCTTATGTTTCTGGACATTTTTCTACTTTGAACTAGAATAATCCACTTGTATAAACTTCTAGTTGGAGAGATGGGATACAGGACTACTGTTAGGTAATACAAAATAAATTATATTTTTCCTAAACTAATATCCATTTTAAATCATACACGAGTAAATTACCTCAATGGATGATGAGTCTACAAGAGAAAATGGCTGTTTGGAGCAGACCATTACGAAAATAAATAGAAGAGCTAAGGAGGCAGCAGCACAGCAGGGGTGAAAATCACCCTCCCCTAGCTTGGTGCAAATTAATGCATAGTAAATGATACTTGTCAGAGTTAATATTTTTTAAATGTTTATTTCTAAGTTAAATAAACATTGTGATCTGAACTATGATTTAGACTACAAGTGTTGAGAGATCAAGAGCTGTATCTACATCAGTTTGAATACAGAACCCTAACCCCACAGCAGGATTTCAGAGAGTCCTCAAGTTCCATGTGTACTGGTCCTCTCCCATGTGCTCACCCCTGTATGGAACTCTCTGCCAAGGAGCTCACTCAAAATAGGCAATTCATAATTCAATTTGATAGCCACCTTCCATCAAGTGACGATTAGTACGAATCCTCATATGAGGTACATATTTCTTTCCTCGGTGTTGAGCAGAACTCCAAGGCTTTCTAGTCACCCTTCCCACTCAGACTTTTAATCTCCTGCACCTCTGTACATCTAATCCATCTCGCTCAGCCACCTCTGTTGTGCCTGCCACCACCACTCTCACTTCCCAAACTCTTGGTCGAATTCTTTGCTTCACTTCCCTCCAATCCATTGACTCCACCACTCTTTATTAGATAGTGTGGTCCAGAGGTGACTTTCCCTGCCCAATTCACTATCCCACTTTCTGAGATCACTACCTCAGTTCTTCTCTTTGCAAACCTCCACTGCCCCTTTCTCCTTTCCCACAATTAATTGATAATCTTGCTTCCTATTTCCCCAAGAAAAAAGAAGTAATTGGATGAGAACCCAATCATCTTTTCATGCCCAAATCTAATAACTCTCCGCATCTGAACTTACATCTTCCTTCTGCTATGATGGGCATCTATGCCAAGGATAGATCCGCCACTTGTGTACTTGATCCATTCACATCTTCATTCAAGGATTTTGCTCCAATACAAATATGCCACCCCTAATCTTCAGCATCTATATATTCTTCTCTACTAAGGAATTCCCATTAAAATATAAATATGCTATAAGAACTTGCAACTTAAAAATAATTCTCATCCATTTTGCCTTTTTGTCACTAGAATTTAATCCATGGGTCTCATATTAATCAACTACCTATAGCATTTGCATCATTTGTTTTACTTCACGCAGACTTCTCTCATTTTAATCTTTAGTCCTCGCTCTCTCCTAGCTTTTTTCTTGGTGTTCATTCTTTCTCAGGCAAACAGCTAGTTACTCTTCCTTGCAGACCTCCTTCAGACATTGTAATTTTGAAAAGCCCCAGGAAACAGTCCTTAAGTTTTCTCTTTTCTCCATCCCCATTCTCCCCTGAAGGGTTATCATTGAGCCTCATGGCTTTGAATATCATTGTATTTCCCAATTTATATTTCCAGACGTGACCACTCACTTGACCAACTGCCTACTTGAAATATTTGAGACCTGATAGATACCTTAAAGTGAAATAGCAAAATATTAACTCTTAGTTGAACTCCTACTTAAATCGAGGTCTTCCTGAAAATTCCCCCACTAAAATGTATTGCCAAGCCAAAAACATAGGAAATGTTTTTCATTTATCCATTCTTATCAGACAATTCTGTTAACCATAACATTAAGAAATATTCTCAAAGTTTTTTTTTTTTTGCATCTCGCATCTATGAAATATAGCCAGATCAATGCTAAACCATCTTGCATACCTAGAAAACTGATTTGAGGATTAACACAACAATCTGCACAACCAGAACTCAGCAGATACATGGGGCAGAGAAGTGAACTGGGGGTGAGAGAAGCCGTGGAGGTCAGGGAGCTGTTTTTGCAGAGAGAGGATGGAGATGGAGGGAGAGTATGGGAAAAGCATCCCCACCCCCACTGCTTCAAAAGCAGCTGGAGAGAAAGTGGAAAAGTGGAAACAGCTGCAGGGACTGACAAAAAGGGAGAAAGGAAAAAGAAGAGGGTTTAAATTCCATTAAGACTCTATGAACAGGGGGAGCACAGAGTCTGAAACTCCACAGCTCAATATATGGTGGTCTCTGGTGGTAAGGATGAATCCCCAGGAGCAGGGAGTGAAGTCTGGAGGTCTTCAGGCCACATTGGGGAGGCAGTTCCCCTGCTGAGAGAATATTTGGTAGAGGCTGTGCAGCCACCTCACAGCCAAAGGTCCTAACAGACCCAGAGAACAACCACATTGGCTGCTGTTGGAACAAGGACCTTAAAGGGGAAGCCTGGTGCCAGATGTGTGTTGTCACTTACTACAATCGCTGAAACACTGCTGCTACAGGATCGTGTGAAATTTTTCTGGAGTGGGCTGGCACCCAGTCGCAGTCTCTTGGCATCAACAGTGGCACAGTCCAGCGAACATTCCTGGGTGTGGCCAGCACCGTTTACTCCATTACTCAGTGAGAACCTCCCCCAGAAGGTCTGAGTGGGTCAAAACCACAATCCCTCAGAAGTGAGGGGTTGGGAAACAGAGCTGCATCTGAGATATAACTCAGTAGGGAGGTGTAGCCTGGCAACCTGACAGCTTGTTCATGGACAGTGTAAAAGCAGGGAATGGACGGAGGCCAGAGAAGAAGTATGGGTGCTCAGAGAACAGAGTACTAGGTAGCTGGGTGACTCCATTTTCACTCCTCCCACGCATACATGTACACACCTACAAGCACCACAACAATCCTCCCCAGTAAGATAAGCAGCGCCATCTAGTGGAGAATGGAGCCATTACACTAAACCCCACCCAACTGGGTCAATCTCCCTCTTTAGGAACACCACAAGTCTCTCCACCTCCTTAATTTATGGACTATAAAATGCATCATAATTTGACTTCTAGGGGAAAATGATGTAATTTTAATCATATTTCAGTCTGTTTGCTCATCCATATATTCAATTTTTTTCTTTTCTTTTTCTTCAATACAGAAAGAAAAAAATTATTTTCAATTTTTATTAAAAATATTTTTAAGTTTTTTCTACCATATTGTTTATGTTTTTGTAAATTTTTCAAATTCTATTTTATTTCCATCATTTCATTTTATTCTATGTCATTATATTCATTTTTCAAATTTTCAAATGTTTTCTTTTTTTTCTTCCTTTCCCCCCTTTTTTTTCCTCTAATATATCAATCTCCTTTTAACACCCAGACCAAAACACACCTAGGATGTAGTATCATTTATTTGATTTGTGTGTGGGGGGGGTTGTCTCTAAATTTTTTAATTTTAATTTTTTTAACTTATTCATCCCTTTTCTTCCTTCAAAATGACAAAATGAAGTAATTCACCACAAAAGAAAGAGCAGGAAGAAATAAACGCCAAGAACGTAATCAACACAGATACAGGAAAGATGTCTGAACCAGAATTTAGAAACATGATAATAAGAACACTAGCTGGGGTTGAAAATAGATTAGAATCCCTTTCTGTGGAAATAAAAGAAGTAAAGGTAGTCAGAATGAAATAGGAAATGCTATAACTGAGCTGCAATATCAAATGGATGCTGAGGCAGCAAGAATGGATGAGGTAGAGCAGGGATCAGCAATATAGATGACAAACTTATGGACAATAATGAAGCAGAAAAAGAGAGGGAGACTAAGGCAAAAAAGCATGGATGAGGGAAATCACTGACTCATTAAAAAGGAACAATGTCAGAATCATATGGGGTCCCATAAGATGAAAAGAGAGAAAAAAGTATAGAAGGGTTATGTGAGCAAAACATACCAGAAAAGATTCCTAACCTGTGGAAAGACAAAGATATCAAAATCCAGGAAGCACAGAGGACCCCACTAGAGTCAACAAAAAAAAGACCATCAACAAGGCATATCATAGTCAAATTCACAAAATACACAGGCAGGGAAAGAATCATAAGAACAGCAAAGCAAAAAAAAGTCCTTAACCAACAAGGGAAGACAGATCAGGTTTGCAGCAGACCTATCTACAGACTTGGCAGGCCAGAAAGAAGTGGCAAGATATAGTCAATGTGCTGAAATGGAAAAATATGTAGACAAGAATTATTTATCCAGCAAGGCTGTCATTCAAAACAAAAGGGGAAATAAAAACTTTCCCAGAAAAAAAAATTAAAGGAGTTTGTGACCACTAAACAAGCCCTGCAAGAAATTTTAAGGGGGACTCTCAGAGGGGAGAAAAGTTGGGAAAAAAAAAAAAGAACCAAAAGCATCAAGGACTAGAAAGGACCAGAGATTATCACCAGAAACTCCAACTCTACAAACAACATAATAGCAATAAATTCATATCTTTCAGTACTCATCTAAATGTCAATGGACTAAATCCTCCAATCAAAAGACACAGGGTAACAGAATGAATGAGAAAACAAAATCCATCTGTATGCTGTTTACAAGAGACCCACTTTAGACTTAAAGACACCTTCAGATTGAAGGTAAACTGATGGAGAACCATCTATCATGCTAATGGTCTACCAAAGAAAGCCAGAGTAGCCATACTTACATCAGACAATCTAGACTTTAAAATAAAGACTATAACAAGAAATGAAGAAGGGCATTATATCATAACCAAGGGGTCTATCCACCAAGAAGACTTAACAATTGTAAGCATTTAAGCTCCAGCTGTGATAGCACCCAAACATATAAATCGATTAATCACAAACATAAAGAAACTCATTGATAATAATATCATAATAGTAGGGGACTTCAACACCCCACTTACAGCCATGGGCAGATCATCTAAACAGAAAATCAATAGGGAAACAATGGTTTTGAATGACACACTACACCAGATGGACTTAACAGATATATTCAGAACATTTCATCCTAAAGCAGCAGAATATACATCCTTCTCCAGTGCACATGGAACATTCTACAGAATAGATCACATACTGGGACACAAATCAGCCCTCAACAAGTACAAAAAGATCGAGATCATACCATGCATATTATCAGACCACAACGTTATGAAACTCAAAATCAACCACAAGAAAAAGATGTGGAGAGATACCAAATACTTAGAGACTAAGGAACGTCCTACTAAAGAATGAATGGGCTAACCAAGAAGTTAAAGAGGGAATAAAAAAGTACTTGGAAGCCAATGAAAATGATAATGTGATAGTCCAAAACCTCTGGGATGCAGCAAGGTGGTCATAAGAGGAAAGTATATAGCATACAGGCCTTCCTAAAGAAGAAAGAAAGGTCTCAGATATACAACCTAACCTTACACCATATATAGCTGGAAAAAGAACAGTAAATAAAACCCAATACCAGCAGAAGGCAGGAAATAATAAAGATTAGAAAAGAAATGAATGCTATCGAAACCAAAAGAACAGTAGAACAGATCAATGAAACCAGAAGCTGCTTCTTTGAAAGAATTAACACAATTGAGAAACCACGAGCCACTTTGATCAAAAAGAAAAAAGGAAAGGACCCAAATAAATAAACTCAAGAATGAAAGAGGTAAGACCACAACCAACATAGCAGAAATACAAACAATATAAGAGAATATAATGATCACTTATATGCCAATAAAATGCGCATCTGGAAGAAATGGACAAATTACTAGAAACCTATAAACTACCAAACTGAAACAGGAAGAAATAGAAAATTTGAATAGACCCAGAACCAGGGAAGAAATTGAATTAGTAATCAAAAACCTCCCCCAAAACAATAGTCCAGGGTCAAATGGCTTTCCAGGGGAATTCTACCAAACATTTTTTTTTAAATTTTTTTTAAGGTTTTATTTATCTTTGAGACAGAGAGAGACAGAGCATGAACAGGGGAGGGGCAGAGAGAGAGGGAAACACAGAATCTGAAACAGGCTCCAGGCTCTGAGCTGTCAGCACAGAGCCCGACGCAGGGCTTGAACTCACGGACTGTGAGATCATGACCTGAGCCGAAGTCGGACGCTTAACCGACCAAGTCACCCAGGCGCCCTTTTTTTTTTTTTTTTAATTTTTTAACGTTTATTTATCTTTGAGACAGAGAGAGACAGAGCATGAACAGGGGAGGGGCAGAGAGAGAGGGAAACACAGAATCTGAAACAGGCTCCAGGCTCTGAGCTGTGAGCACAGAGCCCGGCGATCTACCAAACATTTAAAGAAGAGTTATCACCTATTCTTTTGAAGCTGTTCCAAAAAATATAAATGGAAGGAAAACTTCCAAACTCTTTCTATGAAGCCAGCATTGCCTTGATTCCAAAACCAGACAAAGACCCCACGAAAAAGGAGAACTACAGACCAATTTCCTTGATGAACATGGATGCAAAAATCCCTCACAAGTTATTAGCCAACTAGATCCAACAATACATTAAAAAAAATTATTCACCACGACCAAGTGGGATTTATATCTGTGATGCAGGGCTGGTTCAATATCTGCAAAGCAATTAACGTGATTCAACACATCAATAAAAGAAAGGAAAAGAACTACACGATCCTCTCAACAAATGCAGAGAGCATTTGACAGAATACAGCATCCTTTCTTGATAAACACCCTGAAGAAAGTATGGAAAGAAGGAGCATACCTTGAGATCATAAAAGCCATATATGAATGACCCAACGCTAATATCCTCAATGGGGAAAAACTGAGAGCTTTTCCCCAAAGGTCAGGAACAAGACAGGAATGTCCACTCTCGCCACTGTTATTCAACATAGTATTGGTAGTCTTAGCCTCTGCAATCAGACAACATAAAGAAATAAAAGGCATCCAAATCGGCCAGGAGGAGGTCAAACTTTCACTCTTCGTAGATGACATGATGCTCTATATGGAAAACCCTAATGATTTCACCAAAAAAACTGCTAGAACTGATCCATGAATTCAGCAAGATTGCAAGATATAAAATCAATGCACAGAAATCAGTTGCATTCTTATACACCAATAACAAAGCAACAGAAAGAGAAATCAAAGAAATCAGTCCCATTTACAATTACACCAAAAACCATAAAATACCTAGGTATAAATCTAACCATAGAGGTGAAAAATATATACACTGAAAAGTATAGAAAGCTTATGAAAGAAATTGAAGAAGACACACAAAAAAAATGGAAAAATATTTCATGCTCCTGGATAGGAAAAACAAATATTGTTAATGTGTTGATACTACCCAAAACAATCTACGTATTCTTCACAGAGCTAGCATAATCCGAAAACTTGTATGGAACCAGAAAAGACTCCAAATAGCCAAAGCAATCTTGAAAAGGAAAACCAAAGCTGGAGGCATCACAATCCTGGACTTCAAGCTGTATTACAAAGCAGTAATCATCATGACAGTATGATACTGGCACAAAAACAGATCAATGTGACAGAGTAGACAACCTAGAAAAGGACTCACAAATGTATGGCCAACTAATCTTTGACAAAGCAGGAAAGAATATCCAATGGAATAAAGACAGTCTCTTAGCAAGTGGTGCTGAGAAAACTAGACAGCGACATGCAGAAAAATGAACCTGGACAACTTTCTTACACCAGACACAAAAATAAACTCAAAATGGATGAAAGATCTAAATGTAAGACAGGAAGCCATGAAAATCTTCGAGGAGAAAGCAAGCAAAAACCTCTCTGACCTTGGCTGCAGCAACTTCTTATTCAACACTGCTCCAGAGGCAAGGGAAACAAAAGCAAAAAATGAACTATTGGGACTTCATCAAAATAAAAAGCTTCTGCATGGCAAAAGAAATAATCAGCAAAATTAAAAGGCAACAGACAGAATGGGAGAAAATATTTGCAGTCGACATATCAGATACAGGGTTAGTATCCAAACTCTATAAAGAACTTATCCAACTCAACACCCAAGAAACAAATAATCCAGTGAAGAAATGGGCAAAAGGCATGAATAGACACTTCTCCAAAGAAGACATCCAGATGGCCACCGGACACATGAAAAAATGCTCAACATCACTCATTATCAGGGAAATACAAATCAAAACCACCATGAGATACCACCTTATACCTGTGAGAATGGCTAACATTAACTCAGGCAACAACAGATGTTGGCGAGGATGTGGAGAAAGAGGATCTCTTTTGCACTGCTGGTGGGCATGGAAACTGGTGCAGCTACTCTGGAAAACAGTATGAAAGTTGCTCAAAAAATTAAAAATAGAACTACCCTACGACCCAGCAATTGCACTACTAGGTATTTAGCCAAGGGATACAGGTATGCGTATACAGGTATGTTTCAAATGGACACATGTACCCCAATGTTATAGCAACACTATCAACAATAACCAAAGTATGGAAAGAGCCCAAATGTCCATCAATGGATGAATAGATAAAGAAGATGTATTATATAAATACAATGGAGTATTACTTGGCAATCAAGACGAATGAAATCTTGCCATTTGCAACTACATGGATAGAACTAGAAGGTATTATCCTAAGCGAAATTAGAGAAAGACAACTATCATATGACTTCACTCTTATGAGGACTTTGAGAGACAAAACATGAACATAAGGGAAGGGAAATAAAAATAATATAAAAACAGAGAGGGGGACAAAACATGAGAGACTCCTAAATATGGAGAAGAAACAGAGGGTTACTGGAAGGGGTGTAGGAGGAGGAAGGGATAAATGGGCAAGAGGCATTAAGGAATCTACTCCTGGAATCATTGTTGCTCTATATGCTAACTTGGATGTAAATTTAAAAAAATTAAGAAAAAAGAAATATTTTCTATCAAAACACTTTTTACTTGGTGACTACTGCCAACGGCCAAGTCATTATTGTATTGTACCTGGACTACTATGTTATCCATTCGCTTTCTGCTTTTAGAATCTATTCTCAACAGATATTTTTTCCAAATATATTATAAAAAATATAAGAGACAAGAACATAGGATGAAAAAAGGAAGCCTTGTGCACTCATTGTCACTCACCTTAATTAAAAGGAAAAATCCTATTTCAGCAGATTCTTTATGAAGGGAATAGAACATTATAATTATGAATATCCAACAATATAATTTTCACTTATATCCATTCCCAAGAGAATAAAAACTGAGTTCGTATACTCTTTAAAATTATTAGATATATATTTATGTATCCATAACATGATGGTATTATGCATACTTTAAAGTTTTATATAAACTATATTATACTATACCCCTTGTAAACATGCATTTTTTTTTCTTATGGCTTAAAAATATATCTTGGACATTTACCTATGGTGCTATTATAGTTCTCTCTTAATTATATTATCCTCTGTATAATATTCTACTAAATGGATATACTACAACTTGTTTTTTTAATTCTCTTGAAGGAGACATAGTATGTATATTTTTGTTTTTGATATTTAAGAGTGCTGCTGGGGCGCCTGGGAGATTCAGTTTATCAAGCGGCCAACTTTGGCTCAGGTCATGGTGTCACAGTTTGTGAATTTGAGCCCTGCATCAGGCTCTGTAATGGCAGCTCAGAGGCTGGAACCTGCTTGAGATTCTGTAGCTCCCTCTCTCTGCCCCTCCCCCACTCCTGCTCTGTCTCTCTCTCTCTCAAACTTAAATAAGCATTAAAAAAAATGAGTGCTGCAGCATACATTCTTGGAAACATCTATCTGTCACAAACGTAAAAGTTTTTAGATATTACTAATTGTTCTAAAAAGTGCTTTTATCAGTCTCCACTCCCACCAGCAGAGCATGAGATTTTTCTTGCTTCAAATTTATATATTTATATGCTGGTATGATTTGCATATGTTAGCACCCCAGTGTATTATGATTATGATTGTCGTCAAGATTAAAAACAGATTAAAAGACAATGTTTGTGCATTTAAAGTAGAAGCTATGAGAATGAAAGAGATGTAAATACTGAGTACAAATGCAAAGGCACACCATATAATCAAGTATGAGCCCACCATAAAATCAAGAGAAAAGAGAACTTATGAAAATTTTCATAACCCTAACAACACTGTACATTGTATATGAATCAAGGGAGATTTCAGTGCCAGAGCAAGTAGAGAAAAGTCAGTAACAAGAAAAGAAGTGATAGACAGTTATGTGTTTTTCTGTTGTCCTTGCTGATATTTTAAAATTTACATTCCCTAATTACTAGTGAGGTTAATCCATATTGTAATTAAGTTTTTAAATTTTTCTTCTTCTGTAGAAAGCACTTTTCATGTCTCTTGCCCATTTTTTAACTGTGGTGTTCAATTATTTGTTATTAATTGAAAAGATCCTTATAAAATAAAAACACTGACAGTCTTCATTTTGTAAATATTACACATAATTTCCCAAGTTGTTTCTCCATATTTGCTTTTTTTTTTTTTTTATAAACTTCATACTGGAAATGTTTTTGTAGTCAAATCTACAGTCTTCATACTTTCTTTTAACATTATGTTTAGAAAATCCTCCCATGGGGAAAGATAAGACCAATGTGCACATATATTTTCTTCTACTAGTTATTTGCTTGCATGTTTCCCTGAGTATTATTTATCCACACTGAAACTAGGCAAATTAAAGAGGCAACAATTATTATCTCACAGTGTCTGTAGGTGAGGAATTCAGGCACCATTTAGCTGGGTTCTCTGGTTCTGAGTCTCTCACATCTTTGCAATGAAGGTGACCAGGGCTGTGGTCATCGCAAATCCCACTTTTGCTCACTCATTCATTCAGCACATTTTTCTTTAGCACCTATACTCTTAAATATATACATTTGAACCAGATGGATGTTGACTATGCCCCATGAAGTTCATAAAACTTGTCTACTTATAAATCTGTTAATCTGATATTGTCACTTTACTTTATTCATTGAATACTTAGAGCCAGCATTTTTTTCCTTTCAAAATGTCTATGGCTATTTTATAAATTTATTTTTCTATAGGAAATTTACAGTGTTAATGAATATCCCTTCAACTCACCAAAATTGGATTTTAATTGGAACTGAGGTTTACTTACTGTTTAATAGGGAGATAATTTACATAGTTTGCACTATCAAGTAACACAGAATGTCTCCTGAATGAGTTATCTTTTATGTATCTTAGGCATATGTTGAAATGCCTTTTTTAATTTTTATTTTTAATAAAAATTATATATTTAAAGTATACAAAATGTTTTGATACACCTTTACATAGTGAAATGATAACTGCAGTCAAGCTAATTAACATCTCTTTATAATATCACAAATACCTGCTGAATTTCATTTCTAATTACTTCAGTATTTTTTAGTAGAGTGTTGATATTTTTTCTTAATTTTTTTTAATGTTTTTATTTATTATTGAGAGACAGAGAGACACAGAGCGTGAGCAGGGGAGGGGTAGAGAGAGGGGGAGACACAGAATCTGAAGTAAGCTCCAGGTTCTGAGCTGTCAGCACAGAGCCCGACGCAGGGCTCGAACTCACCAACTGTGAGATCATGACCTGAGCTGCAGTCAGTGGCCTAACCAACTGAGCCACCCAGGCGCCCCTAGAGTGTTGATATTGTACACAGCACTTTATACCATAACTATTCTGGTCAATAATAAGGATTATTTTTTATAATTTTAATCAGATTATATTTTAATCAGACTTCTACTGACCTTTAATATTTACTAATTCCAAGAGCTATTGAAATAATACTTCTAAAATTAGGTATTTAGAAACTTAGAATATCAATTATAATAATGAAATTTAGGATATCAATTACAATAAATGATTACTTTGATTCCATTTCTTCTATTGCTATACATTGTCTGATTATTTTCTTTCTTTTTTATTTTGAGAGAGAGTGAGAGAGAGCAGGGGAGGGGTAAAAAGGGAGGGGGAAGAGAGGGAGAGGGAGAGAGAGAGAGAGAGAGAAAGAGAGAGAAAGAGAAAGAGAGAGAGAGAGAGAGAGAGAGAGAGAGAGAGAGAGAGAGAGAGAATCCCAAGCAGGCTCCACGCTGACCCTGACTTGGGGCTTGAATACATTATCCATGAGATCATGACCTGAGCCAAAACAAGATTTGGATACTTAACCACCTGAGCCACCCAGGAGCCCCAGTCTATCTTCTTAATTATTGTGCTCTCCAGAACACACAGAACAATATCAAGTGACAACACAGTTTGTATATTTGTGTTTTTTCTAAAATTGACATTATGTCCTATAGTTTTTATTATTACAATTGTTGTTGATAGGGGTCTAATAGATATTTAAAAACTCATTAAAATATTTCTTGAAATGGTTAATTTTCAAATAATTAAAAAATATCTTTAGAGATAATTATCCTGTTTTTATCTATAGATTTTTTTGACATAGCAAATTAATAGATTTCCTAATATGAAACTTTCATATCTTAGAAATTAAACCCCACTTGTAGTGATATATTATGTTTTAGCATAGTTCTAAATTAGTTTTTTCTATTTTATTTTTAGTTTTTTCACATTTATTTTTAAGTGATATTAGCTATGATTTTCACTGTCTAGTATTATATGCTAACTTTGTTGAGTATTGCTGGCTTAAAACATGAATTTGAAAAAAAAATCCTATTTTCTAGAAGCTTTCAAACATTCAAAATATAATAGAAGTTAGCTGCTTCTTTAACTTTTGAAAGAAAACTGACATTGTTTTGGAAGTAGTTCTTTGGTAGAATTTTCAAGGTCTTCTGTATTATGAATCCTCAGGTGTTCTACTTCACAAGCTAATTTTATTCATTTATATTTCAAACGAAATCAAATCACTTTTTTTCTAGATTTTTAAACATGCTAACATACAGGCCTGATGTTTATTATAGCATGTTTTAAAATTTTTGCAAAAATCTGTTTATCTTTTTTCCATTGTTTTTCTTTTAAATACCTTCCTTTTTTTTCAATATTATTTCTTTACAATTTCTTTTTGTCTCAATTACACCTAAAAGATATATGTGGATGCTGTTACTCTTTTCAAAGAAAACATTAAGTATCTTCATTAGTAAATACTTAGGTGTCCCTGGTTCCTAATTACTTAGCTTCCGCTATTCAGACTCTTAATTCCTACTTTTTTGCTATTTTCTTTTCTTTGACATTATATTTCTAATTTCTTGAGTCAACTACACAGTTTATTATTTTTCCTTTTACTTGCAAAACTGTGGGAAAACTTAAGGCACACCACATTTTCCACCAAGTACAGTATCAGCTGAACACTATAAAATAAAATGTAATGTTTGTACAGTAATTATTTTCTAAATAGACTGTAATCACACTTTTTGTTTCCTTTTTAACCTAGGATTTAGGGAAATGTTTTTTATTCTTTAAGTTTTAAAATTTAAAATGTTAATTTCTAGTTTTATAGTTTGGTGGTCATAAAGTGGGACCTCTGCATTTTCTACTCCCAAAATTTGTTGAGAATTTCTTTGTGGTCTAAAAAATAATACGATTTTGTAAATGTTCCACAGACACTGGAGAATAAAGAACATCCTCAGTTTATACATTATAAATTTGAGTATATATTATATATATATATTATACATAATATAATATATATATTACATATAATACATATATAATATTATATATATATTAATATACTCAATATTAAATCAATAATATTAATTGTGTCATTCTGATCTTCTGAATTAGGTTTAAATATTTTTTGTGTTTGTGGCACAGTTTTACATGCCGGGAAATCTGGCGGTGCATTTAAAAAGATTAAAGGATTAAAAGCAACATAAAATATATCAGCTTTAACAGCTATATCTTTACCATTACATTTGAGCAAAAATTACCATTACCATTTTGAGCAATATCCCATATTGACAAAATGGGATTATAATAATTGCAAAGATTTATTGAGTGTGTACTATGTGGCAAGCATAGCTTGTTGCAATTCACGTGCACTGAATCATTCATAGCACACCTGTAAGCTAAGTGCTACTGTTGGTTCTGTTTTGAAGATGAAAAAAAAAAAAAAAAAAACTGAAGCACAGAGGTTAAGCATGGTTGTCTACATATATTAAATAAGATAATGATCATACCACTTATTGTTTTTTGCTAAAATAGTGAGCTGCATAGAAAATAAATGGAGAAATGAGGTATGTTATTCTACTTCTTTTTAAGTTTAATCATTTGTTATTGAGAGAGACAGAGACAGCTTGAGCAGGGGAGAGGCAGAAAGAGAGAGAAAATCCCAAGGAGGCTCCGTGCTGTCAGTGCAGAGCCCGATGGGGCCTTAACTCACATAACAATGAGATCATGACTTGAGCCAAAATCAAGAATAGGTTGCTTAACCGACTGAGCCACCCAGGCGCCCTGTTATTTTAATTTTTTGAAAACTGGGGAAACAAGATTCATTCATTCACTATTTAATGTACCAGACATTTACTGAATACTCATTATGTGCCAAAAATTAGGCCCTAGAAATACAAAATTAACATAAAAGCATTCCCACCATCAGAAACCATATAGAAAGGATGTAAAAGAGAAACTGCGGCTTTGACTCACTAGGGTTGTTGGGAACTGAAATTGCAATGAGAAGGCAGGAATGCAATATGATTTCCTCCTTCATCTCCACTCCTTTGTAAATTTCCAGACAAAGTACACTTCTCTTTTTCCCTCCCCCTCTTCTCTACTCCCTTTCTTCCCCCAACTCTGTTCCAACACCTTCCAGACTATCTTTCAAATAATTGTCAGGTAGATGATGGGTCATGTGTAAACCGAACCAAGGAAAGTTTTGTTATTGCTGTTGTTTACTAAATATCAGATAGTTAAAGGTAAATGAAGGATTTGCACCTCCCTGCAACAACTTCACTACTGGGGATCCTGCCACAAACATCCAAACACTTCATCAGCAGCATACACACATTTATAAACTAATTTTCTAAATCTACCCAGTCTCTTTCCACAGACACTCAGGGAGGTGTACTTCCAGATTGGCGCTTGATCTGGGGCAGGATCAGGCAACACGGGTTAGGTAACAGTTCTCCACAAAATGAAGTGCATTGAACCAAGTAGGGACGAAACAAAATTTAAGTGCTGCTCTGATGATCCTGGCCATCAGGTGATTCAAAGTTGATGGCACCTATACAGTGTTGCCCAGTAAACATAGCTATTGGATGCCACTCATTTTGCTAAAGAAAATTAATTCTAACACCTGTACACCAACTAAAAACAAAACCAAATCATTCCCCAAAAACTCTGGTACAGATTTCAAGAGTAATATTTCAAATGTTTCTATAACCATGTTTTCATTATGGATTCTAAAACTTTTTCAAACGCTGAGTTCCCCTAAGGTATGGATTAAAGTTGTCTTCCACATATAAATTTCATGTTTATAATGGTACATGTTAATGTCAATTATCATATAGATGGTCTACCTGGAAGGAAAACAGTTTAATCAATTTCATACCACACTCAGCTTCAGTTGCCTACTATAATTGTTCAAGCTGTGTGACTGGAAAAGAGACAAACTTTCTTCAGGGGTTCAAAGGATTCTATCATCACTTTCAGGTAAGAGGAGGAGAGGAAATATCAGGCTTCTCTGCCTTAATGATTAGCAACTATAGCTTATCAGGGAAACTGATTTGTTTTAAGTGGATTAGGAAAAAAGTGTTGGAAACTCTAAGTACTCTGTACTGAAACTTACACAATACAAAATTCAGACTACAACATTATGAATGAAAGTGAATGGCAGGAAAATACAAATAACTTATCTGTATGTGGAAGTGTATACAGAAAAATGTTCTACTAAATCCAAAGGAACATGTCCCAATTCAACATCTTTTAGTAATATTCCAAAGATGTGCATGACCACTCACTCCAATGTCAGTCTTCAGGAGGGAAATGGTGATAGCAAAAAATTCAAAGTATAAAGGGAGAATAATCTTGTATAATTTCACATAATTTCAGCTAACTTTTTCCTTTTTCTTTTACTTTTGAAATCTTATAATTATAAACATATATAATCATGTAACCATACTGACAAGGGTTTTCTTGGACCCTTAGGAAGGGCTCATGTAATTGAGGGGTCCTGACATTTAAGATTTATATTTTCATGGTAAATCTACATATGCCTAAATAAAGTAAGTGTTTGCAACATTTTCTAGGTATTAGCTATGTTGTCTGTAGTCTGTGATAAAAACTTTACTGCTAATTTGTTTAAATATTGTTAGTATACATAGAACATATATTTATAAGGCAAAAGTAATTGTTTAGCTATAATTATTTATTATATGTATACTTGAGAGTACGACTTTGCACATGCACAGAATATGAAGTGTGCATTTTCTTTCCTCTAAGTTTCTTTACTTAGAAGGTGGTATTCTATAGGTATTATGCAGTTAGTATCCAAAGAGTATGCAATAAATTTTGACAGAAAACTAAATAGAAAAAGTAACTGGAGGGAGATTTTTCTAAAGAAATTTCTGTAACATGTATAACAAGCTACTGTTCATAGCAGGTTTTTAATAGATTTTCTGCTTTATTGAACTCATTGGTTCCATTTGACCAGTGTACATGCTATTCACTTAGCTGTATTCAGAACTGTGTGTGGAACTTTGTGAATAGTGCTAGCTCCATTTTTTTTTTTTTTTAACAAATTGGAAAAGCTCTTTTTTCTTTGGATGATTGACTTTTTTTTACACTTCCTCAAAAGCTAAGTATAGCTGAAGAAAATGGTTTCTATTATTTAGGGAAGTAATTACCACATTTTAAACATCGCCAAACTAAATAAAAACCTATAAGAAGGTTTTGTTATGATGCTCACCTTTCTCAGGAGTGAAGAATTTCACTAGAGGTTCCTCATTCAGAATACAAAATTATGAATACAAAAGAATGGCAGGAAAATAGCAATAATGTATCTATATGTGGACATATACACACAAAAATATGTCCTACTATATCCCAAAGAAACATGATTGTCTTATTAGGCTGGAATCCAGAATTTTGAAAGCAGAGTTGGGAGAGTCAGTTCCTTCTGAGGCAGTGAAGGAGAATTAGTTACATGCCTCTCTCTTAGCTTCTGGTAGCTTCAGGTGTTTCTTGATTTATAAGAATTAAGTGCTTTATAGGGAGCCTGGGTGGCTCAGTCAGGTGTCTTAACTTTTGATTTTGGCTCAGTTCATGATCTCATGGTTTGTGAGTTTGGGCCCTGCGTCGGGCTCTGCACTGATAGCACGCAGCCAGCTTGGAATTCTCTCTCTCTCTCTCTCTCTCTCTCTCTCTCTCTCTCTCTCTCTGTTCCTCCCCCATTTGTTTTATCTCTCTCAAAAATAAATAGACAAAAAAAATTAAGTGCTTTATACTGGATCAGGGCCCATCTAATGACTTTATTGTAACTTGAACATGTGTAAACACCCTATTTCTAATTAAGGTCATAATTACAGGTTCTGGGAGTTTTTTGGGAAAGACACAATTCAACCCATGACAGCATGGCTTCTTTAACCAACAGCATGTGGGTGGAAGCACTGGTATGCCGCTTGCAAGCCTAGCTAAGTAAAAGGCCTTATATCTCCATCATTGCCATGAGAAGCGCATAGGTTTCTGTTCAAAGGAAGAGAATGAGAGAAGGAGAATGAGGTAGAACTGAGACATCTCAGCCACCACAACCTCAAACAGAGCTACACAATCACATCCAGACTAGAGCAACTGAATCACAGCTATTTTGCTGACATAAGAACAAAATTGAATGTTGTTTTTAAGCTACTTACTGGGTTTAAGCGCTGTTTGTGATGCTGCAATTTGTAGCAATAGCTAACTGATGCAGCTAGGATCTAAATTGTTCCTTTCCTGAGTTTACTTACTGAGTTAATGTCAGAAGAATTAATGCATATTGTTTCAATATAATAAATGCTAATTTTCCCTACTTGCCTATATCTTTGGGGGACTTTTCTTATTAAATGGAATTTGCAAAAAGTAAAACCAAGGACAAGAAAAGTATGGAGAGAAGTTTTTTCAGCTGTATTTATCCAAAACATTTACAAAGAGAAAGAAGTGAGGCACATGGTTTATTGCATTCACAAGTGTTATGTTCTGCTGTAGTCTCAATATGCATCTTCACCCAAACTCTGAACCTAGTCATACTAAACAAGAAGCATAAATATCTAGCCAGTAGATAGCAAAGCTATCCACTCCTGTTCTACTAGGCAGAATATGTAATTCTGATTTGTATGGTAGTTTGACTTTTAGGGATATGGGACTTCTATACAGAGCCATCATTCAGATGGAAGAGTTGGTTTGTCATTGCTAGGGCAGCGCTGCCTTGTTGAGTCATCCTGGTCAGGATATTCTTACATGAATTTCTATAAAACATATACAAATATTTATTATAAGCTAAGAAGCCAAACATAACTGCATGTGTACTCTATCTACTGGCAGGAAATAACCATAAAGGATAAGTTAATTCCCGAAGATTTTCCTTATCGTTAGAGATTACTGGAGGTATAAGTGCTAATGCATGAAATAATAGATTAGTTTAAATATGGAATGCACTGAGTCTAAATGAAAAATTATATTACTACCAATAAAAACTTCAATCTATTTATTATTGTCAGTCTCTGCTATTAAAATCAGGAACATGGAAAAACAAAAACCCATTATTATTTTTTGTGCTTTAGCATTACTTCACATTATCAAATTTAACTTGGTGCTATATAGTAACTAAAACTCAGTATTTAACTCCTGTCTCCATAGCGAAGAAGGTATAATACTCTTTGAGCCTTTTGCATATGTTTTAAATCTCACATGTCACATGACATATTAAATTCAATGTTTTGAATTGATCTATGTGATATTGTGATTTATGATTAATATAAATAATTGGTCATTTAGAAGAGAAAAATATATTTATCATATATATTTGGTCTTCATCCACAGGTCCTCAGTCCCTTGGAATTTCCTGATCATAAGAGCAATGGGAGCATCTTTTGTTATACTATTTGATCTCTGGGCTTCTTACTAGCACCTGTATTGGAGAGAAGTCTTGTGGGAATTGTGGGAATGAACCCTCTACTGTGGAGCCTGATCCTATCTGTGGGTAGATACTATCAGAATTGAGTTGAATTCTTATTGGTAGGGGGAAAGCCTCCACACACACACACACACACACACACACACACACACACACACACACATATTAGAATTTGGTCCAGGTACCCATTTTCTTTCTTGAATTCTCTCTTATACACAGATACACAAATCAATGCCTAGTTGACTTTCTATATACTATTATGAGTTAATAGCATATAATTTTACTGTAAAACACTCAAGCCAAAAACCTTGCAGTCTCAAATCTTTCTTCTCTCATGCAATCTCTTGACTATTTATCCAATCTAATCAGTAACTTATTTGTATTAATTATTTCTAAAATACACATATATTATCACTCTATTAATTTTTATATGATTTTATTTTTCCTAATAAAAGAACTGATTCTTTAGAAGAGAACCAATGACGTTTAATTTTTTTTTTAAATGTTTATTTTTGAAAGAGAGAGAGCAGAGCATGAGAGGGGTAGGGGCAGAGAGAGAGAGAGAGTGACATAGAATCCAAAGCAAGCTCCAGGCTCTGAGCTGTAAGCACAGAGCCTGACACAGGGCTTGAACTCAAGAATTCTGAAATCATGACCTTATTAAAGCCAGACACTTAACTGACTGAGCCACCCAGGTGCCCCAAGAACTCATGACCTTTACAATTAGACACATATCTGCTTTTTATCTCAAGTTTCCATAATTCTTCAGGAATCAGGGAACATTAAAAAGTTTCACTCTTGTCTAGCTTAGCCACAGTGGACCTGGGAAAGGGCAGTCAAGTTATCATTGAAATCAAAAGCTTTTAAACCTGAATCACTATATTGTACACATGAAACTAATACTACAACTATATGTTAACTAACTAGAATTTAAATAAAAGCTTAAAAAGAAAAAGACACATAAGGAGCAATTAGGATCAAGGAAAAGATGATGGTTGGTAATAGCCATTACATAGAAAATCTATTTTATGAGAAATATCCATATTGGATATGCTATTTTTAAAAAGATTAATCAGTGTATAACTAAAACAGAACAGAAAACAATGCCACTTAGTTTTCTCAAACATATGCCATATATCTTGATTGTTTCTATACTAAACTTATTATAACTGACATTCAAAACTATCAGCAAATTAAAGAACACTTTTCCAAAACATTTTATGAAACAAACTTAGATGCAAATGGCAGTATGTTTAGTTAAGTTTGAGTCCCATAAAAATTGATTTTAAAACATCCCTCAGGCTCTATCCTAGTATATAGGCACTCAGCCTGGCAAGATCTTTACAAAATTTGATACAAATCAGCAAATTAAAAAATTAAGAAGCAAATAACTTAGTTTCATATGGTTCAGTACTTTTTTTTTTCATATCTCAAGCAAAAAATAAAAGCTGAGCTTAAAATTTGGCAGGCACTCAGTCTTTAATCTAGAACATTTACTGTATTTAAAACATAAATTAAATATCTTGCATCTGGATACATTATGAGGAACTGGATGGAATCCTAATATAACTTCTCTGGGAACAAATGAATTCCCCAACCAACTAAATCAGCTAAATGATTTTTTTTCATACATTTATCTTTGTTAATAAGGCAAAACATGCATTTTCCAAGTGTGGTAAGTGACTTTTGCTACACATTTTTTCTCTCTTCCTTCTTACTCTTGCCTATACAACACAGGCATAAACACTGAAGTACTTACAGGAAAAGCTTGTTTTAAATTTTTAATGTTTGTTTATTTATTTTTGAGAGAGAGAGACACGGTGTGAGCGGGGGAGGGGAAGAAAGAGAAGGAGACACAGAATCTGAAGCAGGTTCTAGACTCTGAGGTGTCAGCACAGAGCCTGACATGAGGCTCGAATTCACCAACCTTGAGATCAAGAACTGAGCCGAAGTCAGACACTTAACCGACTGAGCCACCAAGGCGCCCCCAGGAAAAGCTTTATCTTTATCTTATAAGTGATTTAATGGTGTATTCATAAAGACAATCTCAGCATCTATCTTAGAACCTAGGACACCAACCTACCTCTCTGGCAGATAACACTAATTAGCTTACAAAGATGGACTAGAAAGAGGAAGAAGTAAGGTACAGTAAGCAAGTTCAAGTTCAATATTTTATCAACTAACTATAATGCAACAGTATCTTTTATATATCTTTGGAATTGGAATGGAATTTGCTTTTCAAAACATTTAACATTATCATTTATTTTGTTCATCTAATTAAACTATGGGGCTATCAACACCTTCTGAAAAAATAGCCAAGAAATATAAAAATATAAAAAACACCAAGGATACCATTCCTTTCTAACAAGATTCACAATTCAAATTAAATTTAAGAGCACCTAGTGGCTTAGTCAGTTAGGTGTTTGACTCTTTGTTTTGGCTCGGGTCATGATTTCATGGGTTTTTGGGTTCTGCACTCACAGCACAGAGCCTGCTTGGGATTGTCTCTGTCTCTGTCTCTCTCTCTCTGCACCTCCCCTGTTCTCTCTCTCTCTCTCTTCTCAAAATAAATAAATTTTAAAAATGAATAAAATAAAATACTATAGAAAAAATATTTAGATAAATGGCTACATTTAAGTAATGATTATAGAAATGTAAATAGTCTTGCTGTCACATAATTTTATAAAACATATTTCAATAATATGCAGTATTTATATACATGATTCCATTCTCTTGTTGCACATATAGAGCTGTATAGATGTCCATTGAAGGCGTATATGTAACAGAGGAAAATTGTAATCTAAAGCACAACCATATAGGACTGATTCAGAAAGTTATAAAATTACATAATAAGCTATCTTTAAATATGGAAAACATGGAAAACTCTTTTCCCAAACTTCTGTAGTACTTGGCACTTTTTCTTCCAAATGAAATTGTATATAGTGCTCAGTTCTCTAATAAAAAAGTAAGGCAGCTAAAAATACTACTGAGTTTCTCCTCAGTTACTACCTCTGCTACTACCAGAAGCATCCTATGAGGTACTTCTATGGAATTTAGAGGCACCCTGGAACTCTTGGAGAATCACTGTTCCAGAACATGGCTTAATACGTTTTAACGTTTGTTTAAAACGTGTGGCTAACCAGTTAAAAGAGATGTAAACATATTACCAGGTGTAGAAAAACAGAATGAATACATACACTAAAAAAAATTAATAGTAGTTATGTCTTAGAGCTGACTTTTCTTTTTTTCTCAGCAAATATTTACATTCAATTATTTTTCAAGTTGTCAATTGCACAGATAGGTCTTCCCAGAGAAGCCTATTTAAAAACATACACATGTCGGGGCGCCTGTTGGCTCAGTCGTTAAGCGTCCAACTTCAGCTCAGGTCATGATCTCACAGCTGATGGATTAGAGCCCCACATCAGTCTCTGTGCTGATAGCTCAGAGCCTGAAGCCTGCTTTGGATCCCCTATCTCCCACTCTCTCTCTCTGTCTGCCCCTTCCCCACTCACACCCTGTCTCTCCATCTCTTAAAAAATAAACATTAAAATTTTTTTTTAAAAAAGTACACGTCAATATACCTGACCTTGTATAACCTTCTCTATTTTCTTATTTTCCCCGTAGTACATTCTATCTTACCATATGATTTGCTAATTTTTTAATTTACTTTTTATTCTTTTTATCCATACCAGTACAAGGTAAAAACCCCAAAGAGCAATATATTTTGTTCATGATATATTATGCTACTTCAGCAGTGCATTGCACATAGTAAGTTCTCAATAAATCAATAATTAAAATTGTATTTGAACTTTGTATATTTTCTTCTATAAGAGCTTTATATAAAAAAAGTTTTTTTTTTCCTTCAAAATATCTTTAGAGAGGAGACAAGATGGTGGAACAGCATGGAAGTTTTTTTTTTGCCTTGTGTCCATGAAATACAGCCAGATCAATGCTAAACCATCCTGCACACCTAGAAAACTGATTTGAGGATTACCACAAAAATCTGTACAACCTGAACCACAGAACTCAGCAGGTACACAGCACAGAGAGATGAACTGGGGGAGAGAGATGAACTGGGGGAGAGAGAAGCCGTGGAGGGCAGGGAGCTGGAGAAAAGCAGCTGGAGAGAAAGTGGTAAAGTGGAAACAGCCACAGAGACTGAACAAAAACAGGAGAAAGGAGAGAGCTTAAATTCCATTACGACTCTATAAACAGAGGGAGCACAGAGTCTGAAACTCCACAACTTGATGCCTGGCAGAGCTCTGGTGGGAAGGGGGAATCCCCAGGAGAATAATGAAGTCTGGCTGCCTTCGAGCCACAAGGGGAGAGGCGGTTCCCCTGCTGGGAGGACATTCAGTAGAAGCAGTATGGCCTCCCCACAAGCAAAGATACCAGCAGACTCTGGACAATGGCCACAGCCACTGGTATTGGAGCAAGGACATTAAGGGTGAAGCCGGGTGCCAGATGTGTGTTGTGACTTTCCATAATCCTTGAAACGCTGCTGCTACATTATCACGTAAATTTTCTCTGGGGTGGGATGGCATGGAGCTGCAGTCTCTAGGCATCAGCAGCCACATGGTCCTGCAAACATCCCTGAGTGCAGCCAGCACCTGGCCATTACTTGCTGAGACCTTCCCTGAGGAGGTCTGAGCAGGTCAAAAACACAATCCCTCAGAAGTGAGGGGTTGGAAACACAGATGCATCTGAGATAAAACTCAGGAGGGAGGTGCCGCCTGACACCTTGATGTCTTGGTCATGGACAGTGTAAAAGTGGGGAGGGATGGAAGCCGGTGATAAAGGACAGTGCTCAACTGCTAATCAGGGATAATAGAGTACTGATACTAGAGACTGGGTAGCTGAGTGATGCCGTTTGCACTCCTCCCATGGATGTGCATACACACCTACAAGCTCCACAACAATCCACCCAGTAACCTAAACAGCACCATCTACTGGAGAATGGAGCCATTACACTAAGTCCCACCCAACTGAGCCAACCTCTCTCTTCAGGAACACCATGAGTCACTACACCTGCTTAGTTTACAGACTGTAAAGTACTTCAGAGTTTGACTTATAGGGGAGAACGATGTAATTTCAATCACATTTCAGTCTCTTCCCTGGTCCATCTATTCATATTTTTTCTTTTCCATTTCTTATCTTTTTCTTGAATACAGAAAGAGAAAAAAATTATTTTTATTTTCAATTTTTATTAAAAATATTGTTTATTTTCTTCTATAATTTTGATTTTTATAAAGTTTTGAAATTCTGTTTAACTTTCATCATTTAATTTTATTATATTTCATTGTATTCATCTTTTCAAATTTTCAAACGTTTTATTTTTTCCTTTTTTCTTTTTGTTTTTTCCCACTTTTTTTCTCTAACCTGTCAAGCTCTTTTCAACACCCAGACCAAAACACACCTAGCATCTAGCATCATTTATTTTATTCGTGTGTGTGTGTGTGTGTGTGTGTGGTTTTTAACTTTTTAATTAATTTTTTTGCCTTATTAATTCCTTTTCTTCCTTCAAATTGATGAAAAGAAGGAATTTATCCCAAAAGAAAGAGCAGGAAGAAACAACAGCCAGGGACTTAATCAACACAGATACAAACAAAATGTCTGAACAAGAATTTAGAATCACTCTAAGAATACTAGCTGGCATTAAAAATATTTTAGAATCCCTTTCCAAGGAAATGAAAGAAATAAAAGCTAGTCAGGATGAAATAAAAAATACTGTAACTGAGCTGTAATATTGTATGGTTGCCACAGCGGCAAGGATGGATGAGGCAGACCAGCAAATCAGCTATACTGAGGACAAACTTATGGAGAATATGAAGCAGAAAAAAAGAGAAAGACTAAGGCAAAAGAGCATGAATTAATAAGTAGGGATATCAGTGACTCATAAAAAAGAAACATTAGACTGATAGGGGTCCCATGAGATGAAGAAAGAGAAAAAGGGTTAAAAGGGTCATGTGAGCAAATCATAGTGGAAAAATTTCCTAACCTGGGGAGGGACACAGACATCAAAATCCAGGAAGCACAGAGGACTCCCATTAGATTCAACAAAAACTGACCATCCACAAGGCATATAATAGTCAAATTCACAAAATACTCAGGCAGGGAAAGAATCGTGAAAGTAGCAAGGGATAAAAATTCCTTAACCTACAAGGGAGGATGGATCAGGTTTGCAGCAGACCTGTCCACAGAAACTTGGCAGGCCAGAAGGAAGTGGCAAGATATAGTCAATGTGCTGAATTGGAGAAATATGCAGTCAAGAATTATTTATCCAGCAAGTCTGTCATTCAAAATAGAAGGAGAAATAAAACGTCTCCCAAACAAAAATTAAAGGAGTTTGTGACCACTAAACTAGCCCTGCTAGAAATTTTAAGAGGAACTCTCAAGGGGAGAAAAGGTAGAAAAAAAAAGAACCAAAAGCAACAAGGACTAGAAAGGACCAGAGAACACCACCAGAGAAACTCCAACTCTACAAACAACATAATAGCAATAAATTCATATCTTTCAGTACTCATCTAAATGTCAATGGACTAAATCCTCCAATCAAAAGACACAGGGTAACAGAATGAATGAGAAAACAAAATCCATCTGTATGCTGTTTACAAGAGACCCACTTTAGACTTAAAGACACCTTCAGATTGAAGGTAAACTGATGGAGAACCATCTATCATGCTAATGGTCTACCAAAGAAAGCCAGAGTAGCCATACTTACATCAGACAATCTAGACTTTAAAATAAAGACTATAACAAGAAATGAAGAAGGGCATTATATCATAACCAAGGGGTCTATCCACCAAGAAGACTTAACAATTGTAAGCATTTAAGCTCCAGCTGTGATAGCACCCAAACATATAAATCGATTAATCACAAACATAAAGAAACTCATTGATAATAATATCATAATAGTAGGGGACTTCAACACCCCACTTACAGCCATGGGCAGATCATCTAAACAGAAAATCAATAGGGAAACAATGGTTTTGAATGACACACTACACCAGATGGACTTAACAGATATATTCAGAACATTTCATCCTAAAGCAGCAGAATATACATCCTTCTCCAGTGCACATGGAACATTCTACAGAATAGATCACATACTGGGACACAAATCAGCCCTCAACAAGTACAAAAAGATCGAGATCATACCATGCAAATTATCAGACCACAACGTTATGAAACTCAAAATCAACCACAAGAAAAAGATGTGGAGAGATACCAAATACTTAGAGACTAAGGAACGTCCTACTAAAGAATGAATGGGCTAACCAAGAAGTTAAAGAGGGAATAAAAAAGTACTTGGAAGCCAATGAAAATGATAATGTGATAGTCCAAAACCTCTGGGATGCAGCAAGGTGGTCATAAGAGGAAAGTATATAGCATACAGGCCTTCCTAAAGAAGAAAGAAAGGTCTCAGATATACAACCTAACCTTACACCATATATAGCTGGAAAAAGAACAGTAAATAAAACCCAATACCAGCAGAAGGCAGGAAATAATAAACATTAGAGCAGAAATGAGCTATCGAAACCAAAAGAACAGAACAGATCAATGAAACCAGAAGCTGCTTCTTTGAAAGAATTAACACAATTGAGAAACCACGAGCCACTTTGATCAAAAAGAAAAAAGGAAAGGACCCAAATAAATTAAATCAAGAATGAAAGAGGAGAGACCACAACCAACATGGCAGAAATACAAACAATAGGAGAATATAATTATCACTTATACACCAATAAAATGGGCAACCTGGAAGAAATGGACAAATTACTAGAAACATATAAACTACCAAAACTGAAACAGGAAGAAATAGAAAATTTGAATAGACCCAGAACCAGGGAAGAAATTGAATTAGTAATCAAAAACCTCCCCCAAAACAATAGTCCAGGGTCAAATGGCTTTCCAGGGGAATTCTACCAGACATTTAAAGAAGAGTTAACACCTATTTTCTTGAAGCTGTTCCAAAAAATAGAAATTGAAGGAAAACTTCCAAATTCTTTCTATGAAGCCAGCATTACCTCGATTCCAAAACCCGACAGAGACCCCACGAGAAAGGAGAACTACAGACCAATATCCCTGACGAACATGGATGTAAAAATCCTCAACAAGTTGTTAGCCAACCGGATCCAACAATACATTAAAAAAATTATTTACCACGACCAAGTGGGATTTATATCTGTGATGCAGGGCTGGTCCAATATCTGCAAAATAATCATTGTGACACATCTCATCAATAAAAGAAAAGACAAGAACCACATGATCCTCTCAATAGATGCAGAGAGAGTATTTGACAAAATACAGCATCCTTTCTGGATAAACACCCTTAAGAAAGTATGGATATAAGGAGGATACCTCAAGATCATAAAAGCCATATATGAATGACCCAACACTAGTATCATCCTCAATGGGGACAAACTAAGAGCTTTCCCCTTAAGGTCAGGAATAAGAAAGGGATATACACTCTCACAACTGTTATTCAACTAGATTTGGAAGTCTTAGCCTCAGCAATCAGACAACACAAAGAAATAATAGGCATCCACATCGGCCAAGAGGAGTTTGGACTTTTACTCTTTGCAAATGACATGATACTCTATATGGAAAACCCAAAAGATTTCACTAAAAATTGCTAGAACTGGTCCATGAATTCAGCAAAGTTGCACGATACAAAAACATCGCACAGAAATTGGTTGCATTCCTATATACCAACAATGAAGCGACAGAAAGAGAAATCAAGGAGTCAATCCCATTTACAGTTGCACAAAAAATCATAAAATACCTAGGAATAAATCTAACCACAATGTGAAAAATCTATACACTGAAAAGTATAGAAAGCTTATGAAAAAAATTGAAGAAGACACACACACACAAATGGAAAAATATTCCATGCTCCTGGATAGGAAGAACAAATATTGTTAAAATGCCAATACTACCCAAAGCAATCTACATATTCAATGCAATGCCTATCAAAATAACACTAGCATTCTTCACAGAGTTAGGACAAACAATCCTAAAATTTGTATGGAACAAGAAAAGACCCTGAATAGCCAAAGCAATCCTTAAAAAAAAACCCAAAGCAGGAGCCATCACAATGTCAGATTTCAAGCTGTATTACAAATTTGTAATCATCAAGACAGTATGGTGCTGTCACAAAAATAGACACTCAGATCAATGAAACAGAATAGAAAACCCAGAAATGGATCCACAAATGTATGGCCAACTAATCCTTGACAAAGCAGGAAAGAATATCCAATGGAATAAAGACAGTCTCTTCAGCAAGTGGTATTGGGATAACTGGACAGCAACATGCAGAAAATCAATGTGGGCCACTTTTTACACCATATACTAAACCAAACTCAAAATGGATGAAAGACCTAAATGTAAGACAGGAAGCCATCAAAATCCTCGAGGAGAAAGCAGGCAAAAACCTCTTTGACCTTGGTCGCAACAACTTCTTACTCAACACATCTCCATAAGCAAGGGAAACAAAAGCAAAAATGAAGTATTGAGAGTACATAAAATAAATTGCTTCTGCACAGCAAAGGAAACAGTAATCAAAACTAAAAGTCAGCCGATGGAATGGGAGAAAATATTTGTAAATGACATATCTCATAAAGGGTTAGTATCCAAAATCTGTAAAGAACATATCAAACTCAGCACCTGTAAAACAAATAATCCAGTGAAGAAATGGGCAAAAGACATGAATAGACACTTCTCCAAAGAAGACACCCAGAGAGCCAACTGACTCATGAAAAAATGCTCAACATCACTCATCATCAGGGAAATACAAATCAAAACCACATGAGAAACCACCTTACACCTGTCAGAACAGCTAACATTAACAACTCAGGTAACAAAAGCTGTTGTCGAGGATGTGGAGAAAGAGGATCTCTTTTGCACTGCTGGTTGGCATGGAAACTGGTGCAGCTACTCTGGAAAACAGTATGGAAATTCCTCAAAAAATTAAAAATAGAACTACCCTGTGACCCAGCAATTGTACTACTAGGTACTTAGCCAAGGGATATAAGTATGCTGTTTCGAAGAGGCACATGCATCCCAATGTTTATAGCAACACTATCAACAATAGCCAAAGTATGGAAAGAGGCTAAATGTCCATCGATGGATGAATGGGTGAAGAAGATTTGGCATATATATACAATGGAGTATCACTCAGCAATCAAAAAGAATAAAATCTTGCCATTTGCAACTACGTAGATGGAACTAGAGGGTATTATGCTAAGCAAAACTAGTCAGAGAAAGAGAACTACGATATGACTTCACTCATATGAGGGCTTTAAGGTACAAAACAGATGAACATAAGGCAAGGGAAGCAAAAATAATATAGAAACAGGGAGGGGGACAAAACAGAAGAGACTCATAAATATGGAGAACAAACTGAGGGTTACGCGACGGGTTGTGGGAGGCGGGATGGGCTAAATGGGTAAGGGGCATTAAGGAATCTACTCCTGAAATCATTGTTGCACTATATGCTAACTAACTTGGATGTAAATTTAAAAAAAAAATGAAATAAGTTGGTTAAAAAGTAAATAAATATATAAACATTAAGACAAAGGAAAAAAATACCTTTGGAATTCACAGGAATTCACACTTGGTAAGTGTGAAGAAACTTGGTTAACTAGGAAGCTAAGATAATAGCAAATAAAACCAAAGATCATAATCATATCATAGAATAACTTCAGAGTGATTGGAGTAGTTTTTATAAAAGAAATCTAGAACTTATAATTTGATTACAACTTTACTCTTGGATAAAAATTATTATAAATATTTTCTTAGATTTTAGGAATTATAGAATAGTATTGTATAACTATAGAAGTAATAAGATGCTCGCCCATGCATATCAAAGTCATTTTGAAGCAGTATTAAAAATTTTCCTAATGATAAAGAAGAACACATTTTTAAAGCCAGCCATAGAGAAAATTATTATTTATAATTGGAGTGGCCATATGCCTGAATTTCTTAAAGTCCCAAAGACATAAATCTGTTGGCAAAACATTAGTATCTCTGTTAATAGTTAATAGTTATTAAAAAGAAGACTGTGTGTAGAAATGTAACCATTTCAGATTAGGACAAAAGAGTTTGCAAAAGATCATCACTTCTCAAACAGGAGAAAATAACCAGTAAATATTTCTAAACCATTCAGAGCCATAGTTCAAAACAGTCTAAATGAACTAAACTTCAAAGAAGCACAAACCTAAAGAGAGACAAGACCAGTGATCTCTTTTTTCCCTGGGGAGGCATGGTGGAAACAGAAGTAACCCTGGCAGGAGATATGACAGGAGTGAGGAAAACCAACAAAGAAACATTTATTTTGTGTAACTTCTTTATTTTGATATGTTTTCAAATTCAGAGAAACATCACAAGAATAGTACAAAGAGATTCTATATCCTCCTTTCTCAGATTGATTTTCTGTTTATATTTTGCCCCATTTGCTTCATCATCTGCTTTCTATATATCGATCCATTGGTCTATCAACGCATATACTTTACGGAGCTATTTCAGCACAAGTTGTAGACATTTGTCTTACAGGTTTTAGTGTGTATTTGTGAATAATATGAACACTGTCTTAATCAAAAATTTTGAAACATTAACATTGATAAAATTTTATTACCTAATCCATAATACATATTCTAATTTTGTCAAATTATCCCACTAATGTCCCTTACAGCTTTTTTCATCCCTAGTCCATGACATGCATTGCCTTTAGTTGTCATGTCCCTGTATTCCTCTTCAATCCAGAATAATTTCTCTGCCTCTCTTTGTGTTTCTTAGCTTGATATGTTGTTAAGAGTACAGACCAGGTTTTTGTTTGTTTTGCATAATGTCTATTTGGTATTGTCTGATAATTTCTTCATGATTAGGATCAGGTTAAATAATTCTTCAGAATACATCATATCAGAAGGCATATGATGTCACTTTGACCCAATATTGGTGATGTTGGTATTATTCATTAGTTACCCACCAAACTTCAGAAGCTGTAGACCAAAATGACAGACTGAATCCTGGAAGAGTCCAGAGGCAGAGGCCAAAGTTATCCCTTCCCACTTTTGTTCTCCACTGTTGTTTTTTGTTTTTTTGTTTTTTCATGGAGATGTAATGGTACACAGGGCAGGGATGTAGAGCAGAGTGATCTCTCTGGAATCTGGTGGTGATTATGTTTCAAATCCTTTAGAAGGGAAGTAACTGATATTATCTTTAAATTATTTTGGGGCGCCTGGGTGGCGCAGTCGGTTAAGCGTCCGACTTCAGCCAGGTCACGATCTCGCGGCCCGTGAGTTCGAGCCCCGCGTCAGGCTCTGGGCTGATGGCTCGGAGCCTGGAGCCTGTTTCCGATTCTGTGTCTCCCTCTCTCTCTCTGCCCCTCCCCCGTTCATGCTCTGTCTCTCTCTGTCCCAAAAATAAATAAAAAACGTTGAAAAAAAAAAAAAAAAAAAAAAAAAAAAAAAAAAAAAAAAAAAAAATTATTTGAAGCCAGTGGTGAGCTGACATTAAGTAAAGGTATGACCTAACAGACATGAAGCTCAATTCTGGATTAAGTTGTAAAAATAAGATCATACAGGAGGACTTACAGAAGTTCTTTTGTGAGAATAAATATTATCCACCACAGTCTCTTCCATTATTTCCAGGATAGAATAACAAATTTTGAGATATCCAAAGAAACAAAGAAATAGCATCAATAACAAAGAAAAATACTGAGCAATAAACCTTTAAAATAACTTTTGTGATTAGTTTATATATATAAGAGGAAAAGTTGAACTTAAAGTGGAAAGGACAAAGAATTTCAGTGGAGAAATTAAAATCCTAATAAAAGAAACAAAAGGAAATTTTATCTTTTTTGTTTTTACTTTTATTTTTTTGGTTTTTCAAAACTTGTTATTTTTCTATTTTTTTTAATTTTTATTAAAAATTTTTTTAATGCTTATTCATTTTTGAGAGAGAGACAGAGACAGAGAGTAAACGGAAGAAGGGCAGAGGAAGTGAGACACAGAATTGGAACCAGGCTCCAGGCTCTGAACTCTCAGCACAGAGCCCCACACAGCATTCAACACACAAACTGTGAGACCATAACCTGAGCAAAAGTCAGACATTTAACTGACTGAGCCACCCAGATACCCTATAAATGTTTATTTATTTTGAGAGAGAGAGTGAATGAGCAGGGGAGGTGCAGAGAGAGAGAAGGAGAGAGAAAGAATCCCAAGCAGGTTTCACAGTGTCAGTGCAGAGCCCAAGGTGGGGTTCAAACCCACGAACTAGAGATCATGATCTCAGCTGAAACCAAGAGTCGGACATTTCACCAACTGAATCACTCAGGTGTCCCCAGATGTTTTAATTTGAAGTAATCCCTACACCCAATGTGGGGCTCAAGCTCACAACCCCAATATCAAGAGTCACATGCTCTAGTGACTGAGTCAGCCAAGCACCCACAAATGGAAATTCTAGTACTGAATAATGCAATATCTGAAATAAAGAATGAATTGGATGGATATTATAGCAGACTGGACACAGCAGAAAAAAGAAAACCTTAAGATAGATAATGAAATGTATCCAGTCTGAACACAGAGGAAAAAAAAAGTTAGAATAAAAGTAGATAAAATACTGAAGACCTATGGGAAAATATCAAATGGTCTAATGTACATGTATTGGAAGTCCAGCAATGAAATGAAGATGGTATAATTGTAAATAATTTTATAAAATTGTTAAAATGCACCAACATACACATTTCGGAATCTCAGAAAACCCCAAGAAAGACACAACAACCAGAAATATGACAGACTGGTGGCTGAAAATCAGAGTTAAAGAGAAAACTCTTTTTTTTTTTAATTTTTTAACGTTTATTTATTTTTTGAGACAGAGAGAGACAGAGCATGAACGGGGGAGGAGCAGAGAGAGAGGGAGACACAGAATCGGAAGCAGGCTCCAGGCTCTGGGCCATCAGCCCAGAGCCCTACACGGGGCTCGAACTCACAGACCGTGAGATCGTGACCTGAGCTGAAGTCGGACACTCAAACAACTGAGACACCCAGGCGCCCCAAGAGAAAACTCTTAAAAACACCCAGAATGACAAAAAAAGATCCTAGATAAAAGACCATAAATATAGAAATAAACGAAGAGGTCAAGTAAGGGTAAATATATGAATAAATACAAAAGACAATTTTTTAACCAAAAGTATTTCAAAGACTAATAATGATGTTAAAAATAATGTATAAAGTATGTGTATATATATATATATATATATATTTAGAAATCTCTGTTAGAAAAAATATGAATGTATATATCTAGATCCTATATAGATTGATGTTTTATATATGTTCTATATTTACACATATAATCTAAAATAGCTACCTATGTTATACAGAAATAAAATATATGAACTATAACAGCAAAATACCACAGATGTAAATGAGGGGTAAAGTGAATAATACAATTTTCTTCCATAATTCCCAAGTTGTAAACATTAAAAACTCTGTTAACATTAAAAAATAATACCAGATATATGTGGTAAATAAATAATCTCCTAAATGGTAAATAATAATAACATCGAGGGATTTAGCAAAAAATCCACTGGAGTAGATAAAATGGAATAAGAGGGTTGGAAAGGAGGAGGACAATAACAAAAACCAGAAGAAACGAGAGAGGACCAATAGAAAAGTGTATACCATTTCATTATGGAATTAAAGTTGCTAAAAGTTCACTGTATCAAAGGATAAATATCCAATTTGTTACAAATGCTATTGCAAATTCAGTTAAAATATTCAAATATATGATAAAATTATTTGATTTTGTGGTGACAATATGAATTCAAACATTGTCGGGGCACAGAAACTTGGCAAAACAATGTTCTAACCAAATTAAGAACCTATGGAGGAGGAATAAACTGGGAATTGCTTGTGGCCCAGGTACCATTCATTTTTATGACTGAATAAGCTTCACTAATGTACCTATTGAAACAGCAGCTTTATTTGGCAGCATTTATAATATTTTTAATGTATATTTAAAGTAACCAAACTACGAAATTTGTAATCTAGCTAATATTGACTAACATTAGCCTTTTAATACAGTTTATTTGCTGATTATAGTACTTTAGAAATTTTGGAACTTTACTGTGCTTAGATAAAAAAGTATCTTACAATGATATTAAACTTTTTTGTAAGTGAAATATCTAAATTTTGGTGTCTCTTAATTCAAAATATGTTTGAAATATTTATTAAAATATTTAATCAATGAAGTGCTACAAAACAGCATTTAGTGAGTAGTATTTATTTAATATAAAAACAGGAAGATATTAAAATGTATCCTTAATGTAAGCAAGGAGAACAGAAGAAACTACATGATGAAAAAGTAATTGGCATGAAAGAATGAAAGATTTTCTTTTGAATTCTTTTTTTTTTTAATTATTTTTAACGTTTATTTATTTTTGAGACAGAGAGAGACAGAGCTTGAACAGGGGAGGGTCAGAGAGAGGGAGACACAGAATCTGAAACAGGCTCCAGGCTCTGAGCTGTCGGCACAGAGCCTGACGCAGGGCTGAAACTCATGCACCCCGAGATCATGACATGAGTCGAAGTCGGATGCTTAACCAACTGAGCCACCCAGGCACCCCTCTTTTGAATTCTTTAATTGTACTTCATAATATCGTAATTAATGGGAAGACTCTTTCAATGAAGCTTTAATTTTAATTGGGCAAAGTTGTGTTCTGATACATATTTGAATAAAATAAGGCCTGTGATTTTGCATACATATATTTGTTAAGGATTCAAAATAATTATTATAGAGATAATTTATGTGATTAGTTTTTTCTTATAAAACAATACTTAAAATAAAATATAGAATATTTGTGGTAGATATTTACATATTTCAATATTGTAAAAAATACCACTGTGAATTTTATCCATTTAATGGATTTGTTGAGTTTGCCATATTCCTTATCACTTGTAGAGTGATTCCTTTCTCAATTAAAGCTATTATGATATACAGAAAAGACAGTTGAAAGAGTAAATGTTTTTAAATTTTTTTTTTAACGTTTATTTATTTTTGAGACAGAGAGAGACAGAGCATGAACAGGGAGGGGCAGAGAGAGAGGGAGACACAGAATGTGAAATGGGCTCCAGGCTCTGAGCTGTCAGCACAGAGCCCGACGCGGGGCGCGACCCCACAGATGGTGAGATCATGACCTGAGCTGAAGTTGGACGCCCAACCGACTGAGCCACCCAGGCGCCCCAAGAGTAAATGTTTTTAAATGTATTAACCGAAAGTACAACCTTAAGGAAGATATGTAGGCAATTCCCTAAAAATTCTATATGGAAAAAAATATATATTATATTTGAAAATATGCAATTATAGGGAATTGATAAAAAGGCATAAATATGTATTTTTGTATAAGCTCTTTTAAATGCTCAGATATTCAACATAACATTTTTGAACATTGTTTTAATTTACACAGATATATGGTATCTTAAAGAAATTGATTTTAGTTTTTAAAAATGAATAGACATGTTTATGTTAACACAATTATGACAAAACCAACATTTAGGTCACTAAGTATTTTAAAATTGTATTAATATTCTTAAATTTGTATCACCATCTCTCACTCTCATTTTAGTCCCAGAATGGATGATAAATATAAGGTTAACCTTAATTAAGATATGTGAATATTTTACAGAAGAGACTCACTTAAGGTAAGAAAAAATACTATCAACCAAACTTGCTTTCAGGTTAGAAAACTGAATCTAGTCAGATATATGGAGACAATTAATGCACACTTCACATCTTTGAACTCAACGCTTTCACCTATGAAATGATAAGATATATTGATTCTTAAGGAGTGTTAGAGACAATAGGTATAAAATGAACTCACTTGTGCTAAACCCCAGATCAGTAAACCAAGACTTAATGCCTAACCTAATTGCAATTTCAACCTCTCTCAAGAATATGACCTTCAGCTACTCAACCTGGAGTTACTTGGCTAGTACTAGTGAGGTAATCTGGTAATCTGCTTGATAGAGCCCTCATGTTTCCCTTAGAAAGGTGACTTTGACTGAAACAAGGAATTGTTTGATAATAAATTTAATTTTTGCCCTTCCTCTTTACAGACTATTCATTTTACACAGATCAGTGGAGGTCCTTTCTTTTTGCTAGTTGGGGTGCTGCCTGATTCAGGAATCATTGAATAAAGCCAATTTGATCTCTAAATTTACTCAGTTGAATTTTTGTTGTTTAAAAGGAGTCATTCAGTTTAACAATATGTCATTCAGTAATCTACAGAGCAGTTAACAGCCAACAACCACAAATAGTTAACAAGCTATACCACAAAATATATAGTTTCTTTCCTATGGTAATGTCAAGTAGAAACCATTCTTTAGAAATAAAAGGTCATAATTTTTTTTACCCTAAAATGAAGCACCAAATGAAAATAGAGTATACAAAGGACCTCTAGATCAGTGTTTCCAAAATCACATTAAATTGTAAATCAGAATTTTTTAACTCAAACTTCAAGAATGAGATTGAAATATAATTGGCTACAGTATAAGATATAGATAATTTGATAGGAAAATGAACATTTAGAGAAGAAAAAAATTCTTAATAGTAGTCATAGTTGATAGGAAACGTTACTGTAGAAATTACTCATGGATGAAAAATTGGATGATGGTATACAAGGGCATACTGCAAAACAATTGCTGAAACCATTAAAGGGAGTTAGCTGCAAATGAAAGCCTTATATACATATATACACTTAGGCATATATCTGCAGGATACAAAGCTAAGTAGCATTCAAAATGCTAGAAAATCTCCACTAAGAGTCTACTAAGAGCAGGTGTTACATCCAATATTGTACTCTTCCGGCTCCTGTGAATAACTTCCCAATACCATCTTTGATTACAAGCAACTAATGTGATCACGATATGTGTCTCATTATCTGATACAATCTATCCCATTGTGGTAGCTAACCAAATTACTTTTCAAAACTTACTGAAGAAATTTAGTGCACAAATCATATTCTGTATCTGATACTTGAGCTCCTTTTCAGCCAAGATTCTATTAAAGTAGAAATGGGAGGCTTTCCTTCTCCTTTAATAATGGAATTAAGCTTAGAATCTAATTGAAGTCATGGATGGCTTTGTAATAGCTATCTTAAAACTAAAAAAAATAATTATTATATATTTTAAAGGATAAAAATTATTATATATTTTTAAAGGATAAAAAAAAGGATAAAAATAAAAATATAGAAGAGAGGTTTGGCATCAAGTGGAAGAGAACTTCCAATTAGCTACTGTGTTTTTCTCAAATCTTTGCAATGACTGAATCAGAAAATGTTCCCGATACTATGACTCTTTGTGATTCTAAATTAAGAGGATCAGTAAATAATTAGGAACAATGTGGTCAATAATAAGGCTAATAGATGACAAATGCAGTACTGGGAAGCTTAATGCAGACTAATGAACTGAGGGGAAAATTTTAAAGTACTCCTTTTTAATGGTTCAGAATTATACTAAACCAACCCAAATTTGTACTTTGGGGAAAAGACAAGGTAACATGAATGTAAGGAGTATAAAATCAAAGTGTGAAAGCATAACAAGACACCTACAGAAAGGTCAGCCACAGAATCTTGGAAAACTCTTGACTGATTTTTTTCTTTTCTTTAAAGCAAGCCCTTCATGTCATTCAGGAGCCCCTCAATTAAACTGTGGTCTCTGTGACTAATATAAATCTTAGTGTCCAGATTGACCTTATACCATTCATATTTTATCACTAAGACAAATAAAATGAAGCTTTTGACTATGCTGTCATCCAGTCATTTTTGTGGTTTACAATTAGCCACCAAGTTCCTGAATTTGTTGTTGCAGGAGATTGGTGTTTTTAGTCTGAAAAGCTATGGATCATCACTACAGTATATACATATGCTTTCTTCCAAATTCTAGGTAAAAATGATCTAAGACTCTTTGCCACTTTCTAATTGGTAGTAAGAACTGGAAGAAGTCCAGAGTTTCATCTCACAGTGTTATGGAATAATACATTAATTGCCACACACAAAAAAAACCCCAACCAAATAAACACATATAAAACAAGACTGTGGCATTATCAAGTGAGCAAATTATCTCAGTCTGAATACTAAATTATGTTATGTCATATTACAAAGCTGTAGCGATGAATACAGTATGGTACCAGCACAAAAACAGACACATAGATCAATGGAACAGAATATAAAAGCCAGAAATGGACCCAGAACTATATAGTGAACTAATCTTCAATAAAGCAGGGAAAAATGTCCAATGGAAAAGAGTCTCTTCAACTAATGGTGTTGAGGAAAACTGGATAGCAACATGCAGAAGAATGAAACTGGATACTTTTTTTTTACATTATACATAAAAATAAATTCAAAATGGATAAAAGACCTGAATGTGAGACAGGAAACTATCCAAATCCTACAGGAGAAAATGGACAGTAACCTCACTGACATCAGCTGTGGTAATTTCTTACTAGGTGTTTCTCCTGACGCAAGGGGAACAAGAGCAAAAATAAACTACTGGGACTTCATCAAGATAAAAAGCTTCTGCAGAGCAAAGGAAACAATCAGCAAAACTAAAAGGGAATTGGTGTAATGGGAGAAGGTGTTTGTAATGACATATCTGATAAAGGGTTAGTATCTATAATCTATAAAGAATTTATAAAACTCAGCACCCAAAAAACAAGTAATTCAGTTAAAAAATGGGCAGACAACATGAATAGACATTTTTCCAAGGAAGACATCCAGATGGCCAACAGGCACATGAAATGATGCTCAATGATGCTCAACATCACTCATCCTCAGAAATATCAAAATTACAATGAAATATCATGTCACACCTGTCAAAATGGCCAAAACTAACAACATAGGGACCAACAGGTGTTGGTGAGGATGTGGAGAAAGGGCAACACTCTTACACTGTTGCTGGGAATGCAAACTGGTGCAGCCACTCTGGAAAACAGTGAAGATTCACCAAAAAGCTAAAAATAGAACTACCCTACCATCCAGCAATTGCACTATGAGGTATTTCCCCAAAAGATAACAAAAATACTGATTCAAAGAGATACATCCACCTCAATGTTTATAATAGCATTATCAACAGGATCCAAATTATGCAGAGTCCAAATGTTCATCAAATGATGAATGGATAAAGAAGGTGTGGTATATATATATACAATGGGATCTTACTCAGCCATAGAAAGAGTGAAATCTTGCCATTTCCAATGGCATGGATGGACTAGGATAATATTATGCTAAGCTAATTACGTCAGAGAAAGACAAATACCATTTGATTTCACTCACGTATAGAATTTAAGAAACAAAACAGAGGAACATGGGGTGCAGTTGAAAAGAGAGGCAAATCAGAAAATAGAATTAACTATAGAGAACAAACTGAGCACTGGAGGGGGGCTAAATGAGTGATGGGTATTAAGGAGGGCACTTGTTATGATGAGCACTGAGTGTTGTATGTTAAGTGATGAATCACTAAATTCTACACCTGAAACTAATATTTCACTGTATGTTAACTCACTAGAATTTAAATAAAAACTTGGAAAAAGGGGCACCTGGGTGGCTCAGTCAGTTAAGCGTCCGACTTCAGCTCAGGTCATGATTTCACAGTCAGTGAGTTTGAGTCTTGCTTCCGGCTCTGTGCTGAGAGTTCAGAGCCTGGGGCCTGCTTCAGATTCTGTGTCTCCCTCTCTCTCTGCTCCTCCCCCACTCATGCTCTGTCTCTCTTTGTCTCTCAAAAATGAATAAATGTTAAAAAAATTAAAAATAAACTTGTAAAAAATAAAGATAAGTAAAATAAAGTCATTGAGACTGGAAGCGGTAGGAAGGGAGACCAAGGGAACATAATTGAGGGGCCACTGAGAAGAAGAGACAGGGACCAAAACATGAACAAAAGTTCAACATTTGGGGCAGGATATTAGGGTAGGCTCCATAATAAATAGTGACTTTTGAGCAGAGACCTGGAAGGAGTAGAGATGATCAGGTAAATGACCAAGGGAAGAACAAAAGTCATAATGTGGACTTATTGCTTGTTTTGTTTTAGAAAACAAAGAAAACAGTATGCCTTTAGTAAAGTGAGAAAGGGGTTCAGTGGTAAACATTTTGGAAAAGAGGAAAAGAGGTCATGAATAAAATTTCTTGGATTTTATTCTAATTATGATCTCAAGCCATTTGAACTTTTGTGTTGAGCAAAGGAATGTCATAGTAAGATCTACATGCAAAACAGTTTCTTTGCTGCTCAGAGAGTAGACTGAATGAGAAGCAAGAATGTCATCAAGATCAGTTATACGATTGCTGTCATCAGGCATGAGGTAGGAGGGACACAAAATGAAGCTCTTTAGTAATTATCTATTTAATTCAATAGTCACCACTATTCTCTCTCTAAAGGAGGTAGCCTAGTTATTCCCACTTTTCATAAGAGGAATTATGGTTTATTCAAGGTCACACAACTAGGAAATTACAGATTTGATATAAACAGTTTTTAAGCACTTCATTAGAATGCTTCCCATAAATACACAAAGCAATACAAACATAAGGGGGGGGTGTAGTTGAAGAGAAGGTAATTACTAAATAACAATGAAATGAAGAATTGAATTAGAATATAGAACAGGATCATTTACTGGGACCATCTGATTTTATATTATCAAATACATTTTTAATATGAGTTGTGAATGTCTGCTGAGGAACGCCAAGTAATTAAGATGACCAATGATAGTGTGTCTTTAAGATATGTCTTCTCACCTTCAAAAAAAGATGAAAAAACTGACAAAGTCTTTAACTGTATTGTTGCTTTCTTTAGGAAATACTGTATGTCAGGAAGGCAAGAGAGACAGAGCATATGACTCATAGCATTCAGTATTCATTTCAGAGTGTAGGCTTAGTTTTGCATGTGGGTCCTTGCTGCCTGTTGAGACTATTGGTCCATGTAATAAGAAATGTTACTACAAAAAAAAAAGTTATTATGAGTAGAATTTTCCTATTTAAAGCACATCAATTAAATCTGATTATATCCTTAGGGTAAGAGATGTATTGTGGTTCCCTTCTAATTGTCCTTACATTGAACACTGATGTGAGGTTTCTTTTGTGGTTAACCTTTGTCAACAGTATTACTGGATTGACTTTCCTTTCACACAGCACTTGCTGTTATGCCATCTTTTATTTCTATAAATATCTTTGGTTTCCCTGTCAACAATGAAAGTAACACTACATCTTTTCCCGTAAAGGAAGATACATTTTTAAAAAGTTCAGCATTCTTTTGTTCCAATTGATGCTCAGAATGTTTATATCTTTTCTTTTCTCTTAGATTCCCAAATGGATAGTACTAATCCATTCTGAATTGAGCAAAAAAAAAACGGAGTGAATTTAATTTCATGAATTAAAAATTACATGTGCATGTGGGGGATTTTATGGGAGTAATTTACTTTTATTTGATAACTAAGAAAATAGAGTATTAATGTTAAGTGGTTTCTGTGTATTTATGGTTATAAACTTTGGAATTAGACCCAGCTCTATGATCCATATCAGGATTTGGCATATTACAGGCATGTGGCCAAATCCAGCCTACTGCTTGTCTTTGTGAATAAAATTTCATAGTAACTCAGCAATACTCATTAGTATATACACTTAAGCTGAGTAGTTGTGATAGAGGTCGTATGGCCCACCAAGTAGAATGTACTATCTCATTTTTATAGAAAAAAAGATATGCCCATAATTTGGCTATTGTTGATAGCGCTGGTATAAACTTTGGAATACATGTTCCCCTTCAAATCAGCACTCCTATATCCTTTGGATAAATAGTAGTGCAATTGCTGGGTCGTAGGGTAGTTCTGTTTTTAATTTTTTGAGGAACTTCCACACCGTTTTCCAGAGTGGCTGCACCTTTGCATTCCCACCAGCAGTGCAAAAGTGTTCCCCTTTCTCCATGTCTTTGCCAACATCTGCTTTTCCTGAGTTGTTAATTTTAGCCATTCTGACAGGTGTGAGATGGTATCTCATTGTGGTTGTGATTTGTGTTTCCCTGATGATGAGTGATGTTGAGCATCTTTTCATCTGTCTGTTTGCCATCTGGATATCTTTTTTGGAGAAGTGTTTAGTCATGTCTTCTCCCCATTTCTTCACTGGACTATTATTACTTTTGGTTTTTTTTGGTGTTGAATTTGATAAGTTCTTTATAGATTTTGGATACCAACCCTTTATCTGGTATGTCATTGGCAAATATCTTCTCCCATTCCATCGGTTCCCTTTTAGTTGTGTTGATTATTTCCTTTGCTGTGCAAAAGCTTTTTATCTTGATGAGGTCCCAATAGTTCATTTTTGCTTTTATTGCCCTTGCCCCCATGTCAAGTAAGAAGTTGCTGCAGCTTTCAATGCAATCCCAATCAAAACTGCACCAGCATTCTTCTCGAAACTAGAACAAGCAATCCTAAAATTCATATGGAACCACAAAAGGCCCCGAATAGCCAAAGTAATTTTGAAGAAGAAGACCAAAGCAGGAGGCATCACAATCCCAGACTTTAGCCTCTACTACAAAGCTGTCATCATCAAGACAGCATGGTATTGGCATAAAAACAGACACATAGACCAATAGAATAGAATAGAAACCCCAGAACTAGACCCACAAACGTATGGCCAACTCATCTTTGACAAAGCAGGAAAGAACATCCAATGGAAAAAAGACAGTCTCTTTAACAAATGGTGCTGGGAGAACTGGACAGCAACATGCAGAAGGTTGAAACTAGACCACTTTCTCACACCATTCACAAAAATAAACTCAAAATGGATAAAGGACCTGAATGTGAGACAGGAAACCATCAAAACCTTAGAGGAGAAAGCAGGAAAAGACCTCTCTGACCTCAGCCGTAGCAATCTCTTACCCGGCACATCCCCAAAGGCAAGGGAATTAAAAGCAAAAGTGAATTACTGGGACCTTATGAAGATAAAAAGCTTCTGCACAGCAAAGGAAACAACCAACAAAACTAAAAGGCAACCAACGGAATGGGAAAAGATATTTGCAAATGACACATCGGACAAAGGGCTAGTATCCAAAATCTATAAAGAGCTCATCAAACTCCACACCCGAAAAACAAATAACCCAGTGAAGAAATGGGCAGAAAACATGAATAGACACTTCTCTAAAGAAGACATCCGGATGGCTAACAGGCACATGAAAAGATGTTCAACGTCGCTCCTTATCAGGGAAATACAAATCAAAACCACACTCAGATACCACCTCACGCCAGTCAGAGTGGCCAAAATGAAGAAATCAGGAGACTATAGATGCTGGAGAGGATGTGGAGAAACAGGAACCCTCTTGCACTGTTGGTGGGAATGCAAATTGGTGCAGCCGCTCTGGAAAGCAGTGTGGAGGTTCCTCAGAAAATTAAAAATAGACCTACCCTATGACCCAGCAATAGCACTGCTAGGAATTTATCCAAGGGATACAGGAGTACTGATGCATAGGGGCACCTGTACCCCAATGTTTATAGCGGCACTCTCAACAATAGCCAAATTATGGAAAGAGCCTAAATGTCCATCAACTGATGAATGGATAAAGAAATTGTGGTTTATATACACAATGGAATACTACGTGGCAATGAGAAAAAATGAAATATGGCCTTTTGTAGCAACATGGATGGAACTGGAGAGTGTGATGGTAAGTGAAATAAGCCATACAGAGAAAGACAGATACCATATGGTTTCACTCTTATGTGGATCCTGAGAAACATAACAGAAACCCATGGGGGAGGGGAAGGAAAAAAAAAAAAAAAAGAGGTTAGAGTGGGAGAGAGCCAAAGCATAAGAGACTGTTAAAAACTGAGAACAAACTGAGGGTTGATGGGGGGTGGGAGGGAGGGCAGGGTGGGTGATGGGTATTGAGGAGGGCACCTTTTGGGATGAGCACTGGGTGTTGTATGGAAACCAATTTGACAGTAAATTTCATATATTAAAAAATAAAAATAAAATAAAAATAAAATAAAAATAAAAAAATAAAAAATAAAAAAAATAAAATAATAATAAAAAAAAAAAGAAGTTGCTGCAGCTGAGGTCAAAGAGATTGCTGTGTGTGTGTGTGTGTGTGTGTGTGTGTGTGTGTGTGTGTTTGTGTGTGTGTGTGTTCCTGTAGGATTTTAATGGTATCCTGTCTTCCATTTAGAGGCCAGATGTCCATCTACTGATAAATGGATAAAGTAGATGTGGTAGATATATACATATATATACGTACATACACACACATACACTACAGCATATTATCTAAGTGAAATAAGTCAGAGAAAGACAAATATGATTCTACTCATATGTGGGATTTGAGAAATAGATGAACAAAGGGAAAGGGAAGGAAAAATAAGATAAAAACACATAGGGAGGCACCATAAAAGACTCTCAATATAGAGAATAAACTGAGGTTTGCTGGAGGGGAGCTGGGTGGGGAGGGTGGGTTAAATGGGTGAAGGATATTAAGGAGGGCACTTTGGGGGATGAGCTCTGGGTATCATATGTACGAGATAAATCACTGGGTTCTACTCCTGAAGCCATGACAATACTGTATGTTAAGTAACTTGAATTTAACTAATAAAAATAAATAAAATGTAAAAGAATGCTAAAAAGAAGAAAAAAGATATGTTATGTTGACCCATAATCTACATAATCTCTTTCAAGAATACTTACATTACAGAGTTGTTCTGATGATGAACTAATATTGCTATGTAGAAAGGTATGTGAAGAAATGAGTGCTTTCCTGGAACACCAATGGCACTCAATTATTAGTAAGGTTGATATCAAAAGGCATGTGACAGAGGATTCTGCTAAAAAGTCCCAAGCAATGACACTCAATGATCTTGGGTCTTGTTTGAGGACCCATAACCCTCACCATCTGTTCTAGCTGAATCTCTTGTATCACCCTTCCAAGAGTGGGTGGATCATAAACTACTCAAAATAACAACATGATATATGCTCTATTAGTCATGAGCTAGAAATATTATTTTATATTTAAATGGGTAACATTTTTCTAATAGTTGGGAACTACTGGGCTACTGTATCCATGTGGTGTTCTAATTAATCTTTGATTTGTATTTTATTTAAGCATTACTCTGTCAATCTCACTGATTTAGTGATATCTGCAATTTTGCACCAAAATTATCCTGACATTCTGTTACTAAGGATAACCTACCTGTATATTAAAATACAAACTTGAAAGGTGTATCAATAAAATTATTCCAATTAGCAAGAGATTTATCATCAGACAAAATTTTCAAGCATATTTAAAACATGCATTAATTTATTTAAGGGTAATAAACATGTGATTCATCTGTACCCATGTGGCATGAGGTAAGCTCTGACAAACAAAGAATGTTCAGCCCAAGTGATCTTTTGAATCATTATCAGGAAAACATTCTAATCAATGTATTTTATAATTAATTATCAAGACATAATATGCTTCTGTCAATGCGTTTGTGCATGTTTGTTTTCTTGTTTATAATATTAGATTAGTTCTTGTTGGTTTCTGTAACATTAGAAAGGAAGACTTTTCCTGACTAAATGCTTTCTGTATAGTTAAAGAGCTGACATGGTCTGGTATGATGACTGTTTTCTTTCCATTGCCTTTGGTTTTGCAAACTGTCACGTTTTTTAAGGCAAATGTAGGCAAATTTTTTCTGTAAAAGATGGGCTGAAAGTAAATATTTTAGTATTTAGCTTTTCCATGTTGTCTACCAACATTATATTATATATATATATATTTTTTTTCTTTTTTACTCCCCTTTGCAAGTACAAAAATTATTCTTATCTCAGGGGCTATATAAAAAAAGGCCCAGAGGCTACCATTTGGTTTGCTGACTTCTTGCTTTAATGATCCATCCTTGTTCTAGTGAAGAGGGTCAGTAAATGCAGCAAGATCACATGAGCAGTCAATCTAGTGTTTTGGTACAGACTCCCTGGCTCTTTGCTCACTTTTCTGCATTAGTTGTTATATTGCCATGTAATATCAGAGCAACAATATACCAAATCTTGTGAACTGAGCCTCAAAATAAGTAACCGGGTCTATACCGATATGTCATGTGATTTGAGGGACATCAGGTGGACATCCTGTATAAAATAACATTAGAAATATATAATAGTTTATCAATCATTAACAAATGAATTACTTTTATGCATGGCTTATTCCTTATGCAATATAATAATCCAAATGTGAAATTCAAAATAGTGTAACCCGAATAAGCTTAACAAATGCCTTCCAATGAGGCAAAAAGTGGAGAAAAGAGTCCTACGAAACTGAATTTAAAAAATGGAGACATTTTGCCAAAACATATTTGGAGCACTGAGGGAAGATGTCTTTCTAACCTGAGAAATGCTGATCTAACATAAGTTTGGGGGCTTCTAAGAACCCTAGAGATTTGATAGAATTCCTTCATTTTTCAATAGGGCTGTAGTCACAGGAAGAGGAAGAAACTGAACAGACAGCGAACAGAAGGCAAATATTATAAGAAAATCAACTTTGCTGAAGACAGACATGGAAACAATTTGTTGGACTACAAATAAAATAGCTATATCTTCTTTTGAGACATAAAAACCAAAGGTACTGAATCAATACCCAAAATGGTGACCGAATTGGAACTCGTGAAATTTCATTATAGAGAAATTGTCTTTTGTAAGTTCTACATTCTACTTTTCATTACTTAATGTGATTCTAGGCCCAAATCAATCCTAATTTGAGTTCTATACAAACAAGACTTACAGGATGTCTGAGGCTACTATGAAGTCTTATTTCCTAAGCTTTACAACCCTGAAAATGGGGTGGTAATAACAACGACATGAGTAAGAATTATTTCAACCCATTTTATATCCTCACCATCTCTTTTGGTCAGTGTTTTCAAACTGACATGAGTTTTGTTATAAAGAGAAGTAAGAGCCAGGTGTTCAGGCCAAAAAGAAGGCTACGTTGGTCAGGCAAGTAGGGAATTGGTTTGACTTTGCTCCAAGCAGGCAATTAAGGGATGATGAATTAGAATCCCCTCAAAGTGGGAACCCTATTGCTCTCAGACATGTCATGCCCTCTGAAGTGTAAAATGCCTGATCATAAATAATAATGTCACTAATTGTGTAAAAAAAAAAAAAACAAACAAAAACCTGAAACAAATACTGCTGCTATATGTAAGTGGCATCATTGATTGAAAAACATGAATTCATCTTGAGTTTTTTTTGCTATGGTCATAAACACATAGTTTTACTCTTTAAAATACAAGTGGAAGGACAAAACATGATACTAGGACAGTATCTGTTACTTTACCTAAAGACTTGTAATAGATTCCAAACATCTTTGTCATCTGAGATACAGATCAAAGTAACTGACAATCAAATTGTCTGCTTTAATGTTAGAGTTAAAAATCTTAAAAAAACCTAGTTGAAGTTTGTACAAGTATGATATGAACATAAGTTATTATGAGATTTGATATCCATCATGGTTGTAGTAGCCATACGTATACATGCATCTATCTATCTATCTGTGTGTTTACATATACAATTATACTGCAGTATGCAAGTCATAGATACTGACTAAACCAATGAATGAGTGATTAATATTTGCAATAGATACAAACGTTTAAAAATTACTAACTTTGTTCAAGTTTCTAGAATTAATGAAAATAACTTATATGACATATCAGCCACATTTTTGTTAAGTGGTAATGTGAACTTAATGAAAACATGTTCATTAAATTTTTATTTTTACTGACATAATATAACCTTTGCAATTAGTTCTTTACTGAATTTATAGAGCAATTATATTCACAAATGATATATTTTTAACTACCTACACTGATAATAATCAATAGAAATTCTGGAAAGCTTGCATCTACCTCATCAAAACTCTAGTAATTATTTTTATTTTTATTTTTTTATTTTTTTTTAATTTTTTTTAACGTTTATTTATTTTTGAGACAGAGAGAGACAGAGCATGAACAGGGGAGGGGCAAAGAGAGAGGGAGACACAGAATCCGAAACAGGCTCCAGGCTCTGAGCTGTCAGCACAGAGCCCGACGCGGGGCTTGAACTCACAAACCGTGAGATCATGACCTGAGCCGAAGCCGGATGCCCAACCGACTGAGCCACCCAGGCACCCCTCTAGTAATTATTTTTAAAGACATTTCTCCAGTTTTACTGAGAAGTATTAACATATAATATTGTGTAAGTTTAATGTCATTATGAGAATTAAAGTAGATATATAAAATCTGAACAATCTTCAAAGTATAATTGTATATATTGTTATATAAACAAGGCATAATGATACTCTGATGACAGGTTGAGAATGAAAAATCATGTATGTCAAATACCTACTACAGTACCTGACGCAGAGAAAGTGTTCTCTAAATGGTATCTATGATGACTTAAGAGCCATCTCTTATAGTCTGGGATTAATTCATTTAGAAAATATGAGTAATACAATAAACAGATGTTGGGTATTTGCACTATTTCAGGAAGTATGCTTACAGTTAGAGGGGAAATAAAACTACTATTGCCCTCAAGGAACACATAATGCAACTACATTATAGCATTTACATATGTGTATATATATAACATACTTAACTATCTATGTATTAAATATATTAAATGCGTTAATTATAATGCATATAAATATATGTATTATTCTATTTATATATAATTATATGTGTATACATACGAAATCACTATAATACTGCACCATGACTAAAGTGCAATAATAAAACGTTTTGATATAGGAAAAAGGTTACTTACTATCTTTGGAAGTTTAAGTATTATCCCTTTAGCTCATAAAAAAATGTGGAATTCTGTAAATTAGTTTTAGTTAATAGTATTTGATGGTTAGGATTTTATATTTTTGCTATTACAATTTTCTTCCTAGTATTAGAATGATTCATGTATTTTGGCAATGTTTTCGTGTAATAGTACATACACACACATCTGTATATAAAGAGAAGGTAATCTATTGGCAAAACATATTGAAACTGTCTTTTGTTCGATTTGCATTTCTTTTAGGCTTATAACATAATTCAGTTTTATGTGTTCATTTTTAAAGGCTTATTAAAATTGACAAAAAATAAATACTTCATAACTTCATTTTTACCATAAAATATATGTTCCCTCTTGGTCTATTAAAAATGTTAACACATTAATGGCTAGTTTTCTTCTGCCTCTTTTTATTGAAGTGCAAACATACTTAGGGAATATTGTACATTGGAACTAATACTGATAAAAAATAAAACCTAGATACATTATTCAAGGAATGTAGAAGATTCAAGTTGATTAACAGAATAACACTGAATCTTTTCTTCTTAAGAAACCAAGTTTATTTATCAAATGTTCACTTAAGTAGAATTAGAGGTGTGTTCTCTCTCATTTTATATTCTGAACCATTTTTGTTATAGGATATAAATGGTGGAAATGTGACAGCTATGCTAACTGAGGATGACAATAGGGTAAAGGACAAGGAAAAAGCCTTCTGTAATTTAATTTTAAATGGTATCATCATTTATTTTCAGTTGGCATTCAATTTCCAATACATTCACTTTAAAATGCATTACTGTTTAGTTTTGAATGTTATGGTAATTTTGGAGTTGACTTAGCTTTTCTCAGAGTCACAGATATGAGGCATATTAATGCACATGAGTTCCACATGACAAATGATGCTTGAAGTTTCCATGTCTGCTAATTCATTTTTGATTATAACATGGATGTATTCTGAAATATAAATGGCATTTGCCTAGCCAAACGGTCATCTGATTTGAACATACGATGTGATGCTTCACTGATGTTTGAACTTTGGAGTCATTTCAAATTCATTGATAATAGTGCTTATAAAGGCCATGTTCCCTGACTCAGAATGAAATAAACTAAGACTGTATCAGCTGCTTCTCAGGGACAATGTTCCCTTAATCTATCTCATTTAGAGAAAGCATCTGGAATTAATTTAGCAACCTTTGCAATCAGAGGATGTTTCACATTGCTTACATTTTCAAAACCAAGTTTAAAATGTTCAGATTGCACTATATCAAGGAATTCCAGCTACATGTGTTGTCTTGGATCTTAGTTTTAGACAAATAATGACAGATATATAGTGTCTATTAGGGAAAAAATGGAAGTCATTTAAAGTAAACTCAAATTTCAAAAGTGAATTCAATTTTTATCATTAGTCATCTAAAGCAACTTGAAATTAAGAAATGGTAAGAAAAAGTTGTACCACTATGTTTAACTGATTTTTATACCACCAATTATTTTCATATATTGAAACCTTTCTTATAAATTTTAAAAACTGTGTCTAATAAAAAAGGTAAAAATATTTGAGTTTCCTGAATTATATTCCTTGAAGTTCTCACTGAATTCTAATTTATCTTATTGTTCTAAATTCCTTCTTGAGTGTTAGAGTGACATCAAACACCATCACACTATGAATTCACTAAGATCCAGTAATGCATTTGAAATAGGCTGCCCTATGGTAGCTAGTCTTTTGACATCTGAAAAACAATAAAACTGTCAATTTACTTTTTATTATTTACATGATTCTAAACAATCAGAGATGCACTATTCCTCATTGAAACCATCTTTTGCTGTATAATCTCTAAATGGCTGCTGAATTACAGATTAATTTTAATAATATCTTTAAGCTTCACATTTCAAGGTTCAGCATATTTTATTACAATATATTGAAGAAACTACATCCAATGAGGAAGTTAATTGGAAGAAATCCTAGTGATACAGTCAACTATCACACTCAAGGGAAGTTCAAAATGTTTCAAAAATGCTTGAGCCTTTTTTTGGGGGGGGGTGGTGTAGATTTTCTATTTTTTGGCCTTGTCATACTATCTATCTTACACTGAAACATTAGATTTAAAATAAACACTGAAAGCCTAATGGTTGTGTGGAACAAGAACTTGAATTGCTTCAATTCTATCAACCAGACCATTTGAAATGTTTGTGTTAAATCTCCTGGAATTTGCTGAGAAATTCTTTTTCAAAATTATCCTTATGTTTAAGACTTTTATAACTATTTGTATATTATATATTGCATCATGAAAAATTTGAAATTATGAAAATTTATGAAAATAAATCATGAAATTTATGAAAATATCCTCAAGTAATAATTAATACAGAATGATAAATCTGGTTAAAACGATTATTGAATGGAATATTCAAAAACTTTACATTTTGACAAAGTCCTGGACAAACTGGCAGAAATTAAGTCTCTTAAATAGAAATGTTAAATGTTGGAGGGACCAAGATGGCGGAACTGCACGTAAGTTTTTTTTGCATCTCATGTCCATGAAATACAGCCAGATCAACACTAAACCATCCTGCATACCTAGAAAACTGATTTGAGGATTATCACAACAATCTGCACACCTGAACCACAGAACTCAGCAGGTATGCAGCACAGAGAGGTGAACTGGGGGAGAGAAAAGCCCCAGAGTTCAGGGAGCTGGAGAAAAGCAGCTGGAGAGAAAGTGGAAAGCAGCTGGAGAGAAAATGGAAAAGTGGAAACAGCCGCAGGGACTGAATAAACAAGGAAGAAAGGAAAGGGTTTAAGTTCCATTAAGACTCTATAAGCAGGGGGTCTGAAACTCCACAGCTCAATACCTGGCAGTGCTCTGGTGGGAAGGGCGAATCTCCAAGAGCAAAGTGAAGTCTAGGGATCTTTGGGCCACATGGGGAGAGGCGGTTCCCCTGCTGGGAGGACATTCGGTAGAGGCAGTGTGGGCTCCCCATCAAAGGTCCCAGCAGACCCCAGAGAACAACCACATTCTCTGGTGCTGGAACAAGGACATTAAGGGGGAAGCCTGGTGCCAGATGTGTGTTGTCACTTACCATAATCCTTGAAATACTGCCGCTACAGGATTGCACGAACTTTTTCTGGGGCAGGCTTGCATCTAGCCGCAGTTTCTGGGCATTAGCAGCAGCATGGTCCTGCGAACGTTTCTGGGTGTGGCCAGCACCCAGCCATTACTCCATTACTTGGTGAGACACTCCCCAAGGAGGTCTGAGTGGGTCAAAGTCACAGTGTGTCAGAGGTGAGGGATTGGGAAACACAGTCACATCTGAGATAAAACTCAGGAGGGAGGTGCCGCCTGGCAACCTGACAGCTTGGTCCCGGCCAGTGGAAAAGCGGGCAGTGGATGGAAGCTGGAGACAAAGGACGGTGCTCAATTGCTGATCAGGGAGAACTGAGTTGATAGTAGAGGCTGAGTAGCTGGGTAATACTGGTTGCACCCCTCCCACGCATGCGCATACACACTACAAGCCCCACAACAATCCACCCAGTAGGCTAAGCAGCGCCATCTAGTGGAAAACGGAGCTGTTACACTAAGCCCCACGCAACTGGGCCAACCTCTCTTCAGGAACACAAGTCTCTACACCTGCTTAGTTTACGGTCTGTAAAGCGTTTCAGAGTTTGACTTCTAGAGGAAAACGATATAATTTCAAGCATATTTTGGTCTGTACCCTGGTCTATCTATTCAATTTTTTTTCTTTTTTGTTTCTTTTCTTTTTCTTGAATAAAAAAGAAAAAAATTATTTTTATTTTCAGTTTTTATTAAAAATATTCTTTTTTAACTTTTTTCTACTATTTTACTTTTTTGTAATTTTTAAAAGTTCTATTTAACTTCCATCATTTCATTTTATTCTATTTCATTCTAATCATTTTTTCAAATTTTCAAACTTTATCTTTTTTTTTTTTCTATCCCATTTTTTCTCTAACCTATCATGCTCCTTTCAACAACCAGAGCAAAACACACCTAGGATCTAGCATTATTTATTTGATTTTTTGTGTGTGTTGTTTTTAATTGTATAATTTTAATTTTTTTTTACCTTAATTCCTTTTCTTCCTTCAAAATGATGAAATAAAGGAATTCACCACAAAACAAAGAGCAGGAAGAAAAGACAGCAAAGGTCTTAATCAACACAGATACCAGCAAGATGTCTGAATCAGAATTTAGAATCACGATAATAAGAATACTAGCTAGGGGGTGCCTGGGTGACTCAGTTAAGCGTCCAACTTCAGTTCCGGTCATGATCTCACAGTTCGTGGGTTCGACCCCCGTGTCAGGCTCTGTGCTGGCAGCTCAGAGCCTGGAGCCTGTTTCGGATTCTGTGTCTCCCTCTCTCTCTGCCCCTCCCCTGTTCACGCTCTGTCTCTGTCTCAAAAATAAACATTAAAAAAAAGTTTTAAAAAATACTACTAGCTGGGATTGAAAATAGATTAGAATCTCTTTCTGTGGAGATAAAAGAAGTAAAAGCAAGTCAGGATGAAATAAAAAATGCTATAACTGAGCTACAATCTTGAATGGTTGTCACAGTCAAGAATGGATGAGGCAGAGTGGGAATCAGCAATACAGATGACAAACTAATGGAGAATAATGAAGCAGAAAAAAAGAGAGAGACTAAGGCAAAATAGCATGATTTAAAAATTAGAGAAATAAGTGACTCATTAAAAAGAAACATCAGAATGATAGGGGTCCCAGAGGATGAAGAGAGAGAAAAAAGGATAGAAGGGTCATGTGAGCAAATCATAGTGGAAAACTGCTAACCTGGGGAAAGACACAGACATCAAAATCGAGGAAGCACAGAGGATTCCCATTAGATTTAATAAAAACTGACCATCCACAAGGTATATCATAGTCAAATTCACAAAATACTCAGGCAGGGAAAGAATCATGAAAGCAGCAAGGGATAAAAAGTCCTTAACCTACAAGGGAAGATGGATCAGGTTTGCAGCAGACCTATCCATAGAAACTTGGCAGGCCAGAAAAGAGTGGTAGGATATATTCAATGTGCTGAATCAGAAAAAAAAAAATGCAGCCAAGAATTCTTTATCCAACAAGGCTGTCATTCAAAATAGAAGGAGACATAAAATTTTCCAGACAAACAAAAATTAAGGGAGTTTGTGACCACTAAGCCAACCCTGCAAGAAACTTTAAGGAAGACTCTGTGACTCTCTGAGGGAATAAAATATGGAAAAAAACAAAAACAAACAAACAAACAAAAAGTAACAAAGATTAGGAAGGACCAGAGAATACCACCAGAAACTTCAACTCTACAAGCAACATAATGGCAATAAATTCACATCTTTCAGTACTCACTCTAAATGTCAATGGACTAAATGCTCCAATCAAAAGACACAGGGTAACAGAATGGATAAGAAAACAAGACCCATCTGTATGCTATTTACAAGATACCCATTTTACACCTAAGGACACCTTCAGATGGAAAGTAAGGGGACCATTATGCTAATGGTCTACCAAAGAAAGTTGGAGTAGCCATACTTATATCAGACAATCTAGACTTTAAAATAAAGACTGTAACAAGACATGCAGAAGGGCATTTAATCATAATTCAGGGGTCTATCCACCAAGAAGACTTAACAATTGTAAGCATTTAAACTCCAACTGTGATAGCACCCAACATTTATGCTCCAAATGTAGAAGAACCCAAATATATAAATCAATCACAAACAAAAGAAACTCATTGACACCATAATAGTAGGGGACTTTAACACTCCACTTACAGCAATGGGAAGATCATCTAAACAGAAAATCAACAAGGAAATAATGGCTTTGAATGACACACTGGACCAAATGGACTTAACAGATATATTCAGAACATTTCATCCTAAAGCAGTGAAACACACACACATTCTTCTCCAGTGCACATGGAACATTCTCCAGAATAGATCACATAATGGGACACAAATCAGCCCTCAACAAGTACAAAAAGATCAAGATCATTCCATGCATATTTTCAGACGACAATGTTATGAAACTTGAAATCAACTACAAAAAAATGTGGAAATATAACAAATACTTGGGGACTAAAGGACATCCTACTAAAGAATGAATGGGCTAGCCAAGAAGTTAAAGGGGGAATAAAAAAGTACTTGGAAGCCAATGAAAATGCTAATACCACAGCCCAAAACCTTTGGGATGCAGCAAAGGCAGTCATAAGAGGGAAGTTTATAGGAATGCAAGCCTTCCTAAAGAAAGAAGAAAGGTCTCAGATACACAACCTAACCTTACACCTTAAATAGCTGGAAAAAGAACAGCAAATAAAACCCAACACCAGCAGAAGTCAGGAAATAATAAAGATTAGAGCAGAAATCAATGCTATCGAAACCAACCAACCAACCAACCAAACAACAACAACAAAATACCGGTATAACAGATCAATGACACCAGAAGCTGGTTCTTGGAAATAATTAACAAAATTGATAAACCCCTAGCCAGTTTGATCAAAAAGAAAAAGGAAGGGAACAAACGAAATAAATTCAAGAATGAAAGAGGAGACAACACAACCAACACAGCAGAAATACAAACAATAAGAAGAGAATGTTATGAGCAATTATAGGCCAAAAAAAAAAAAAAAAAAAAGGCAATCTGGAAGAAAGGGACAAATTCCCAGAAACATATAAACTACCAAAACTGAAATAGGAAGAAATAGAAAATTTGAACAGAACCATAAGCAGTAAAGAAATTGAATTGGTAATCAAAAATCTCCCAAAACACAAGAGTCCAGGGTCAGATGGCTTTCCAGGGGAATTCTACCAAACATTTAAGGAAGAGTTAACCCCTATTCTCTTGAAGGTGTTCCAAAAAATAGAAATGGAAGGAAAACTTCCAAACTCTTTCTATGAAGCAAGAATTACCTTGATTCCAAAACCAGACAGAGACCCCATGAGAAAGGAAAACTATAGACCAATTTCCCTGATGAACATGGATGCAAAAATCCTCAGCAAGATATTAGCCAACCAGATCCAACAATATATTAAAACAATTATTCACCACGACCAAGTGGGATTTGTACCTAGGATGCAGAGCTGGTTCAATATCCACAAAACAATCAGTGTGATCCACCACATCAATAAAAGAAAGGACAAGAACCACATGATCCTCTTAATAGATGCAGAGAAAGCATTTGACAAAATACAGCATCATTTTTTGATAAAAACCTTCAAGAAAGTAGGGATAGAAGGATCATACCTCGAGATCATAAAAGCCATATATGAAAGACCCAACACTAATATCATCCTCAATAGGGAAAAACTGAGAGCTTTCCACCTAAGGTCGGGAACAAGACAGGGAAGTCCACTCACAACTGTTATTCAACTAGTATTGGAAGTCTTAGTCTCAGCAATCAGACCACACAAAGAAACAAAAGGCATCCAAATGGCCAGGAGGAATTTAGACTTTCACTCTTTGCAGATGACATGATACTCTATATGGAAAACCCAAAAGATTCCACCAAAAAACTGCTAGAACTGATCCATGAATTCAACAAAGTTGCAGGATTTAAAATCAATGCACTGAAATCAGTGCATACACCAATAATGAAGTAATAGAAAGAGAAATCAAGGAATTGATCCCATTTACAATTACACCAAAACCAATAAAATATCTAGGAATAAATCTAACAAAAATGTGAAAAATCTATACACTGAAAACTATAGAAAGCTTATGAAAGAAATTGAAGAAGACACACACACACAAAAATGGAAAAATATTCCATGCCCCTGGATAGGAAGAACAAATATTGTTAAAATGTCAATGCTACCAGAAGCAATATACAAATTCAATGTAATAACTATCAAAATAACACCAGCATTCTTCACAGAGCTAGGGCAAACAATCCTAAAATTTGTATGGAACCAGAAAAGACCCTGAATAGCCAAAGCAATCTTGAAAAAGAAAACCAAAGCGTGAGCCGTCACAATCCGGACTTCAAGACATATTACAAAGTTGTAATCACTAAGACAGTATGGTACTGGCACAAAAAATAGACACTCAGTTCCAATGAACAGAATAGAAAACCCAGAAATGGACCCACAAACGTATGGCCAACTAATCTTTGACAAAGCAGGAAAGAATATCCAATGGAATAAAGACAGTCTCTTCAGCAAATGGTGCTGGGAAAACTGGACAGTGACATGCAGAAGAATGATCCTGGACCACTTTCTTACACCAGACACAAAAATAAACTCAAAATGGATGAAAGACCTAGGACAGGAAGCCATCAAAATCCTTGAGGAGAAAGCCAGCAAACCTCTTTGACCTTGGCCTCAGCAACTCCTTACTCAACATGTCTCTGGAGGCAAGGGAAAACCAAAGCAAAAATGAACTATTTGGATCTCATCAAAATAAAATGCTTCTCTGTACAGAGAAGGAAACAATAAGCAAAACTAAAAGTCAACCAACAGAATGGGAGAAAATATTTGCAAACGACATATGAGATAAAGGGTTAGTATCCAAAATCTATAAAGAACTTATCTAACTCAACACCCAAAAAACAAATAATCCAGTGAAGAAATGGGCAAAAGACATGAATAGACACTTCTCCAAAGAAGACATCCAGATGGCCACCGGACACATGAAAACATGCTCAACATCATTCATCATCCGGGAAATTCAAATCGAAATCACCATGAGATACCACCTTATACCTGTGAGAATGGCTAACATTAACAACTCAGGCAACAACAGATGTTGGCGAGGATGAGGAGAAAGAGGATCTCTTTTGCACTGCTGGTGGGAATGCAAGCTGGTGCAGCCACTCTGGAAAACAGTATGGAGGTTCCTCAAAAAACTAAAAATAGAATTACCCTACGACCCAGCAATTGCACTACTAGGCATTTATCCAAGGGATACAGGTGTGTTGTTTCGAAGGGACACATGCACCTCCATGTCTATAGCAGCACTATCAACAATAGCCAAAGTATGGAAAGAGCCCAAATGTCCATCCACAGATAAATATATAAAGAAGATGTGGCATACACACACACACACACACACACACACACACACACACACACACACACACAATGGAGTATTACTCGGCAATGAAAAAGAATGAAACCTTGTCATTTGCAACTATGTGGATGGAACTAGAGGGTATTATCCTAAGGGAAAATAGGGAGAATAGTCAGAGAAAGACAAATTATCCTAAGGGAAAATAGTCAGAGAAAGACAAATATCATATGACTTCACTCGTATCAGGACTTTAAGGTACAAAACAGATGAACATAAGGGAAGTGAAGCAAAAATAATATAGAACAGGGAGGGGACGAGACATAAGAGGCACTTAAATATGAAGAAACAGAGGGTTACCAGAGGGGTTTTGGGGGAGGGGTGGGCTAAATGCGTAAGGGGCATTAAGGAATCTACTCCTGAAATCATTGTTGCACTATATGCTAACTTGGATTTAAATTAAACAAAAATAAAATATAGAAATGTTAAATGTTGAATGTTACTTCTCATCCTGTGGCAGACCAAATTTAAGTATGATTTTCTTTTTTGGTGGGAAAATATATGTATGGTATTAAAATTATTAATATATTCATTTTTCTTTTTATGCTGTAATGTTTATTTTATTTTTATTGACATGATTATGTATAAAGTAAAACATAAGAAGATTAATTGTGTTTCTTTTCTACCCATTAAGGCTCATTTAATTGGATGATTATAACTAAAAAAAACTTTGTTCTATACTGCTAAAAAATTATTCTCTACATGAAAACATGCCTGGTAACTATTGATAGGAAATGTAACAAAGCCAGAGAAAAGAAAAAAAAATAATTCAGCAACTTGCTTAAAAGAAGTAAATACTATCCTGCCTATTGTTTGTTTGTTTGTTTGTTTCAAATGTGTTACAAAATCTGTGTGAATATTCTCTGCAAATGAAGGAAAATAGTAAGGGAAAGAGTTAAGATCTCTTAGCAACTATTCTGTAATTGGTTCAAAGATAATTATTATAACCTTTAAAGCCTATTATTAGTTTTGCATCTTTTTAAAAAAAATTAATGTTTATTTATTTGAGAGAGAGAGAGAGAGTGAACATGAGTGGAGGAGGGTAGAGATAGAGAGAGGCACAGAATCTGAAGAAGGCCCCAGGCTCTGAGCTGTCTGTATGGATCCTGACACAGGGTTCAAACTCATGAACCATGAAATCATGACTGGAGCTGAAGTCAGATACTTAACTGACTGAGCCCATCCAGATGCCCCTACATTTTCATTTCTAATAAATTAACATTTACTTTATCTTAACACTGTGAATTTTAAGTCTCCTCACCCCCATCCTGGGCTAGGTGATAATGAAGTGGAAAGAGTATTACGTGGTAAAAAAAATATGTATATTTTGCAATTGGAAAGATGACAATTCAAATCCATATTTCAAATAAGTGGAAGTAAGGTAAGTGTAAGGTACATCTAAACTTAAAGAAGTTGTTATTTTTATGTATAATATGCGATGGGATAATGTATATAAAAGAGAGCACAGGAATAATGAATTCTTCTGTTTTTTTCAAGAATTAATACATTTATCCAATATTTTTATTTTATATTTTTCATGGAGTTCATAATTTAATGTGGAATATGGAAATAAAAGAAACAAAAATGAAACAAAACACAAACAGATGTTTGAAAAGAGACATCAGTTGTACTAGTAGGCAAGGCTTTAAATTCGTTTTTGGTTTCCAGTATCACATGACTGGCTTCAAGCAAATGAATTTCCAATGTTTTTGGTTCACCGGAAGTTCTCTATTACAGAGATCTTTGTTTCTGATACTATTTATTTTATCATTAAACACTTCTTGGCTCAGCAACCACAGCCATACTGCCTTTCAGATTGGAATGTGGGGCTTGCTGACCACTGTTATGATAATAGGTCTTCCTCCTTCTACCCAGAGAAGACTGAGAAGCAACCAAAGGACTCTCCTGGCAGTTTGATTTAATTCTACCTCTTGGTGCTCATTCTCATTAAGATAAGGAAACTGGGTCCTTTTCCTGCCCGCATTCCTCGCCACGTGAGTAAGAGCATTCAACCACTGGATCTCAGGGAATCTTCTCATATCCCCCCTCTTCTGCTGAATGAGATTATTATCCAATATTAAAAATTCTAAATATGTACTTATTCAATCATTGTCTGTTTCAAGGTAGAATACTTTATTAAAAGGCGATATATGGGATAGATTTGATCTTCAGTGAAATTTTAATGCCATTTCTCTTAAGAAGTTAAAAACAAACATCTAAATATTCTCAACAACACCAACAACAGCAGAAAACAAATTTCTGCATTCCAGTACAGGAAAACACCTATTTATGGAAATGCGTAGTTTTCATATGCTAACACTTTAAGAAATCACTTAAGAAATGAAAAAAAATAACCAAAATTAGCTTCTAAATGCAGTCTGTTAGGATACAACAAAATTCTGATGATATAAATCTAGGTGTTAACATGGTAGCTCCCTAAATGAAATATTTTTCAAAAATGCTAGTAAGCTCCCTTGATCAAATATCAAATTCCCTCTATATAGCAGGAATTGCAAGATGTAATGATACTCACATTAAGACGATATCATTGTAACACTCAAGAATCTTCAATTTGATGAAAGGTACATTTTAAAAAGAATGATCATCATCAACAAGAAAAACAAGAAAGGCAAGAACAACTTAAGTCCCCACTGTAGATCATTCAGTAAAAGTCATTGCAATGACTATGAGAGATTATTATATTATTAAATTTGTATTCCAAATAAATATTTATATTCATTGATTGGATGAATACATATTAATCTCCAAAAAGTAAAATTGATTAAAAGAGCTATAACTGTGTATTAAATCAAAAGGAAGAGGGAAGAGACTAGTTATTTTTATAGAAAGGAAATTTAAGATTAAAGAAGTTGATAGCAGTGGCTTATTGGAATTTCTTTTTCTTTTCTTTTCTTTTTAGAGAGAGAGAGTGAGTGACAATGCTGGGGGAGAGGGGCAGAGGGAGAAAGAGAGAGAATATCAAGTAGGCTCCATGCTCAATGCAGAGCCCAATGCACGGCTCGATCCCATGACGTTGGCATCATAACCTAGGCCAAAATGAAAGGTCTGACGCTCAATCGACTGAGCTACCCAGGTGTCCCTGGAATTGTATTTCAAAGATAATTCTGATATGGAAAAAGTAAGACTAACTAATCTTTTAACTATATAGCATAGTAAAAATAGTCATTCACAGTCTATGTTTCTATACGTGGAATAAGATTTGATGTGACAGCCTATGTGTTATAGTTTTGTTAGATACAATAAGTATGGAATATTTGAAAATTAGCAACATTTGTTAATAAAAAGTAGGAAAGATAAGCTGACTGTACAACAAATTCAATCAAAATATATTGGGTTTTTAAGCTAAGAAAGCTCTGCAAAAGTTGGAAGTAGTTTCAGATTTAATATTAAAAATTTTGTCTTTGAATGTCATTCGGGTTAGAAGATATATTAGTACCAAATACATTCCAAGCACACATTTCCTTGAAAACTAGACTATAAAATAAATTTAATGTAGCTAACACTGCGGTGCTTGATTTATGAGTGGATGCTAAAAAGTTGTTTCCCTGTAGGGAAAATTATTCCAAGCTTTGCAAGTTTCTTATCTATTTTGCAATTAGGTTAATTTCTTTTTGAAATTCTCCAACTTTGCTCCTTTGTCACACACACAAAAATCATGAAATGTGGGCAATAAATAAACAAGCTTGTTTTTGTCAAGAAAAGTTCAGAGTTTGAGATTTTCAATCTATCCACGAGTGCTTCTAAATGTGCTATGATACATAGAATGTGAATATAAGTAAATATGAGTGTTTTCTATGACACTTTCTGGCATATTCCATTATTTCATGTAATTTGACTGATACGTAAACTTTTTAATATTGTCATTTTTGAATGTTTATATTAAAAGAAATATAAATACAGCAGGTTTCTTATACCATTTTTAGGGGGACAAAACCAGACCGCACAGTATTGTTTGATGCTAGATTTCAAAACAGACATAAATATGTATTTTGAATAGGAGACTTAATCTATTTACCTTAATCTATTTACCTTAATCTATTTACCAGTCTCCCCATATTCTATGAGAATTTTTATGGTTAAATTGGTACTACAACCCCTTTTAATCATTTCCATCTCTCTTCAGAATCTCAGACATAACTGTTCCTAACTCTGTGCCTTTAAGGGACCCAGGGTCTATTTTCAAAACAATTTGTGGAATGACTTATCTATGAAAAATTGTAGGTACAACCACATGTTGATTGCCATTTTCCTTCATTTCTCTACCTTTGACTTATATGTTTTTTGGGAGTATAGGTAATTTTTTTTTTTTTTTTTTTTTTTTTTTTTTTTTACCCTTGGATAAGTGTGTGAAGGCAAACAATTTTGTAGAGGATACATCTATCTATCTATCTATCTATCTATCTATCTATCTATCTATTTTTTTTTTTGCTTTTGCTGCTGCTGTTTGTTTTCTTTAGTGTGTGCCCAACTTTATTTTCTATTCTTTTCTGATTAGAAAACCTTCATTCATAGAGGAAAGAACCACTCTCCAATTACATTTGTTTGTGGGGATGCTGATTCTATAGCTACAGATGTGGACACAAAACCTCTCCAAGGGCTTTGGATTTATCTGGAAGTTGGGTGAAAGAGAATCATGTTTTCCTGAGGGATCACTGAGTCCAAGGAGCAAGAAATCTTAGAGTTCTCAGTGCCCTTCTTAACCCAATATGAAGAACTGGTAAAGCTAACAAAAAGAATGAGAAAATCCAGTAATGATGGAGAGAGTGAGAGAATAACATCCTTTGACATTTCTGTTTAGTTTAACATTATCCGAGCTGAATTTGAGTTTCTGGTTTCTGTTACTTCAAAGAACAACAATAAAAATAGTTCAACATAGCTATTTCTTGGTAATATTGAACCTATATACATGTTTTGCAATTGAATGTAATATATGTGTAAATATCATAAATTTACCTCTTCATCTCCTTACCTCCATAAACAATCATTTTTTGTTTCGTCTAATCCAATTTATGGTTTACTTCTGAAACTATGACATACAGGATCTAGTAGAGGCTTTTATCTAATCAGTCCCAGTTCTCACCTGATAACAACAACCCAACGTGTGACTTCAAGCGTGGTCTGACCACTGTAATTCAGTAGTAAGTTACATATTAGGTACAAAAAGCTGGAGAGAAAATGTCACTCAAAACATTTATATCGAAAGCATTAGAGCATATCTATTCTCCATTAGCTATTATAAAGAAAGCACTTTGATGGAAGAAGATTTAAGTCTTCTTTGAGGTGATCTCTCTTAACATTTTAGATAATAAAGCACTTTGTTTGCAAATACCACACACTCTGAAAATCATGTTACTGGCTGCATTACAAAATTCAATTAGTTACTTTATTCTAAAAATAAAATTAGTTTCTACTGAATGAGCCTTCATATGTGCTAGCATCTTCAAGCACGTGCTTTTATGAATGCATACTGAATTACCTAATTAAAGCATGCTACTTAATGCACATTTAGTTGAAATTCTGCACATTAAAATGATATAAAATTATTAGGAGAACAGAAAAATACACCTTGCTTTTGATTATAAAGATGATTTCCTCATGCAGGCATATTAAATTTAGTGTTGCTGATAACTATTTCAAATATTTTTTCCTTTTGTGATTTCAGCACACAATGTATGTTTCACTGAAATATATTGAAGCTTTCCCTCTCTGCTGTGTAACCTTGGCCCAACTTCTAACACGATGTTCCTCTAGTGCCTAGTTTTGGATGATGCTTAGAGTTGGCATCCAATAAATTTCTCTTCGATTGGCTGATAAATAATATATCATGCCTTTAAAATGTCAAAATACCGAGAGTAGTAAAATGATTTTTGTAATTTTATATTTAACTTCTAGAATGTATTTAATTTTGTTTATTACTGTATGATGATTCTAATACCAAAGTCCTCACTCTAATCAGCTTGGCTCTGATTTTGGTTTTGGTTATGAACAACAACCCTTTGAATATACAGTCATCAGTGTACTTTAAAACTGTAGAGCCTGTAGTCTCTATCCTAATATCAGTGGATATAAAGCTGATTTTTTAGAGTATATATTAGTACAGATCATTATAAACACCTTGGAAAGGCACAATCATGGCAATGGTTTCTGGTGCTACAGTTGGTGACCTGCACAGAGGTTGAGGTTAGGGTTGAAATCCAGCCTGTAACCATGATAACTAGCATAGCTTTGTCAGTTTGGAGAATTGGTGTCTCTTTCTAACTTGCAAAATATTGTATTAATGGATAGCGGTGCATCTGAGCAAAGTGATTTTAAATTAAGGTGGATCCCCAGTAGTAAGGAGCTGGCAGGGTAGTGATAAAGCATACTTTGACAAGGCTTCTTTTGAAATTAGGAACCTGCAGATGGAATATCTTGTTTTATAGTAGAAGGGTAGGGGCAGGGGAGGAGGAAGGAACACCTTGTGAGTGAAAGAGCCAGTAACTGGACACTCTGTCAAGGAGGTTACTAACACTGGTTTGCAGTGGTGTAAGCCATGTAATGTTTGACATTTCACATCTAACCCTCCATTGTCCTTCTACTCAGACTCTGTGCTGAAGGAATGGCAGTAGGTACAGGTGAACGGTGTGTGTAGCTAGGAAAATGGAACAAACTGACCTCCACCTCCCCTCCCCACTGCAAGCTTCAGGCCTGAGGAGGAATCTGACTGTGGACATGGTGGGGTTGGGAGTAAAGAGGGATGATGGGCGTGGAGAAGTTTTGAATGACAAGAATAAGTATATCTTAGATTAGATTGGACTTTTTAAAACCTGAAAAAGTGAGAGTACTTTTAATTCCTGTAAATCGTAAAGAAAGCTCTGGGATCCAGCCAAGATTTTTACCAAGGAGTAGGAAAGAACAAGCCTTCAGAATGTGTTCAAAAGGAATAAATGTGAGAACAAATAAATTTAATTTTTGTTCACACTTCACTTTGTGCAATAAATACATTGGATCCACTGGCATAATTTCCATAAGTTGCTTCTTCTTTTTCCTAAAACAGAATCCTCTTGTATTGGTTTGTGCTGAAGAAACAATTTTCCATTTCCTGAATAAACATGAATTAGTTTTTGCGGTACACCATTTAACTCTCCAACTATTAAATGTATCAGATAATGGTTAAAAACACTTAAAATGTTTTCACCTTGTTTCCTTGATATTCTATCAATTAGAATTTTCTAGCAACAGGCCAGCCCTGTTGTGCATATATATTATAAGAGTCAATTTCCTCAGAATGATGCTGTGACCTCAAACTATTTTTAGTACAATTAAAATGATGTTCAAACTATATTCAGAATTATTTTCGTGTCAAGTGAGTTTTACTGTATATTAAAAGAGAAAATGCATGTAACTTACATGGTTATGATGAAAAGACCATGGTGTGTCGAATGATTTTTGGGCTATATCCAGATACGAGAAAGTACCTACATTGCCTAAACACTATCCCTGGTTTAGTGTTTGTTGTTTAATGCCTTTGGTCTAAAGAGCTGACAGAGGCAATATTAAAAATATGATGTGTACAGGGAATATATCTGAATTATGTAGGGTAAATTAGTTTAAGCAGATGGCACCACACTATCCATTAATACCAAAGCCTTAGCTTGCTTTTCTTGTTTCTGCCTTTTGGAACTGTTTTTGGTCTGAGAATTTTTTACGTAAAACCTCCTCCATTAGATTCCATTAACCAGTTTGTTTCTTTGCCTAATCATGTCATTAAATCCCCTGCCATATTGCTAGATACAGAATCTTTTCACCATACTGCTCATTCAAATTTCATAACATTAAGGTTGTAGGCATGTCAATGTAATTATAGTTCTGGGTCCGGTTAATACACAATTTTTGGTATTTGAATTCAACTTATTTTTGCTAAATAAATATCAGTTATTTTTCTTTGTTTAGGACTTATTTTCAATGGCTGTTATTCAATATGCATGTGCTCTATTCCTCCATCACTATATTCTAACTTAGAAAATGAAACATTCAGGAATACTTTGGAACACTAGATCAAGCATCATCAAAGTTCTTAATTATGTTTTGAAATGATTCCAAATGGTAGTATTCATCTAAGAATAAACCAAGCATTACAGTAAAAGAGGTGTGAAATAGCCATATAAACACTCCTAATACTAGTTCATTTTTCAGTTTACTAAGAACATCATTAACAAGAAAGTGGCAGGTTATTTTTTTCTTTACAGTTTAAAATAGTTACTGGAATAGTCTAACATTTATATAAAATGGCAAAATTCAAAGAAACTGAGAACCAAATGCATCTGTATATATCTGTGCATTAAAAAGTCATCAAACCTAATTTCAGCCAATGAATACATGACTGAGTAAGTGGTAATAGGTGTTCTTCATTAATTACAAATTTAAAATTTTGGGGGAAAAAAGAAAAAAGGAAAGATCTCAGGAATAATACGCAACTTACGAGGCAGATATCCACCACCATACTAACAAATAAATCGTGCAAAGGTAACATTGTCATGTAATGGTTTCACATTTGTTTGTATTCATTAATTTCATTAGAGAGTTTCTCAAATGTCTTGTTTTAAGGTCTAGATATTTAGGTTAATTGTCAATAATTTTTATTATGGAACAAGTTAAGTTTATATAATATTTTTATACTTTGGTTAAAGAGGGTACTCACTCACTAAACCAAGCATCCTTATGATATTTTTTTACTAATGTCCTCAAGCTTGATATTTGAAGATATAAGCTAAAATACAAGATGAAAGTTGGCTTGGGTTTGGATAGGTGTTTTGTTTTGTTTCGTTTTGTTTGCTTTTTTTTAATTCATGCCAAGAAAAAAGTTCAAGTCGCAGTTTAGATATTAATCCTGGCTGATTTTTAGTTGTGATTTGTCAATAATAAAAACAGTTAATATTCCTCTAGTCAATAATTTAATAATTTAAAAAGGTACCTGTTAGAAGCAATTCAAATTAGAAGGAACACAATTAAAATGCAAAAACACAAATATTTAAATAGTCTCACAGAATATGTTCCAAATAACATTAACTTAACAATTAAATAAAAAGCCCTAAAGAAATAAAACCACCATGAATAAAAATTATCTATTGGAAAAATAAAAGAAACAACCTGTAGAAAAAGACACACAAAGATAACATATACTAAGTTAACAAAACATTCATTGGATATATATTTAAAGAAGCAAATAATAGGATGGGGTTTCCCTTTCACCTAGTTTATATAAAGTTGGAAAAGAACATCATTTCCAGTGTAAAAGTAGGAAAATAGAAACTACAGAATCATAATTTTTTATTCCATCAAAGAACTGAGACTAAATCCCAGAATGGAGAAGTCCAAGCAGGAGAGAGAATACATGGAGACTATGTAGCTCCAGCAGGTAAGAGGGGATTAGAATTTTATCACATTGTTGAAGGATGGATATGGGCTAGTGCAATATATAAAATTCTTGGATGCCTCAGACACAAGGTGATTTTCACCCATGTGGAGGCTGTTTTCCATAGACCTCCACTGAATTCTCACAAAAAGCATGTACATGCCCAGGAGATGGGAGAAAACTTCTGTGTGTGGTACAGTCATAGAGGAAGTCCACCATTATAGGAAAGCCGGGAAGCTCCATCTCTCTTGCCTGGAAACTTATCTCATAATAAATAAAAACTTTAAGATATTTGGAGAAGAATAGCAAGTTCTATCACTCTCAGGGCACAGGTAGACACCCCTTATTTCTGTGGGAAGGGAAAAGGAAAGAAACCTTTTTCTCTAGGGAAATGTCAGCAGAGTTCTCCACAGTCTCCTTCCTATAGCAGTAGTCTTAGAATCCTTAGCACCATAGAAGGCAAATCTCTCCCACACAAGACCCACTACAGATACAATGTAGAGATGTGCTATCATGAGGAAGAGGTGTAGGAATCCCGAGAAAGCCCCCTCCATGAAGCCCTGGCATATGGGGGTCCTCTAAGACTGATCAGAGCAAAAGAGAACTGCTTCTGTCGCCTGTCCAGCAGTCTAACAAGCAGTCAGTAGCAAGAGATCACATTCTTCCCTGGGGAAAGAGCAAGAGCTTTTCTCTCCAGGAGGAGACCCTCCATGTTGCAGTTGTACCAAGATGGCTGAAGGCTGAGGGTGGAGCAGAAACATTAAGAAAAACCCTCTGGTAGCTTAGTTCCCACCTTAAGCAGGAGGATTAATTTGAACAATTTGAATACTGTTGTGTTCTGAAGGTGACAAAAGCAACAATAAAACCCAAACTCTTCTCAACTCCTGATCAGATGACTCAATGCTTCAAACTAACATTCTGACAAAAGAAGATTTGGCTCATTTCCAGGCATAAATATAAATTATCTCACTATCTGCTGTTCTCATACGATATCAAATATTCAGTAAGAAATTACGTTATACATAATAAAGAAAAAAAGCTCTCCTATTTGATAAGGGTTTTTTTTCCCTTAATCAGAAAAGGATGTTGAACATTGTTGAAAGAATTTTTTATTATGTCTAATGAGATGATCATACGGCTTTTCTTTTAGTTTGTTATATAGTTAATTTCCTTGATTAATTTTCAAATGTTCAGAGAACCTTGAATTTCTAAAATAAAGTCCACACAGTAATGAAGTATAACTATATTTACATATTGTGGGATTCAATCTGGTAAACTTTTGTTTATAATTTTTGCCTCTAAATTCATGAGGGATGTTGCTTTTTACATTTCTTTATTTGTGATGTCTTTGAAAACAGGACTTTACTGACCTCATAGAATGGATTCAGGACTGGTGTTTCCCTTGCTATTTTTTGGAAAGATTTATGGATTATTGGTATTATTTCTTCATTACATGTTTGAATTAAATTGTTACCCATAAAACCATTTGATCCTGAACTGCTTTTTTTGTTTAGTTTAGTTTTTAGTTTTTGTATTTTGTGAAAGGTTTTAAATACAAATTCAACTTTTAAAATAAATATTGACTATTTTAATATTCTATATCTTCTTGAGCAAAATTTGCCAGTTTTTTATCTTTTAAGCAATTTCCTCATTCCTTTGAAATTGCCAAATTGTTGCATAAATTAGATCATAATATTATACATTTAAAATCTGTAATCAGCTAGCTTTCCCATAATTGATACAGACATTTTGGGTCTTCTCTATTATTTTATCACTCTTGATAAAGCTTAACAATTTGACATATTATTAAAAAACCAGCTCTTCATTTTCTTTTTTTCTGTTTATTTTGTTGACTTCCATATTGATATTTATTGTTTATTCTCTTCTTTCTTTGGATTTAATTTGCCTTTCTATTTATAGCTTTTACAGGTGGAAATGGAAGTCATTGATCTGAAACTTTGCATTTTTAATATAAGCATTTTGTTTTAATTTCATCTCTACTGCTTTCACAGAATTGCACAAGTATTTACATGCTGTGTTTTCAATTTCATTAAAGGCAAATTACATATTAATTCTCATTCAAATTCTTCTTTCACCTGTTAGTTATTTTTTTTTTTTTACCTGTTAGTTATTTAGAAGTAGTTTATTTGGCTTCCAAATATTTGGATATTTTGCAGAGGTTTTTCTGTTATTTTCCAATTTAATTCCATCATGTTCAATGATAACAGTTTGTGTAATATGAATCCTGTTGAATTGAGACTCTTTTTATGACTCTGATTATCTATGGTTTATTTTTTAAATATTAAATTAAATAATAAATTTAAAGTAAATTTATTTTTAAATAAAAATGTTTTATGCACTGGAATAAAATGTATTTTCTATCATTAACTATCATTAATTAGAGTGATATATACATGTCTAGTAGGTCAATTTGCCTAATGATATTGTACAAGTCTTTTATATTATTGGTTATTTTCTGTACTTGTTTCATTGTCATTAAGAGAGGGATGCTACAATACAGTTGCATTTCTGTTTATTTGTCCTTGCCATTCTATCTGTTTTTATCTTTTATTTTGAGGGTTTGTTATTTGTGAAGAATCTTTTATGATTGCTAGGACTTCTTAATAACTTGGCTTATTTAGCATCATGAAGTGATTTTTCTATCCTTGGAAATATTCTGTGCTGTCAACTTTTCTGATGTTAACACAGACACTCCAGCTTTCATTAGACTTATGTTGACATGGTAAAACTTGATGCTGGTATCAATATTTTCATATGAGGAATGTGAGTAGCATAAAACCTCACCAATGTGCTAGACCAGGTGAGCAATGAACTGAGCTTCAAACTCAGCTAAGTCTAGCTCTAAAGCCTGGACTCTTTCCATAAAACCATTGTATTATTGGGAGATGACAAATCAAGTCCCAAGGAAACTTCCTATTTTTTGTAACATGTGACTTTTTTCCTTTTAAAAACAGCTTTTTGTGTCCTCATTGATGACATAAGTTAAATACTAAATACCTGCTTTGACTTACCTCATTAGTAGTTCAGTTAGACTTAGATAAGCCAATGCACATGTTGGCAATTTACTTGGCAAACTGTTTTATGTACATCTTGTTTTTAAAAAGGTTTTTTTAAATTGCTTTTCTAGCATGGAAATTATTATGTGACCTGTAGCTGGTACATTACTTTGATGAATTAATGAATGAATACACCACATAACAAACTTAAACGTTTTTGTTTTTATAGGTAAAAATATGACAAAGTAGATGCTCTGTATATTATGCCCAGCCCTTTCATTCATCTTTCCATATTCTTGGGAACGTAAAAAGGGGCAACTTCTCTGGGATTTCCCGAGGATAAGCCAAGTGACCATATATTCCATGCATTACTTGACATGACAGGGCAGACGGGGGTCTGTGAGGCTGACGCAGTAGGTTTCTAGCTTGCACACAAATGGCCTATTTAGATTCACTGTTGGTCTGAACAAATCCCAAGTGCTTTTGCTAACCTGAGCTGGAGAGACTTGCCACAGGTGGTGGCCACGACTAATGTGCACCTGCACTACTACCCGAGTATCCCGATCTCTTAATTAGTTTTGTCTCTTTTATGGTTCAGTAATTAAACAAATTGTTATAAGTGACTAAAAAATAGAAGCCAAGAAGCCCATTTCCACAGCTGGCAGCCTGACACATTAGAAGTTTAATTGCTAAAATGCTCTGTCAGGGGCCAAATTCTTTATTATTCGTTGCCTAACAATTACAAACGAGTGGGTGGGTAGAAGTGGCACTTTGGGTGTTATAAGAATTTTTTTATGACTGCTTTCCCCCCCAAAAAATATATTCTTCATAGTGGCTGAGTTACTTGGGAATGGATTAGGATAACATCTTTCTAAGGAGAAATGAATCTTTAAACCATTGATACTGCTACAAAAGAGGTTTAAATCACAAGAATTAGTCTGGATACTTTCACCAGAGATTTCTCAAATTAAAAAAAAAATAAGGATTGGGGCACCTGGGTGGCTTGGTTGGTTAAGCGGCCGACTTCAGCTCAGGTCACGATCTCACAGCTGGTGAGTTCGAGCCCCGTGTCGGGCTCTGTGCTGACAGCTCAGAGCCTGGATCCTGTTTCAGATCCTGTGTCTCCCTCTCTCTCTGCCCCTCCCCTGTTCATGCTCTGTCTCTCTCTGTCTCAAAAATAAATAAACGTTAAAAAAAAATTAAAAAAAAAATAAGGATTGCATTTTAGTTTCTGTCAAGTCCCTGGAGAACAGAGAATCTTCCTATGAGCTTCTTCTCTCTACTATGAATGAAAATCTCCCTATGCTGTCTCTTTGATCCTACCTAGCGACCTTAAAATTAACACACAGCCACATCCTTGGGACACACACATGCCCATCTCTGCACAAAGTATTATAGCTTCTTTCCACTTTTAGATGGTGTTTCTAGCACCATTTAATTTTTATTCTTGGTTCCCCATACCTTAACCTTACATAAAGAGTCATTCTTTTGTTTGCTTTTATTTGCTTAAAAGTAAGATATTGTTTTTTTTTAAGTTTATTTTGAGAGAGAGAGAGAGAGAGAGAGAGAGAAAGAGAGGCAGGGAGAGTGGGAGAGAGAGAATCCCAAGCAGGCTCTGCACTGCCAGTGCAGAGCCCGATGTAGGGTTCAAACTCTTGAACTGCAAGATCATTACCTGATCTTGAACTGCAAGATCATTACCAGACTCTTAACCGACATAGCCACCCACCCAGGCAAACCCAAAGTAATATATTGTTAATAGGACTTCAGTTGAGTTTGTTTTATTTTAAGTTATATATTTTTCTGAGTATTAAAGTAATACATCTTTAGTTTAAAAAATTGGGGAAAATATAATTGAAAAAATAAACATTATTCAAAATCCCACATTGGCATATTGGATTACTTTCCATCAAATATTCACTCTGCTCCTCCTTAGGGGAGAGTATCGCTCCTGCCTCACTGAATTTGGGCTTGGCCACGGATTTCCTGTGGCCTCTGGAATGTGGTAAGGAGTAACATGTTGAATGCGGGTAGAAATGCCAGTTCAGAGTAAAAGTTTTCAGAAGCCTTCTCTCATTTCCTGATGTCTGCTACAGACAGCCTTTCTCCTTCAGCTAGGGTTCCAGAAGGAGACATGAAAAACAGACTTGCACAGAAGACTGGATCCAACCCGGGCCAGAATTACCCAAGTTCCAGCTGGCCCTTTTTGAATCTGAAATAAATGTTTCTTATAAGTCTTTGAGAATTTGAGGTTGCCTGTTAAACAGCAAAGTTGACATATATATATATATATATATATATATATATATATATATATACACACCTCTCAATGGGGATTTTTATCTATGTGTATGTATACAGGTATGTGCACACACACACACACACACACACACACACACAGTTGACCCTTGAACTACACGGGTTTGAATTGTGCAGTTCCACTTATATGTGGATCATTTTTTGATAAATACAGTAAGGGTCCTTTTGGGGAGTCAAAAGTTACATGCAAATTTTCAACTGCATGGGAGTCAGCATGTCTAACCCCCATAAAAAATCATCTGAACATTCATTCTGGTATATGTTTTTCCAGAGATTCATTGTTGCCTTGTCTTTCTCAGTATGTGTGTGTATATAATATATGCATGTTTAAGGGTATATATGGGTTAAATAAATATACTCTGTGTGTTTGTGGGGTACCTATGTACACAGTAAATCACATACACAAACAGATTTAAAACAGATCTCTTAGAAGGTGATGAACCCATTCTAGTTTGCCTGGGACTAACCTGGTTTTAGCACTGAAATTTCCCTGTCCTGGAACACTTCTTAGTCTCAGGCAAAAGGAGATTATTATCACTCTACTTCTTTACTTTCTTTTTTTTAAATTCATTATTCTACTTTAATGGGTCTTGAACAAAAACTTTCCAACCTCATTGCGTGTTCTTAATCTGTAGTAATTTAATACCCTATCACATGCATACATAAAACACTCAATTTAACCAATCATCTCATGTTTGATGTTTCAATTATTTTTGTCATTTTTCTTGTAAGTTTAAGAACATTTTTTAATAATCTTTGATTCAGTTGTGCGTTATTCTTTTCTTGTTTTATCATAATTACTTATGACCCAGGGATGCCTGGGTGGCTTAGTGAGTTAAGTGTCCAACTTTGGCTCAGGCCATGACCTCCTGGTTTGCAAATTCTAGCCCTGTGTCAGGCTTTCTACTGTCAGTGCGGAGCCTACTTCAGATCCTCTATTCCCCTCTCTCTCTGCCACTACCCTGCTTGTGCTCTTTCTCTCCCAAAAATAAATAAACATTAAAAAATAATTACTCATGACATAGAATTTTATCATTTGAGAGACTTATTTTATGAATTCAACAGCTTAATTTTAAAATATTTTAGTAGAAGAAGATAAAATGTTTTGAAGCAATAGAATAGATATAATTTATATCACAACACAATTTTAATCAAAGCATATATATAGGAAATATAATCCATTTAATAGTTGCTTCAATAGACATTAAGCCACATGTTCCTTTTATTCAATATGTAAGTCTTAGTACCTGTGTTCATTTGACATTCATAAAAAGTGCACAAACTATGCACACCTGAAAAATAAATGCACACTTCTAACAATATTGGAAATATAAAGTATGATACTAATATGAAGTGTTACATGGTTTTGAGGAAGCAAACAAATAATATAGTTTAGTGTGGCTAAGCAAAGCTTCACCAAGAAGATAAGATATGAAGTAGGGACACTAGATATGATATGTGGAACTTACTATCTATTTTTATAATTATTTATATGGTACAGAATGATATCAGGACTCTATATATGTGATAAAACTGGAATTGTGAAGTTAAAGGCTGGAGTCTGTAAAGGAGAAATTCATTGGGATGAAGCAATAGTGGAGGCTTTCTGAGAGAGAAGGCATCTGAGCTGGGTCATGAAGCCTTTTTCAGATCTGATGTATAAGTCATTTATATCTCTCATATCTACAAACACAGCAATACATTAACAAATAAAATTGATGATGTTTCTGAGACAGGTTTAGAATGTGTTTAAAAAGAAAATATTCCACGCAAGTATCCTGATAAATAATATTACTTTACAAATATATTTATGGGATGCCTGAGTGACTCAGTCAGTTAAGAGTCCAACTCTTGATTTCAGCTCAGGCCATGATCTCGCAGTTCGTGGGATTGAGCCACACAGCACAGAGCCTGTTTGGAATTCTCTCCCTCCCTTTCTCTGTGCCCCTCCCCTGTTTGCACTCTTTCTCTCTCTCTCAAAATGAATAAATAAACTTTTACAAAAAGACTTGTAAAAAGCCTTGTCAAAAATAGGGTTAAGAGGTTTACATTCAAATCATATAATTCCATCTTTGAACCTCTTCGTGAAACTTCTAAAAATTCATGTTATGTTTTAGACATGTTATCTTCTTCCTGATGTCAGTAAAAGTGTTTACATGTTTTGATGTACAGTAGTAAAATGGCAATTGTAAGTAATATTCCTGGAACAGTCTTATGAAAACATGGTATTCCCTTTCATGGCATGACAAACTACACAAAATCCAGTAGTAAACATTACCTTGCCAATTCTTAGAAAAAGGTGACATTATAAATAAAATGCTACACTGCATGGAAAACAAAGCAAAATAATACTCCTTTGTATCTTTATCAAAGCAATTGTCATAGACAGGTGGGTATTGATCATAACAAGAAGGAAATCACTCTCAAACATACAATTTAAGTAAACCAAGGAGCTAGTGGTATTAACACTTAAAGATGTCACATGTGTTTCAAGAAGAAAAAGTAGCTTGTATAGGATATTTTCTGGATCAGGTTGGAGATTTATTAGTCATCCTCCAATACCTTGAGACCAATTCGATTTGTCAGAGCTCAATATCATTGCTATTTCCCTCAGAATCGTGGGTTTTAAATCAAGGCCAACATTGCAAGTAACCTTGGAGGGAAAACAAAATTTATAGTATTGCTGTAAGGCCCATGTCTCAAAGGGATTTATATCATTTGAATAATCCATTCTTATTTTTTTCCCCTAGAGGTGTGAAGAGGACAGTTACAAGCATGTTTAACACTATAAGTAATGATATTACATGAGCAGCAAGAGTATTCAACAGAAGAGTTGAAGGTTTTATGCTTATTAAATTTTGGGCTTAAATAAAGGCAAAAATATGTGCCTATATGTAAGTTACTTATGTAATTACTGAAGGAGCTCTTTAAATTTGTTTACCTACTCAAATAATGAGAAGACCATTATTCAAGGAGTATCTTAAAAACAAACCAAAAATACACATAGGGAAGCCAAAGACATGTGAAGTGGCTTATAAATGTAATTGCAAATCCTCTTCTAGTTATTCTGAAAGATGTAATACATTAAAGATATATTACTTTATTTCCATTAGGGAGTTTATGCACTGGAAGAAGTTCAGTCTCTTTTTTTTAAGTTTATTGATTTGTTTTCAGAGAGGGAGAGAACCAGCAGAGGAGGGGCAGAGAGAGAGGGGAACAGAGTATCCAAAGCGGGCTCTGTGCGCACATCAGAGAGCCCAAGGTGGGGCTCGAACTCACAAACTGAGAGATAATGACCTGAGCTGAAATCAGACACTTAACCAGCTGAGTCACCCAGGTGCTCCTATGCACTGCAAGAAGTTTAGTCTTAAGGTCATCTTCACATATTTGGAGAATTAGGTAGATTAGGGGCATTACACACATAACAGAGAAAAAGTATTCAGTCATTTGTCTTAGTTCTCCAGATTAAGTGAATTATGATAAATTCTGAATTTTCTATTTTACTGTGTAACTGTAAGGATTTTTAAAATCTTTTCTTTATGTTTTTTCAAAGATATAGTAGGCAATCAGCTATGCTTAAAATATGTAGTGGTCAGCTTAATAATGTCCCTTCCCATTTTCTCTCTTTCCTGAACTCATTTTCCCTTTCCTTCAATCCTGCCTCCTGGAGTTTACATACTCTTTTAATCGGTTCAGGCTGCCAAAGCAAAATACCATAGACTAGGTCACTTAGACAACGAATTTATTTTCTCACATTACTGGAGGCTGGAAGTTGGAGATCCAGGCCAGCCCGGCCAAGTTCTGGCCTTGCTTGCAGAGTTGTGTCTGCACATGGTGGAGAGACATCTGGTGTCCTTCTTCTTCTGATAAAGGTACCAGTTCTATCTGATCAGGATACCACCCTGATGACCTCATTTAACTTTAATCACCTTCTTAAAGATCCTCTCTCAGTCACATTGGGAGTTAGGGCTCCCACATATGAAATTTGGACTGACAGAAGTCAGTCCACAGCACCTTCCTTGATTATATTATGACAGAAACTTTGGCCATGGACTCTATTTCCTTGGAATCAAAGCTAAGATTGGATTCCTTCAGAATACACTTGAGTACTTTTATATGGCGTGTACTGGTCATAATAATTTTGTAATATTTTGACATGTATATCCACATACATGAAAAAATGGCTCTTTAATGAATCATTACAGTTAGCACACATATTTTTTTCCTCATCCATTTCTGTGATGCCATTTCTCTTACCATTGCCAAATTATAGTGTTTGCTCTATGCACAAGCTTTCTCAAAGTAATTACCTAAGCTTTTCTTAGATTTGTTTCTCTGATTTTCCCTTTTGTTTTCTCTGATTCTCCCTTAACCCACTCCCGTCAGAATTTCAGTCCAACACTATACCAATGTTGCGCTCCTTCTTCATGATACTTTATTTCTCAGGATGTCTGCCATCAATTCCTTATTTTCTGTACAAGCATGCATTCACAGATGTAGGCCACCTCAGCTAACCATGAACCTGGGCTCACCTTAGTTAATTATTTGATCAACAGCACAGCATAAGTGGCATTCCAAGACTTCTGACACTGTATTTTGAGAAGCCTTGCAGCTTCTGCCTGGATATCTTGGGTCACTATTTCTCAAGGTACTGTCTTTTGGAACAAGTCTCAGCAGTCAGTGGCGTTTAAGCCAGATGGGATGGTGACAAGTAAGTGATTCATTTGACAGCCTTTATTAGTTTCCTGTTAGGCAACAAATTGTCACAAACTTAGTATCTTAAAAATGACAACAGAAATTGTTGTCTTTCAGATCTCTAAATCAGAATTCTAAAATGTACCTCAGTGATCTAAAATCAAATGTTGGCAGGGCTACATTTTTTTCCTGGAGACTTTAGGGGAAAATCAACTTTCTTCCAGTTTCTAGAAGTCACTTGCATTCCTTGACTGGTGGTTCCCTTCCTCAATGTTCAAAGCCAGTAATGATGGTTGAGTGCTTCTCACATCACTTCCCTTCATAGTGAATCTTCTGCTTTACTCTTCTACATTTAAGGACCCCTGTGATTGCACTGCTATCAGTAGGATAATTCAGGAAATTTTCCTTTTCTTAAGGCCAGCTGATTAGCATCCATAATTCCATATGCTACCTTGATTTTCCTTTACCATATAACATAGCTTATTCGCAGGCTATAGGGATTAGAATGTGAACATCTTTGGGAGGTCGCTCGTCTACCTCCCACACAGCCCAAGTTGAGTATCCAGTTGACAGTAAGCATCCACTGCTAGCTAGCCATGTGAATGATCCTTCAGGGATGTTTAGACCAGTCATCTTTCAGATGACTAAAGCTTCTATTTATACCTAATTATAAATTATTTATAATAATAAATATGTACTATATGTACATATGTACATATATGTACATATATGTACAAATATGTAATATATGTATAATTATAAATAATAAATATGTAAATAAAATATGTATTTTATTTAAAAATAAATACGTCACATACTTCTTGGATTTCTTTTCAATTTTCAGTTGATTTTCAGAGTCTGTGCTAATCTTCTTATTCTACCTACCTCATATTGTTGGAGAGACCCAAAATTGCATCTTATTCATCTTCTCTACCCATTTCTTGGTAATTCCAATCTCATTGATTTAGGCAACCACACACCAACCTTCATGTTTATACCTCTAGTCCAGAATTCTCTGCAAGATTATACTGATAAATTCAGTGGACAATATATCTCTCTCCTTGGATATCTAATTGCTATCTTAAACTTTAAGTCTCCGAAACTACCTTCAAATCTGTCCTTTGCAGAGACTTTCTCAGCTTAATTGCTAGCAACTCCATTCTTCTACTTGCTCAAGGCACGTACCTTGCAATCAATCTTTTTTTCTCACATCTCATACTCAAAACAACATTTTAGACAGAACTATAAAAGATAGATAAATGCTTATATATCATTTCTTCACACTTCTGCCTCTGAATGACACATGCCAATTCTACCCAATGTCAATTGATTAGAGATAATCATTTTTACCTACAAAATGTTGGCAAATGTGGAGAACAAATGAGCTATTTGGGAACTACCACTGTCTGTACCATAGTTCTTTTTAGATCTACATAAAGAACTATGATATACAAATTTTACATATTGTTTTACCTACTTTTACTTCAAACTCTAAGTTTGGAGGGTAGGTGCTATTGTCCCCAAGGAGTATTTAAGAGAATAAAGTTCAAGGTCTTATACTAGTAAGTTTTAGAATTCACACATATATCCCTGAACTCTGATCTATGGTGCAGTCCTTTATTATATGGTATAGAGGAGCATGGTTGTGTAGGAATACTGTATGATAGATATTATTCTTTAGAATTAGTAGCAGTTCAGTGACTCACTTTTAAGTGTTCCTGGTAAGGAAATCCAAATAGTGAAACCAATCACTTTAAAGGACAAATAAATGAAAAATATTTGCATGGATTGACCTACATCATATGCCCTCTTATGTTCTAATATTATACTTAAAAAAATCATTCTTGGGCTGCCTGGGTGGCTCAGTCGGTTGAGCGTCCGACTTCGGCTCAGGTCATGATCTCGCAGTCCATGAGTTCGAGCCCCGCGTCAGGCTCTGTGCTGACAGCTCAGAGCCTGGAGCCTGTTTCAGATTCTGTGTCTCCCTCTCTCTGATCCTCCCCTGTTCATGCTCTGTCTCTCTCTGTCTCAAAAATAAATAAACATTAAAAAAATTTTTTTTAAAAATCATTCTTAGCTACAAAATGGCAAAAATATGAAAGATGCTTATGCAATAAATATTTATAACTAAATATTTTTAATTTAAAAAATATTCCAAAAAAATAGTTCTGGTTAGGGTGAATCTCTGTAATAATGTGTTTACAGAATATACAACAGATATTATGAGGCCCCAAGTACATAAATTTGCAAGGTAATTTTTTTTTAATTAATCAAAAGTACTTAATCAAAATGGTACTTCATTACTTCTGATTCTTGAAGTTAACTCCTCTATGACATTTTCCCTTCCCATATAAAAGCCCTGGTGTTATAAGATTTCTAGTAGGCTTATGGCTATCTTATATAAGTTTTTGGCCCCTCTTCTATTGTCTGTAACAGACATAAGCCTGGAGTCAGAAACAAAACCAGCAAGTGGCCCTCTGCAATTTACTATTCCCAGAGAGGTCGGTAATGTATATTTGAGCCCTGTCTCCAATTTTACCAACATGCTCAGCTCCTGAGTGTCACATATTGCTAAAAGTGCCTTGGGGGAAAAGTTATAATGACTAAAAATTGACATATTTTTCATAAATAACGTAAGGAATTTCATTCTACTGGTATAATGCACACTTTCACTCCTAAAAATGAAAATGTCCACTGCACTATATTCTCCCACCACTATGCCCACATGTACATCTGTGATGACACCTGTTATGTAAATCATAGAATTTGCATTTGGCTTATGTCACACATAAGTCAGTGTAGGTGTTGCATATTATTATTCTTTCAAAGAGTGACCATTTTGTGAATATCTTACCACTAAATACCATAACTTAGCATGCTGCTTGGTACATAATAGGTACTCAGTAAAAATATGTTGACTGAATATATAAAGGAATGAAGATATGAAGTCTAATTTCAGCATATTGAAAAAGACACATCACTCATAAAACAGAATTATCAAAACACTGTAATCTTCCAAGATAAACCACCTTTTAACTATATGATTATAAACAATAACTTGACATACTTGCATAATACTTCACACAATAATGATGTGAGTATTAAGTAAATGATGCATCCCAATCACCCAGCTTCTGCCTGACACACTATAAGAATTCAATACACATTGAAAATAAACAATAGAAGGCACCAACAAATTTTTTCTTAAATAAAGTGTGGGTTTTAGAGATTCCTTTGGAAAGGATCACAGGAACAAAAAAGGAGAATTGTTTTGGAAATCAAGGTTGTTTGACAACAGTGTTCAATACCATAGAGAGGGTAACAAATGAATGAAGTTGACACATAAAGAAAATTAGAAATGACTTGACCTTTTATAATCTCCCTATTGATCTCGCTGCCATTAGTGACATCTCTTCCCTTCATCCATATCATTGCCAGAGTTAGATTTCTGAAATGAAAATCTTCATATATCAGTACAATGCTGACATTTTCCAGTAGTTCTTGTAACCTACAGATTGGAGTCCAGTCTCCTTAATACTGTGTATAAGCCCGTTATCAGAACCCTGCCAGCCATTTCAATAACATATCTTACCATATGCCTCTGTCAGTTGGGTGGGTGACAGCAGAATCAAATCTTTAGTTGTTCTCTGCCTGTATCAAGTGATTTCATGCTCTGTGCTTTGGTTTATAAGTGTCTGGAATCCCTTTAAGTGCCTCTTCTAACTAACAGACTCTTTTTTCATTAACAATCTTATTTAGAGATCACTGACTCTTTGCATAATTTCCTGACTCTCCAGAAAATTTATTTACACCCTTCGCTTTCCAGTCGTTCAAATTATTTCTCCTGTGGCAGGAGTCCTGTTACAATTATTTGTTTACTTATGTTCCACTGTACTTCAGTGTAAGCCACCTCTAGACAAGCAGTGCCTATTTCTTGTTTACCTAGGATGCAAAATGACTGACCACAAAGGTGATGTTCAGTGATACACTGCACTAAAAGCTAATGCATGGCCTTTTACTTATAATGTTTAAATTATTTAACTACTCACCAATGTTTGCTATTGATGGACACAGGAGGGTTGGAGTCAAAATGGCGAGGCTTGAGTGTCTTGACTGTATAAGATAAGATCAAGTTTCTTAACTGTTTTGGTCTCTATCACCTCATTTACTACATGCAGGTATTTTCCCCTCACAGTATTGTTTTATTGATAACTTCCTTAAACAATGTATCACATTGCCTACACAGTAGGTGCTTAATAGATGTTAGTGTTCTGATCCTACCTTGTGCTTTGCCACTGTAGTCACACACTGGTTTTTCTTTGTATTTCCAAAACTCCCTTAATACAAAAGGGACTGGATGATACAGAATAGAAAACCAGCTGATAATTTTTTCCTTAAAAAAAAAAGTTAAACACTACCAAATCTTCTATATTGAGCCCCAAATCAGAGAACTCAGCATTTCTCAGATCTTTGCAAACCAGAACATCAGCACTGTGGGCCAATCAGCCTATTCTGTGTGTGCAGGCATTTGTTTTGGAAAGACTCACAATGGGATAATTACCTATTCACTTTAAAAGCCTTGGCTGTAGCTACCACTGAATCAATGTAAGTTAATGTAGCAGATCAATTTTTTTTTCTTTTAGTTTTCTTCTAAAACAGTGAAAGATAATGAGTAATAGAAGATGAAAGCACAAACATACACACACATATCTAAAGGAAAATACTTTATCTTCTCACACTAAATATGCAGCAAATGATGCAAAACACAAAATACACTTTGCACAGTATTTCTCCCAGACACCAAATTTAGAAATAAATCCAAGCTATGACTAAGACTATGAATTTAGCTAGATTTTAATGCTAGAATAAGAAACTAACAGTCTGGGAAATTTTCCAACCTTAGCAAACAACTATAAGTAGCTTTCTTTTCTCTCTAAGCTTTTATTTCAGACTACCTCAGGAGCATGTTACCTTCTTCAATCATCCAGAGAGTCATGGCATTAAACTCCTTGAATTAAAAACATTAGAGACTCTTGAGAAGTCACAGACAATGGATCACCAGAGATCAAGAGAAGAAGAAGATATTTTCCGTTGGAGTCTATCATTAACAGTAACATTAAAACACATAATCATTGTCTTAATGTTTAACATAAAATAAAATGTAATGTTACCTTGTAAAATTCATTTTGGCATAATGATAGTATGGATTAAGTTATTATCTGTCAGTCTTGGTGAAAATAAGTGAAAAGAATGATAGGCAGATTCGCACCCCCACTAATGTATTAAAACAAAAATAAAAACCTTAAAATAATCTGCAGTTAGGAAACATTTGCATTTATTTATGCCAATTCATGATTTATTGATTTTATCAATAAATTATTCAGGTCACTTATGGATGAAAGAATTGCCCTGTTACACAGCTATAAAAACAAAGAAGCCTGACTGAAAAAAAAAAAAAAAGTCAGTTCCCACAAGTTTAGTTGCCTTGTGAAATACCAAGCATACATACATGTGATAAAAGTACAATCATAAATATTGGGGCGCCTGGGCGGCTCAGTTGGTTGAGTGTCCTACTTCAGCCCAGGTCATGATCTCATGTCTGTGAGTTCAAGCCCCTCATCCGGCTCTGTGTTGACAGGTCAGAGCCTGGAGCCTGCTTTGGATTCTCTGTCTCTCCCTCTCTCTGCCCCTCACCTGCTTGTACGCTCTCTCTCTCTCTCTCAAAAATAAATAAACATAAAAAATTTTTTAAAGTACAATCATAAATATAACATTAATGATGGGCATGAAACTTTTTTTCCTAAAGACAATATATCTGAATTGTAATCAATAACAGCATCTAATAGCAAATTACTTCAGATTTGTACATCTAAAATATAAATAATAATATGTTGAAAACAATCTAGTAGGCACATACCACCACCACAAAAAAAAAAAAAAAAAAAAATCAAGGCAAACTCTCTAATAGTTCCAAACCATTAGAAAGGGTATAGGACTACATGATTTACTAGATTTTATAGATATATGATGATGGTTAACTGGCTCTGAGAAATTTCTTCAAATCTCTCAGAAACATACTCTACATAAATATTAGAGTATCCCACAAGAATATAGAGAAATTATATAATGTACACTCACATTAACTTGATTGGATAATTGTTCACTTTCCCCCATCTTTGTATCTCCAATTTTTGATAAATTCTTATGTAAATTATTGACATTATGAAATTTCACTATGAAATATTCTATCCTTTGTAAATAAATAAGCACATTTTAGTACTTAAAAGTAGTATCCTAATACACACTTTGTATTCAAGTTCCCAAATTATCACACTAATGTTTCTTCACTCGTTGTCTGAGTTCAGGCTGCTACAACAAAGTACTGTAGACTGGGTGGCTTACTAACAACAGAAGTTTCTTTCTCATAGTTCTGGAGGCTTGGAATTCCAAGATCAAGACACTGGCAGAATCAGCGTCTGATGACGGTGAGACCTACCTCCTGGTTCATAGATGGCCCTTCAGCTGTCTTCTTGCTGTGTCCTTACATGGCAGAAAGGGGTTGAGAGAGCTGTCTGGGGTCCCCTTCTGTAAGGCACTTGTCCCATTCATAAGGGTTCTGCCTTCTGACCTAGTCAATTCCCCAAGGCTTTACCTCCTAATACCATAAAATGGGGGTTAGAACTTCAACATACGAATTCAGGGGTGAAACAAACATTTAGTCTCAAACACCTGTGTTCACTATAAAGTGGAAGTTTGATTTAAAGCCTTTATTTGACTTGGTCTTTCACTGTTGGTGGGAATGCAAACAGGTGAAGACATTGTGGAAAACATTATGGGGATTCCTCAAAAAGTTAAAAATAGAACTACCATATAATCCAGCCATTGCACCACTGGATATTTATCCAAAGAATACAAAAACACTAATTCAAGGGGATACATACACCCCTATGATTATTGCAGTATTATTTACAATAGTCAAGATATAGAAGCAATCCATCGACAGATAAATGGATACATACGTGGTATGTATAAATACATGCAATAGAATGTTATTCAGTCACAAAAAAGAATGAAATGTTGCCATTTACAATGACATGGATGGAGCTAAAGAGTATTATGCTAAGTGAAATAAGTCAGTCAGAGAAAGACAAATGTTGTATGATTTCACTCATTATGTAGAATTTAAGAATCAACACAAACAAGCAAAGGGAAAATAGACATCGAGAAAGAGAGAAAAATCAAGAAACAGACTCTTAACTATAGAGAACAAACTGATCGTTACCAGAGGGGAGGTGGGTAGGAGGATAGGGGAAATAGGTGATGGGGATTAATGAGTGCACTTGCTGTGATGAGTTTAGGGTGATTAAAATACAAACTTAAAAAAAGAGAGGGGGGAGTCACTATTTGATTCATGTGAAGCATTTTTGGCAAGAATACCTTACAGGTGGTGTGTATTTCCTATTACATCACATGGACAAGTACACAACGTTTTGGTTTCTGATTCCTAGTACTTCTGAAGTAAACCACCAAGTAAGGGTAGAGATCACTTTATCCTTTGTAAAGGTACATTCTTTCTCTCTTCAAACCAGAAATACTGGTTAGTGTGATATTTTTGTATCTTAAGAAAATTTTGTTCTCATCATTTTTTCATCTAGTAACCATAAAATGATGACGTTTTGTAAAAGCTTTTTTCCTTTCACATTTATTGCACTGTATTCTTCTGCAAAGAAGAACTTTCCCACATCAAGTAAAGCTATTTGGTTACCGTGTAATATAGGATCTCCTTTCACTTATTTTTCTCAATTAACAAGATTATTTTCTATAAAATTGTGATGTCACAGCTACTTTAAATGGTGAAAACATTTTTTTGTTGGTTTGATTATAAGCGGCTTTCTCTTTTATTATGACCTCACAGAGTTTTATATATTTAATTTTTTCAAATATTCAAGGTGTTGTAGTTGTTCTATTTAAAAACTTATTGAAGTAGATAGTATGCAAATAGGAAAATGTGCATACCAGACGTACATAGCTTGATAAGTTTTCACAAAGCACAACACACCTAATACCCCAATCAAAAAGAGAACCTGAGGAGCATCTCAGAAACCTCCCTCATATCCCTCTCCAGGTAAGTCCCCAAATATCTAACATCATCTTTCCTTTTATTAATGTTATTTATTTTTGAGAGAGAGAGAGACGGAGCATGAGCAGGAGAGGGGGAGAGAGAGGGAGACCCAGAATCTGAAGTAGGGTCCAGGCTCTGAGCTGTCAGCACAGAGCCCAATGTGGGGCTCGAACTCAAGAACTGTGAGATCATGACCTGACCCGAAGTTGGACACTTAACTGACTGAGCCACCCAGGCACCCCTCTACCATCATCTTTAGAACCACAGAATAACATTGTCTGTTTTGGAACTTTTTGAATATTGAATTTTACATTATGCATTATTTTGTGTTTGGGTCTCTTCACCACATTATACATATGAGATTTATCCATACTGTTGCATATAGTTGTGATGTGATTCATTCTTACTGCCGTAGCCTCCTATTGTACATTTGTCTGTCCATTCTATTGTTTTGGGGGAATATAGATTTAGATTATTTCAAATAATGTTACTATGAATGTTTTTGTACATATCTTTCATTTGATATATACTTTTCTGTTGGATATATATATATATATATATATATATATATATATAAAATATATTATATATATGTTACAGATACATACTTCCATATATGTGCAAATTTTATATACATACATACCAACACTGCAGTCAACAATATATGAGGGGTCTAATGCTAAATCCCTGCCAACTTGATATTTTTCTCTGCTTTTTTTATTTCAGCCATTCCAGTGAATGATCAATGGGATTACACTGTGGTTTAATTTGTATTTCCCAGATGGCTAATAAAAATAGAACATCTTTTCATATGTCCATTGGTCTCTTGGAAATTCTTTTAGTTTTGTGTATAATATTTGTTATTTCTCCCAGACTATTGTTAGATTGCCTGACTTTCTTTTGACTTACAGGATTTTGTAGGAGTTATCCTGAATAAGAGCCCTTACTTAGTAAGATATATGTATTGAGAATACCCTCCCTCCAAAACACACATTCGCATTACCTTTTCATTATTTATGGTGTCATACCTTGAAATAATCCATTCCTTATAGTTAGTCTTGTTTGTAGTGTGTTAAAAATATTTTTCTACTCCAAGGCCATGAAGATGTTTTCCTATACTTTCTTCCAAAGCTCTGTCATTTTACCATTCACATTTAGTTGTGAAATATCTGGAGATGATTTGTCCTTTTATACACCACTGGGCTTGCTTTACTAATAATTTGGTTTAGAATTTTCTACTTTCATTTTGGCCAACTTTATTTTTTTCATTGCTCTTGGGTAAGCATCTAGAGTGGACTCAGTAGGTCAACATCAACTCTATAAAAATCTGATAAACTATTTTCCAAAGTGATTGTGCAATGTGTGTTCCCAACAGAAACATAGGAAAGCTTCCGTTGCTACAAACGTTCACCAACGTTTTGCATTATAAGTCTTATTAATTTTAGAGATTCTAGTAGATATGCAATAGGATCTTATTGGTGGTTTTAATTGGCATTTCTTTAATAACTAATAACGTTGAATATCTTTTCATGTACTTGCCGTCTGTATACATTATCTGCTGACATGTCTACTTAAGTCATGGATCTATTTAAAAAAAAATTTAATGTTTATTTATTTTCGAGAGAGAGACAGAGCAGTGGCAGGGAGGGGCAGAGAGAGAGGGAGACACAGAGTCCCGAAGCAGGTTCCAGGCTCTGAGCTGTCAGCACAGAACCTGATGTGGGGCTTGAACCCATGAACCATGGTATCATGACCTGAGCCAAAGTCAGACACTCAAACAACTGAGCCACCCAAGTACCTCACCATTGATCCATTGTTTTATGAAGTTGTTTTTGTTTTTGTGATGGAGCTTTAGCATTAGTTTACATTTTCTGGGTGTAACTCTTTTATTATATATGTTTATTGCTACTATTCTGCAGATTTCCTTTTCAGAAAAACTTAAATTTGATGAAGTATAAGTTATCAGTGTTTCTTTTTATAATCAATTGTCTTTTTTATCCTACTTAAAACGATTGCTTGGCACAAAGTCATTAAGATTGTTAGCTTTCTGATGCCTTTGAATTTATAATTTTTGTAATTATATAGATTTTTAGTTGTTTTTAAATGCAGCATTGACCTGCTGCCAACACTATCTCTTACCCAGAACTAGACTTTTTTGTTTGATGTTCAATTATCCCATTACGTATTAAGTGGGAAGGTTTGTTAAAGGAACAAGTTCTCTATCAATTTCATTATTTACAGTTAAGTAATTTTTATGTGATATCTGAGAATATCTAATCAACAATTAGGAAGACATCTGAATGTGACTTGGACAACTAAAATGGGCCTTGATCTCTCAAACGAAGATGCCCTTATTAACAGACTAAAATGGGATTTAAGACTTAAGTTATTCTTCACATGTTTCCTATAAAATATATAAAGAAAAATTTTGAAAAATTGAAGAAATGATATATTTTACTACTAAGATAATAAAATGTAGCCATGGCAGAAGATATGCCAATAATTTCTACCCAGATGCCTGATAGTCACCATGTGAACTACAGAACCAAATATCTAATCAAACTCTAGCATTATTTTCTAAAGATTCAAAAAAGTTGTTATTCTCACCTAACAGCGAGGTATTTCAGAATCCTTCATGGTCTCTATGATAAAGAGAAGGGAAAGATTTTTTTATACTTCCTATTATTTTTTTAAAGTTTGTTTGTTTATCTCTACACCCAACATAGGGCTCAAACCCACAACTCCGAGACCAAGAGTTGCATGCTCTTCCAGCTAAGCCATCCAGGTGCTTCTTACTACTTTTGACCCAACCATTTGTGTTCTGTATCTCCACTAGTCTCCTCTAAAACTTGGGAAACCACAGCTAATTGCTGTATGTCAAGATTTACAGCAGTTTAGCAATAAATAAGCAATTTTAAAAATGTAGTGAACACTGATCATGTACATTTTAATTTAAGTTCATTGTAACAAAAAGCTTGAGAAAATAATAGGGCAAATAATTTAATATAACATATATAAAGTATTCAAAATTGATTTTTTTAAACTATCTGGAATGATTTTATTTTAAACTCAGGAAATTTCAAGATTACAGCATCTAAATAAGGTCTACCTGATAATAATTATTAATTTCTTAAATCTGAATTAGGTGTACACCTAAATGGACAGTTCATTTAATTTCTGTATAATTTAGATATTCACGAAAATTTTGAAGAAATTATAGCTTGTTCTTGTGTACACTTCTGTACAATCCTTTCAGAGAAATATTCTCAAGGCTTGTAATTACTCCCTATCATATAGCTAATGGTCCTGTGAAAAATCAGGTTAACATTTTGGTAATGTTCCTAGTTCTACCTGTGCTGTAGACCCATCAAGAAAAGAATTCTTAGCATTTATGAATATATGGACATTTTATATCAGTCAGGATTAGGCTCAGGTACATATAATATAATAAATTGGATCAACACATTAGAATTTATTCTCTCACATTAAAATAAAAACAAAACAAAACAAACACCACGAAAGCAAAAAAAGAACAGAGATTACAACAACAAAAAAATACAGGCAGTCCTGGGATAATACTAAAGCTTTGTGAAGTTAGTTATCTCTTCTCTCTGCTAGGCTGCCTTCCAGGCAAGGTCACAGCATACTCTACTAATAATAATATTAGGGCCATCATGTTCTCTTCTTCCAGGGAAGGCAAAGGAAAAAGGAGGAAGAGCAAAGGGGGTTCACTAAACAGTGGGGTAAGCAATTTTAATCAGCCTTCCTGTAAATTCCACATAACATTTCTGCTTACAAATCCTTGGCCTAGTCTCAAGGTCACACCAAAGTGCAAAGGACGTTGGGGAATACAGACTAGGAGGTGTGCCCAAGTGAAAATTGGGGCTGTGTTACAAAGCAAATGGAGAAAGTTGATTTGGGGTATAAAATTATGAGTCAGCCGTAATCTGCCCTTTGCCTTCCTTCATTCACATGTATTCTGTTTTCTATAACAGAACACACTTTACCTCATATAACCCCATGTTCTCTTTTTAAGTTACGACTAGACCTTCTTCTGGACTTGTGCAACCTTCCAGATTGGGTTCATGTCTCTTCTCATGGTCTTGTAACCCACAAACTGCATGACAACACCTCTCATTTCACATTGATGGACAAGGAACAACATAGCTCACTAAAACTCTGTTCTATATGAGGGGAAAGTAAGAAATATTTAGCTGTCCCTGTTTCCTGGACAAGAATAAATAAATGTAAGTTACTTGGTTAGCTCCTAGCTTTGCACTCTAAAAAGCCATTCCTTTGCATATCATCCTCCACTGCCATATCAGAACTGGGGTGTGGATTATAACTTTAGCAGTTCATCTTCTCTTGGTGCAGAGTTTCTTGGGTTAGGATTGCAGTTTCATTGACAATAAAGTTTGCTAAAAAAAATTAGTAAACTTGGTGTCTGTATTATTCTTGTTAATTGTTTCAAAAATTATAAATAAACACTTTGTCGGCTATAATTTGTAAACTTAAGGTTTCAGATCTTTAGTTACTGGTTTCAGTGTGCTTCCTATCCATCTTTTATAACTTCATGAACAATGGCACAAAGTCTTCTGAAATAATAGGCTCTGGTGGGAAGAGTATATATATATATATATATATATATATATATATATATATATATATATATATATAATTATATATATTATATACATATAATATATAAATAATAAAACTTTATAAATATGCATATTTTTAAAATAGTAGGTGTCTTTAGTGGAAGTGATTGTGATTTCTGGTCTACTATATAGCCAGAAAAGAAAATCTTCAATTATATTGGCAATATTCTTTGTGTATAAATTGAAAACCCAGATATAATAATGCAAATATATTAAATAATATTGAGTTGAGAGTTTGTATTTAGCTAAAGATATATCTCCAATGTCTGTCTTCCAGTGTTATTATTACACTAGCTAATTCGTGCAAGTTGATCTACATTGATCAGAAAATATACACACACTTATTTATCTACTCATCAGTCTTTTCTCTTGGACTCTGGATTATGCTAAATCTAACCCCTGACCCAGTACTAAAAGTGTCTAATACACGCTTGTGATTAATGAGGTTTATTTTTTAAGAACTTAACACATGTAAATCAGGTCTTTTTTTTTTTAAATGGGATAAATTGGAACTTCAGATTACTTATGTCAGAGCCAAGTAACTTTTCCAGTATGCTATCATGAGTTTGGTATTTTATGCATTGATGTGTATGTATTGGCTTTTGGTTGCTTTGGATGCAATAGAATGGCTTTTTTTTTTCTTCCTTTCTTTTCATCTTCTTCTTCTTTTTTGTTTTTAAGGAATAAAACCCACAGGTCTTTAGAGCTTTGAGGACATCCATTAGGCTTTATCTGCCAGTTAATTACTCTTCATATTAAACTGCTGGTCTTCCTGGGATGCTTAATCAAACTGAACCAAATCATGTGGGGTTTGTTCATGTGTAATCATAAGATCACATAAGGTCTAATGACTGGTGCAAGGTAATTTTAAAATAGATTCGACTCTCATAAATGGTTTCATGGGAAAATTGTCAATAGCCTATGCCTTCGAAGTTCCAAAAGTTCAATTACAATTTCCAGGAAATATACAGATTATCTTTTTATGTTTCCCTTTAATATATTTCTAAGGAACTTGTAAGGGGAAGAACCATTTTTTTTTCTTAAGTTTCTAACATGATAAACAAACAAAATATCACACATACATACAAAAGAGCCCCCAAGACAAAGCAAAAAAATAAAGCTGGGTAAAACATCTAAAAATGTTACTCACTGAATTTCCACTTAAAAGTTTTATTTTGTATAGAATGCCTTTCTTCTCCTTGTCTGTGTTATGTAAATATCATCACCCATTAATAGGCATGGTGGTCAATAGATTAGGATTAAAACACTGAATTTAAATAAATCATATGAAAGGTTACTTAATCTGTGATATACTTCATGCAATTTCTTAACTCAGGTTATATTAAATATTACATGCTTCATCATTGATCTATTTTTCAATGCCTCAATTCCAATGTGTCTAGTTAAGTTCATATTATTGAAAACGCTATTGAAATGAAGAGAATATTTTAATGATGTGCTTCATGCTTTGAGTCTGTAATTATGAAAGTAAAAATAATTTGAAGTTTAAATTTTGTGTGGGAAATCAGCAACATAATATAAAAAGTCCTTGGGGCACTTGGGTGGCTCAGTCAGGTAAACGTCTGACTTGATTTCAGCTCAGGTCATGATCTCATGGTTTGTTAGTTTGAGCCCCGCATTGGGCTCTGTGCTGACAGCTGGAGTCTACCTGGGATTGTCTCCCTCTCTCTCTGCCCCTCCCCAACTTGCTCTGTATCTCTCTCTCCCAAAATAAGTAACAATAAACCAAAAAAAAAAAAAAATCCTAACAAATTAAAATTTAAAACAAAAGTACACATTCTCAGTTACATATTACTGATGGCATAGGTTTATTTTCTGGAACTTCTACAATTTAGCATTAGGCTTTTCAACTGTATTTGGTAATCTGACTTAACTTTAAATATTTTTTGCTTTCATTTGAGCAAAACAACATCTTTAAAAAACTAGCTTCATTTCCTTTAATTACACTAAATTAGAAATTTAGACTCTCTGTGTTTTCATTTCTTTTTATTTATACCCAGAGTTGTTTTTATTTATTTATTTATTTATTGACTTATTTACTTATTTATTTTTATGTGTACCTATTCAAGCATAGAAAAAACTGGAGCAAGGAGTAACATAAGGGCATCATATTGGTAACATGATCAACTAGAGGAAGCATTGCTACGCAGATACACATATGGCACCTACATGTTCCTTCTTGCTTCCTGCTGTTTCTTAGTTGTGATATTTTCAAAATCAGGTTTTCTGAGTTTTAACAGCTGTGTTATATCCATAAAATTCATTCAGTATGTGTGTGTGTCTATGTGATGAGAGCCCATTTTATACATTTCATTTTTATTTTTTAGAGAGAGAGCGTGCAAATGGGTCAGGGGAGGGAAAGAATCTTAAGCAGGGACCATGCTCAGCACAGAGCCCGACACCAGGCTCGATGTCACAACCCTGGGATTATGACCTGAGCCAAATTCAAGAGTCAGACGTAATTGACTGAGCCACCAAGGCAGGCACCCTGAGAGGAGAGACCGTTTTAAGTTAGCACACTAAGTTGACTATATGATTGATTTTTATACTTGCTTGTTGCTCATCAGTATTTTCCAGAAGCAGCAGCAGACCTTTGAAACATTTTTAAATGTTCTATAATGCTTATTAAATAAAACAGAAGATTTGTAAAATAAATAAAATACCCTTACAAAAATTTTTTTATGTTATTTTATTTTTGGGAGAGAGAGAGAGAGAGAGAGAGAGGCAGAGAGAGAGGGAGACACAGAATCTGAAGCAGGCTCCAGGCTCTGAGCTGTCAGCACAGAGCCTGATGCGGGGCTCAAACCCACCAACTGTGAGATCATGACCGGAGCCAAAGTCGGAGGCTTAACTGACTAAGCCACCCAGGCGCCCCAATAAATAAAATATCTTAAAGTAAAATCAGATGAATACAAACCAAAAAAGGTATTATAGGAATGACTGTAATGTATATCTCAGTTTAGATGATTTTATCATATCTATAGCAGATATTAGAATTTGGGAGAAATTAAAGATTAATATTTGAAAGACAAATACATAAAACATTGAAACATTTATTGCTTTTTCATTCATCCATCAATTTAATAAGCATTTGTTTGGAGTATATTATGAAAGCTGTTAGGAACTGGGGATTCCTTGTGACCTTATAAGAACTCTGCCTTCAATGGTACCTGCTATCAAGTTGGGAGACAGGTTAAAAAAATAATAAAAATTATACACACACACACACACACACACACACACACACACACACACATATATATATATATATATATATATATTTAAAAATTATGTCATAATAATATAATGACATAGTGGTACCTGGGTGGCTCAGTTGCTTAAGCTCCCCACTTTGGCTCAGGTCATGATCTTGTGGTTCATGAGTTCCAGCCCTGAATTGGGCTTTCTTGGGTTGGCACAGAGCCCACGTCAGATCCTCTGTTCCCCTCTCTCTACTCCATCCCTGCTCTCTCTCTCAAAAATAAATAAGCATTAAAAATATTTAAATGATAATAATAATATAATGACATAAAAATGATTATGTCTTTTTATTAGTGGTGCAAAGGACAGATAAATAGTCCTGTAATAGAGAATAATGAATTGGTTATTTGAAGAGATCTGCATTTGGCATGGATGGCTAGACTCTGATACTCTTGCCACACATAGTCATTGTCTGGGGCTGCCCAGGAACAAGTGGTCTCAGCTTGAAAGCTGAAACAGATCTTGAAAGCACTGAAGCTGAAGACTGTCAGCTAATTTCATTTCTTGCAGCCAAATGGCAATTTCTTTCCTGAAGAGAGATCTGAGTGGCGTATTTCCATGACTGCTACAAATTAAAAGTTGGATATGAAAACCTTAGAACTACTTAAATGCTGAGTAGGATGGGAACAGAAAAGTGTCATTGGGATTGGGTAAAATGGAAGTATTTTATGATTTAAGAGTGATATAAAAAGGGTGTTGTGTAAGATTTTTTAAGTCTAGAATGGATTAAAAAACATATGAGAATTGATGAGGAAAAATTGGAAATAACATGGTATAAAATGGAGAAAAGAAATTGTATAGGAGTTAAACTGGTTTATTCGTTTAAGAAAAGGCATTTTCAACTTTAAACTTTTTTATTTTTATGTTATAAGAGATAATAAATAATTTGTGTCAATGGCACTAACTCAGTCGAGATGCAATTGATAAAGATGCAAGAAATAAGGTAAGTCATTATAAATACAAAATCCACTCAGATAAGAGATAATTAGGCCAAGGACTGAGTTGAAGACAATGGAATTCAATAGAAGTAGGGATATTTCTTTTACTATAATGGGAGAAAGAGAAGCCGGGTACTTTTGCAAGTGAAAAAGTGGATTTGTTAGTGGAAAGATAAGAGAGTTTCAGATTTATGGCTCCCCTGTCTCCCCATGATGATGGGGAAGACTCAAAATGGAAAGTGGAAAAGCAGCTTAAGAGTAGAGAATCGTTGTTTTTTTCAGGCAGCATAAAGTGAAACACATAAAAACTCTGAACACAACATACAGTTTGGATTTAGCAAGGAGTGTAAACGAGAGGTGAAAGAGGCAAGGAAATTTTCAAGGGTGACTAACATGACGAATAATAGATTATGATGAATATTTTTGTGAAAGAATTTTAGTTGTATATGCAGTGCAATAAGCTATATGGAAAGATAGGAGATGGTTGATGTAAAGGGTAAAATGTTTAAAATAGAGATTTCAGGCACGATTTACTTTCTGGTATAAAATTAGAAATGGCTGACTAAGTGGTGTGGACAAAAATTCAACTAGAATTAAAAACACCAAGGAAGGAAGAAGTCATGGAACTGATGAGTCACCTTTCAAGATGTCAGGAGTAGGCATTAAAATACAGATTGTTGTACAGGAGCTAAAATCTTTAAGAAATGAAGTAGAATGGCTAGAAGATTAGAATGGTAAAGGTCATAGACTGTCAGGAGGAATAGATGGCACCCATATACTTTGAAGAACACGATTGATTTCTTTTATTTCCTTCCCCTCTCCATCCTCTGGAAAGAGGTGAAGAAATGAAATGCAAAGTCTAATGGAGAACCAAAAGGTCATGAACCTCATCTTACATTTGCTTACCACTCAATGTCAGGTTCATGAGGTCACTGATATTTGGACAAACTTCAAAAAATGACAGTGATAAAAACAAAGAGAAACAAAAATTGTTTAGATCTAGTCTTTATAAGAAAAAGGATACTAGTATGTTCTGTTGAGCCATCAAGTAACGAGTTTGAGGTTATTTAGTCTCCATACTTAATTTCATACAAGAAGAAAAAAACGAAGCTTTTGTACAAATTTAATAATCCTTCAGCTCACACAACTTGCTACGGTGTTCAAAAACAAAATTCAACCCAGTAAATTTAAAGATGTAATTGACTTTGTTCAACTCTTAATAAATCAGGCATATCCCATCTAACAAGGAGGAAGGGGCTCTGAGGAGCTATACAAAATGGAAAAATTCCATAGTTAGAAGGGGGTGAGACAAAGAAGTTGAAAGAGTGGATTAGTTTAGGCAAGATAAACTTTCCTTTAGGGGAAGGCAGGGAGGTCTTATCATAGCTAGTGCTGATCAAGAAATTACAGACTGACTGCTTAAAACTCACTCCTGGGTGAGGCGGAAACTGTAATTAGTTAGGTGTTAAGTCTTGGTGGGGTTTAGCAAAAGTGCCTCTAATTTAGGCTTGTTTCTTTCTAATACCAGCAAAGGCTGGATTAACTCTAGGTTATATACTTCCCTCTAGTTGGTTTTATGCTACAATCAGAAGGATTTTCAGGAGACAGAACATGTACTAGATTAATTTTAGGCCATACTGTAAAGTGTATGCTCTCATAAATATATGAAAGGCAGGAAGTAATTCTCCTTTGGTATAAAGAGTACTTAGGATTCTTGTCCACAAGGATTCTTGACAATGAGTAATAGCGATAACTCTAGCATGAATCCTTTCATTTGAACAAAAGCAATTCTTTCAGTTCTAAAATTCCATGGCATTTACACAATTTGATGCTAGTAAAACAACAGTATCACCAAAATGTCATTAATATAACCTCAAGGAGAGTATCCTTGCAACTGAGTGTTTAACAGTTTTGTTTCTGCCCGAAAAGGTTCTTTGCCTTGATGAAAGAAACTGAGAAGAAAACACAATGTTCTTCTTATTTGTAGTTTAGAGACTGATCACAGAAGGGCTACATCTATAAATAATCTCTTATGAGAGTCCCAGAAGTCCTGCCACAAGTCCACTGTCACAGTTTATTGGCTAATCAGCAAAGAATTGAAATCTTGATTGGCTTTATTTGTCGGCTGATTGAAACACTGAGATAGGAAGTAGTGGACAGATTAATTAATTTGTGCTGGGGAATCCAAAGTTAATCTAAAGAACGCTGTCACTTTGATTGATGGCTGTGTGAGAGAAGAAGTCTTTAAAAACCACAATGAATCGTCACTCGGTGGGCACATAAATTCAAGGTTTTGTCTATTTAACTGATTGAATTCTACTGAACTACACAGAATACTAATGTTTCTGTGTGCATAACAATTACCATGTTTGAAAGGTGGCCTACACATGACAGAGAAGAATGAACAAAGGATATTAATAAAAACAAACACTTGATTTTTAAAAACACTATATCATGTTTAAGAAATATGAATTTCTACTTTCCTAGCAAATTATTTACTAACATACATTATTTGTGAGATATTTTAACCTGATTGTCAAAATAACTGATCTATAAATCTATAGTATATTCTGACTATAAACCTATAATTGTAGGATAGTATTTTTGTCTTAAAAGAACCAGAGTAGGTTCTCATGTTTACACAACCTTTGAGAAAAGCAATGATATTCTTTGAGGCTTCCATTTGGACACATATTAGGTTACCTATTCAGTTTTCTTCCTGTTTCTGCTGTTGTTTTAGTTTGATATTTTATCTGCTTCATTTTGGATAGTTTGCTTTGCTATGTTGTCAATTTCAATATAATTTTCTCTTGTACTATCTCATCTGCAAGTAATCCCACCCAATGTATTTTTCGGCTCAAGTATTTTAGTTTTCACTTCTGGCAGTTTGATGTGTATCTTTTTGTTTTCAATCTTTCATGTCTTTACATAATATCTCTTTGAAAATATGGAATAAAGTTATAATAACTAATGTCCTTTTTTGCTAATTCTAACATCTATATTAGTTCTAGACAGGCTTAAATTAATTGTTTCTTCTCCTCATTATGTTACATTTTCCTGTATCTTTGGGCTATGCTTCTATGGATACCAGGCACTGTAAATTGGACCTTGTTAATAGCTGGATACTTAGGTATTTACTTAGGTATACAGTTCATATATATATATAGTTATAGTTATATAGTTATATATAGTTATATACTTATAGTATATTTTACTTATTTTAGCTACATGTATATTCCCTTTGTTTTGAGATACATTAAGTTTACTTGTAAAAAGAGTAGTTCATTTGTTAGGTAAGACCAGAGCATCATTTAATGTAGGTCTAATTACTCCCCACTCCTGAAGTAAGTTCCTTTAGTACTTTAGCCAGTTCTCTGAGTTTTGACATGTTCTAGTTTGGCTGGTAGAAACAAGTATTATTCCAGTTCTGATGTAAACGTTGAGTGCTCTTTCTTATTATCCTTTCAGATGATTCTTTCCACAGCTTCAGACAGTTTTCTTCCGTGCATGCTTTGATCACTACTGCTACATTTGGAGTCTGCAGATCTCTAGGATTCTCTTTCCATGTAGCTCTTTTCTACCTGCTATTTGCTTACTTTGTCTTAGAGATTTTAGTCACTTCGGTCCTTCATTTTCTGTCTCTCAGGGATTCCTATTCTTTGTTGTTTGATGTCTAGTGCCTGGGAAACCATCATTTTACATCTCACCTGTTTATTGAATTTTGCTTCAGATGAAAAGTTAAATCCAGTCCCTCTTATTTCATTTGGACTGAAAGCAGAAGTCTCTAGTATTTTAATGTATCTGAAAAGTAGGTTTTGATTTAGCTTCCGGCTGATGATAAAAATATCATGTAACAAAAGTTGTGAACTATTGATATAGCAGGAGGTAAGTCAGGAAACAGCAGTAAAAAAATTAAGTGAAACTGGTATCTTTCTCAAAAAGACACATCTGCACAAAATGCCTCGAGCCAGGACAAAGATACAAATATAAATCCTGATAAAGACATATGACTTTTAAAAATTTTTGATGATGTATAGCATGTAAATCGTCAAGTATTAGTGTTTTTATTAATTTATCTTTGACACAGAATTCAGTTTACAAGCCACTCTCTTCCCTTATCACAACTAGCAAACAGAATCATTGGCAAACCTATAGATAGTGAAATAGCAAATTTTATCAGAAAATGCAAACAGCTCTGCACTGTTAAATGTAATGTGTAAAGTAAGGAATGGTAGAAGATTAGACTGATGTCGTAGTCAGGTCAGGACTAAAGACATTTTGTGCTAAGAGTTTAGGATTTAGCTTGTACACATGAGGAGAATCCAATAAGGGTGTTCAGTTTGTGTCCTTACTTTTTGGCATTTTACCGAAATATGCATACAAAAGAGTACGCAAAATGTACACCTCAATATAATTTCACAAACTAAACTAGCATATGTAACCTCCACACACATCAAGAAATCAGAACAGTGTCAGCACCCAGCAGCACCCCTTAGGCAACCTCCAGTCATTAACAGAGCAGACAATTCACAAAGTTAACTAATAAACTCCCCAGGGGAAATATGTCTACTTGGAGCCCTGGAGTATTGAAACAAGTAGTTATTTTCTTTCTTGCAATTTCTTTAACAAAGAGGGAAAAGACAACTGTCACTGAAGTAGAAATAAATTCATGACACAGCGAGTGAAAACTCAGAGACAACTCAAATTTATACCTTTGTGCACTCTAAATTATTTCATGCAAAAGGTTTCACTCCAGTCCTTAGAGACGTTTAAAAAAACAAACTGCAAAAACAAGGAAGGTAATAAAGACTTCTACATTATTGTGCTATAAATACTGAAAATATGTTTCCAAATGTGACAAGAAATATTAGGAGCGATTGCAGATGCATAAATGGAGCAAGTGTAATACTCTTTCCTCAGAGGCACCGATAAAAAAAGACTATTATAAAGCACTACAAAATAATTTCTTTATCCAAAAGCTCTGAAGCAGTTATTAAACCAGCTGTTTTCAAAAGTACACAAATCTGCTAAGTTGCAGTTGGGTAACTGTTAAATGTTAAAGCAGTGAATGATCAGCATGGAGCAGATGGTCTGGGAATGGGTGAGAAAATGGCAATGTTAATACCACCAGACTGAGATGTTCATTTGTGCTGTGGTATGCGCAGACTGGGTGAATAATGAAGGATCTGTAATAATTGTGCAAATCCCAACATTATTAAATCGATTCAGCTGGGGTTTCTTAATATATGTGAAGCACTTGATGTACTTGGAGAAATACCTCCTCTTTGGCGAAAGCTGTTCTCATTAACTCATACTGCTTTATTTGCGGTGACCTCGGTGTTCCTGTTAAGTAATGAGTGGAATAAGAATTAGATATCCACTTTCAATCTAAGTATTAGAAAGGAGGGAAAATGTTAAGAAAAGTGTCAAAGTATGAGCATTGCATGAGATTGGCCAACGGCGTTAATTTACCTATCAAGTTCAGTTAGTGTTTGCTTTAGACTATTTAAGAGTTTATAATTAGACTTGCACTTTGGGGGTTTGAGAAAGTTGCCTTTCCTAGTCAATGTTTATTTACCTGTAAGGGAAAAATTCATATTAACATATCTTCTGTTTTTTAGTTTCACTTGGGTGTTTCCAGATTTTTACCACAGTATCGCCTCAGAGGATTGTGGGAAAGAGTTTCTGGGAAGCACAGCCATCTTTAGCAGCTTTTCTCAACCTGGGATCTACTAATAATTGTTTTGGGGACTATCATTTACAGTGTAGAATGTTTAACAACATCTCTGCCCTTGGCCCACTAGGTACCAGTAGCAGCCTTTCCCTTCAAATTGTGACAACTGAAAATGTATCCAGACATTAGCAAATGTCCCGTGGGGGACAAAATTGATCCCATCTCCCATTCCTCAGAGAGCCACTGGTTTATAGGAAAGCCAAAGGAGAATGTGACTTAATACCTCTGGTGGAAAAACAAAACAAAACAAAAACAAGAAAAGAAAAGAAAATGAAAATGCCAACAAAGAATTGAAAATTTTACTTGAACTGGGATTAAAGTAAAAATTTGGTACATAGATTCCCATGACAAGACTAAAATCTTCAGTTCTAAGATGAGCGTGAGCTGTATGGTGTTTCTAACTATTGCAAATGAAACAAAATTCAAAAATAAGTGAGAGAAAAGAATGTGCAAGCTAGGGTTTTCAAAATATTTTTTTTTTATTTTTTTAATATATGAAATTTACTGTCAAATTGGTTTCCATACAACACCCAGTGCTCATCCCAAAAGGTGCCCTCCTCAATACCCATCACCCACCCTGCCCTCCCTCCCACCCCCCATCAACCCTCAGTTTGTTCTCAGTTTTTAACAGTCTCTTATGCTTTGGTTCTCTCCCACTCTAACCTCTTTTTTTTTTTTTTTTCCTTCCCCTCCCCCATGGGTTTCTGTTATGTTTCTCAGGATCCACATAAGAGTGAAACCATATGGTATCTGTCTTTCTCTGTATGGCTTATTTCACTTAGCATCACACTCTCCAGTTCCATCCATGTTGCTACAAAAGGCCATATTTCATTTTTCTCATTGCCACGTAGTATTCCATTGTGTATATAAACCACAATTTCTTTATCCATTCATCAGTTGATGGACATTTAGGCTCTTTCCATAATTTGGCTATTGTTGAGAGTGCCGCTATAAACATTGGGGTACAGGTGCCCCTATGCATCAGTACTCCTGTATCCCTTGGATAAATTCCTAGCAGTGCTATTGCTGGGTCATAGGGTAGGTCTATTTTTAATTTTCTGAGGAACCTCCACACTGCTTTCCAGAGCGGCTGCACCAATTTGCATTCCCACCAACAGTGCAAGAGGGTTCCTGTTTCTCCACATCCTCTCCAGCATCTATAGTCTCCTGATGTGTTCATTTTGGCCACTCTGACTGGCGTGAGGTGATATCTGAGTGTGGTTTTGATTTGTATTTCCCTGATAAGGAGCGACGTTGAACATCTTTTCATGTGCCTGTTGGCCATCCGGATGTCTTCTTTAGAGAAGTGTCTATTCATGTTTTCTGCCCATTTCTTCACTGGGTTATTTGTTTTTCGGGTGTGGAGTTTGATGAGCTCTTTATAGATTTTGGATACTAGCCCTTTGTCCGATGTGTCATTTGCAAATATCTTTTCCCATTCCGTTGGTTGCCTTTTAGTTTTGTTGGTTGTTTCCTTTGCTGTGCAGAAGCTTTTTATCTTCATAAGGTCCCAGTAATTCACTTTTGCTTTTAATTCCCTTGCCTTTGGGGATGTGCCGAGTAAGAGATTGCTACGGCTGAGGTCAGAGAGGTCTTTTCCTGCTTTCTCCTCTAAGGTTTTGATGGTTTCCTGTCTCACATTCAGGTCCTTTATCCATTTTGAGTTTATTTTTGTGAATGGTGTGAGAAAGTGGTCTAGTTGCAACCTTCTGCATGTTGCTGTCCAGTTCTCCCAGCACCATTTGTTAAAGAGACTGTCTTTTTTCCATTGGATGTTCTTTCCTGCTTTGTCAAAGATGAGTTGGCCATACGTTTGTGGGCCTAGTTCTGGGGTTTCTATTCTATTCCATTGGTCTATGTGTCTGTTTTTATGCCAATACCATGCTGTCTTGATGATGACAGCTTTGTAGTAGAGGCTAAAGTCTGGGATTGTGATGCCTCCTGCTTTGGTCTTCTTCTTCAAAATTACTTTGGCTATTCGGGGCCTTTTGTGGTTCCATATGAATTTTAGGATTGCTTGTTCTAGTTTCGAGAAGAATGCTGGTGCAATTTTGATTGGGATTGCATTGAATGTGTAGATAGCTTTGGGTAGTATTGACATTTTGACAATATTTATTCTTCCAATCCATGAGCAGGGAATGTCTTTCCATTTCTTTATATCTTCTTCAATTACCTGCATAAGCTTTCTATACTTTTCAGCATACAGATCTTTTACATCTTTGGTTAGATTTATTCCTAGGTATTTTATGCTTCTTGGTGCAATTGTGAATGGGATCAGTTTCTTCATTTGTCTTTCTGTTGCTTCATTGTTAGTGTATAAGAATGCAACTGATTTCTGCACATTGATTTTGTATCCTGCAACTTTGCTGAATTCATGTATCAGTTCTAGCAGACTTTTGGTGGAGTCTATCGGATTTTCCATGTATAATATCATGTCATCTGCAAAAAGCGAAAGCTTGACCTCATCTTTGCCAATTTTGATGCCTTTGATTTCCTTTTGTTGTCTGATTGCTGATGCTAGAACTTCCAGCACTATATTAAACAGCAGCGGTGACAGTGGGCATCCCTGTCGTGTTCCTGATCTCAGGGAAAAAGCTCTCAGTTTTTCCCCGTTGAGGATGATGTGAGCTGTGGGCTTTTCATAAATGGCCTTTATGATCTTTAAGTATGTTCCTTCTATCCCGACTTTCTCAAGGGTTTTTATTAAGAAAGGGTGCTGGATTTTGTCAAAGGCCTTTTCTGCATGGATTGACAGGATTATATGGTTCTTCTCTTTTTTTTTGTTAATGTGATGTATCACGTTGATCGATTTGCGAATGTTGAACCAGCCCCGCATCCCAGGAATGAATCCCACTTGATCATGGTGAATAATTCTTTTTATATGCTGTTGAATTCGATTTGCTAGTATCTTATTAAGAATTTTTGCATCCATATTCATCAGGGATATTGGCCTGTAGTTCTCTTTTTTTACTGGGTCTCTGTCTGGTTTAGGAATCAAAGTAATACTGGCTTCATAGAATGAGTCTGGAAGTTTTCCTTCCCTTTCTATTTCTTGGAATAGCTTGAGAAGGATAGGTATTATCTCTGCTTTAAATGTCTGGTAGAACTCCCCTGGGAAGCCATCTGGTCCTGGACTCTTCTTTGTTGGGAGATTTTTGATAACCGATTCAATTTCTTCGCTGGTTATGGGTCTGTTCAAGCTTTCTATTTCCTCCTGATTGAGTTTTGGAAGAGTGTGGGTGTTTAGAAATTTGTCCATTTCTTCCAGGTTGTCCAATTTGCTGGCATATAATTTTTCATAGTATTCCCTGATAATTGTTTGTATCTCTGAGGGATTGGTTGTAATCATTCCATTTTCATTCATGATTTTATCTATTTGGGTCATCTCCCTTTTCTTTTTGAGAAGCCTGGCTAGAGGTTTGTCAATTTTGTTTATTTTTTCAAAAAACCAACTCTTGGTTTCGTTGATCTGCTCTACAGTTTTTTTAGATTCTATATTGTTTATTTCTGCTCTGATCTTTATGATTTCTCTTCTTCTGCTGGGTTTAGGCTGCCTTTGCTGTTCTGCTTCTATTTCCTTTAGGTGTGCTGTTAGATTTTGTATTTGGGATTTTTCTTGTTTCTTGAGATAGGCCTGGATTGCAATGTATTTTCCTCTCAGGACTGCCTTCGCTGCGTCCCAAAGCGTTTGGATTGTTGTCTTTTCATTTTTGTTTGTTTCCATATATGTTTTAATTTCTTATCTAATTGCCTGGTTGACCCACTCATTCGTGAGTAGGGTGTTCTTTAACCTCCATGCTTTTGGAGGTTTTCCAGACTTTTTCCTGTGGTTGATTTCAAGCTTCATAGCATTGTGGTCTGAAAGTATGCATGGTATAATTTCAATTCTTGTAAACTTATGAAGGGCTGTTTTGTGACCCAGTATATGATCTATCTTGGAGAATGTTCCATGTGCACTCGAGAAGAAAGTATATTCTGTTGCTTTGGGATGCAGAGTTCTAAATAGATCTGTCAAGTCCATCTGATCCAATGTATCATTCAGGGCCCTTGTTTCTTTATTGACTGTGTGTCTAGATGATCTATCCATTTCTGTAAGTGGGGTGTTAAAGTCCCCTGCAATGACCACATTCTTATCAATAAGGTTGCTTATGTTTATGAGTAATTGTTTTATATATCTGGGGGCTCGGGTATTTGGCGCATAGACATTTATAATAGTTAGCTCTTCCTGGTGGATAGACCCTGTGATTATTATATAATGCCCTTCTTCATCTCTTGTTACAGCCTTTAATTTAAAGTCTAGTTTGTCTGATATAAGTATGGCTACTCCAGCTTTCTTTTGGCTTCCAGGAGCATGATAGATAGTTCTCCATCCCCTCACTCTCAATCTAAAGGTGTCCTCAGATCTAAAATGAGTCTCTTGTAGACAGCAAATAGATGGGTCTTGTTTTTTTATCCATTCTGATACCCTATGTCTTTTAGTTGGCGCATTTAATCCATTTACATTCAGTGTTATTATAGAAAGATATGGGTTTAGAGTCATTGTGATGTCTGTATGTTTTATGCTTGTAGTGATGTCTCTGGTACTTTGTCTCACAGGATCCCCCTTAGGATCTCTTGTAGGGCTGGTTTCGTGGTGACAAATTCCTTCAGTTTTTGTTTGTTTGGGAAGACCTTTATCTCTCCTTCTATTCTAAATGACAGACTTGCTGGATAAAGGATTCTCGGCTGCATATTTTTTCTGTTTAGCACACTGTAGATATCGTGCCAAGCCTTTCTGGCCTGCCAAGTTCCAAAGGAGAGATCAGTCACGAGTCTTATAGGTCTCCCTTTATATGTGAGGGCACGTTTATCCCTTGCTGCTTTCAGAATTTTCTCTTTATCCTTGTATTTTGCCAGTTTCACTATGATATGTCGTGCAGAAGATCGATTCAAGTGACGTCTGAAGGGAGTTCTCTGTGCCTCTTGGATTTCAATGCCTTTTTCCTTCCCCAGTTCAGGGAAGTTCTCAGCTATAATTTGTTCAAGTACCCCTTCAGCACCTTTCCCTCTCTCTTCCTCCTCTGGGATACCAATTATGCGTATATTATTTTTTTTTTTAGTGTATCACTTAGTTCTCTAATTTTCCCCTCATACTCCTGGATTTTTTTATCTCTCTTTCTTTCAGCTTCCTCTTTCTCCATAACTTTATCTTCTAGTTCACCTATTCTCTCCTCTGCCTCTTCAAGCCGAGCCATCGTGGTTTCCATTTTGTTTTGCATTTTGTTTAAAGCGTTTTTCAGCTCCTCGTGACTGTTCCTTAGTCCCTCGATCTTTGTGGCAAGAGATTCTCTGCTGTCCTGTATACTGTTTTCAAGCCCAGCGATTAATTTTATGACTATTATTCTAAATTCACTTTCTGTTATATTATTTAAATCCTTTTTGATCAGTTCATTAGCTGTTGTTATTTCCTGGAGATTCTTCTGAGGGGAATTCTTCCGTTTGGTCATTTTGGAGAGTCCCTGGCGTGGTGAGGACCTGCAGGGCACTTCCCCTGTGCTGTGGTGTATTACTGGAGTTAGTGGGCAGGGCCGCAGTCCGACCCGATGTCTGCCCCCAGCCCACTGCTGGGGCCACAGTCAGACTGGTGTATGCCTTCTCTTCCCCTCTCCTAGGGGCGGGATTCACTGTGGGGTGGCGTGTCCCGTCTGGGCTACTTGCACACTGCCAGGCTTGTGTTGCTGGGGATCTGGCGTATTAGCTGGGGTGGGTAGGCAAGGTGCACGGGGGCTGGAGGGGCAGGCTTAGCTCGCTTCTCCTTAGGTGATCCACTTCAGGAGGGGCCCTGTGGCAGCGGGAGGGAGTCAGATCCGCTGCCAGAGGTTTGGCTCCGCAGAAGCACAGAGTTGGGTGTTTGCGCGGAGCGAGCAAGTTCTCTGGCAGGAACTGGTTCCCTTTGGGATTTTGGCTGGGGGATGGGCGGGGGAGATGGCGCTGGCGCCTTTGTTCCCCGCCAAGCTGAGCTCTGCCGTCCGGGGGCTCAGCAGCTCTCCCTCCCTTTGTCCTCCAGCCTTCCCGCTTTCAGAGCAGAGCTGTTAACTTATGACCTCCCAGACGCTAAGTCGCGCTTGCTGTCGGAACACAGTCTGTCCGGCCCCTCCGCTTTTGCCAGCCAGACTCGGGGGCTCTGCTTGGCCGGCGAGCCGCCCCTCCGCCCCGGCTCCCTCCCGCCAGTCCGTGGAGTGCGCACCGCCTCGCCGCCCTTCCTACCCTCTTCCGTGGGCCTCTAGTCTGCGCTTGACTCCTGAGACTCCCTTCTGCTAATCCTCTGGCGGTTTTCTGGGTTCTTTAGGCAGGTGTAGGTGGAATCTAAGTGATCGGCCGGACGCGCTGTGAGCCCTGCGTCCTCCTACGCCGCCATCTTCCGGAACCCCTTCAAAATATTTTTTTGGATATTAATGTCTACCAAGACATTGTTAAAAATAAAGAAACTTGAAGTCAATTAGATTTGAGATATGCTACATATTATATCTCCACACTGAAAAGCTATATTGCCCCAAAACATATTAGAGACACTAAAATGCCTTGCAATTAACAAAACAAAACAAAAACTTCAATATTTACCTTTGGAATATATGCGTGTGTATTTGAATGTATAATATGTAACTTCTCACAGAAATTGTATTCTCAAGATTCATTTTAAGCAAAGGGAAGTCACAAACTCTATAGGATCTATATCCTAAAAGTTATACAACTGATCAGATACCCCATCATATGTTTGTCTAGATCCTACCTTCTGCTATTTTTTATGTCATTGTAAGAAATTGGAAAGTGTAGATAATGTGTTAGGATTGGGAGGTGGGGAGTCAGAGCTAAGGTAGGGAAGAGTAGGGTTGACTAGTCAGATTCATTGACACCAGCAAGAACTAATATACCATACAGAGTTAATTTTAACAGTGGAGACCAAAGAACTACCATAAACATTAAACAAAAATCAAGTTTATGGCACTTAAGAATAGGTAAAAATAAATTTGCATGTAAGTAGGTCAATTATTCCAATGCTAATAGTTAACAGGGCAGCCAGTGTGATCTTAACATGAACATGTTAACTGATGAACTGATTATTTATTAAAATATTCCAGGGGCGCCTGGGTGGCTCAGTTGGTTAAGCGTCCGACTTTGGCTCAGGCCATGATCTCACGGTCCGTGGGTTCAAGCCCCGCGTCGGGCTCTGTGCTGACAGCTCAGAGCCTGGAGCCTGTTTCAGATTCTGTGTCTCCTTCTCTCTGTGACCCTCCACCGTTCATGCTCTGTCTCTTTCTGTCTCAAAAATAAATAAACGTTAAAAAAAATAAAAAAAAAATATTCCACTTAGTCTAAGTACTGTGCTTTATTTCTGTCATGTTATACCTTTCATGGTTTTCAGATATTATAAAAATCGATTCACACATCCTAAGCAAAAAAGGTAAGGAATTCATTAATCATGCAAAGATTTCTGGATTTCATGAAATCTAGTAAAGTGATTTTGGAGAACTAATACAATCAATGCAAAGTAATCATCATGTGATGATTCTAGCGGAGTTAACATGGTTAAGGACTAAAGAAGAGAAATATAAATGATAAGAAGAAAAGAGATCTTTTAAAAGAGAATGATATTCATATCAAAAGACATAGAGCTTTTCAGAATTTTGATGAAAGAAGTACTGGAAATTATTGCAAAAATGATCCCCCTCATCTTTAGACTGTTAACTCCAATTATAGTACTATCTATCAGTTAATTTTCTTAGAAAAATCATCCCCCCAAATTAATATACTAGTTCTTTTTAATACTAAAAATTAGCTTATATTTATAACTACAACCCAAAATATGATAAATAATAGTTAAATAACATTTTTATAATTTTTAGTTTTATATTTCAAGCCAAACAGTTGGACCAATCAAACATTCTCAATATGTACGATGAAGTTTTGATCCCACTTTTGGAAATCTCTCTGAAGGTGACATTTTCTATACCAGGTGTTCTTCAAAAAAGAGAAACCTGAACTTCAGTAGCTACAAGGGACTCTTTATCTGGCAAAATCCATATGATCGTTCTGACATTCAGTTCTACATTTATAAAATCACTATGTTCTGTTTAATTATATTTTTAAAGAAATATAAACTATAAATATAACTATAAAAATAAATATAAATAATGAATACCTTAGATAAGTTTCAGAAAATAAAAAAATGTCTCATTTTAGAAACGCCCTTTGTTAATATATATTTTTTAATGCTTTAAGTGTTAAAAATCTAAAAAAACCAAAAAGAAACTCATCTCATTCCCTCACTATGTCAGATGTATGATATGATTTTTTTTTAAATTTTTTTTTTTAACATTTATTTATTTTTGAGACAGAGACAGACAGAGCATGAACGGGGGAGGGTCAGAGAGAGAGGGAGACACAGAATCTGAAACAGGCTCCAGGCTCTGAGCAGTCAGCACAGAGCCCGACGCGGGGCTCGAACTCACGGACGGTGAGATCGTGACCTGAGCTGAAGTCGGACACTTAACCGACTGAGCCACCCAGGCGCCCCATGATTTTTTTTTTTTTTTTAACTAAAAAGCCAAAAATACTGTTTTCACACTGGAAAGTTTTGAAAGAGATAAAGAGGAAAAATGGAGAAAACAACTACTATATTTATATTCAAAGACAAAAATGTTCAAGATTTTATCAGTATTCCTCTCATCTTCCACATATCTTTATCAACTTAAACTATTTTTGAGACATGTGACCAGGACATGGAAGCCTTTTGTAATCATTTTAATGTCACTGCTGCATATACCATACTTTGGTAAATATTCTCTTTCCATATTTAAGTTGTATAAGTAGATTTATAAAACAAACTCTTATTTTTATTGTTTTACATAATTCTGAATTTGAATTTTAAATTATTCTTTAAGGACAGATTTGTGGAAATTAAAGAATTTGTCTTTTGAATTGCCAGTGTATTTTTTAAAATCTAGGACAATACTTAACAAAACTGTGTAAGACTAAAGACAGAACATGATTAAAGGATATAATAGGAATAGTGAATAAATAGAAACATATAACTTATAGTATTGAATTTTTAATCAAAATTACAGGCTTCATTTTGAACGTTGAAGATTACACACATGTTTTTCTCTGAACTCTCCCAAGATTCTACTAAAATGACAACAGTACGATAAAGCACACATAGATCCTCCAAGACAAAGAGATGAAAACTGGTGACAAAAATGATTTTGTGGAACATGGAAAGTGAAAGTCAAAGTTTTGCTGTTTCACAGAGTATGTGTGAGTGAGAGAGGGAGCTGTGTTGGGGTCTTGTGGGGGATAATTTAAAACAACCTGGTTTCTGTAATATAGTCTCAGAAATTCAAGGCATAAAGTCCTTTGGAAGGCAAAGGTTTATGGTAGAGCTAAAACTGAGGGAATGTTTATGGAACAGTTAGATCCTGAGATCTTTTTCATCTGCCCAAGTAGCCATCTCTCTGCTCTTCCCTAAATTTCATAGAAAGCCAGAGGGTTTTTTTTTTTTTTTTTTGAAAAAAATTTATTTGTAAACCTTTGCAGTCCTTGGGTTACTACTCAGTTAAAATTTTTGTTTTTTTTTTTTTTAAATAATGAAATTTATTGTCAAATTGGTTTCCATACAACACCCAGTGCTCATCCCAAAAGATGCCCTCTTCAATACCCATCACCTACACTCCCCTCCTTCCCACCCCCCATCAACCCTCAGTTTGTTCTCAGTTTTTAAAAGCCAGAGGTTTTCAGTCAAGAAGTTTATCCAAGAGCCTTTGTACTCAGTAAAATCAGAAACAGGTTAGAGAGAGAAAAAACTCTTCTGCAAACAAGGGAATAACCTTGAGTCCAAACATGTTGATAGCTAAACTTAAAATCATGAGATTCCTTTTGTAGAAAACTGACTATAAAAGGAGTAACAGAAATACAGTGAACAAGACTTCTACCCAGTAGCTTGGTTCAAAGACCAAGATCTCTCTCTCTCTCTCTCTCTCTCTTTTTTTTTAAATTTATTTGATGTTTATTTTTGAGAGAGCGAGACAGAGACAGAGACAGAGCATAAGCAGAGGAAGAGCAGAGAGGGAGACACAGAATCCAAAGATGGCTCCAGGCTCCAAGCTGTCAGCACAGAGCCTGATGAGGGGCTCGAACTCATGAACCATGAGATCATAACCTGAGCTGAAGTTGGACATTCAACCGACTGAGCCACTTAGGCAGCCCTAAAGACCAAGATTTCTAATAATATTTTCAATATGCTGCTATTAAATATAAATGGACATCCAAGGATCACCAGATTCTGATAAAATCCTTTAACATGAAAGATAAAAACAAAAGTAACAAATAGAATGAAGGAAATCAGAGGAAAAAGAAATCTCAAAAGCCAAAGACACATAGGGGAAAAGTCTTATTTATAATATCATAGATAAGAGAAGATGTTGCATTATATAGCAAAAGAAAATACTACTGAGGAAAAAAAATAATATTAAAGCAATTTAGGTCAATAATATGTTCCTAGAAACCAAAGGTATGAAATTCTTTTTTTTTTTACAGATTTAAAGGATTATTTATTTATTATTATTATTTTTTAATTTAAATTCGAGTTAGTTAACATACAGTACTGTCATGGCTTCAGGAGTAGAACCCAGTGATTCATCTCTTACATATGACACTCAGTGCTCATCCCAAAAGTGTTCTTATTGCCAATTATCCATTTAATCCGTCCCCCCACACACCTCTGCTCCAGCAACCCTCAGTTTGTTCTCTGTATTTAAGAGTCTATTATGGCTTGCTTCCCTCTCTGACTGACTTATTTCGCTTAGCATAATACATTGTAGTTTCATTCACGTTGTTGCAAATGGCAAGCTTTCATTCTTTTTCATCTTTCCATAATTTGACTATTGTTGATAGTGCTGCAATACACATTGGGGTGCATGTGCCTCCTTTGAATCAGCATTTTTGTATCCAAAGTTATGAAATTCTAACTTAAAAGTAAATGGTTTGCAGTTTAAATTTGAAGAAATCCTGCAGGAAAAAAAAATGGAAAGAAAGGCGAATAAAAGTAGAGAATCATTTAGATAAATTTCTCATCAGATTTGTAGAGCTCCCCCCAAAAAACAAAGAGAAACTGGAGGGAAGGGAATTATCAGAGAAATGACATAAGAAAGTTTACGAGAAAAATAAGAGTTTATGGAACCATGAATTCTCTACTATAATGCATGAAGACCTATACCACTACATTATCATGAAATTGAAATACCACAAAATAAGAGAGAATCCTAAAAGTTTATATAAAGTAAAGAGTAAAACCCCTAGAAAAGTAAAAAAAAAAATTCAGTGTAGATTCCATAGCAAAAACACTATCAAAAAAATTATTTCAGTCTAGAATTCTAAATCCAACCAGATGATGAATCCAATGTAAGGTCAAAATAAAGACATTCCAGGTATGCAAATTAAACCAATTAGTTTTTCATAAATGTCTTTTCAATAATCAACTGTAAGATATTTGCTCTTTAAATAAGAGAGTAGTCTTAAAATTACATAAGAGTCCAAAACAGGAGCTCAAACTTCAGAAAGAGATGAAAGAGATTCCCAGGACAATATTGTTGGGATATCCCAGAATGCTAGTAACAATTAGGACCTAGATATCTAGAAGTTCTAAGATCACAAAGATGGTGAAAATAGAACACAAACACAAATAATAATAAGATAACACAAATAATCAAAGGAACTGATAGACTAATTGATTTGTTGGACATATGGGAAGATTTATATTTAGCAAATAATATTATATAAAAAAATGTGAAATAGAAAGAAGTAGAGAAAAAAAAGTGCCAATAAGAGAAGCAATAAGTAACTCTAGGGAAAGCAAACATTTTTATAAAAAAAAAAATGTGATCTTAATATGTTGGCAGTTGTGTGGAAAAAAGATGTTGCCAAGTATTTTTGGAGGAAAAATAAATTAGTATAGCATACTCAGTAATCATTAAAATTTAAAATGTGAATAGCTTTTGTATTAGCAATTACTCTTCTAAGGAGTCTACACACAGAAATATTCTGTAAATGTCTTAAGTATATGCACAAAGATTTTTATATAACAAATTAATAACAGGAGAGAAAGAGAGACAACAAAGAGGAGAAAGAGAATTTAAATACAGATTAGTGGTATTATGGAATACTGTATACCTGTCAGCAAAAGACAAAGTTTTATGTACTAATAAGGGATTAAATTCATGCTATATTGAAAGTGAAAAAAATGTAGACAACTTGTCTTATTTCATATTTGTAAAATAAATATATATGGCCATGTATTAGTAGGTGCATATGTGTGTACAAGTGAGCGTTCATGAATGGATGTGTGATCTTGAAGTATACACAGCAAATTATTTTCAATGATTACCTCTAGGACTTAGAAATAGGAAATGGGACAACTGTCATTTGTACTATGTTTTATATAGGTAGGTGCTATTTCGTAAAAAAATAAAAATACAGAAAATAAAGAAGGAATCGTAGCACAATGTATCTTTGCTTGTCAATCATTTATTCTACATTTCTCCTTATATAAGCTTTCTCCACAAAGTAGAGGAAGGTGCACAGTGAAATACTTGTGTCTAAGACCCATCAATCTGTTACCTAATGACAGTATCATAACCATAAGAGACTCTTAAGTACAGAGAACAGACTTATTTGGCACTTGTTGGGATGAACACTGGGTGTTGTATGTAAGCAATGAATCACTGGAATCTACCCCCAAAACCAAAAGCACACTGTATACACTGTATGTTAGCCAACTTGACAATAAATTATATTAAAAATAATAAATAATAAATAAATAAATAAATAAATAAATAAATAAATAAATAAATAAGAAAAATAAGAAAAACAAAAACTGGGTATCTGAATATATGAATGTGCCTTTAGTATATACAGAAAGAATATATATTTAAGGTCCTTGGTATTTCTACATATGTTAAAAAAGCACATTAAGACACTTCAAATAGCATGATTGGCTATTTAGAGTTTAGGTGATTATATGTTGGAAAATATGTGCATTATCTACTTCTTAACTAATGGACATTATCATCCAGATCAATCTGGCTATAGATAGAATTGTTCTTCTAAGTGGTAGTCAGTACCTTTTGATAAAATAAAAAATTACTCCTTGGTTGAAACTGTTACCACAATTCAGCAGCTTCAGGCTCTTCACAAAAAAATCTTTGACAAAAGAGTAGAGTAAGAAATTCTTAAGAAAAATATGCTTAGTTTGTGTTTTTTGTTTTTTATTTAAATGAAACTTTTTTGCAGTGTAGAATCTAATGGCAATGCAATTTGCTATATTGATTTGAAAGCCAATTGTCTGGGGCACCTTTGTAAGGCCGCTTTCTATGATTTATAGGATTTTTTTTGTTTTCTATCCAGATTTTAAAATATATTTACTTATGTATATTTAAATATATATATGAATGAATAGCAAGGAATACTACCGTAGTTAACATATATATGTAAATATAACTATAAATGCATATAATATTCTGTAATATATTGTTCTACATATTATATTATATATAAGTAATGAAGTATACCTCATTTACTAATTCCTCATTTACTTTATACTTATATATACTAGTATAAAATATATATAATATACTATATAATATATAACTAATGAGGTATTCTTTATATCCTAATATATACTTGCCAATGTATGTATGTATATATATATATATATATATATATGTACACACACATATATATATTATATATATATGCACATATGTTTCCCACTTTGAAATATACAAACTCTAATGGAAAACAAAATCCTATGAATCATAGAAAGCAACATTCTAATTTCCCAGTGCACAAACACACACACACATACACATACACACACAGTTTACACACACACTGATTCCAAAGCTAATATATAAATCAGTATACAAACATACATAAATGTATATGAATTTATAGTATGTGTGTACTTATATATAACAATAATGCCCCTAAGGCTTACAGTTTCTGTTAATATATTTAGGTAGCTTTTTCTTTTTTTCTAGTTACTATTCAGACACAATCTGAATCCAGGTTTTGTGGGGTCTACAGTTTATACAACTTGGGATCATTTTTATATTAAGAAAAACATTATGGAACTTTTGGTACAGAAGGAGCAAATGGCCTCAGAAGATGCCTTGTAAATGGGGCTCAGACTTTATTACCCTTTGGCTAAATCCCTTCCCACAAATACTAAGTGATCTATACCTTCTCTTTTTACCAGCCTTCTCTCCAGCTTGGACTACTACAATCATACGTTAACTGGCCTCTCTGCTTCCACTCCTGCCCTGGCACTATTCAAACATCTTAAAGCAGCAATAATATTGTAAAATATAAAACAGAGCATATCATGGTGGCTCCTCAATGAACTTGTAATGGCATCCAAAGCCTATATTCCACCTGCCAATGTGATACCTGCCTACCTCTTCAACTTTAGTCTGTACCATCCCACAAATTGTTTATTATGATCTTTCTGTACTGTCCTTTCTTATTACACCAACATCCCAAGCTTGTTCCCAAGGCTTTGAACCAACTGTTTCTTCTTCCCAGAATGCTTTTCTTTCAGATATCCTTATAACTAGCTACTTCTGGTCGTTCAGATCTCTCAGTTCAAAGGGCTGCTCCTCAGAGAGGGCTTTCCTGACCTTACAGTCTCAAACCTGCCTGCCCTACCCATCATCACCACCATTAGACGTTCTCTATTTTCACCTTCTTTTTTTTTCACTTTTTAAATGTGTATTTATTTTTGAGAGACAGAGACAGAGCGTGAGAGGGGGAGGGGTAGAGAGAGAGGGAGACACAGAATCTGAAGCAGGCTCCAGGCTCTGAGCTGTCAGCACAGAGCCTGACACGAGTCTCGAACCCATGAACTGTGAGGTCATGACCTGAGCTGAAGTCAGATGTTTAACTAACTGAGATACCCAGGTGCCCTATTTTCACTTTCTTTTCATTTATTCTTGGCATGTATCACTCTTATATATTTTTTTCCTTATATACTTCTCTATCTCCATACTTGTCAGCTAGTAGACACAGGGTAAATATTTTAAATGAATGTCTTTAGTCACAGTGATCATAAGCTGAACTAAATGTAGTCTTTCTCCACAAATAATTTGCTCTAATTACAGACCGATTCACATACATTTGATGACATATTCTTACAGAAAGTTTTAAAAAAGTTACAGGTACTCTATGAAAGTTTGCAGAGGAGACAATTTCAGTCTAGGTCCTAGAAAGTGAATATAAATGTGCCAGATAAAACTCGAGTAAAAAGTCTTAGAGAAAGGTATAATAACATCAATATTAAACAGTGTCTATATACACATATGTGAGTATACAAATATTACATGATATTATATTCTACCAGATTATGAAGTAAGGTAAAACAGAGTAAGGAAGAGTTAAAAAAGATGGTTCAGGTGTAGTATTTTACATAAGCTGGTCTTGGAAAGAATATTAATTTTTTATAGCTGCAAATGACTACAACTTGGTGGCTTAAAATAACACAAATGTGTTATCCTATAGGTCTGCAGGTAGAAATCTGACATGAGTCTCACTAGGCAAAAATCAAGGAGTCAATAGATTGAGTTCTTTTTTAGATATTCTAGAGGAAGATCTGTCCTGTTGAATTTCCCAGCTATTGCAGGCTGCCCTCATTCTTTGGCCTGTGGCTCTCTTCCTCCATCCTGAAAGTCAGCAACAATGGGTGAGTGCTTGGAGTACATCACTCTGACCTTGTCTTCTGCCTCTTTCTTCACTTTAAAGGACCCTGTGATTACTCTGGGCTCACTCTGATAATCCAGGAAAATCTCCCTGTTTTAAGGTTAGCTGACTAGCATTCACATATTCTGAAGATTAAAATATGGACATCTTGGGGGCAATTATTCTGCCCACCATAGAAGACCTCTTTTATAATGTGACATTTGAACAGTGGACAAAAGGACATAAGGGGTAAGTCATGTAACAGAAAAAAATATTCCAGGCAAGAAGGAGAGGAAATACAAGAGCTCTGAGGTAGGTGTGTGTTTTGTCTATTTAAGAAATAGTAAGGAGGTCAATGTGGATGGAGTGAGGGATCTAAGGAAGTGTCTTTATAATTATGGGTCTAGACATATGGGTATGTGGGGGCATAGTCAGTGTTAAAGAATTCGAGTTTCACTCTGAGTGGAATGGTTAATAATGAAAAGTTTCTGAGCTGAAGAATATTATGGCATGTCTTTGATTTTAAGAGATATACAAAAATTTATGAGATAAATCAATGCATATATATATATATATATATATATATATATACATACACACACACACATATACATATATGGAAATATAGGAAAATTAAAAAAATTAGAATTTGGTGAAAAATACAAATTATAACCAAAATAAAAGAAAAAAAGAAGTATATTGATAAAATAAAACCCTGTAAGACAACATAACAGTCATGAAACTGTATCATATATGTACATATACATATATATGTATATTTCATATTTGCATATTTCAAACAGAAGAAAATATACAATCCACAATAATTGTGGGAGACGGACATATTTTTCATGTTGACAGAAACAATATAAATTACAAATTTAAGATACTCAGGTTTTCAGTAATACATGTAATATAGTTTAAAATGCCTACTATATTGTAATCAATAAATAGTAAAAAAAAAATGCACATTCATTTCAAATGCGCACACACACACATACACAAACACATGTCATAGGAAATAACATGTGATCCAAGATTAAGTATACATGAATAGCAGTTACTTAGGATCTGGGTCTGGAGTCTGCCTACTTCCCAAGAGCATCTTTCATTTTATGCCGATGTGAACTGTTTTTAGAAGCAAGCCTCCTTAACAACCCAAAGCCATTTTGTGATTTGTATAGCCTTAGTTAAGTCTGAAAAAGCTGCCCTATGGATTTTCTTCATTACATGTAATCAGGATTTATTCTTGAATGGCAAACATTATTAAGATGCTTTTAAGATATTTAGAACATAGACATCAGTTATACATTTGTTTCTGCTCCTTATATGATCAAACTTCCAGCTTCTTTATGAAGTATAGAAACAGACAGGAACACTTTACCTTCTTGGAGAATATTATTTAGCTTGGTGTCAAGGCCTAGTCATAAAGAACCAAGCAAGGGGCACCTGGGTGGCTCAGTAGGTTAAGCATCTGACTTCAGCTCAGGTCATGATCTCCTGGTTCATGAGTTTGAGCCCAGCATCCGGCTCTATGCTGACAGCTCAGCACCTGGAGCCTACTTCAGATTCTGTGCCTTCCTCTCTCTCTGGGCCTCCCACTCGCACTCTGTCTCTCTATCTTAAAAATAAGAAAACATTTAAAAAAATTTAATGTATACTGTTTTAAAAAAAAAGAACTAAGCAAACTGTGGAGGACATGTATGTCCTATAGGATTGATCAGGTATCAACACTACCTGGGTTTTCAAGATGTGCCTCAGTAAAAATGTTTCAATAGATAAACTATGTGTTTCTACTTCTCCATCTCCAGGTTTTCATGCAGAACGATTACCATTTATCTTCCCTAACTTGGCTCACAGAAGCATTAAGTAGGTAGTTTTCTCTTAGACATTGACTACCTGTATCTTTGCAGTATCTTTTTGGCCTAATAATCCTGTTCATATTCAATGAGCTACCTCAGAGGTAGAAGTACCAATACCCTAAATGTTGACAGTCATAGATACCCTATCTAAGCTTCTTCTCTGAATATTAGAACTCTCATATTCTCTTTCCTGTCATTACGTTTTGGTGAAAGACTTAAATCATAATAGGGAAATAATTTTAATGAAGAGAATGATTAAAATGATGTGGTAGATTAATCAGAAAGTGCTTGCATATAATAATTCAACGTCTAACTACATAGATTTGCCATTGTTGTAAAAATGCTCAAAGATTCTTCGAAAATAGAGAATGTATAAGACATTTGAGAAGCCCCAAATTGGTATAAGTGCTTGAAATTTCAACAAGGAGAAATATTTACTCAATATACTAATTATACTTTTCCAAATTTGGTAGAAATAGATCAATATTTTCTGTACATTTCTCCTTTTTTTCCCTAACACATGAATCCAAATGGCTGTGAAAGATTGTAGCTTTTAGAAATTTATGGAATGTAATAGGAGAGAATGTCTAACTTAAAGTTGTGAGAATATTTTATGGTAATCTAAAATAGTGATTATTTTCAGGTTTGATTTATATAGCTCCAGGGTGAATTAAAATGACAGAGCAAGAATTATAATAAGGATAAAGTTTCCAGATTATAATAAAACAGGCTTATTTAAAAACATTATTGAAGACCAATAGTTAAGAAAAATCATAATTTAAAGCCATGATACTTAGTCATAGTGATGTTTTAACTTAAAAAATACACTATTCTCTAGAAAAAAGGAATTAAAACAAAAATGAGACACTTTTCTCCTTATAAAAGTGATTGTTGTTAAAAATATAATTTTAAATAGGGTGCATATATGAGTAAAGTTACCCTATTTTGATATCTAATAGCATTATAGACAAGTACAAATTTTCTGTAGTAAAATTTGGCTAAATATACTGAGCATCACAAATTCCAATTCTAGAAATTTATTCTAATGAATTAATCAATTATTTTCAATGAGATCTGGTAGAAAGCTGTTAACAAAAAATAAGGAATGGGGCACCTGGGTGGCTCAGTCAGTTAAGCACAGGACTCTTGATTTTAGCTCAGGTCATGATCTCGTGGTTCATGAGATCCAGCCCCACTTTGGGCTCCACGCTGAGAATGCAACCTGCTTGGGATTCCATTCTCCTAGGCTTCTCTCTGTCCCTCATCCTCTTACGCATGCTCTCTCACTCTCTCCCTCTCTGAAAATAAATAAGCATTAAAAAAGATGAGGTGTAATTTAAATGCTCAACATAAGGGACTGTTAAATTAAGGTGTATTCATTAACAAAATTCTATGAAGCCATAAAAATGCTATTTGGATGGGTATTTATTTCCAATGTACAGTCTTCATAAAATGTCTGTAAATATATGCCTATTAGCATATATATATATATATATATATATATATATATATATATAATGCACATAAGATAATGAGGTAAATTTAATAACATGCACAGACAATTTCTCTTTAGAAACAATTGATTTTCTTGTTTTGTATTTTTGCTTTTGCATATTTTGTGATAAATATTAGTTTTATAATCAGGAAAATAACTTTAAAATATGCTTTGGTTGTAGAGACCTCTGGGTGTTAATATCTTCGGACATGATAACAAATGCAAACGTTCCTAAGTATTTTTTTACAGGGAGACTATATTGGTAGTTTTGTGTTCAGATTTGTATACATTAGGATTGTTGATAAACGATTTTGCTATCATCCCATATGGTGGGGAGATAGCATGCAGATCTTTCTAACCATTTAAATTATATGATTAACAATTTTTTTCTTAAGGTTAAAAAAATACAAAACCAGTGGCAAGTTATATACACACACACACACACACACACACACACACACATACGCATTTTAGCTACCATATGGATAAACACACCCTTTAAAATTAATAGATAATAAAGTATTGTATAATTTTAACATATTTTAGAAAAAAATACGAGGTAATTTACAATCTAAGTGAATACATCAATAAATATCTGAGTCATCACCTGTCCTCTACTCTCAATAATCTTTCAAAGAAGACTGTGCCACTGGAAAATATGTCTTTACACTACTGTATTTTACACCACTTGATCTCCTCCTGTTTTCTCAGATAGAACCATCATTAGAAGTTTGTTTCGGGGCGCCTGGGTGGCTCAGTCGGTTGAGCGGTCGACTTCGGCTCAGGTCGTGATCTCGTGGTCTGTGTGTTCGAGCCCCGCGTCAGGCTCTGTGCTGACAGCTCAGAGCCTGGAGCCTGTTTCAGATTCTGTGTCTCCCTCTCTCTGACCCTCCCCTGTTCGTGCTCTGTCTCTCTCTGTCTCAAAAATAAATAAACGTTAAAAAAAAATTAAAAAAAAAAAAAAGAAGTTTGTTTCTTTCAGTGATAACAAAGCCTTCATAACGCCACCTCAGAGGCAATGAACCCAGTAAAAATATTTCAGTGGACAGGATGGCGGGTAAGCATTAGCAATCTCACTAAGCAACAAGTTTGCCATTAAATTATTTTAAAGCTTTAAAAAAGTTAGTTCCTTATATTTAAACTTACATTTAAACTTTTGGAATATATAGAGCTATTTGAGCCTAAAATTCTCCTTTCAGTATATAATTAAAAGCTGCTTTTTAAAATTAAATATTAATATTAACATATATAAATGTAACAGCTTTTTGTTTGTTTTGTTTCTCTAATATGCCAATCTGAGTTTTCTTCTAATCAAAGGACTTTCTTTTAAAAAAAAATGTTAAACATTTTTTCCAGTAATCCTTCTGTGTCTATGTCTTGTTTATTCCTTTTTTGTTGTCTGGCTTAGACTCTTCACCTTTTGTTGATTAGAATTCTGTTTTGTCTTTGAAATTGGAAAGTGACAAGGCCTTTTTCAAATGTTATGGCAATATGCAGCAAAAAACAATTTGGGGGGAGAAAAGAATAGAGCACCATTTGGTATTTTAGTGATTATCATAAATGTGCATGTGCAACACAGCATACTCTAAACCTAATTATTAAAATGAGTAACAGGATGAAATTCTATGGTGCTTTGAGCCAAAGTTGAAAGAATCACTATTGTCAGTTGAAGTATCATTTTCTTCCCCCCCTGCCATGATATTCTGGTGATAAACAATACACCAGAAATGAAAATGGAGTTATCACTTCTCTCTAGTAATGACTCTCTCTCTTTCATCTCAAGCTGTAAATGAAAGCTAGCATATAAACTTAACAGTGATCTGTCACTTAGTGTTCTTAAGAAGATGTATAACATTGATACCAAAGAATGTATAAGGAGAAGACTATAGACAAAAATAATCCTGAACATTAATGAAAAAAATTAAAATTAACTAAAAAACTACAGGAAGCATATAAGTTTTAATTAAAAGAACAATGCCCTTTGAATAACAAAACCCTCACAAATTATTTTATATTAAGAAATCACTAATAAAATTTATTACATTCTATGTATGTTTCTGAAAGAAAAATGATATGGTCATCGTCAGAAAGATAAAACAAAAAACATCCATTCTTCATCTAGATGAATAATTACACTATGATTAAAAATAGAAAAGAAATATTATAGAGAACATCATTGTACATAAAAACATCTGAAATAAATATTACAAATAGAAAAGACTCACAATGCAGATGTTATCAAAGGAAAGCTGGTGTTTCATTACCTCTATCAGACAAAATCAAAACTTCATGACTTCAATGAATTCAGATAAGAGAACTCAGTATTAGTGATTGTTAACTTTTAGAAACATGTGGTTCTGACAAAAAAGTTACTGTCAAATTTTGTAGGAATCAGTACTTAATCGCTAATAAATTGCCTTGAATCAAAATGTAGAAATAATACTAAAAATTATACACATATTAATATAGATAGATATGCAAACATACATATATATTCAACTAAAAAAAAGAATAAACACCAAAATCTAAGAACAAAAGTTAACAAAATATAAGAGTAAATACAATTAATATAACAAAAGTTACTCTGAAAAATGGTAATAAAATAAACAATAAATAATGGGTCTGGGTATTTGATCAATAAGAAACAAAAGGAGAAGTTGCTAATGAAGATTAGTAAAAATGAACATTACATAATTAGAAAACTGGAGATTAAATAGTTATATAACACCTCAAATTTGCTAACAAGTTTTAAAATTTAAATAATACTGATTAAAAATTAATTCTAGATGTTGACTAAATTGCAAGAAAAGATTTAAAAGCGTTAAATAAATTTAATCACTCAAAAATTTATCTATCTATAGGTTTACAAGCAGATTTTATTAATACCTCAAGAAATATTAGGTGCTGTGTTCAAAACATTGTTACAGGGAAATAAGTTAAGAGAAAAATTTCCACAACTATGTCCCAATATGAGTATAATTTTAACAGAAATATGCATAAATTATTTAAAAGTAAAATTCATAGAAAAAATATTAACAAAATTGCAAAATTCAGGTCACTAGAGCAACCGTCTCAAACCTTCCTAATTACCATGGTAGAGGAAATAAGATTTCTAAAGACTCTTACATTGTGAGTTAGGAGTGTCAAACTGTATATCACTTGTACACACAACTCAATTTCTGAAAGAAGCCATATGACTCTATCCAAATACACGTGCACTCAGAAATACAATCCTATAACATTGTAAGGGAATACACTTGCATGCACACACACACACACACACACACACACACACACACACACAGACTTAAGAATCCTCCATAAAATGAGTATGTTATTTCTTCTTCAATGATATTCAATCCAATCACTTGCAGAGGATACCGAGACTGATTTTAAGATAAAAAGATTTAAAACAATGAACTAGTCCTACTATATATTTGAATATAGTATTAATCTACAGAAATTTCTAGTAAACACTATAGTATGATAAAATTCAGATAAGCAGAAAAATAAATGGATCAGAGTAGAGATTCCAGAGTAGATAGAAGCAAACAAAGGAAATATATGAGAAAATAAACCTGACATTTCAAAACAGTGAGAAAAGATAGGGGCTTTTCAATAATGATGAAATGGTCAGCTTGCCATTTGAAAACAAAGATTGATGCTTTATCACTTCTTAAAAGAAATAAACTTCAGATGAATCAGAAGTATATATTTAAACAAAACCAGAACATCATAAAAAAGTAGAAAAGAAACATTTTTAATAAAAAGCACTATAGCAAGACACAGTGGTTCAAACTCTGTATAGGCACCTGCTAGCCAAGTGATTTGTGTATCTGAGCTTCTCTAGAGCTTGTTCTTGCATCTGTAACGGGCATATCAAAAATAACCAATTCAAATAATTTTTGTGTGGATTAAAATAGAAAATTCAATATGCTCTACATTTACCATAGTATCTGCCACAAAATGCTCAGTAAATTATACCTTTATTATCAGTATTATAATAATCATTACATGACTAAAAAGGTATTTATCACATGTGACCTAGATTTGATTGGTGGAATTGAATTAGGCACAAGTTCCATGACACTTTTCTTATTAAATAAAATATAATTGATGGAATTAGTAGAAGATTTTTAAAATGTAAAGAGTTTCATTTTGTCAATTAGGTCAAAGTCCTAAATTAAGCAATTACACATCATCAAATTAGTATTTATGAGATCCAGTTAATAATTCATCTCCAGAACATTTACTTAAAGCTCTTTGGAGTCACTGTATTTATTCAGTGAAGAATGAAATAATTTAATTGCTAATCAGTCACAATAAGGGTAATATCACTCTCTTCATTAGAAAGAAGCATTACATACAAGCAAATTGAGGTCATTCTGGAGGAAGGAACCTCTTCTGTGTGGAGATTTTTGATATCTGGGGATTATTTTTTCTACTACCTCAACCACATATTGTTTGTCGGACATCAAGGGATTCTAGCATCCTGTTTTCCTATAGAAAACTAGAGGACGAAGGCTGGAATAGAAACCCTCAGATTACTGGAACATTTTAAACATTGTTCCCTGATAAATGCTTTTTTCTGTGATTAACTATTGAAAGAGATTAGAAGCTTTATTCTATTATAATATTTTTCCATGAAGTTCTAAGTGTCAGATGTCTTTGTAAAGTAAAATAAATAGCTGTTTGCCAACGCATCACATGTTACAGATTTAGGAACAGAGAATTACCAATTTGGAGCATTTCTGATGTATTTAACTTGATTTTTATTCTGTTGTGTGGATAAATCTCAACAAATTGAAGATACACATTTGGAAACATGTCCCAAAACAGTGAATGATTTTACTAATCTCTTCAAGATTGGTCTTTATTAATTAGAAAGAATACTATTATGCTTTCATATTTCTTTCACATCACTTCCAGAAAACATAGCAACTTATGATAATAATTTCCTCTGAAGAAAAGAAAAGTGCTTAAGAGAATTAAAGGCAATTATATTTGGAGCAAGATGGAACTCCAGGTAGCAAGATTGGGTGAGAAGGGTGTCCTAGAACCTAGAACCAGTTCTATCTAGAGGACTTCATAGGCTCTTAGAGGAAAATACTACATTGGGGAGGCAAAAGGTAAGTAAAATACGTATAAAGTAATTATCATGAATGCTTAGCAAAACATACATAAAAGTAGCACGAAGCAACAATGAACAAGTGGCAATTAGGTATAAGGAAAGAAGGGATTCACGAAGTAGACAGGGACATAGAACTTAGTTCTTGGAAAGAGCCCAGTAGGTATCAATTAGGGCCACAGTCACCAAGACCTTAGCTTAAGGTTTCCAGTGTGGGTATTTGAACACAGTAGGTATGTGTGAGGTCCAGGTATTGGAACCACAATTCATCACAGTTATATGATAAACCAGGGGTTTCTGGGTGGCTTAGTGGGCTAAGTATCCGACTCTAGATTTTGGCTCAGGTTATGATCTCACAGTTCTTGAGCCTGCACCCTGCATTGGGCACCACCCTAACAGTGTGGAGGCTGCTTGGGATTCTATCTCCCTCTCTCTGCCCCTCCTCCCCTCTCTCCTTCTCTCAAAGTAAGTAAATAAACTTAAATAAAAAAGAAAAGATGATAAGCCAGAGACACAGTACAGAAATCTTTGAATCACTCAGGCCTACATGGTTTTAATTAGTTGTGTTTTTATGCATACATATTACTTAGAATTTGTAGACACTTTGGGAAGTTCATTGAGGTATGATTACTCAATTATGGCACTAAGGCTTTTATGATGTTTTTATACCTTTCTGACACAACTGGGTACAAAGACATTCAACAACAAGTGGCTTCAATTCAAGAGAAAGCAGAGTTAGAAAGGCAAATGAGGCAAAATGGGATGGGACAATGACCAAACAAGAAAGGCTAATCTCAAAATAGAGGTTAATTTTGGTCACATACTCAACATCACGCAAAATAATCATGCTACGATAGTTTACATTATTTTAAGACAGCTCTGATTACATTTATAAGGGTAAAGAATGTATCACTTCTCTTTTTAGTGTGTGTCTAATTTTCCATCAAAGAAATGTACACATATATTCAAGAAGAGAACATTTTCTCTGGCATATGTGCTCTTGATTTTCTTTCAAGTCCATTCACAGTTCTTTTATCTGAGAAGCAATTTACCTGAAGAATTTGGATTGCTCATATTCTCAATTTGGATTTTCTGTTTGCAGATCAAAGAGGTAATCTTTAGCTTCGCAAAGGTTTCTTGGTTTATCACCTGATGGACGTTACATTTATTAAATGCTAATCCTCATAAGCTTACAAATAGCTGATCACATCATTACCACCATTACACTTCATTCAGCAGCCTACACAGTTGGTGTTTTATGTAGCCAATCTGCTGTGGGTGGAATGGTCAGCTGCTTTGCGGCAGAACTCTCACTACTCCTAATTGAAGCCTGCATGAGAAAGTCTGTACTATGCAGACTTGACTTCACAACTCTGCCATATCCTATGATCCCATATGAAAAATAACATGAATCGTGATTCAAATTTTAAAACTCTGATTCCTGATAATAGCACCAACAACAAAGTACACGTATGATCTAAGAAAAAAAGGAAACAGGTAGCAGGGGACTTTGGTTGATATTTAAGATTTTTTTTAATGTTTATCATTTTTGAGAGAGAGACAGAAAGAGAGTGTGAGTAGGGGAGGGGCAGAGGGAGAGGGAGACACAGAACTGGAAGCAGGCTCCAGGCTCTGAGCTGTCAGCACAGAGTCCTATGCAGGGCTTGAACTCACAGAACTTGAGGGCATGACCTGAGCCAAATTGGATGCTTAACCAAATGAGCCATCAGGTGCCACAACTTTGGTTGATATTTTGAATTCAAGTAGTGGCTAAATAAGTAAACATATGGGAATCTGAAGATGTTTCTTTTTTGATATACCAGATAAATCTCTTTACTAGTTATGTTTTTCTATACAAAACCTATTACTTGTAATTAGTCAACACTTTAGGAAATTCATTGAGGTTTCTTTCCCATTAAATACCATGTATTAAATTACACTTCTAGCACTAGGATTCTTCTGTTATTTTCATGTTTTCCTGACTCAAAATTCTTTAAAAGGCAATATACTTACATAGTCATTGCAGACATATTGAAGTTGAAGTTGCATATGTATATACTAAATTACTGGTTTTCTTTAAAAGAGAATACTTTCTATATATTTGTAAACCATAAGGTTTGGAGTAGAAATGGCCAGTGACACAGTATCAGTTTGGAATCCTGTGTATCCTGGTAAAGAATTTATAAAGGGATAACCTCATCTATGGTAAAATTCTTCTGTGATAGTTGACTAGGTAGTGATACCAAGAATAAGAAAATGAAGAATATTTGTGAGTTAATAGCCTAGAAGGAAAAGTGGAGATGGGTCCAGGAGAAAGAAAATAAAGGAGAAGAGAAGTAATAGAGTACTGTAATCAGAGAGGATTAAGGGAAAAGGGGAAATAATGTATGCAAGCAATATTATTCATTTTACTCCCTTGAGTCTTGAATTACACTTAGCATCTTATAGTATCTTTCCAGGTTATGTAAATTACATTGTTTTATATCAGTGCTTTCTCTTTCTGAGCTGGAAGAGATGGAGGAGGAGAAGGAGAAGGAGAAGGAGGAGGAACAGGAGGAGGAGTGAGTGGAAGGAAGAGGAGATGGGAAGAGGGAAGGAGGGAGAAGGGGGAAGAGGTACATACATTGATTTATAGTGCTTTCTCTTGACTGTTAAGTTGGAGGCTTTAAAGAAAAATCAAGTAACTAGGAATTATACCCACCATCTTTCAGTGGCCTTCTTTTTATTCATTACAAATTAAATTATTTATGTAAAGAAGGATGTTGTTTCCTTTTTGACCCTCATATTAACTTTACAATCCAACCCCTACATAGTCACTGGAAGTTGATGGAATATTGTTTATGTAAACCAAAGTTCAGAAAAAAACTCATAAATGGGTCTAAGTTGCCAAAATAATCTCTAATTATAAAAGCTACACACACAACTGAATGAATGTCCTCTTCCGTGTTTTCTCTCATTCCTTTTTGATTGTCACATAATTTAACCTCTAAAGCTAGCTTAGCTATTTTCTCCTTTAACAACCTTTTTGAATTATTAACATTATAATTGAATTTATAAAAGTATGGAAAATACATACATGTAGAGAAAGACAGAGACAGAGAGACAGAAACAGAGACCCACACAGAGAAAGAGACAGGGAGAGAGAAAGAGAGACAAGTTAGAAAAAGCATATAACCCCATCTTACCTCCCACTTCCTAGCTACTGAGAGCTTTATTTGTATTTTGTATTTTGGTATATTTACGGATATTTTAATCTCTGAAAATATTGTGTCCTGTGCATATGTCATATTTAATTAATAGTTTACACATTGTTGCATTTAAAGACTTTAAGGTTTTACTGATATAGATAATCAGTATCTTTAGTTTGTGCTATTTCTGTAAGACAGATTTCTTAGAGGATGATTGCTAGGTCAATGAATGTGATTTTTTTTTTTTTTAGTTGAATTCTAACTTTCATACAATCAGGTAAGCAAATTTACCCAGATAGTTCAATAACTTTATATAGGTATACACCCCCGTGAGCACCTCTCAGATATATAAATATATTTTTAAACTCCCAGAAAACTTCTTTGTACACCATTTAATTAATAACACACCAAAAGATAACAACTATTCTAACTTTTAACACCATGTATCAGTTGGTTCTGATTTTGACCTTATAAATTGAAAAATCAGTATGTAATATTTGTACCTGGCTTCTTTCAATCAACATTTTGATTTTGAAACCCATATATTATAAAAAAGAAAAGAAAAAAGAAATTCACACATTGTGTTTAATGCAATTCATCCAGTTTCTCATTCATCTTTTATTGCTGTGTAATATTCCTTTGTGTGAACATACACTAGTTTATCTGCTGTTAAGATGTTTGAATTGTTTCTAGCTTAAGGCTATTAGAAATAAAGTTGCCAAAAACATTCTTTTTTATAAGTCTTTTGGCAGTCAGAAGCAATCTTTCTGTTTTGAAATGCCCAAGAGTGGGATGCTAATTCATAAGGTAGGCATATGTTTTGTTGTAATAGACATTGTCCCATTGTTTTTCCAGGTGCTGTACAAAGAGTTTACAATCCCTCCAGCCGTGTATGAGAAGTCCAATTGTTTGCCCTCCTAACTAGCACTGCTGACCATCTGCCATACTGGTGTGGTACACTGGTGGTATAACCATTTGAATTTGCTTTTCCCTGAAAATAAATCATGTTGAGCACCCTTTCATATATTCAATAGCCATTCGGATATCTTCTTTGTGAACTGCCTGATAAAGCCTTTCACCTATCTTTAAAAGGTGGATATATTGTCTTTTCCATGTTTTTTTTTTTTCTTATTTTTTAGGGATTCCTTAATCAGCATGGAGATATTTGTCAAACACAGGTATTGCAAATTTCTTCTCCCAGTGTGTGGCTTGCATTGATTGAGAAGCTGCTGGTTCTCTATCTTCTGAATGCTGAAAACTGTGACAGATTCAGTCTTCTCTTAAAGTCTTGAGTTTTGCTCGTTGGCCAAGGACTCTATGCCATTCCCTAAATTGGTAAATGCTTTGGACAGAAAATCAGACCTTGTTCAAGTAAGACTTTCCAAAAATCTGTGTGATTCTAAGATGGATTGCCCTACATTTGCATATTATTATTTTATTAAATAACTTTTCTTATTTAAACTTTTTAAAAATAATTTAGTTGATTTTAGAAGGCATAAAATTATAACTTGTAAGAAACTCAATTTTTGTCTGTTTTTAAAAACTATACTTGTTATTTCTTTCACATGGTATTACTAAATTTGTTAGAACTTCCATATCAATGTTAAGTAATAGTGGCCAGTAAAAAAATTTTTTTTTCAATTTAAGGGACATAATTCTATGGTACTTTTCACAGGAAATATTGGCTATTTGTATGAGATCATATTACTTATCATGCCAACTAAAATGTCTTTAAATATCTTTGATACATAGACATTTGTAAAATATGCTTTTACAATATTTTCTTTAATTTTTTAAAAACGTATGCTCCATATAGAATGACTGATTTGTTATAAAAATATGAAAATGAAAAGAACAAATTACCTAATATCTCATGCTGGGAAACAGCCATCGGCAGATATTATTCCATCTATCTCTATATAAACATATACAAATTGAAAGCTAAATAATTGTAGAGAAAAGCGTACTTAGAAATATGAATTCTTGGGGCGCCTGGGTGGCTCAGTCAGTTGAGCCTCCGACTTTGGCTCACGTCATGATCTCACAGTTCGTGGGTTTGAGCCCCGGCGTTGGGCTCTGTCCTGAAGCATGGAGCCTGCTTTGGATTCTGTGTCTTCCTCTCTCTCTCTGCCCTTCCCCTCCTCGTGTTCTGTCTCTATCTCCCAAAAATAAATAAACTTAAAAAAATTTTAGAAAAATTTAGATTATGATTAATCTAATTTAGATTAATTAGATTAATTGTGATTAATCCTTATTATCACAGTCTCACAGTTACAAAAAATTAGGTTAATTTAGTAATTATAATATCTAAAGTTTAATTTTAATTTTAAACTAAAACAATGCTTATCCTCAGTTATTTTACCATTAGTAAACTATTTTTTATGACTTTCTTACTTTTCATTATTTTTCACGAAGTAGGATTTTAAATATTTAAATTTTTTATCTTTTTTTTAAAGGTTTATCTTATTGGTTTGTTTCAATTTATATGTAAAAGAATTGTATCAAATGGATACATGTTTACAGGTACAAAAAAATGAGCAATGGGTGCCTGGGTGGCTCAGTCCAAGACTCAGACTCTTGATTTCGGTTAAGGTCATGATCTCTCAGTTGTGAGATTGAGCCCCATGTCAGTCTCTGCACTGAGCATGGAGCCTGCTTAAGATTCTCTCTCTTCCTTTCTCTCTGCTCCTCCCCCCTTGTGTGCATACACTTATTCTCTCTCTGTCTCAAAAAAAAAAATGGACAAATGTTACAGAAGGACAAGTGAAATGCAACAATATGTTATTCCATCTCCTCCTCGTTTCCCTCTTGAGAACATTTTTAACATTTATATGATCACCTTAAACTCACAAAATTTTTTTTATGAATATATTCTTCTTGTGAAAAAACAAAACTTTATAGATAAGGTGGCATTCCTCTTTGTTGATATAAATGCAAGAAAAAAATAATATTTTAGGTGCTTTGTACATACTGTGTATACACAATTGCTATGCATATAACTCTATAATTTTCTAATTTTATTCATCAATGTACCTTAGGCTTCAATCTCTTTTGGTTCATATGGATTTGTCATTCTTTTAAACTGTTGGTGATCTCATAGGGTTATTAAACCTCAAGAAACCAGAGTGTTCTTGTATATATAATAAACTTTGCCATATGTTTTGCAACCCATCCTTCCCACTCACCAGCCTCAAGATCCATTTCCAAGCATGTTCACTAATGTGTTGATACATTTTAGACAGATCCAACAGATCTTTTGGTTATTAATACTTCTCTTTCTAAAATAAGGATAGTACTTTTCCAGTTTGGCCAGATTGAAACTCTTATTTGTTTAAAAGCCAATAAAGAGATTAGATGGAAACAAATCTTAAGGAGTGCAAGTATCATTTGGCAGGGAATTTACCTGCAGTAATCTGTGAATGTTTTTCAGGTAAGGGAGGCTATTATCTTCTGTCAGGGAGATGAAAAGTCAAATTTGAGCATCCAAAGGGTCTTTGGATTTTCAAGATTCTCCAGCATATTCACTCATGTATCTATATCTAGGAGTCAGTGGTCCTGACCCTAGCATAGAAATCTGTTGGGGCAGTGAAATAACCCTTCCTGGAAATTTGGTTACTCTCACAATTACTGACCTCCAGTTGCAAGAAGATCAGAATCATTTACACACAGTTAATTGAGGAGCCCTGGATTTCACACCGTGCTCTGAGTTGGTGATCAGCTGATTTATGTATGCCATTTTCTTTCCTGACCACAAGAAGGGCACTTTACAACTGCTCAACTTCATCGACTTATAGCTATCACTGCCATCATACCTCTAAAATGCTAGAGAGACTACATAAGCCAGTTCATGCCTTTCTACTTGTATCCCTTTCCAATTTACCACATGTGGTCAAGTCTTAGTCATAATGATGCTACAGCATCCAAGGAGTTATCCACCATTCCACTTATCTCAAGCAATCAGATCTTTGTTGCCACCTGCTGGGGAATTATCCAATTCCAGAATTTCATCCTGAGTATCTGTTTCCTGGGAACTCTGGTAACATCAAGCATCTTAGTTCGGATTCCGCCAAAAGATCATGAGGCAGGGATTCGAGCGCAAGCAGCTTATTTGGGAGATGCAGAGTATATCAGTAGGAGAGTGGAGAAGTAATACAGAAGAGAGAAAGAAGCCAATAATATGCACACTATTAAGCCAGCTTCCATGGTGGGACAAGTGCTTAATCTTGACAGGATATGGTGCAAAACACACACCCCCCTGAATTATTCTATCCAAGGAGAGAGGAAGCCTGGGTATTTATGTCCCAACTCCTGAGAGTAATTGGGTACAGGCCGATCCTTGGAGCTGTCAATTTTCCAACACTTTCAGCCTGTCACAAGTGCACAAGAGCTATTGCCTTACATGATTTTTGGAAAAGGACCTTCCAACCTGCAGTTGAAAGTTGGCAGAAATCTTCCAACATGATAAGGTCTGAAGAAAGTGGTTGGAAGAATGATATTTTCAGCTACAAAAGAAGCTTTATAATTTGCCTTTCACAATTTGGTTTTTAAACCACTGAAGATTGATTTTTGTTTTTCTGTGTGATATTTGGAGTCAACTGTGTTAGGGTTTTATGATTTTCTTCCCTTTCCTTTTCCCTTCCTTCCTTGCTTCTTTCTTTCTTCTTTTTTCATGTTATTTTGTCATTATTTTCAAATAAATAGCTAATCATCTCAGAAACATTTTTGGAAAATTATATATTTTCCCCACTCATCTGCAGTGCCCCCTGTGCCACGTATCCAGTGTCCAACAATTCCATATATAAGATGACAATATAAATAGTATTCTTTTTAAAACCTCAGGTTCTAATTATTTGTTGCAAGATGACAAAATGCTACTGGTTCTGTCGAATATTAATTTAATTTCTGACAGATAAATTCTCTAATTTATTTGTATAGTCTCTTGATTTTTATCCAAGTAATGATGGTCTCCTTGAACAGTGATATTTTTGTTTCCTCCTTTCTGATGTTTATTATTATTGTTACTATTATTTTTTTTTTTTTACCTGTTTTTCTTGCCTTACAGTGCTGGCTAGAATTTTTTTAGTACTAATGTTGAATAGAAATAGTGATAGTGGTCATTACTTCCTTATTTCTACTCTCAAAGAAAAAGCTTTGTGTTTCACCATTAACTATGATAAATATCTTTTATTTCCCCTCTTTTAATCTGATTTTAACAAATACATTTTTACCATTTTTCTAAGAGTTGCACTTTGTTTAAATCATGAATACATGTTGTATATTATCAAAGACATATTCTGCATCTATTTAGATGGTCAGGTAGTTATTGTCCTTTATTTTGTGATTGGGAAGAAATGGATTTTCTAATAATAATTCAGTCTTACTGGTCATGATGCATTATCTTTGTAATCCTTTTGGTATGTCAGGTGATTCATTTTGTTTTAATTTTGGTGAAGGGAGGCAGGTTGCTCTCCATGTTCTGAGTGAGAATAGCTTTTTATATTGTTCTTTTCAGAGTTTGAAGTCAAGGTAAAGAAAGATGAGAAGCATGGTCTTATTTTTTCTCTTATCTGAAATTGCTTACATAACATTGGAATTATTTGTTCTTTCAAATTGAGAATTCATTGCAGAAATCATGTTGGTTTGAACGTTTGTGGAAATATATATATTTAACTACTGCTACATTTTTTAAAAGTCTCCAGGACTATACAGCTTCTACTGTTTCTTGAATTCTTAAATTCTATTTTCTCAGAATTTTTTTTCACATAAATTTAAATTTTTAATTTATGGCTTCGTTGCTTATAATAGTCTCATAATCCCTTATAAAGTTTATTTTTTCACTTTAGAATTTTATATCTTACCTTTTGTTCTTGATTTTATAATGACTAGGGTGAAAGGAAGACTTGAAATTATCAATTAGTGAATTAACTTAATAAAACAGGCATTTAAGATTGATCAATCCTACACTCTGTACTGACTGCATAGGAGATAGGAAAATAGAGGGCTTTAAGTAAGCAGGAAATACTTTCATTATGTCAAAAAGACCCAGAACTGTAATGTTTAAATTTAAGAAAGTATTGGAATTCTAAAATGTTTGACAATAAACATTGAAAAACAACTAAAGTAGAAAAAAAAATCCTAAAAAAAGTTGCGTAAAGACAGATTGTGCTTATGTGGAATATGCAATGAAACCTTGGGGAAGACCGTGAGGATACACAAAGAGAAGAAATCTGAAGATTATTATTATTTTTTTAATTTATTCATTTTGAGAGAAACAGAGACAGTGAGCGGGGGAGGGGCAGATGGAGAGGAGAGAGAGAGAATCCTAAGCAGGCTCAGCACAGAGCCCGATGCTGGGTTCGAACCCACCAAATGTGAGATCATGGCCTGAGCCAAAACCAAGAGTCAGATGCTTAAACTACTGAGCCACCCCAGTGCCCCTGAAAAGTATTCTATAGACAATTTGGTGTCAAGTTAAAGCCAAACATCTTCCAGGGTTGTGGAAGATGAATTGAAGTATAATAAGTATTAAACATCAAATATAATTTAATCTCTACCTTGTTTCCTTTTACATACAGACTTAATAATCTTGATTATAGATATTTTCTGAAGTTAACAAACTGATTCTGGTGTCTGATGTCTTATTCATTAAAACGAGGAAATGATTAGTAATTTAGTTAAGCATATTCTTCCTGATTTCAAATTTATGCAACAATATTACCACATATAAAATTCTTTTTGCTTTTGAAGATCACCAGCTCTATGGTTCTGATATTCAGTGTGCTCTAAAATAGCTACTTCAGTGTTTTTACTTGATATAACAATTTTGTTTGGCGCAGTGATACCGGTGATAGTATATTTTTTTCTTTCTAGAATCTAAAACATGCCAACATTTTGTTGGCAATATTAAAATTAGAGCACTTTCTAAAATTTGGTGCAATTGAAACTACTTATAAATCATTTATCACTTGAAAGTTCAGTAGGAATGTTCCATATAATTGGGCCTATTGCTTTATATCAGTTAATATTATACCTGCCTTTTCAATTTTGTCTATGATGATTTTTATATTAAACTTTGTAACCTCATTTCTTATCACTTTCTAATAAGCTTTATTCATGAATATAGTATATGGAATATATACACACACACATTTCAATTGAATGGTGAAATTCCACACAGATAAAAGAAAAATGGATTTCAAGAAGCAAGCGAATCCCTGTGGAAAGATGAGGCAGTAGTGATGTATAGTGTGGGAAGGCAGATGGCTGCCCTTGCAAAGGAGAGTAGAAAGTCAGGGGTTAAGTCTGGGGAAAAGCTGGTGAAGCTTTGAGAGGTGGGTTTCACTACCCTAAAAAGATCATTGCAAGGTACCTAGGAGTTACAGGACTCAAAAACAGAAACACCAGTTTTTGCTGAATGACTAGTAGAAAAACCTGAGGAGAATCTTGGAGCCCAGCTCTTGTAACTAAATTCAGTTTTTAAGGTACCACCTCACACTAAGTATATGAGCCACATCTCTATTACATGCCACAATACACACTAAGTAATATTTTAAGTTTATTTAAAAGTAGCTTAGGGGCACCTGGGTGGCTCAGTCGGTTGAGCGTCTGACTTCAGCTCAGGTCATGATCTCACAGCTCGTGAGTTCGAGCCCCGCATCAGGCTCTGTGCTGACCACTCAGAGCCTGGAGCCTGCTTCAGATTCTGTGCCTCCCTCTCTCTCTGTCCCTCCTCTGCTCATGTTCTATCTCCTTCTCTCTCTCTTTTAAAAATAAATAAACATTTAAAAAATAAATAAATAAATAAATAAATAAATAAAAGTAGCTTATGTTTGATAAGTTTCTCTGTGCATAACAGAACAGACTTTATCAGACTAGCAGGAATTTCAGGATATTCAATCTTCATTGAAATAATATAATGTACTCTTCAATCTGTCTTTTGGCTAGCTAGCAAGCTGAAGACACACCTTCCAAATGAAGAGTTTTTGTGGCTTGCCAATGATCCTGTAAAACTATTTTTTTATTTAGTTAATGTACATCACTTTCTGCTACTAAAAATCCATCTTAATTAAGGATGCCTTATCAGGTCTAATGATAATTCTAAGAAGTCTTAATGACAACACCACGGTTGAGCCTATGATGAGTATGATATTAAACATTTTTTATTAGTTGGCCACAATCATTCTTTCTTCTATTTAGTTGGTTTAGGTGAGTGGAAGTTCTACTATTTTATTACAATATGCCAAAGAACCAAACAGGAGTCTAAAAGCCCACCAGTAAACTGGCTCTTGTATGTGTGACACTACAATTCAATTGAGCAGCAATTTATTAAGTTTGCCCAGAACTGAACAAGGCTCTGTGGTACAAAGCAATCTTCATAAAGTCACTGTTTTTAGTGTGTTAAGTTAAGTGATCAGATTTCTATTTCCTGTGTCCTGAAAAGAGAAATGGAAGAGATCAAATAAACAGCACATGTGAAGAGAGGAGGAGGAAGAGTATGGGTTGTATTTATCAGACTATATGAAGTCATCGCATAATGTTTCCCTACCTTCTGTTTGATTCTAAAAGGAGACTGGAGCGGGGAAAAAGGGTAAGTTTTAAAAATGGCTGAGTTTTTGCTGTTAGACAAGTATAATTGTCATTATTCATCTCCAACTGCATAGATATCCACTCTTTCAAATCTTAATAGTCTTTAAATGTATGTGCACATATTCTGCCCCACTTTTACATTTGGATGTTTCCTATACTACTCTGATATGATATTTATATTGTTCTTTGCATATTCAAACTTTAAAAATAAAAACAAATGAAAAATGCTTATGAGTCCAGTCACCATAAACATGATATTGTATATTTATTGAAAATAAAAATTAAACCAGATCTTACTCTTAGGATGATTATACTGAAGTAATCATGTGTTTAAGAAAACAATAAAAAATAAATCTTACAATAATCTAAGTAACATCTAATTTTAGACAAAATAATCTAATACTGCAAATATTTGGCTTGTAGGTTTACGTCTTGTAAAATCATACTATAACTCAGTACCAATAAACTCAGCCTTGGAACAGAGGAAATTTAAATTCATTTAATTTTCACAGTCCAAATATAGATTTTGGGGGCAGACTGCCAGCAGTTTCCTTGGGTCAAAGAAAATAAATATTGCATCTCTCCCATCACAGAGACAAAAAACACAGCCAGTATTTTGAATTCTGTATCAACTGGCTTTTATTCAAATATTCAAATAAGCAGTATCTTCTTATGGAGAATGAATCCCCCTCTAATTAGAGTATAAAAAATGTGATGGATATAATACAAAATGTGACCATCTGCATTTCTCTGTCTTGTCTTTTTCAGTTAGAACTCGCAGGTGTCTTTTAAACAATGACGAATTAGAAGGAAGGCTCTTTTTTACTCATTTGTCTGTTAACTACCTTTATGATAATAATGAATTTGCATTTTTAATTTCCTCAGTTGTAAATGAGCACCTCTGAACCACTTCCTAATTATTTTACAATTTTCTGTATTGTTCATTATTCATGCTTTCTATTTACTAAATAAAAATGACTTTTCCTCTGAAGGACATTTGCAATTCTTATTACACCAAACATAGATCATCTGGCTCCAAATAAGAAAAAAGGAGTAAAAGAAAACATAGGGACATAGTTTTCAACCAAATACAATTGAATGGATATGTCTGTTCATCTATATATATAGAACACAGTGTCAGTCAAGATGTGTAATCCGGTATATTAGAAAATACGCTTATTGATTTGTAATTGATGATGTAAAGCTTTCTTTCAACTCACTTTATTTGAGAGAGTGGCACTACAGAAGTGTGAACAAGTTGTTGACTAGCAGACAACGAAGATAGAAACCCATCTAAAACATGTTCTTCCAGACTGTGTGCATAATTATTTGAAAGTGTAAAGCAAAGTGTCATAAACAATACTGTAAAAGAGCTTCCAGCTACCTGGTTTATTCAAGGTTAATCCGAAGTTTACCTATAATGTGCTAGAGCCAGTTCCTATTGGCTTATGAGAACCCAAGGCCCACATCTCTTCCAACTTTGTGTTTAGTGACATCATTGATAGCCTGAAATTGGCCACAGTAAAAATAGTTACACCATAGAAAAACTGTTGAATGCTAACAATCAAGACTAGGCAGTTTACTAGTATACGACTGTCTATGAGGCTTTGTAGAATTCCTTCTGCTTAGGAAAAGAAGATAAGCAAAACAATTTCTGATAGTATCACTTTAACAAGACTTTGTGCTGATACAGTGGAAATGAGAGACTGAAGAGGTGGTAGGTAGAATGAGGTTCAAGAAAAGGTGGATGGCATTATCCCTGGTGATAGCTTTAATTGACTTACTTTTTCTCTATATAGGCATACACAACTGCTAAAAGTCATTACCCTTGTTTCTTTCTTAGGGAAATTATGTGACCAGATAAATTTGTATTGTACAATAGTCCTTACTGTTTCTTTTCTCTGCTACTTCCCTTGAATGGATCTGTGGATATGTCCATATTAAGGTGAATTCAGTTTCTACAATGGTTGTGTTACAGTGAAAGTTAGTAGGAGTTCCACTAAGCCAATGAATCAGAAGGGAAGCACATGTAGGAAAATAGGAGCCAAAGAAAGATCAAAACTTGATTGAATTGTTCTAAGGACACACACACACACACACACACACACACTTTTTTTTTGCCTCTGGTGGAAAGATGAATTGTATTTGTATTTAGTAGTTGTATATTTTTATTGTATATATTCTTTGTGAAAAGATTTTTCATGAGCTTGTCACTTATCCCTGAAGAGACTAGTCCTGTCAGTATCCATTTATACTGGAATGGATCCATTTATAAAGGAATGGATCCAAGTTTTGAAAAGCCTCAAATAATTTGGAGATCCCTCCTTAAAGAAATGATGAAAAATTATGAACAGAAAATGAAGGGGCGCCTGGGTGGCGCAGTCGGTTAAGCGTCCGACTTCAGCCAGGTCACGATCTCACGGTCCGTGAGTTCGAGCCCCGCGTCAGGCTCTGGGCTGATGGCTCAGAGCCTGGAGCCTGTTTCCGATTCTGTGTCTCCCTCTCTCTCTGTCCCTCCCCCGTTCATGCTCTGTCTCTCTCTGTCCCAAAAATAAATAAACGTTGAAAAAAAAAAAATTAAAAAAAAAAAATGAAGTATAAACTTCATTGAATATTTAATTAGGACATAGAAACAAATTACAATAAATTGTACATTTGAAAATATAAATGCCAGCAAAACAGAAAATTATAATATTTTTATTAATTAATATTCTGGCATTCCTCTATAACATGTTTTCTTATACCTTTGCTTGCATTCTTTTTGTTGTCTTTGCATATTACAACACTTTTTTAATTTCTTTTTTTTAAATGTTTTCTTTATTTTCAAGACAGAGAGAGCACGAGCGGAGAAGGGCAGAGAGAGAGACACACACACCCAGACTCCCTCGCAGGCTCCAGGCTCTGAACTGTCAGCATAGAGTCCAAGACGGGGCTCAAACCCACGAACCATGAGATCTTGACCTGAGCCGAAGTCAGATGCATAACTAACTGAGCCACCCAGGCACTGGGTAAAAGATAATCTTTCAAATTTGTAAAGATGGATTTATCCTATCAGCCCTAAAACTTTTCTCGCGAAATATAATAATATGGTGGGGCACATAATGAAAGTAATTTAATGTGCTTCTGGTCCTGAACTGAAATTTGACTGAATGATCTTTCTACACTAGATCATGTACTGGAAAGAGCTTCACCATTTACAAATCACCATTTGCAAAGATTCTCTTTTCCTGACTGTACAACTCAGATTCCTTCAATGTTATCTCATATCACAAGTTGCTGACTCTCATCATTATGGTGCTAATTCTTCTCATTATGGCAAGGAATAGTTACCGATCTGCTCTATGGCAAGCACTGATAAAGATCAAAGATGAGTGAATTTCACTTCTTGGTCCACAGGAACTTTGAACAGAGTGAGATAGGTGCTGAGATGCAGGATTCATCCTATCTCTATGGCTGAGTCATATTTTAGAAGGGAACTGATGTAAATGAGGGAGTTTGCTATGTGTGTATCTTGAAGGAAGAAAATTCAGACAGAGGAATACAGGTGCAAAGGCTCTGACGCAGGAACCATACTTTTTTCATGGGTCCTGGAATACAGTAGGCAAATTTGATGGGGAGAAGGAAGGAGATAAGGTCAGGTCTGTTAAAGGAGAGAACCCGAAGTGACCCTACCAAAGTCCTGCCACTCCATCTTTAGCTATGATTTTCCAACTGTACCTCATCTCACTGGGTGTGTGGTAGGGGCTGAGGAACTGAAGCGGTAGGGGGAAGATTCAAAAATCACAGGCTAAAGATGGGGGATCTTCTTAGAGCGTTATTTGATTGGAAGTTTAGTCATTAAAACATTACATGTATTTTAAAAGTGAATATAATTATAGTGTTTACCAGTACTTTACAGATTTGATGAGCATACAAATTACCTCAAGATCTTATTAAAATACAGATCAGGAGTCAATACTCTTGAGATTTGTATTTCTAACAAGCTCCCACATGATGCTGCAGATCCAAAATCATACTTAGAGTAGCAAGGGCTTCTAATGCAATATTTACATTATTTTTAAGACAGAGGTTAAAATACTTCTGGTGGGATGCTTTAAAATAACCTCAAAAACCCCAAGCTGTGCATTTATATTCTTTTGGTCTTCAGGGCTACATACAATTGAAAAAAAAAGATGTTCAAAAAGCTTTTATTTTTTTCCTGTGACAGATCTTACACCTGTGATTTGGACTGCACCCACCAGATGGTAACAGTGCATTCAGTTACAGCACACAGATCACCAATTTAAATCTATCATGCATGGCTACAGGATAGACTTTAGCAAGTTACCCTGTCTTTTGCAAGCTAGTTTTAATAAGCAAAATTTGCAATCTTAATTTAAAAATAATAACAGTTGCAAAACCTAGTTCTTCACAAGATACATTTCAGAAATTATATAAATATCTATAATTAAATGAAAAGAAGCAAAATACCTATTGATCAGTCTTCTATATAAGCATTTATTATCAACTCTATTAAAAGTTAAATATTAAAAGTTAACTCTATTCAAAGTTAAATTAAAAGGTTGGTAGAGCGACTTCCACTCTTGTCAAAGTGTGAAACTGGCTCTGTAACTTCTGGCATGACTGTTAGCTTAAAACAGCTCATCTATCCCATCTACCTAAAACAGGGTCAATCATCTTTAATTAATTTATATGCCTCATCAGTAAGAAGCATCCATTTGATTTATTGATAGGTCTCTAGAGAGCAAATTAGCTTCCTTGGAAGTTCCTAACATGCTTTGAATCACAGTGCAAACAGAAATTTCTCTTGCTAGCTCTCTGTCTAGCTTTGATATATAAAACCAGTGAAAGCCAAGAAAAGATTTACACAATAGCATGGGGAGAGTGACAACTGCAGAACTGTAGAGATTTTGGTTTTAATATAACTCAACATCGTCACGTATTTCTATTAAGGAAATGGCAGCTCAAAGAATTTAGTGACCTATGCAAGTCCTGACTGCTTGGCTTATGGATGGTAAGACTAATTACAACAACTCAGATTTCTGGACTCACTGTTCTATGGGAGTCATACCCACCCCTCTCACCACTATTCGAGAGTCTCTTAACAAAGTCTATGTGTGACATGTTCCCTAGTGTCTTATAACTGTCTGTGCTTGAAAGTATTAAAAATAACATATGCCTTGTGAATCTCATGAATCCAATAAAAATATAGCATAGGATGTAGATAATTATTACTACTTTGAATATAATGACATCTTTTCATACAACATGTTCTCAATTCTTCTAAAGAAGAGTATGGTCATGATACTTGATTGACTGTATTTCTCTAAAGGCAAATGCCATATGCATTTACACAGTTTCTTCCTTTTTACATTAATATTCTAAGAAGACATGGAGATACTTTAGTAGTAATATTTTTCTAGCTATGTAAGGACCATATGAAGTACCGTATCAAAGAGAATGACTCCATCTTGACTTCTGGCCCTCTAGGACAAAGTTAATCAGGAGTTGATGGCAAAGAAGCAGATGAGGGTCAGACATTCAAAAACATATTCTGTGGGGTGAAGTAAATGAGGAAACTAATTATGGAAGTGTAAAGTGGAGGTGTGAGTGAGGTTTCTGAGGTAAATCCAACCTTTGGAAGAACAATGGACTGCAGTTCAGCCAGCATTAGGTAGGACTGGAGAAGTAGCTCTCCGTCACATAGGGATATCCATCTGTAACTGGCTGGGTCCTCCTCTCTTACCTAGTGCACACTCACTAGCTAGTTTCTTCATGCCCATTGTACTTATTCCCCCTAGATATAGCAACACAACAACAGAGTTTAATTTTCTCCCATCAAGTTGATAAGGTTGTTTTCAGGAATTTTTAAATTTCATTTTCAAAATAATGAAACAGAGGTAATAGATGCTACGCTTCTTGCCCAAGGCCATACTGTAAATTAGTGGTAGTATACCTACTAGATTTGGGTCTCATGCACAGATTATGCAACTGGAATATACCTGAAATCCATAAGTAGGTTTTGCGGTTTTCTGACTTTAAGTTACTAGATCAGTATTGTCACTGGCACACTTAAGATTTCAGATGTTTTTGGGGCGCCTGGGTGGCGCAGTCGGTTAAGCGTCCGACTTCAGCCAGGTCACGATCTCGCGGTCCGTGAGTTCGAGCCCCGCGTCGGGCTCTGGGCTGATGGCTCGGAGCCTGGAGCCTGTTTCTGATTCTGTGTCTCCCTCTCTCTCTGCCCCTCCCCCGTTCATGCTCTGTCTCTCTCTGTCCCAAAAATAAATAAAAAACGTTGAAAAAAAAAAAAAGATTTCAGATGTTTTTGTTTATATTTTTATTTTTATTTATTTTTAAATGTTTATTTATTTATTTTGAGAGAGGGAGAGCATGCACCTGAGTGGGAGAGACAGAGAGAGAATCCCAAGCAGGCCCCATGCTGTCAGCGCAGAGCCAAATATGGGGCTCGATCTCACTACTGCCAGACCACAACCTGAACTGATATCAAGAGTCTGACGCTCAAGCAATTGAGCCACCCATGTGTCCCTGTTTTTATTTTTAAAGAAGAAAATTCAATCGCAATTATATAACCCATTGCAGTTGTACTTAGTAGAAAATGTGCCCTGTACTGCCAATTGCTTAATATTTATTTTAAGTACTTATTCTCTCAATATCCTCAGCTTGTACGTATTGTGAGGAAACATGTCTGTTTTGTTCACTTTATAACTGACAGCTAGCCCTAATATGAGTCGATACACATTAGAAACTCAACAAATATTTAATAAATTCAAAATTAGTATTGCCTCACACCAGTGAGAATGGGTCTTATGAGAAAGACAAAGTATAACAAGTGTTGATGAAGACGTGGTGAAAGGGAACACTTGGTGGGAATGGAAATTGTTACAGCTATTGTGAAAACCACTACAAAGTTACTTAAAAAGCTAAAAATAAAACTACCATCCTACTAGCCTACTTCTGGCTCTACACCCGAAAGAAATAGCAATCAGCCTCTCTAAGAGATATTTGCACCACCATGTTCATTGCAGCATTATTCACAATAGTCAAGATATAAACAATCTAAAATTCCCATGAATGGATTAATGGATAAAGAAGATGCAGAATATTATACAGCCATAGAAAGAACATCCTGCCATTTGCAGCCACATGGATGTACCTTGAAGGCGTTATGCTAAGTGAGATAAGTCAGAGAAAGAAAAACACTGTATGATGTATTTTATATGTGGAATATAAAAAAAGCCAAATTGGTAAAAACAGAGAGTAAATGGTGTTTACCAGGGATGTAGTGGTGGTGGAGGTGGTGGTGGATAGGATACAGGTTTTTTAAGGACAAAAATTTGCAAGTAGTACTAAATAAGTCCTAAGATCTAATGTACAGTAGTGAATATGGACAACAATATTGTGATATAATCATTAAACTTGCAAAGAGGCTAGATCTTAATTATTCCAACCACTAAAGAGAAATGACAATTACATGACATGATAGAGTTGCTAATTTTGCTATAAGTCATCATATTGCAGTACATAAATGTGTCAAATCAACATGTTGTACACCTCAAATTTACACAATGGCAAATGAAAAAAAATATTTCAATAAAATAAATAAAATAAAATAAAATACCCCTCTCATAAGGGAGGAAATAAAGAAGGACATCTAGATGGCATTTGGGAGTTTTAGGTGACCATTCTAATCTTTATCTCAGTGGAACAGAAAACTATCTTTAAAACCAAAACCCAAAGGCTAATGGCATGTCTTACATAGTTTCCATTTTCTTGATTGCTAATTGGTTCATGACCCAGATGACTCATTCAACAAAGCCTTATTTTATGTATACCTGTAAAACCTCATTTATATAGTTTCACATAAATTCCCTGAGATAATATTTCACTGGTTACTACTCAGTTGAAAAATCTTCCTTCTTTAATAGTATTGGTGAAAATACCAGAAATACAAACAATTATCTTTGCACATAGAATTTCTTTAAGAGGTTTGATTTTAAACCATTATATCACATACTAATTATCCTGTGAAGATTTAATCTGAATATTAAGACTTATTGAATTATCTTAGTCCATAAACCCATCATCTTCGCCTGTAAGTGTAAAAAACTTTCCATTTCCTAGGATGGCATTTCAGTCTTCTAAGGGCAATGGTTTCTCTTCAGCCTCCAGGGCCTCTCTACTGCCCTGAGACTGGTGTCTGTGCTGACTAATAGTCCTTTACTAAATAATAAATATTTCCCATCTACTTCTGACCCCAACATATAACCTGCAAGGTTTTTAGAGTTAGCATGAGTACCCTGTCTATACAATACAGCTATTTCTACTGTCATTTCTAACATCTGTTTTATACTCTCCAGAATGCTTAATCTGTATTACACTTTGCTTCTTGTCTTCTGGGAACATAGAGACCAAAACATACTTTCTGCTTGTTTATCCTAAATGATGCAAAATCCTTACTTTTCTCCCTCTTTGTCTCTCTCTTCCCCCCCCCCCCCCGTCTTTTGCCAATTAGAAAGGAAATTTGATTCTCTGATTTTATAGGTGACTTTTGTTTCTTTCTTTCTGTGGTTTTCCTTTTCCACCAGAGAATTTCTGCCTGTTTCCCATTATTTCCTTTCTCTCCAGTTGGTTTTCCAACCCCCATACAACTCCATTCTTTTCCTCCATTGAAAATTCCACACTTACTTCAATTAATCACTACCTATATTTAAATTTTTAAAAACTTTTTAATGTTTATGTATTTTGTGAGAGAGACAGAGAGCAAGCAAGGGAAAGGCAGAGAGAGGGAGACAGAATCCGAAGCAGACGTCAGGCTCTGAGCTGTCAGCACAGAGCCTGACCCAGGGATCTAATCCATGAACTGTGAGAACATGACCTGAGCCGAGGTCGGATGCTCAACTGATTGAGCCACCCAGGTGCCCCAATCACTAACTACATTTAGATCATTATTGGAAGTGCTTAAACAGTTAGAAGAAATTCCACCAATACACAATGTGAACTCATGTGCATATTTTAAAAGAGTGTTAAAGTAAGGCAGAGAACATTTGCTAAAAAAGAGTTCTATATTTCCGAAATTATTTCTGTCAGAACACAGGTACAGTATGTACTGTAAACACTTTCCTATAATACAGCAAACACTCAATTGCCACTGTTATTGCTCACAAATGGGAAAAAAAGAAATAATAGTTGAGGGAATGAAAATTACTGACCGATTGTGTTGATTATATACATTTGCTAGAGGGTATTCTACATAGTGGCTGATGTGGAATCCACCCGACCATTTTATGAAAAGAAAAAAAAAATACAAAACCACCATTTTCAGTATCCTCTAAACTTTTAAAATAAAAATACATAGATTTTAGGAATGTTTTTCTTAACCCTGATAAAGTAAAATGTTCATAGCAGGGTGTCTGGTAACTGTCTTCTGAAATTGCAACAGGACATTCTACATGCCTACTGGCCATTTAATTTAATGGGATTTTTATTAGTGTACACATACTGGTTATTTAAACCACAGGGGTCTTTGCAGGTATAGGCACAAAGAAAAGAGAAAAGAAAAACCAAAGCTGCAATTTCGTTTTTTTAAATTAAATACTTACATTTTGTATTCATTTATTTAAATTACATTCCTGCTAACTTGTTTTTCCAAGGCATTAGGCGGAATATCACTTTTAAACAGGTGCAAACCAATATAAAATATAAGGGGTTTGTTTTTAAATCATTCATTTCTTTCAACTCCCCAAAATGGTACTGTTGTGAACAATATACAACGACATTTTCTTTAAGACTGCTAACAGACAACTCCAGGAAAACAGAAATAAAACTTATCTTTCTAAAACACATTTGTTTTTATATGTTACCATATTTTATTTGCTCGTGACTCTTAAAATGACAAGTGCATTACAGTTTAATATCATATATGTAATTATATATTTCATATTCAGAAGTCTCTCAAATAGGAATTCTAGAATTTCTAAATCTATACAATCAAGATTCTATTTACCTTCATTAGAAGTACATATATTCAATGAGGTAATCCGAGTGTTTCTTTTTCAAACACTTTCTTAAAGTTCTGCATAGATGTTTTACTTGAACTAAGTGCTAAGATCATTCAAAAGACTAACTCAGGATATAATCGAGAGACCAGTTTGTGGTGTTATAAATTTTAATTTAAGAAGAGTGAATAAATGTTAAGAAAAGTAATTTTATCCTCCTTAGAACTATAATATATTCACACACTGATAAAATTAATTTTAAAGTATGTAAAAGGAAAGGAAGAGGAAAGGCAGGGGAAGGATAGTTAGGAGGACAATGAAGAAGAGGATATTAGATTTTGGAAAAGACAGGATATTTTTTTGGCTCCAAAATCCAGGGGGTTTTGCTTTTCTGTGTCCCATCCAAATTTTGATAGTTGCAGAATGTTGTATTTCCTGCTTTGTTCTAATCGTCATGGTTTCTGCATTACTTTTGATTCCATATTTGGTGAAATCTGGTTGACATATCATATATCATTAAAGTCAAAAAACTTGAGAGTTGAAAGCAGTGCAATTTACATTGGGATGACAGATATTAACTAAGATTATCTTGGGAAAACCAAGAGGTATGATTAACCTCAGCTTCAACCATCAAACCTGTGACTCAGCTCTACCAACATAGTATGATATGCAAGTGTTTAAAATCAGAATAGGTGAAAAAAATAAAATAAAATAAAATCAGAATAGGTGAGATAGAAATTTACCCAATAATTATATGTGACAATATACTGCTAATAAGGTTCAAAAAACCTTCAAGAGATGTGATATAAAGTAGCTTAGAGTGATAAACCTTAGAGAGGTTTTATGCAAAAGAAAAAGAGAAGAAAAAGTGTTAGAAAATGTAAAATAAATGAGACAGATTCAAGCATAAGAAAATTTCACTGTCACTTTTTTTTTTATTAGAAAGGACTTCTGACCTGTTTTCTTTTTTTAATAAAATTGATTTTTTCCCTTCTAGAGCTATCACAATAACTTCAAACTGTCATAATATGGACCCATACCTTAATATCTTTAATGTTCATTATGAGAAAGAAAGAGAAACAGAAAATCTGGATGAAGTTTGCCTAAGATGCATTAATAAGAGTTGTAAGTAACTATTACATGTTTGGTCTTGAGCTTTTCTACTGCATTAGTAAGCAAGATTATTTGAGAACTGTGAGCTGTTGCAATTTGGAAGCTACTCCCTTTGGTAAGAGAGTCAACCAAGGTTATAAGTCCAACAACTTTTTCAAATCCCTGTTTGCCATAAAGGTAAACAGTTTGGCTTTATTTTCCTTGTGGTCTATCAAATCTATACAAAATAAAGAGGGAAAGTTTCAACAAAAGACCCCAGTCATCCAATTAGATTTTTTCAGTGATTATCAAGAGAACAGAGAATATTCCCATGACTTAACTCTAAAAAGGCCTGTAAGGGAGAATTTTAGATAAAACAATATCTGGCTATGCTCTATTTAAGAATAAAATGAATACCAAAAAAAGTCTGTTTTTTTTCCAGTTTGTTTATAGAAACTATAAACTGTATTTAGTATAACATATGTGTCTTAGTGTAGAATGTCCTGAGTACATGCATTAATCAGAGTGTTTTTTTTGTTTGTTTGTTTGTTTTTCTATTGAATATCTTAGGAAGTAGATGCAGGATTTTCACCGAAATTCAGGTTTTTACCAGTGACTTGGACATATGCATTTTAGATAAGTGCTTGAAAGAGCATTTGGAAAGGGCACAAAACTGTTATCGAGTATTGTAATTACCTAATAGCCACTAAAAGCCCTTTTAAAGGATTAACTCTTCTTTCCAAAATGGGTAACAGATGACTAGATTACCTTCTCAAGTGAAACAAAAACAAACAAATAAACAAAAGATGGACAAAATATATGAGACGATTTTCAAGACACAAGATACTAAGCAATAATGAATCATCATCAACGATAGGGGGGGCGGGAATGATGTGAATCCTGCATGTGTCCCAGCTTGTATAGAGAGTAGAATATCGGGGCGCCTGGGTGGCTCAGTTGGTTAAGCTTCCAACTTCGGCTCAGGTCATGATCTTGCGGTTTGTGAGTTCGGGCCCTGTGTGGGGCTCTGTGCTGACAGCTCTGAGCCTGGAGCAAGCTTTGGATTCTGTGTCTCCCTCTCCCTCTAACCCTCCCTCACTTGTGCTCTGTCTCTCTACCTATCAAAAATAAATAAATGTAAAAAAAAAAAAAATTAAGAAAAAAAAAAGAGAGTAGAACATCCAGGACAAAATGTAGGGAAAGAGAACATAGACAAAGCCCAGTGGAATCCTTGAGTTGAAAAGATAGAATTGAAAGTCCAGATAGATTAAGATGGCTAGAATTTACAAAACAGAACACTGGGAGGAAATGAGTTGCATGGTATACTCCTGAAGTGTGAAGATGTTCCCTTTTGAGTATTTAGGTGAGTACTGATCAATTCATATATCTGAGGAAACTACCTAATGCTGTGCTAAAGAACCACCTAATGGGTATAGACAGCCATGTGTAGCTCTCACAAGGTGCTGTGATTAGTGTGTACCTCCACCAGCAACAATGGAAAACCTCATCATTTACAGACATTGGGTATTCAGGGAGCATTCAGAAGAGTAGTGGTATTCAGAAGAATATTTCCAAGTATTCAAAGTACTGCCTCAGTAACAAGGGAAAAAAGAGCCACAGACTAAGCTCTACTATATTCTTACTTCCAGAAAAGGATAATAACTTAGCTACAACCCAAATAAAGCTCAAGAATACTTACAAGAATTCAGGATATCCAACAAATGTAAGGATAAACACACAATGTCTAGAATCCATCTTTGTATATGTTTTAAGAGCAAAGAAGAGATATGGAGATATTTTTAAAAAAAATAAACTTTTAAAGATTGAATGTACAATAATTGAAAAGAAAAATATACTGCATGAGATTAACAGAAGATTACACAAAGAGCGGAAACATTAGTTAACATGAAACTACAGCAACAAAAACTATCCAAATAAAACACAAAGTCAAAAAGAACAAATTATGAAAATAGTATCAGAGGACAGCAGATCAATTCAGACTGCTTAATATGTATGTAATTTGAAAGGATATACAAAAGAAAAAAAATTTCAAGAAATAATTACTAAAATTTTTACCAAACTTGATGAAAACTATAAAACTCTAAACCCACATATCCAAGAAACACAACAAGTACATTAATGTGAAGAAAATGGTACATCACAATCACATAACTCAAATCAAGTGATAAAGATAAAATCTGTGAAGTAGCCAAGGAAAGAAGATATACTATATATATTTGAACAAAAACAAAAACAACAGTACATTTCCCGTCAGAAACAATGAAAATTGAAACTAAAAAGACAAAGACATGACATATGTAAAGTGCTGGAACTAGGAGTGGGGGGAAACTTTCAATCTAGACTTCTATACTTAGCAAAAGTATAGTTTTAAAATACAAGGATTAAATTAATGTATTTTCTTCAGGTACATAAAAGGTGGAGTACTTAATCAGAAGCAGCTATGCACCACTCTAAGAAATGTTAATAAAGCCCTTATCAGAGGAATATGATACCAGCACAAACAAATATGAGCGCTGGAAATAGTGACTATATAGGTACATATTAAATATATTCTTATTTAAATCATATTAAAAGATATTTGTTTAAACAAAAAGTAATAATAATGCAATATGGGGAATGTAATATATGTGATTAAAATATTAACAACAATAAGAACAACTGGGTGGCTCGGCTGAGTGTCTGACTTCGGCTCAGGTCATGGTCTTAGAGTTTGTGAGTTCATACCCTGTGTTGGGCTCACTGCTGTCAGTGCAGGACCCACTTCAGATCCTCTGTCCCCTGCCTCTCTACCCCTCCCCCACGTGTGCTCTCTCTCAAAACAAAAAATTAATAACAATAGACAAACATTGGGAAGAGTAGAAGTTTAACTATACTATTTAATATTCCTATATTAAATGTGAAGTGATTTATTATGACTTGAAGGGTGTGACAATTTAAAGATGTATAATATGAATCCTAAAGTAGCCCCTAAAAAAAAAAACAAAGAGTTTTAACTAAATCAAGAAAGACTCATAACTGATACAAAAGAAGACCAAAAAAAGAGGAAAAGGGGAACACAGAAAACATAAAATGAATAAGAAACAAATAAGAAGATGATAGACTTACACCAAACTCTATCAACATTCCCGTTAAATGTGAATGTTTTAAACACAACAATTAAAAGGCAGAAGCTGCCAGATTGAAAAAAAGACCCAACTGCCACTGCTTACCATAAACACATTTTAAATATATTTAAAAAAATTATTAAAATTAAGAAAATGGAAAAAGATACATTATGTTAACATAAATCAAGAGAAAGTTGGAATGGTTGTATTAGTATCAGACAAAGTAATTTGAGAATAAAGACTATTAGCAGTCATAAAAAAGGTTATCACTAATGTTAAGAAAGTTAATTCATCAAGATGACATAATGATCTTTACCATTAATACATCTAATAACTTTCAAAACTTGAGAGACTGGGAAGGTACAAGAGACAAATTCACAACTCAAAAAATTGTAATCTTCCTCTCTCAAATGTCGATTGAGCAATCAAAACAAAATAAAAGCAGGTAAGACTTCAACAATACTATCCACCAACTTGACCCACTTGACCTTTATAAATCACTCCACTCCAAAATCAGCAAACTACACTTGCTCTGCATGTGCCATGTAATATTTAACATAATACATGGCATTCTGGTTTCTAAAACTAAATTCAACAAATTTAATGGTATGTCTATAAAAATCTGTTTTCTGATTGCAAATGAGTTAAAATAAAAATAACTGAATATTTTTAGAAAATCACCAAATATTTGAATATTAAATAACATATTATCAAAAAGATTATAGGTCAAAAAATCAAAATTGAAATTAAAAGTTTTAAATTATACAAAAATAAAATTACATCATATTTGATGCCAACAAAATAAAGCATATGGGCAAATTTATAACATTATTGTACTCTATTAGAAAAGAAAAAAGTTCTCAAAATAATAACCTCAGTTTCCATCTTCAGAAATGAAAATTAAAATATAACTAGAGCTTAATGTCCATCAACTGATGAATGGATAAAGAAGTTGTGGTTTAACCTGAAAAACAAATAACCCAGTGAAGAAATGGGCAGAAAACATGAATAGACACTTCTCTAAAGAAGACATCCGGATGGCCAACAGGCACATGAAAAGATGTTCAATGTCGCTCCTTATCAGGGAAATACAAATCAAAACCACACTCAGATACCACCTCACGCCAGTCAGAGTGGCCAAAATGAACAAATCAGGAGACTATAGATGCTGGAGAGGATGTGGAGAAACGGGAACCCTCTTGCACTGTTGATGGGAATGCAAATTGGTGCAGCCACTCTGGAAAGCAGTGTGGAGGTTCCTCAGAAAATTAAAAATAGACCTACCCTATGACCCAGCAATAGCACTGCTAGGAATTTACCCAAGGGATACAGGAGTACTGATGCATAGGGGCACTTGTACCCCAATGTTTATAGCAGCACTCTCAACAATAGCCAAATTATGGAAAGAGCCTAAATGTCCATCAACTGATGAATGGATAAAGAAATTGTGGTTTATATACACAATGGAATACTACGTGGCAATGAGAAAGAATGAAATATGGCCTTTTGTAGCAACGTGGATGGAACTGGAGAGTGTGATGCTAAGTGAAATAAGCCATATAGAGAAAGACAGATACCATATGGTTTCACTCTTATGTGGATCCTGAGAAACTTAACAGAAACCCATGGGGGAGGGGAAGGAAAAAAAAAAAAAAAGAGGTTAGAGTGGGAGAGAGCCAAAGCATAAGAGACTGTTAAAAACTGAGAACAAACTGAGGGTTGATGGGGGGTGGGAGGGAGGGCAGGGTGGGTGATGGGTATTGAGGAGGGCACCTTTTGGAATGAGCACTGGGTGTTGTATGGAAACCAATTTGACAGTAAATTTCATATATTAAAAAATAAAAAAAAATAAAAAAGATGCAATGCAAAAAAAAAAGAAGTTGTGGTTTATATATACAATGGAATACTACTTGGAAATGAGAAAGAATGAAATATGGTCTTTTGTAGCAACATGGATGGAACTGGAGAGTGTTACACCAAGTGAAATAAGACATACAGAGAAAGACAGATACCATATGTTTTCACTCTTATGTGGATCCTGAGAAACATAACAGAAGACCATGGGGAAGGGGAAGGGGAAAAAAAAGTTAGAGAGGGAGGGAGGCAAACCATAAGAGACTCTTAAAAACTGAGAACAAACTGGGGGTAGATGGGGGTAGGAGAGAGGGGAAAGTGGGTGATGGGCATTGAGGAGGGCACCTGTTGGGATGAGCACTGGGTGTTGTATGGAAACCAATTTGACAATAAATTTCTTATTAAAAAAAGATAACTTGTGTAAAGTTGCAGAAAAAAGGAAATAAGATCATATTGGAAATCAGTGAAATACAAATCAGAAAAACAATAGAGAAAGAAGATCAGAAAATAAGTACAATTGTCTTTAATCAAATATAACATTATTTGCATAGACAATCCATGGGAATATATATTTTAAAGCCACTTGAATGAATACATAAGTTTAGGAGCTTGTCAGGGTCATACAAAAGTTAATTGGAGTTCTCTGTATGAGCAATAAATTGTCACAAATTAAAATAAAAATAACAGTTTCATACATTATCGCATAAAATGCTTGAAATATTTAGGGATAAAACTTACAAAAGATGTTCAAAACCTGTACGTAGTCAAATACAACAAAAATTACTTAGATAAACTTTTAAGAACCTATATAATTGGGGACCTAGATCAAGTACCTGGGTAGGGAGACTCAACACTTACAATTCCAGTTTTCACAATTTGATCTGTAGATTCACAGCAAGGTGAATCCTGTGATTATCCCTAGCATGCTTTTCATTCAAATTGTAGGGGCGCCTGGGTGGCTCAGTCAGTTGAGCGCCTGACTTCGGCTCTGGTCATGATCTCACCGTTTGTGAGTTCAAGCCCCGCATCGGGCTCTGCGCTGACAGCTCAGAGCCTGGAGCCTGCTTCTGATTCTGTGTCTCATTCTCTCTCTGTTCTTCCCCCACTTGTGCTCTCTCAAAAATAAATAAAAATGTAAAAAAAAATAAAAAAAAAACAAATTGTAAAGATGACTTTAAATTTCATATAGAAATTGAAAGGTCTTAGAATAGCCAATATATCTCAGATGAAGGATACAATTGAAAAAATAATACTACTTACTTTCAAGGGTTATTTTTAATGCCACGGTTTACAGATAGTGTGCTATTGATGTAAAGATGAATAAATAGATCACAAGAATACAAAAATGAGTCCAGAAGTACACCCAGGCAGGTGTGTTCAAATGATTTTCAACAGACATTCAAAGATAATTCAGTGGGAAAAAGAAGGCTTTCTCAAGAAATGGTGCTATAATAGATATTCATAAGTTTTTTTTAAATGTTTATTTATTTTGAGAGAGAGTTTGAGAGAGAGTGGTGAAGGGGCAGAGAAATAGGAAGAGAGAGAATCCCATCGTGGGGCTCGATCTCACAAATTGTGAGATCCTGACCTGAGCTAAAATCCAGAGACACTTAACTGATTGAGCCACCAGGAACCACTGGATATTCACAAGTTTTAAAAAAAGATCTTTGACCCATATCTTGAGCCACACACATAAATGGTCCTAAATGGATCATATACATAAATAAAAATGCTAAAACTATAACACTACTTTTAAAATTTCTAGTAACAATTCTGGGGTGAGGAATTCTTACAGAAAGCACCAAGGAATGACCCATAATTGAAACAAAAATTATAAATTGATCTTCAAATTGTAAAACTCTTTTCTCCTAAAGGCACTAGTGGTTAAGAAAATGAGTAATAGCAAACTGAAAAAAAATTTTCAAAGCACAAATCTGATAAAGGACTTGTCTTCAGAATATATAAAAAAGGTTTCAAAAATTAATAAAGTAACAATCCAGTAATAACATTGGTAAAGTATTTGCAAAAATATTTCAGCAAAGAAGATAGATGACAAGTATATGAAAGATGCTCAACATTATTAGTTGCAAGGGAAATAGGAATTAAAGCAAAAATGGGATAACATTAGAATCCTATCAAAATTTAAAAACAAAAACAAAAACAAAAACCAGTGGCCATACCAAGTTGGCAAGTATGTGGAGAAAGTGGCAGTCTTATATGCTGTTGGTGTGAGTGGAAAATGATGAAACATTGTGCCATAGTATGGCAGCTTCTTAAAAAGTTAAAGATATATTGGGGCGCCTGGGTGGCGCAGTCGGTTAAGCGTCCGACTTCAGCCAGGTCACGATCTCGCGGTCCGTGAGTTCGAGCCCCGCGTCGGGCTCTGGGCTGATGGCTCAGAGCCTGGAGCCTGTTTCCGATTCTGTGTCTCCCTCTCTCTCTGCCCCTCCCCCGTTCATGCTCTGTCTCTCTCTGTCCCAAAAATAAAAAAAAAAAAAAAAAAAAAAAAAAAAGTTAAAGATATATCTAATCAGATAATCCAGCCAATTCACTCCTAGGTTTTTAAGCCAAGAGAAATTAAAGCAAATGTCTATACAAACACAAATGAGTCTAGCAGCTTTATTTATAGTAGCCAAACCCTAGAAACAAGCTAAATATCTATTAGCAGATGAATGGAAAAAGGAATTATTGGTGTGCCCTTACAGTAGAATGCTAGTCAGCAATAAAATGTGAAGATCTGTTGATATCTGCATCAACATGGATGTGTCTCAGAGTTTGCTCAGGGAAAGAAACTAGACAAATAAGAGGACATACTTTTAAATTCCATTTATTTTTTTTAAGTTTTATTTATTTATTTTGATAGAGACAGAGACAACAACGAATGGGGAAGAGCAGAGAGAGAGAGGGAAAGAGAGAGAATCCCAAGCAGGCTCCACGCTGCCTGTATAAAGCCAGATGTGGGGCTTGAACTCACAAAACTGTGAGATCATGACCTGAGCCAAAACCAAGTGTCCGACATTTAACTGACTGACCCACAAAGGCACCTCTTTTAAATTCCATTTATATAAAATTCTCAAAAAATTCAAACTTCTCTCTAGTGAAAGAAAGCAGATCAGTGATTTTCTGGGGATCGATGGGGGAGCAGGGACATAGAATTGAGGGACTGCAGAAGAGGACAAGAAAATTTCTGAAGGGATATTTATAATTACTATCTTGATGGTGACAGTGGTTTCATGTGTGTATACACATGTCCAAAGTTCTAAGTTATCAAATTGTATATTTTAGGTAAGTACAGCTTATTATATATTATAATAATAAGGTACGTATTATTATATATAATATTAATAAGGCACTTATTATTATAATATAATATTAATATATTATAATAATAAGGTACTTATTTTAGGTAAGTACAACTTATTATATGTTATTTCTGAATTACTCAGTTTTAAAAAACAAAATACATACATATATATGACATATTTATGTATGTATGCAACATATATATTTATATATATATAATATATTTACATCCTTATAATATTAAAACATATAAAACAACATATTAAAAAACTCTCTAGTCCCATCTGGAAAGTCTCACACTTAGGATGGGCTCTACTGGCAGAAAACAGGATATAAAGGAGAAAAATGTCTTATAACCGGTGTCATCTGTAACATTTTATCTTTTAACTAAACTCCTTTTAACACAGCTCTTTCAGTTGTGTTAACATTTATTATTAAGCCCTATAATTTTTTTTTTCATTTCATACCCTGTAAATTGACAGATGTTTTGATAAAACTTGTTATTATATCAGCCTTAGTAATTTTTAAATTTTGTTATGGAGACATTTTTCAAACTTTATTATTCTCTTTAGAATAAAATAGTGTCTTTCTAGGCCCTACTATGTCCAGAAGAATTTAGATTCCTTTTAGTATATTCCCTATATTTATCTACTATAAAAACAATAACTGAATAAGTCTAAATCTAAATCTATATATCAATTTCATTAAAAGATAAGACTTCTGAAACTTAAAAATTAATTTCAAAAAGAGAAGATACATGGACTAAAAATCAAAGCATGCATAGCAAGGAAAAAAGAATAGAAGTTATAGTTTCTTTCTTAAAATTGGAAGTAGGAATAATTTCTTAAGATTTATTTTGTAACTTCATACTTAGCTACTATTTTCTTTATAAAACAGATTAAAAAAATGGCCAAGGTCAGCTGACTTGATTAGTTTTATTAGAAAGAGAAAGGTCATTTTTATAAAGAACAATTGTAGTAAATATCCTTATTTCAAGGGAACTTCATCATAATGTTAAAAAAAAATATAGTATTACTTCCTTCTAGGTCAACTGCTGTTGAGTTTTTACTTTAAAAGTCATTATGTTCTGTAAGGTATATTTTTTACTATATGAATACAGGTAATGAAGAATTATCCTATAATGATGGTTTTCAGCTTATGGAACACTGACATTATACTATAATTTCAAACTACATGCTTATTGCAAATTAATAACAGCCTTTTAATATCATGTGGCCTTTTGAAGAACTTTTCTAGCTTTTCTCTCTTCTCTGATTTTCTCTCCCCTTAAGATAGCTTTTTTTTGTATTTCTGTCAACATGATCCTTTAAAAAAATTTTAGTGTTTTTTTTTTCCATTTTTAAAACCTTTTTAATTTGAAATATTTATTACAGAAAAGTTACAAAAATAGCAGAGAATTCCTATATACACCCTTTACCCAGCTTCCCCTGATAGCAACATTTTACATGACCAGGGTACAATGATCAGAACAAGGCAGACATCATTGGTGCAGGACTAACAGCTAAATTATCCCTAGGCTTTGTTTTGTTTTATTTTTGGATTTCTTCTGCTTGGTTGGTATTCTCTGTACTTCTTAGATCTGTGGTTTGGTGTATGTCATTCATTTTGAGAACTTCTGAGCCAGTGTTTCTTCAAACATTGCTTTGCTCCATTCCTTTTCTCTTCTTCTGGAATTAAATTATGTCTATGTCACACTGCTTGACATTGTCTCTCATCTCTTGGATGTTCTGTTTCTTTCTTTTCATTTTTTTCTCTTTGCGTTACAGTTTGGGTAACTTGTATTGACCTGCCTCAAGTTAACTGATTCTTTCCTCAGCAGAGAGAGGGTCACTCATGAGCCCATCCAGGGCATTCTTTATCTCTATTATTGTATTTTTAAAAATTTCTATATTTCCATTTGATTCTTACAATTTCCATCTCCCTGCTTGAAATTACCTGATTTCACATGTTGCCCACTTTTTCCGCTTGAGCGTTTAACATATTAATCATAGTTATTTTCAATTCCTTGTCAGATGGTTCCAGCATCTATGTCATATTTGAGTCTGGTTCTGATGATTGCTTTGTGTCTTCGGTTTTTTCCTGCCTCATAATTTTTGTTGGAAGCCAGACATCTTGTGTAGCTAGTAGAAACTGAGGTACTGTTTAATCCCTGGAAATGGCATACTTTTCCTTCTCTTAGTCCTATAGTGTGTGTGGAGGGAGGGGGGAGTTAATCAAGTTAGGAATAGGGCTGGGCTTGAGGTTTGTTGTTGCTATGGTTACCCCAGAACACCACAGCCTTCAAAATTTTTTTTAAATTTTAATTTAATTTATTATTATTTTTTTAATTTACATCTAAATTAGTTAGTATATAGTGCAACAATAATTTCAGGAGTAGAGTCCTTAGTGCCCCTTACCCATTTAGCCCATCCCCCCTCCCACAACCCTTCCTGTAACCCTCAGTTTGTTCTCCATATTTATGAGTCTCTTCTGTTTTGTCCCCCTCCCTGTTTTTATATTATTTTTGTTTCCCTTCCCTTATGTTCATCTGTTTTGTCTCATAAAGGTCTCATGCATGAAGTCATGATATTTGTCTTTCTCTGACTAATTTCACTTAGCATAATACCCTCCAGTTCCATCCACATAGTTGCAAATGGCAAGATTTCATTCTTTTTGATTGCCAAGTAATACTCCATTGTTATATACCACATCTTCTTTTTTTTTTTTTTTTTTTTTTTCCCAACGTTCTTTATTTATTTTTGGGACAGAGAGAGACAGAGCATGAACGGGGGAGGGGCAGAGAGAGAGGGAGACACAGAATCGGAAACAGGCTCCAGGCTCCGAGCCATCAGCCCAGAGCCTGACGCGGGGCTCGAACTCACGGACCGCGAGATCGTGACCTGGCTGAAGTCGGACGCTTAACCGACTGCGCCACCCAGGCGCCCCAATATACCACATCTTCTTTATCCATTCATCTATCGATGGACATTTGGGCTCTTTCCATACTTTGGCTATTGTTGATAGTGCTGTTATAAACATGGGGGTGCATGTGTCCCTTTGAAACAGCACACCTGTATCCCTTGCATAAATACCTAGTAATGCAATTGCTGGTTGGAGAGTAGTTCTATTTTTAGTGTTTTGAGGAAACTCCATACTGTTTTCCTGAGTGGCTGCACCAGCTCGCATCCCCAATTGTTTATTTATTTTTGAGAGAGGGAACTTGAATAGGGGAGAGGCAGAGAGGAAGGGAGACACAGAATCTGAAGCAGCCTGCAGGCTCTGAGCTGTCAGCACAGAGCCCTGTGTGGGGCTTGAATCATGAACCGCAAGATCATGACCTGAGCTGAAGTCGGATGCTTAACCGACTGAGCCACCCAGGCGCTCCAACATGATCCTTTTAAAAACAAAATTTGTTCATGTTTATGCCCTTAAAAATATTCAGTCTGACAGAATGAAATGCACTTTCCTTAGCACAGGCAAAAAGCCCTTTGAAATATAAGTCATATCTACCTTTAAACCTCATTGTTTACCCTAAAAACATATAAGAAAATTAATATGACAGATATAAATCAGAATAACTCAAGGAGAATGGGAAGGCAAGGAGAAAGATGAGCAGCTAAAGAGGCTGTTCAGTAGTGTAGGTGAGAAATGGTGACCTAAGCCATCCCAATAATTATAGGGATTACAAGTTTACATGCAACTTAGAAGTTATACTTGGCCAGAGTTGTGGAGAGAGGGAGAGAAAGAAAAGTTTACTATTACTGTAAAAGTTTATCTGAGGGATTGAACATCTGAGTGCACAAAGGGAGGAGAATGTTTGGGGTGGGAGAAGATAATTTCAGTGTTAAATATGTTGAATTTGTTAGCTGTGAGTGGTATTTTCAGGTTTGGACACTGGTAAGCCATGGGAATATGTCAACACCTTAGAAAAATGGCAGAAGTCAGGGACAAATAATTGGGATTCAACACAGTAAGATACTAGGCCTGATGAAGGAATTGAATCATTCAACAGATATTTTCTATCTGAAAGAAGACAACTGAAAATGGATTCCTGGTGTGAAGGCAGGACCAGGAGATCTAGGTGAGTGTGCCTGGTTGAAAACCAAGTGTGGCAGAGGGACCATTGGTGCCTTCCAAATATGTCACCACACAACTCCTTACTGTGGCATTGAGACATATGAATAATTCTGGCCAAAACACGCTGAGCAATAGTGACATGAGGAAGTCAAGAGGCACTATGTTTTCACCTTTGCTTTCTTCCCTTGTCACCACAACCTGGGAGAACAACTGCTACATCCAGATGGTGTGGAGTCAGGATGAGAAAACTCCAAACGACACACATTAAAACTGGCACAAACAAAAATATATCTGCTTATGTTAACCCACTGAAATTTCAGGGTTCATTTGTCATTGAAACAGGACTTCTCCTGTTCTGGCTAAAATGATAGGAACTAGTAATGCCATACAACCTAGGAAGTGGAATTACCACATATAACTAGAAAAAAAGAGAAGGAATTATCACACATAAGCTAAGCAAAATCAAAACCAATATGAGGTTACTGTGGTTAGCAGTCATGTGGAAAATCATATGTTAATGTTAATTTTTCCTGTGACTATCAGAGGCTGAAGCCAGGTGATACCTGTTGTGGATAGAGGGGAACAAGTAATCACAAATTGTTCTTTCAAGTGTTTGATGATAAATTGAAGAAAAAAAACAATGGTTGGAGGTGAGGCAAAATAAGTGAGTTGGACTAAATTTTTGTCAAATTGGGGTTGAAGGGATTAAAAAAATACTCTGCAATGGTGATGATATTGAAAATGTCATTATTATAGTCACTACATTATTCATATTCATTAATATTCTGTGATGACAAGGTGGAAAATGTACTCCAAAATTTTCATATGGGAAACTAACAGGCATTTCATTAACAAAAGGAAAGTAATAACCAATTATTTTGATATGGATATAGAATTTATGGCAGTTGGAAGTTATTATTACTGATTTAATTTTAGTTCAAAATCTCATGAATCACTATTTAATAAAAACGAGTTTTCCAAAGTACTTTACTTTTAACAATCACTAGAATTTAGGAAGGCAGAATGTAATTAACTAAGTTGGCATTTTTCCAATATACTTTACTTAAACACTTTTATTTATATGAAAGCAGCTTCGGAATTTTTATGTTACCATGAAGTCTAAGTCCTCAATTTTATATTCTGTTTTGATCAAGAAATATGAGAACCCTAAACTTTACATTCTATCTATTAGGCTAATATTTCATACAAATTTTCCAAAGAAGAAATTTGTTATTTTTAGAATCTGTTAAATATCCATTATTTTTATTAAAAACTACCTAAATTTACTGAGCAAACTACAATGTACTTATTTTCACCTTGTTAGAAGAAACAATCTACCAGAAGTTAATTTGGTCGGGAGAAAATTCTATAATAGTTAGAACTTCACACAGGGGTTCTAATTGAATTTAGCTGGAGCAAGACTAATGCATTCCTTTAGCAGAGACAAGTAAGTTTCTTGACTCTAAGGAACATTCCTTCACTATTCTGCTCTTGCTTTGGATTATAAAAGAATGAGAATGGGCATAGATTATGAAACCAGCTTCTGCCTTTCTCCTGGTGGTATCAGTTTCCAGTAGGGAGAAAGGATGATTACTTAAGCAGTAATAGAAGGGACTGTACATGTTACATGAACTCATGATGCTACAAAGAGGTAACAATTATTGTCTATACAGTTATTCTCCTCTGTTGAAAGAAACTTTCACAAAAAAGAACTATAGAACTGCTTGAGCTCTGCGAGCATAAATAACATCACTGAGGTCAACCTTTTTTTAACCAAACTAGGACAGATACCATTAATAATCTGTGTTTTGTATTTGCACAATGGGGCATTCTATTATATCCCAGTGATCTAATATACATCACACATACATTTATTCATTTGTTCATGCATTAGCCTGGAATCTGTTGCCTACCAATATCTGTTAGGAATAGTGCTACAAATACAGAATGTAATAAGACAGAGTTCCAACCCTCATTTGTTCCCAGTAAAATTGATAGAGACAGATGCAGGAAAAAAGATGAGTTCAATGTATAATACCCTATATGTGGGGCACAAGAGAGAAAGGCATCAACTCAATCTTAAAGGTCCATAAATGCTTCATAGAAGTGTTTATGAACAAAAATTAAAAAGCCATGCTTTCCAGGAAGGCCATAGCAGAGGCCGAAGGTAAGGATAAATGTTAGATTTGACTGAAGGAGAGATGCAAACAGAAGAAAGTTGAGGGGTGAAATTAAAGAGGCAAAGAGCCAAGACTGAGACTCTGGTCACCTAAGTAAAAGAAATGGAAATTATCTTGTAGTCATTTGAGATTTAATGACTATACACAAATGCATCAAATCAAGCTCACAATATTATAATGCATTGTTAATTCTGCCAGTTTATTGAAAATTTCTTTCTATATTTAAAACATTATCATCAAAACAACACAGGCATTATAGCATGTTTAAAAAGAATATGGACTCTGGGTCCAGATTTCATGGGTTCAAATCTAACTCTGACACCAATGAGCTATAGTATCTGTGCCTCTATTTCCTTATTAGTGAAATGGAGATTAAAAATACCACCTAACTCATGGGGTCATTGTGAATATTACATGATTTAATATAGTGAAAGAACTTCGAAGTGTAAATAGAACTTAAGTACTGTGTATGTGCTTTTATATAACTAATAAAAAGTGTAAGGTTGATCCTTTATGAAAGGCAGATGGACAATTAACAAAAATTCTGACTCAGTCCCTAAAAAATATCCACTTATTACACAATAAAGTGCATATTCCTCAACAGAGGGGGGAAAAAAACCCTCCAGAACCTAAACCACTGTACTTTCACAACCTCTTCTTCTCTTGCTCCAGTGCAACTTATGAAAAGCTAATATAGGTAGGAAATATATATCTTGGTTGTAACTGGATATTTTCCATCCAAAGATTAATATAATAAATCCTCAAGCGTCACCTCAGCAAGTTATAGAGTTGATCATCATTAAGACATGTATACAGTTAATGCATTCTTTCCTAGGATTGCAGATTGGAATAGGACTGTCATATTGATGAATAAATTATATAAAATATACAATATATAATTGCAGTAAGTAATTAGTATCCTATCAAGAGAGCCCAAAATGAACTTGTCTCTAGGAGGATTGGTAATATAACTGATTTTCATGCATGGTTTCCCAAATACATTCCATTTATTTAAGGTTATACCCATAAAATATTTTGTATTGTAGTTCATATTATATTCTGGTTAACATGAGTGGATATCACTTCAGAGCACAGGCTGCATATATGCTGGTAGAAAATTATTCTGAGGAAGCTATAGTGTGATATTTTTTTTAAATCTGGTATACAACGTTTTTAAATTATATTATGAAAAGATGATATATTCAATAGATATTTATTGGGTAGTTCATTCTTCCTAGACATTTTCCTATGTTTTAGGTATCCAATGATTAACGAGATAAATAAGGAGTGTTTGTCAGGGAGAGTTTCAGGATCAAAGATCTAAAGAGTTGAAAAAGCATGGCTGAGGGACTGAATGAGGCAGTCTGAGAGTTCAGCACAAGGTTAAATGAGATGAGTCCGGCATTGAAGCACTTTGTAAGCCCTACTTATGATTTGAGTCCTAAAAGCAACGAGGGAGATTTGGGCTCACATATCTACTCTATTCTCCCCAAATCCCATTGAAATGAGTAAAGAAATGTGAAAATAAGATGGAAAGAAACGTCTAGTTCTGAAAAAAAAAGGAAATGGCCAAGTGCCTGCTTGTTGAAGAAGCTTCTGCATGTGAAGTAGAAGGAATTATATTACAAGGAGGAGCAAGACGGACTAGCCCAGGTTTCAATTCTGAGCTACATGGATGAGAGAACCTCATGAGATTTACGTGCAGGTAATTTTCCAAAGTAACTCCAGGCTCAAAAAAATAAGAAGACATAAGCATGAGCAGGTCATGGAGTATTTGGTGATATGTGGTTGGAGGCAAACTAACACCTTCAACCAAACCAGGATGCTTGACACAGAGCAGGGGCCACCTCCAGACACTATACCTTCACATATGCCAGTGACCCCTGGCAGAGACTGAGTAATGGATAAAATGGAGGGGGGTGGAGGAAGAAGGAAGGGAGCAGGAGCAAAGTGAAGAATGCATTGTTGAAATAGGTTCCTAATGATCAATACCACCGGATAGAGAACTGTGCAGTGTGTGAATCAACTTTGTGTCAAGTGCTATGTTTTGTGTCATATGCTATGATAATAGAAAAAAACAGAAAGAAAAACAGGAGAAGAAGGCTCAGCATTGGAAATAATTCCTATTATTTCTTTGTTCTCTCCAGTTACAAACATGTCCTCTTGAAATTGTAGCTCATAACTGACACCCATAAAATTCCTAACCACTTACACCACCAAGAAAAAAAAGTTCCTGCCTACCTGCTCCCCCCCCCCACCCCTGCACCTAGATAAAGTGTTCTCTTATATCCCTCAATGCCTGATCTCACTGTAATGATGATTTGCTCTGACTACTGGCTATTAACCCACAACACTTTAACCAATGAGTATATTTCTGGCCTTGGAGGATCCTTCATTTCACCTTTCTTATTCAGGAGTCAGATTAAAGAAACCTTTACTCCCTTCTGACACAGTATCCACTAATATGTTTTCTCTGTTTTAATTTTATGCCTAAAAGCCCTATGTATTACAATTTATCAACTCCTTAATGAATGACAAGTTGACAGAATGTGTCACCATTTCAATAATTATGACTTCTTTCCTAGAGGAACTGGGAGCACAGAAGTTAAGTCAGGAAAGCCTGAAACTTCAAACAATTACCCCCTAGGTATTCCTGTTTTCACCAGCATGGGAATCATTTTACACTTAATGAATGATTAATAGAAATACAGATGTGTTCTGCTTTGAGAAACTCAGAGTATATAAAATTCAAATGTTCAGAAGAGATGGCGAATTTCATTATATTTATGGTATGCTTGCTTTAGTGAGCACCTTTAATGCATTTAAATTATAATTCAATTTACCAGTAAAATGAGTTTTTCCTAACTTTGAGAATACTTCTATTGTGAAAAGAAAGTAGAGGATATATAATTTGCCTTTGTCTTTCACATAGAATATGGTCAGAATGAAAATAAGAATCAAATGCTACAAAATTGTGTTAATTTTGTTTCCCACCCCCCCCCCCCCCCGGATCTATTGAGGCATAACTGGCATTGTGTAAATTTAAGATGTACAAAGTGTTGATTCGATACACATATTTTGCAATATGATTACTATCATAGCATTAGCTAACACTTCCATCAAATCACATAATTCCATTCCTTTTTGTGTGTTTGTGTGGTGAGAACATTTGAAATCTATTCTCTTAGCAACTTTCAACAGTACGTAGAAGAGTATTATAACTATACTCCCAACGTAGTATAATAAATCTCCAGAACTTACTCATCTTCTAAAGGGAAGTTTGTACCCTTTGAACAGTATCTCCACATTTGCCCTACCTCCTAGCCCCTGGTAACCACCATTCTACTCTGTTTCTGCAAGTTCGGATTTTTAGTTTCCATAATATAAATGACATCATACACTGTTTGTCTTTCTCTGTCTGACTTATTTTTCTTATTATAATGTCATCAAGCATACATCAATATTGTCAGAAATGGCAGGATTTCCTTCTTTTTCATAGTTTAATACTGCAATAATAAAATAATATTACACACACACACACACACACCTTTGTTCATTCCTATGTTGACAGACACTTAGGTTGTTTTCATATTTAGGCTATTGTGAATAATACTACAATATTACAGACATTTTTGAGATCCCATTGTCATTTCAACTGGATAAATACCCAGAAGTGGGATTGCTGTGTAATATGGTAGTTTAATTTTTAATTATTTGATGTATCTGCACACTGCCTTTCATAGTGGCTACACCAATTTACATTCCCACCAACGGTGCATAAGGGTTTCCTTTTTTCCACATCTTCACCAACAATTATATCTTGCTTTTTGTTGATAGCCATTCTGACAGGTATGAGATGATATGTCATTTGTGGTTTTGATTTGCATCTCCATGAGGATTAATGCATCTCCATGATGATTAGTGCATCTCCATGATGTTGAGCATCTTTTCATATACCTGCTGATTATTTTCATGTCTTTTCAGAAATATATATTCAGTTCCTGTGCCAATTTTTCAATCAGATTGTTAATTTTTGTTATGGAGTTCTAAGAGTTCTTCATACACTTTGGATATTAACCCCTTATCAGGTATGTGGCTTGCAAATACTTTCTCCCATTCTGTAGTTTGCCTTTTTTAAATTTGGTTCATTGTTTCTTTTACTATGCAGAAGTTTTTAAGTTTTATTTAGTCCGTCTTATTTGCTTTTGCTTTTTGTTCCTTATGTTTTTGCTGTCTTATTAACAAATTATTGCCAAAAAGTTAAAAAATAAAAGTTATTGCCAAGACCAATACCAAAGAGCTTTTTCTCTATGTGTTCAAAATTTTGTGAGTGGTATAAGATAGAAGTCAAATGTTTTCTGCATGTGGTTGTTCAGTCTTCCCAATATTATTTATTAAAGAAATTATTCTTTCCCCAATTACGTATCTTTGGCTTGTTAAATTTCAGTTCATCATATATGGGATCTCAGTTTTGTTCCATTGGTCTATGTTTCTATATTTATGCCAGTATTACACTTTTTTTTGGTTATTACAGCTTATACTATAGTTTGAAATCAGGAAGTGTAATGCCTCTGGCTTTGTTCTTCTTTCTTAGTATCGTTGTAGCTCTTAGGGTCTTTTTTGGTTCTATGCAAATTTTGGAATTACATGGAACCTGTAGATCACTTTGGGTAACCACATTAATTCTTCTAACCCATGGACATGGGATATCTTTCCATCTGTTTCTTCTTATTTTCTTTTATCAAAGTCTTATAGTACTTTACAGATATTTCACTTCTTTGGTTAAATTTATTTCTAAATATTTTATTGTTTTTTGGTACTATTGTAAATAGGATTCATTCATTTTTCCCTCCATTAATTTGTCATTGGTGTATAGAACCATAACTGATTTCTGTATGCTGATTTTGTATCCTGTAACCTTACCAAATTCATTTATTACTTCTAACAATTTTTTTTGGCAATCTTTAGCATTTTCTGCATATAAGATCACCTCATATGCAAATAGAAACAATCTACTTCTTCCTTTCTTATTTGGATGTCTTTTATTTCTTCATTTGGCCTGGTAAATCTGGCCCAGTCATCCAGTACTATGTTGAATAGAAGTGGTAAGATTGGATACTTTTGTCTTATTCCTGATCTTAGAGGACAAGCTTTCAACTTCTCACTCTTGAGAATAATGTTAGCTGTGGGCTTATGTATGGCTTTTATTATGTTGAGGTATGTTCCTTCTATACTGAATTTGTTAAGGGTTCTCATCATGAATAGCTGTTATATTTTGTCAAAAGCTTTTCTACATCTGCTGAGATGATCTTATGATTTTTATCTTTCATTCTATTAATGTGAAGTATCACATTTATTCAATTGCATATACTGAACCAGAAATGAATCCTGTTTGATGATGGTCTATGGTCTTTTTAATAAGCTGTTGGATTCATTTCATTAATATTTTGTAGAGAATGTATGCATTTATATTCATCAGGGATATTCAGTCACTTTTCTTTTCTTAATTTCATACTGTGGTTGAAAAATATGCATGGTTTGATTTCACTCTTAAATTTATTGAGACTTGTTTTGTGGCCTTTGAGATGATCTCTCCCAGAGAAATGTACCATGCATACTTGAAAAATGTGTATTTTACTGCTGTTAGATGAAATGTCCTATATGTCTTTTAGGTCCATTTGATCTATAGTATGGTACAAGTTTAAAGATTCTTTGTTAATTTTCTGTCTGGACAATTACTCAATTGTTGAAAGTAGGGTTCTGAGGTTGTCTCCTATTATCATTGTTGTCTATTCTTTCAGATCTCTTAGTATTTGCTTAATATATTTATGCGCTCTGATATTTGGTGCATATATATTTACAATTGTTCTATCTTCTTGATGAATTATCCCCTTTCTAAACATAAATACCTTCTTTGTCTCTTTTACCATTTGGGGCATAAAGTTTATTTTCTCTGATTTAAATATAGCCACGTTTGCTTTTCCCTGGGTTCCACTTGAGAACGTTGAATATCTTTTTCCACTTCCCTTCACTTTGAGTTAAAGTTGAGTTAGTATTATCCTTAATCTACACATTTCATCAAATTTTGCATCTCAACTAATAAATATTAGTCACAGCATATTTATTTTAGCAATTTTATTCACCCCTATTTCTAAACTACTATGCCTGTTTGGGAATAAAAGTACAGAGCAAGGGTGATAACTTTGTTTTAAAGTATATGCATTCATAGAAAATATTGTGATTAAAAATTATTCTAAAAAAAATAAGACATTTGTAAAAAGTTAAATAGAATATTAATATAAATGTAATTCTATTCACAGCCAGATCTGAGGTAGGTCAGCTAGATTAGTTAGGGCCAACATTGCTACCTGAAATCTTCCTCTAATGAAAACAGTCCCACTTCAGTCAAATTTTTAAATGCATTCTTTGCAAAATAACCTATGTGACATTATGTTGTTCATAGAGCCACATTACCATCACTCAGTCTATAATAACAGGCAGATAGATAGGTCTTGGAAGTTTATAAGGTAACTCACAAAAAATAAAATTAAATAATTTCTGGACAAATGAATTTTAACAAACTGGCCTTCCATCATAGCTTCTCCCCTTATAGATTTCAGAGTAATATAACTAGATATTAAATATATTTTGTTTTATTAAATTTTCTAAAGCATGAGCTATTTACTTGGAAATTTTCAGTCTTAGACAGATAGATGTAGTTTCTGAGCTTCCAAAAGCAAGATCATAGTAATGGATTATTACATCATTACCTGTGCAATATCTGGTGATGTTTTCAGGAAATATTCCAAAAAACCCCAAGGCTGCATCTGTGAACTGGAACTCATTACTCCAGGTTTATCCATGTAGAATGCTTAGTGAGCTCCAAATAGACCATGTGTCAAGTTTATCATAAAAAAAAAGTAAAGGCAATCTTTCTAAATCTTTCTAGAGTAGAAGATCATAGGGACTACAAGGCATAATTTGTTTGGATACTTTACCTAAGTCTACTTTCTAACAATGACTGGATAAAAGTTAATGCCATTATTTTCCTAGAATGCCCTGCAGAAAGAACTAATACTTAAAATTTTATCTTATTTTAACTGAGACATTTCCTTAAAAAAATAACCTATGTATGAATTATTTTGAGAATTTTGAAATATTTTCTTTTATTGAGAAACTTTAAAATGGCATACAATGGGCAATATGTTGTGTTTAAATATTATCTTTTAAACTTTGTTCTTGGGTCTTTTATTTTTCAATGGTTAACTTTTCCCTGTTTAAAATCAAGGACTATTTTCTTCAACCCTAGTTGTTTACATCCTTCATGTTAGCAGAAAAGTTTAGTTTCACACGATTTTGGCCCATTTTTAAAGGATGTAATTCTAAGGGAATAATTTCATAGAGACACTTGATATATTAAATAATTAAATTAAGCATACTGTTTGCTTTTTGGCAAATATACATTAAAATACCATATGTGTATTAATTTATTCTCTTGGATTTGGAAACCAATAATAGGCTCAGAGGAAAAAATATTTCAAATTTAATTACTTGGTTAAAAAATTAGAAACAATTTAAGTCTCTTTACAATGTACATCACAAAAAGATGCTAGAAAACACAAATAGTGGCCATCAGTCTACATCAGGGAAAAAATTATATAGAAAATGAGATATTTATGTGATGTTTGCGTATGGTAGAAACACTTCAAATTAGTGGTAAGATATTACTTTAAGATTTAGGCTAACCCTAAAAATGTGTCATTTGAGTTCATCCTTACTCCCTAGCTTATTTTTCCTTTTCCTTACATTCTAGTGAAGAATGCCTACAACACGGATTTCCAATATAAATATAATGTAAACAGTGTAAGTGATTTTAAATTTTTCAGTTGCCACATTCAAAAGGTAAAAAAAGAAGTCACATTAAAAAGGAAAAAAAGTGAGAGGAGACTAGGGGAAGATGGCGGCGTAGGAGGACGCGGGGCTCACCGCGCGTCCTGCCGATCACTTAGATTCCACCTACACCTGCCTAAAGAACCCAGAAAACCGCCAGAGGATTAGCAGAACGGAGTCTCCAGAGCCAAGCGCAGACGAGAGGCCCACAGAAGAGGGTAGGAAGGGTGGCGAGGCGGTGCGCGCTCCACGGACTGGCGGGAGGGAGCCGGGGCGGAGGGGCGGCTCGCCGGCCAAGCAGAGCCCCCGAGTCTGACTGGCAAAAGCGGAGGGGCCAGACGGACTGTGTTCTGATAGCAAGCGCGACTTAGCGTCTGGGAGGTCATAAGTTAACAGCTCTGCTCAGAAAGCAGGAAGGCTGGAGGACAAAGGGAGGGAGAGCTGCTGAGCCCCCGGACGGCAGAGCTCAGCTTGGCGGGGAACAAAGGTGCTCGCCAGCTCCATCTCCCCCGCCCATCCCCCAGCCAAAATCCCAAAGAGAACCAGTTCCTGCCAGGGAACTTGCTCGCTCCGCGCAAACACCCAACTCTGTGCTTCTGTGGAGCCAAACCTCCGGCAGAGGATCTGACTCCCTCCCGCTGCCACAGGACCCCTCCTGAAGTGGATCACCTAAGGAGAAGCGAGGTAAGCCTGCCCCTCCTGCCCCCATGCACCTTGCCTACCCACCCCAGCTAATACGCCAGATCCCCAGCACCACAAGCCTGGCAGTGTGCAAGTAGCCCAGACGGGCCACGCCACCCCACAGTGAATCCCGCCCCTAGGAGAGGGGAAGAGAAGACACACACCAGTCTGACTGTGGCCCCAGCGGTGGGCTGGGGGCAGACATCGGGTCGGACTGCGGCCCCGCCCACCAACTCCAGTTATACACCACAGCACAGGGGAAGTGCCCTGCAGGTCCCCACCACTCCAGGGACTATGCAAAATGACCAAACAGAAGAATTCCCCTCAGAAGAATCTCCAGGAAATAACAACAGCTAATGAACTGATCAAAAAGGATTTAAATAATATAACAGAAAGTTAATTTAGAATAATAGTCATAAAATTAATCGCTGGGCTTGAAAGCAGTATACAGGACAGCAGAGAATCTCTTGCCACAGAGATCAAGGGACTAAGGAACAGTCACGAGGAGCTGAAAAGCGCTTTAAACGAAATGCAAAACAAAATGGAAACGACGACAGCTCGGATTGAAGAGGCAGAGGAGAGAATAGGTGAACTAGAAGATAAAGTTATGGAAGAAGAGGAAGCGGAGAGAAAGAGAGATAAAAAAATCCAGGAGTATGAGGGAAAAATTAGAGAACTAAGTGATACACTAAAAAGAAATAATATACGCATAATTGGTATCCCAGAGGAGGAAGAGAGAGGGAAAGGTGCTGAAGGGGTACTTGAAGAAATTATAGCTGAGAACTTCCCTGAACTGGGGAAGGAAAAATGCATTGAAACCCAAGAGGCGCAGAGAACTCCCTTCAGACGTAACTTGAATCGATCTTCTGCATGACATATCATAGTGAAACTGGCAAAATACAAGAATAAAGAGAAAATTCTGAAAGCAGCAAGGGATAAACGTGCCCTCACATATAAAGGGAGACCTATAAGACTCGTGACTGATCTCTCCTTTGAAACTTGGCAGGCCAGAAAGGCTTGGCACGATATCTTCAGTGTGCTAAACAGAAAAAATATGCAGCCGAGAATCCTTTATCCAGCAACTCTGTCATTTAGAATAGAAGGAGAGATAAAGGTCTTCCCAAACAAACAAAAACTGAAGGAATTTGTCACCACGAAACCAGCCCTACAAGAGATCTTAAGGGGGATCCTGTGAGACAAAGTACCAGAGACATCGCTACAAGCATAAAACATACAGACATCACAATGCCTCTAAACCCGTATCTTTCTATAATAACACTGAATGTAAATGGATTAAATGCGCCAACCAAAAGACATAGGGTATCAGAATGGATAAAAAAACAAGACCCATCTATTTGCTGTCTACAAGAGACTCATTTTAGATCTGAGGACACCTTTAGATTGAGAGTGAGGGGATGGAGAACTATTTATCGTGCTCCTGGAAGCCAAAAGAAAGCTGGAGTAGCCATACTTATATCAGACAAACTAGACTTTAAATTAAATTCTTTAACAAGAGATGAAGAAGGGCATTATATAAATAATTACAGGGTCTATCCATCAGGAAGAGCTAACAATTATAAATGTCTATGCGCCGAATACCGGAGCCCCCAGATATATAAAACAATTACTCATAAACATAAGCAACCTTATTGATAATAATGTGGTCATTGCAGGGGACTTTAACACCCCACTTACAGAAATGGATAGATCATCTAGACACACAGTCAATAAAGAAACAAGGGCCCTGAATGATACATTGGATCAGATGGACTTGACAGATCTATTTAGAACTCTGCATCCCAAAGCAACAGAATATACTTTCTTCTCGAGTGCACATGGAACATTCTCCAAGATAGATCATATACTGGGTCACAAAACAGCCCTTCATAAGTTTACAAGAATTGAAATTATACCATGCATACTTTCAGACCACAATGCTATGAAGCTTGAAATCAACCACAGGAAAAAGTCTGGAAAACCTCCAAAAGCATGGAGGTTAAAGAACACGCTACTAACAAATGAGTGGGTCAACCAGGCAATTAGAGAAGAAATTAAAACATATATGGAAACAAACGAAAATGAAAATACAACAATCCAAACGCTTTGGGACGCAACGAAGGCAGTCCTGAGAGGAAAATACATTGCAATCCAGGCCTATCTCAAGAAACAAGAAAAATCCCAAATACAAAATCTAACAGCACACCTAAAGGAAATAGAAGCAGAACAGCAAAGGCAGCCTAAACCCAGCAGAAGAAGAGAAATAATAAAGATCAGAGCAGAAATAAACAATATAGAATCTAAAAAAACTGTAGAGCAGATCAACGAAACCAAGAGTTGGTTTTTTGAAAAAATAAACAAAATTGACAAACCTCTAGCCAGGCTTCTCAAAAAGAAAAGGGAGATGACCCAAATAGATAAAATCATGAATGAAAATGGAATGATTACAACCAATCCCTCAGAGATACAAACAATTATCAGGGAATACTATGAAAAATTATATGCCAACAAATTGGACAACCTGGAAGAAATGGACAAATTCCTAAACACCCACACTCTTCCAAAACTCAATCAGGAGGAAATAGAAAGCTTGAACAGACCCATAACCAGCGAAGAAATTGAATCGGTTATCAAAAATCTCCCAACAAATAAGAGTCCAGGACCAGATGGCTTCCCAGGGGAGTTCTACCAGACGTTTAAAGCAGAGATAATACCTATCCTTCTCAAGCTATTCCAAGAAACAGAAAGGGAAGGAAAACTTCCAGACTCATTCTATGAAGCCAGTATTCCTTTGATTCCTAAACCAGACAGAGATCCAGTAAAAAAAGAGAACTACAGGCCAATATCCCTGATGAATGTGGATGCAAAAATTCTCAATAAGATACTAGCAAATTGAATTCAACAGCATATAAAAAGAATTATTCACCATGATCAAGTGGGATTCATTCCTGGGATGCAGGGCTGGTTCAACATTCGCAAATCGATCAACGTGATATATCACATTAACAAAAAAAAAGAGAAGAACCATATGATCCTGTCAATCGATGCAGAAAAAAGGCCTTTGACAAAATCCAGCACCCTTTCTTAATAAAAACCCTTGAGAAAGTCGGGATAGAAGGAACATACTTAAAGATCATAAAAGCTATTTATGAAAAGCCCACAGCTCACATCATCCTCAATGGGGAAAAACTGAGAGCTTTTTCCCTGAGATCAGGAACACGACAGGGATGCCCACTCTCACCACTGTTGTTTAACATAGTGCTGGAAGTTCTAGCATCAGCAATCAGACAACAAAAGGAAATCAAAGGCATCAAAATTGGCAAAGATGAAGTCAAGCTTTCGCTTTTTGCAGATGACATGATATTATACATGGAAAATCCGATAGACTCCACCAAAAGTCTGCTAGATCTGATACATGAATTCAGCAAAGTTGCAGGATACAAAATCAATGTACAGAAATCAGTTGCATTCTTAGACACTAACAATGAAGCAACAGAAAGACAAATGAAGAAACTGATCCCATTCACAATTGCACCAAGAAGCATAAAATACCTAGGAATAAATCTAACCAAAGATGTAAAAGATCTGTATGCTGAAAACTACAGAAAGCTTATGCAGGTAATTGAAGAAGATATAAAGAAATGGAAAGACATTCCCTGCTCATGGATTGGAAGAATAAATATTGTCAAAATGTCAATACTACCCAAAGCTATCTACACATTCAATGCAATCCCAATCAAAATTGCACCAGCATTCTTCTCGAAACTAGAACAAGCAATCCTAAAATTCATATGGAACCACAAAAGGCCCCGAATAGCCAAAGTGATTTTGAAGAAGAAGACCAAAGCAGGAGGCATCACAATCCCAGACTTTAGCCTCTACTACAAAGCTGTCATCATCAAGACAGCATGGTATTGGCATAAAAACAGACACATAGACCAATGGAATAGAATAGAAACCCCAGAACTAGGCCCACAAACGTATGGCCAACTCATCTTTGACAAAGCAGGAAAGAACATCCAATGGAAAAAAGACAGTCTCTTTAACAAATGGTGCTGGGAGAACTGGACAGCAACATGCAGAAGGTTGAAACTAGACCACTTTCTCACACCATTCACAAAGATAAACTCAAAATGGATAAAGGACCTGAATGTGAGACAGGAAACCATCAAAACCTTAGAGGAGAAAGCAGGAAAAGACCTCTCTGACCTCAGCCGTAGCAATCTCTTACTCGGCACATCCCCAAAGGCAAGGGAATTAAAAGCAAAAGTGAATTACTGGGACCTTATGAAGATAAAAAGCTTCTGCACAGCAAAGGAAACAACCAACAAAACTAAAAGGCAACCAGCGGAATGGGAAAAGATATTTGCAAATGACACATCGGACAAAGGGCTAGTATCCAAAATCTATAAAGAGCTCATCAAACTCCACACCCAAAAAACAAATAACCCAGTGAAGAAATGGGCAGAAAACATGAATAGACACTTCTCTAAAGAAGACATCCGGATGGCCAACAGACACATGAAAAGATGTTCAACGTCACTCCTTATCAGGGAAATACAAATCAAAACCACACTCAGATACCACCTCACGCCAGTCAGAGTGGCCAAAATGAACAAATCAGGAGACTATAGATGCTGGAGAGGATGTGGAGAAACGGGAACCCTCTTGCACTGTTGATGGGAATGCAAATTGGTGCAGCCACTCTGGAAAGCAGTGTGGAGGTTCCTCAGAAAATTAAAAATAGACCTACCCTATGACCCAGCAATAGCACTGCTAGGAATTTATCCAAGGGATACAGGAGTACTGATGCATAGGGGCACTTGTACCCCAATGTTTATAGCAGCACTGTCAACAGTAGCCAAATTATGGAAAGACCCTAAATGTCCATCAACTGATGAATGGATAAAGAAATTGTGGTTTATATACACAATGGAATACTACGTGGCAATGAGAAAGAATGAAATATGGCCTTTTGTAGCAACGTGGATGGAACTGGAGAGTGTGATGCTAAGTGAAATAAGCCATATAGAGAAAGGCAGATACCATATGGTTTCACTCTTATGTGGATCCTGAGAAACGTAACAGAAACCCATGGGGGAGGGGAAGGAAAAAAAAAAAAAAGAGGTTAGAGTGGGAGAGAGCCAAAGCATAAGAGACTGTTAAAAACTGAGAACAAACTGAGGGCTGATGGGGGGTGGGAGGGAGGGCAGGGTGGGTGATGGGTATTGAGGAGGGCACCTTTTGGGATGAGCACTGGGTGTTGTATGGAAACCAATCTGACAGTAAATTTCATATATTAAAAAATAAATTAAAAAAAATCCTAGAGGAGAAAAAAAAAAAAGGAAAAAAAGTGTGACCTTATTTACAGTAGCATATTTAATCTAACATAATAAATCTATAACATACAGAAATATTGTGATTTGCATATGTAATCAGCACAAAAATTATATGTATTTTATATTCTTTTGTGCCAAGGAGGTTTTTGAAATCCAGTGTGTATTTTAAACATAAAGAACATCCCAATTTGGATGTTAAAATTTTAATTGTTAAAGTAAAATGCAGTGTTATAAAATGATAAATGTAAGTTTAACAGAAATACATTCAACACTGTGTATTAGTGTGCTAAAGCTGCCATAAAAAAAAGTATGAGCCTGGGGAGACTGGGGTGCCTGGGTGGCTCAGTCAGCTAAGCATTCGACTTCAGCTCAGGTCATGATCTCATGGTTTGTGGGTTCAAGCCCGCGTCAGACTCTGTGCTGACAGCTCAGACCCTGGAGCCTGTTCCGATTCTGTGTCTCCCTCTCTCTGTCCCTCCCCAGCTCACACTCTGTCTCTCTCTCTCCCTCTCTCAAAAATAAATAAACATTAAAAAAAAAAGTATGAGCCTGGGTGAACTAAGCACCACAGTGATTTGTTTTCTCACAAATCTGGAGGCTAGATGTCCAAGATCACGGTGTCCACAGGGTTGGTTTTAGTCCGAGCTTTCTCCCTGACTTTTTTTTTTTAATTTTTATTTATTTATTTAGAGAGAGAAAGAGAGACAGCATGCATAAGCAGGGGAGGGACAGAGAGAGAGGGAGAGAAAGAATCCTATTTGGGTAGGATCCACTCTCAGTGCAGAGCCTGACATGGGGCTCGAACGCATGAAACATGGAATCATGACCTGAGCCGAAATTAAGAGCCAGATGTTCAACTGGCTGAGCCACCCAGAGGCCCCTCTCCTTGGCTTTTAGATGGTTGTCTTCTCCCTATGTGTTCACAAGATCTTCCCTCTGTGTGTGTCTGTGCTCTGATCGCCTCTTCTTAAAAGGACACCAGTCATATTGTATTAGGCCCATCCATATGATCTCATTTTTTAAAAATGTTTATTTATTTATTTTGAGAAAGAGAGAGAGAGAGAGGCAGGGAAGGGGCAGAGAGAGAGGGGGAAAGAGAATCCCAAGCAGGCTCCATGCTCAGTGCGGAGCCCAAAGTGGGGTCAATCTCACCAACCATGAGGTCATGACCTGAGCCAAAATCAAGAGTCAGACACTTAACCAACTGAACCACCCAGGCACCCCTATATGATCTCATTTTAACTTCAATTCCTCTTGAAAAATCCTTAAATCTTATCTCCATTTAAGTTGAATTCTGAGGTACTAGGGATTAGGATTTCAATATATGACTTTGGGGGGGGGGCAGGGGGAGGGTGTGCAATTCTACCTATAACACACTACTTCAATTTATATACTGTAATGACAATTAAATAAAATTTTTAAAATTTAGAGGCGCATGAGTGGCTCAGTCGGTTAAGCAGCTGACTTCAGCTCAGGTCATGATCTCACTGCTTGTGGGTTCCAGCCCTGTGTCGGGCTCTGTGCTGACAGCTTGGAGTCTGGAGCCTGCTTCAGATTCTGTGCTTCCCTCTCTCTCTGCACCTCGCCCTCTCACACTCTATCTCTCTTTCTCTGTCAAAAAATAAATAAGCACTAAAACTTTTTTTTTTATTTTTAAAATTTAGCTCATTACACTAGACATGTTTCAAGTAAATATATTCTTTTCTAAACAAAAACATTCTTTTTTATTTAAAAAATTATTTATTTTCAGAGAGAGAGAGAGCATAAGCAGGGTAGGGGAGAGAGAGAGGAGCGAGAGAGAATCCCATGCAGGTTCAGCACTGTCAGTGCAGAGCCCAATGCGGGGACTGGAACTCATGAACAGTGAGATCATGGCCTGAGTCGAGATCAAGAGTCAGATGTTTAACTGACTGAGCCACCCAGGTGCCCCTAAACAAATGCATTCTACATAAATACAGTTTTTTTTAAACCATTATCAAGTTGTGAACACATACACGCAGGCACACACACATTCATATGTTTTCTTCCCATCAGAGGTTATTTATGCACATATCATCTCTTTATAAAAAATCCTTCTTGACTAGCTCAAACTGGTGTCCAAATCACAGTCATTCTTTTTGAAGAGTCAATAACTGCTGTTTGTCAGTTGAATGCTTTCTTTTATAATTCAGCTAGTAGGAAACCAATTCACTATTTCCATTTTCAATGCTTTGTGTGACTGTTTTCCAATGTTCTTGTATTATATAAATTGAAATTAAAAAATCATATTTTCTTCCAGTAGCTTAATGTATTTCCATGTTATATTTATACTTGATAGCAGCTTTAATACATGTTTATTAATTTATGTATATTTTATATTTTCTCCTGCTATTTCTATTCAATGTTAAAAATACTTTACAATTCAACAGATGTAAAATTATTCTTGTGTAAGCTATATTGAAAACATATTATGCCTTTGTGACTGGGAACGGTTGTGTAAAATACACAAGGAAATGTAGAAGAATGTGCTACCCCGAAAAATGACCGTTAAGAGTTTAGGACATGCCACCCCAAAATGTGCTGCTTTGATATATATTATTTTGAGCTGTTAAGTTCTTAAAGAACAACAAAAGCAGGCAGAAGCTTTCTCTGAACAGCCCTTATCTGCCTAAAGATAAATCCTCTGAAAGGACTCAATTGTCCATAATCCCCTCCCCAGAAATGTCATCAACCAGAGAAGACTGACTCTCCTCACAGGAGAGAAACTAGAAATTGACACCACACCTAGACAAACTTTGCCACAAACTATCCTACCCCCTCATCTATTCCTCTAAGGGCCCATTCATCTTTCCTAAAACTCATTTATTCTTCCTTAAGATGTCAACATTCCCTTCCCAGGTAGGATGGTATCTAACCCTGAATTCTAAGTCATATCAGGGATTCGTCATTTTCCTGCGGATATCTCCCACATATATATGAGATATACAAGCTAGCAAACTTCTTCTGTTTTTCTCTTACACATCTATCTTTTATTATAGGGATATCAGCAAAGAATTCAGAAAGATAGGAGGAAATATTTTTTTATCCTCTATGCTACCTTCTTTGGACAGTTTTCCTCTGGTTTAAATTATGTGTAGTGAATAATCATGAGAAGCTGTATTATTTACCTCTGGTCTAATCTAGAAATTTTTCCAATGCAATGACTACAAGAGTAAAGCGTTTTCAACTCAATTACCTCCACTTCTTATTTCGCCTGTTCCTTTGCATTTGGCTACAGGATAATCAAAATACTGAATGGGCCTAAATGTTTAAGGTCTAATAATATGAATTGACATTAGGAGTCTATTCAGAATCACCCCTCTATCTTTCATGTAAATGTAAAAGTAGGGCTGCCCACATCGGTGAGCAAAATAGGTGACCTACTTCATCCTCGAGTGAGCTAGCTGTGGTGGAGCCATCCAGCTGCTCCAGAACATCTTCGAGTATTTATTATGATATAATTATCTACACCATTAGCAAATCAGCCTTGTAAGCTTTAAAGCATCTCAGAAAACACAAAAAGCAATGGATAAAGGGACACATAACACCTTACTTATTATGTGCTAATAACTGGATCTGAGAGAGAATGCGAAGAACAGAAATTCGTACGGGAATATCTGGAAATAGGTGAATGCTTGCTCTCCTCCTGTATAAAAGCTCATTGATTGCTCCTGCAGAACTTTGGGAATGAAATCCTATTTTTAGCAAGTCATAAAATGTCCTCCAGATGCTTGTGCAAGTTCATTATCTGTGTTTCAAATAATAATTTACACATAGCTGCCTAAACTCCTATGCGTTTGCAGACAGCACTCTTCTCTAGTCATGTTTCATAGCTTATTCATTCCTTCTTCATCTTTCTAACACCAAATAATTATGATTTAAGATTCAGCTATTGTCATCTTTCTTGACATACCAATTTGGGGATCTGGAGTCCCAGTAGAAATTTGGGTTTTCCTGTGTCATGGTGATTATGTATGTACGTTTCCTCCTTTGCCTCTGCTTTCCAGGCCACCTGGCCATGTAATCTTTGAAAGAAAGAACTGTATTTTCTTGTGTGTTCTCAGAAAAATGTCATTAAAAATTGGATATGGTATGAACACGAAATGTGAGATAGGCAATATATTTTATTTAATGAAATTTATTGTCAAATTGGTTTCCATACAACACCCAGTGCTCATCCTAACAGGTGCCTGCCTCAATGCCCATCACCCACTTTCCCCTCTCCCCCACCTCCCATCAACCCTCAGTTTATTCTCTGTTTTTAAGATAGGAAATATTTATTGCAGGGTGGCAAAGGTAATGTGGAAAGACATCAGAGTCTATCAAGGACAGGGTTTTCTTACTTCTTAACTCTTCAATTTTATAGCTTTTCCCTGACTTTTCACTGGCCATATAGGATGACCAGCAATCCTCTGACTATTTCCATCTATAACGCAACAAAGGACATTCTTAGCATCACTGACGTAAAGGCTGTAGTACAGATTTGCACTTAAATTTTGGAGATCTGATAGGTAGACTTTTCCAATAAAAATCATACAAGACCATAAAAAACATTTCTGGGATGCCTGGGTTGCTCAGTCGGTTAAGCATCCAACTTTGGCTCAGGTCACGTTCTCAAGGTTTTTGAGTTCAGTCCTCAGATGGGGCTCTGTGCTAACAGTTTGGAGCCTGGAGCCTGCTTCAGATTCTGTGTCTCCCTCTCTCTTTGCCCCTCTCCTGCTCATGCTCTCTCACTCTCAAAGATAAAATAAACACTAAAAAATTTTTTAACAAAATATTTCTTAGACTGTAATAAAAATATTGTCATTTGGGGGAATAATTATCCTAATTCCAGGATCCTTCTAAGAACTAAGTTTTTCAAGAAGCTTATATATATCTTTTTAAATGTAACCTCCAAGTACACTATTATGCTAAGCAAAATAAGTCAGTCAGAGAAAGACAAATACTATATGATTTCACAAATATGTGGAATTTAAGAAACAAAATGAATGAGCAAAAGGAAAAAAAAGAGAGAGAGAGTAAAACCAAGAAATAGACTTTTAAATATAAAGAACAAACCGATGGTTACCAGAGGAAAGATGAGTGCGGGGGATGGGTTAAATAGGTGATGGTGATTAAGGTGTACGCTTTTGATGAGCACTGGGTGTTGTATCAAAGTGCTGAATCACTATGTTGTACACTTGAAGCTAATACTGCACCGTATGTTAACTAACTGGATTTTAAATTAAAACTTTAAAAAAAGATGCATACAAGTCCAATCAGACTGGATTGACTGATAAAATTTTGGCTCAAAGATTTTGTTTAGTAAGATCGATTGCAATGATGTGAAATAAATATCTCGGTGAGGGGCACCTGAGTAGCTCAGTCGGTTAAGCATCCGACTTCAGCTCAGGCCATGATCTCACAGTTTGTGGGTTTGAGCGTGCATGGCACTCTGACCTGACAGCCCAGAGCCTGGAACTTGCTTCAAATTCTGTGTCTTCCTCTCTCTTTGCCCCTCCCTCACTTGCGCTCTGTCTCTCACAAATGAATAAATGATAAATAAAAACAATAACAACAACAAACCTTGGTGAAATGCTTTGTAGTGGAGACCACATTTGGGTGGTAAGACAGTTTATTTTACAACTAAAAAAATTGTTTTCAGAATTTGCAGTGGATAGCCAAAAGTAGAAATAAACCATTCCTTATTCAAAATAAAATTAGGAGACAGATACTTTGTCAAACTCATTCTACTTAACTTACAGAAAATACAGAATATTTAATTTCAGTAGGAGTTGGGGAGAAGTTATCACTACTTTGAACATCCATTAGTCATAATCTTTTGAATATAAATCCAATATGTTTGTTTCATTCATGGCACCATGCCCAAATTATTTTCCCCTGAGTTATTTGAAAATTCCAACATTCTCAACATTTTGAATGGACATTGACATAACCCCTCACTATATTCTCATTTTAGAAGTACAAAAAAATGCCATGATTGGAAAAAGTCTTTGTTGTGGAGCATAAATTTGGTGGAGTCAAATTGATTATTTTAATTACACTTGAATGTATAATTGTCTGAGGTCATGTATAAGTCTTATAGCTATCCAACATGAAATCCTATCAGAACTACTGATTAATAATGATGAGGACAGCAAACCTTTCTAATAGATTCCTGGTAACCCCTACAAATTGTTTGGCTAATAATTAGTAGGTACTCAATAAGTAATTGTTGAAAAAAATGTTAAGGTACAACTTTAAAGAAACTTAGCTTGTAAACACCACACCATTCACATAACAATTAGTTTCCTAAGTCGATAGTGCAATTTGGAAAGAATTATGAGAAAGTTCAAATTTAGTGCAAGGCTTCTTAACTGCCAATAATACAAATATTAAGGCAGGAAAACAATCTTTGTAGACAGTATATTTGATAACTAATAATACTGGTGATTATTAATCATGAGAAGATATGAAGTCCCCACAAATCTGGTTGATTTCAAAAGAGCCCTGGTTTGTTTTCAGTTGAACTGCACAGTGCCTTGTTTTCAGTTGAACTGCACAGTGCCACAGAAATGCACTTTCACTCCAAAGGTGGAGGCCGGGACCACATATGCCTTTGGAAGAGCAGATGACTGTGTCCTAATACCCACTGTTTCATTTATTATAGTGGAAAAGACATAGATTTTTATAGTTACACAGACATTGGTTCAAATTCTTGCTCCACCTTCATTTGTTTTAGAACTTGGCAAACATCTTCTGAACCAATTTGCTAGAAATTGCTATATATATATATATATATATATATATATATATATATATAGAGAGAGAGAGAGAGAGAGAGAGAGAGATGTAGAGATATCTATCTATATCTATCTATCTCTATCTATCTCTATCTCTATCTATCTATCTATCTATATGTAGAGAGAAAGAGTCACATCTTTCTATAAAAGTATTTTTAGGATTAGTACAGTGCCTAGTGTATGTCAAAATCATGTAAATCATGTCATTAGATTTTTTAAATTAATATATTGGCATAAGCATCAACATAAGAAGCATCCTTTTTGGTTTTTAACTAGACACTGAAAATTTGAAAGAGGCTCAAGGCTTTCCCTGTAATTTAATCTCTCAGAGCATGAATCTTGGAATGCAGCTTTAGGCTCATAGAGATGCTATGAAAACTCTAGGAGAAGAGTATTTTATTTTTATTTTTATCTATCGATCTATCTATCACCTCTCTCTCTCTCTCTCTCTCTCTCTCTCTCATCTATTTATTTATTATGAAGAGTATTTTAATTATTTTGTAATGATTTTTTTAAATTAATATTTAGGCATTACATCCACTTGGATCTTTTCATCTTTGGATTACCTCCTTCCATGGAGCTGATGTGTTGCTAAGCTTGGCAGCCTGGCCTAGGGAGTATCTCTTTCCTGGCATGCAGTAATAGGCCTGAGGCTAGGCCTTGTATTGACTACTTGTATTCTCAGATTTAAGTCATCAGTGACAAAGTATGGACAAAAGTATAAGTAACAAAGAAAGCATTTTGGACTTGTTATGCTAGACCTCTGGCCAGAGGAATAAAAATTTCTTGTTACTAGCGTATGGTTAACCATGCGTCTCTAGGATATCGGATGGGTTCTATAAGGGTTTCTGACGCCAGATCTTCAAAATTTGCATTTTTTAACTAAGTCTTCTTAGTAATATTCTAGGATCTAAGTTTTGGGGACCTATGCAAAATGTTGCTTAGGTTAATAGCAACCTGGAAGTTGTTAATAGCAAAATGGAAGTCCCAAAAGCAATGGGAAAATGTGTGACTAGAAGAGGTCATGGGTCAGATCGTGAAGCTCTCACAGGAGAGATATGATTAACTAAATGTAATGTGGGCACCTGGTACCTGACCTAGGGTGGGGCTGAAGGAAGGGACAGGAGACTGAGGTGCTCAGTCCTACACTCTTCATGTGGCCCCTACATAAGTTCACTCTTTGACATAGTCACATTAAAATCCCAGTTCTAGAGTTTTCTACACATTAAATTATATCAAGAGTAAAATAAAACACAAACATTTCATTAAATAATAAATTTCCTTTCTTGACTTTAATAAAATATTGAAGTAATGGAAGTAAAAATAATATATAATCATTATAATCATTTCAAATATGTTACTATTTTTAAATTATCTGGAAAGTGATATGGTTTATCATTTTATTAATATAATCTTTTTTGCCATTTCTCTGTATGTAGTATGTATGCCTTTTTAAAAGCCATTTAAGAATATTAGGAAAGAACAAAATATTTTACCTTACCTTTACAAAAACCTACTCCTTTCCTCTAAAGAAAAAACTAGAAACAGGCAAACATATACTGTGTTTTAAGGCTTCAACTTTAAATGTACACCATCTGGGAGAGAATTATTTGGGGGATGAAAAATAGAGCTTCTAGCCCAGAGGTAGTGTAAATTTCTCATTATAAAAGAAATAAAAAGTATTTTATAAAGTATATATGACTGTCGTGCATTAAATACAAGGTCTTTTTGAAAACTTGCTCTGTTCTTAAAATTCACTGTAATGCTACAATGGTTTTAACCTAAGTTCCTTTTCTTTTCATTTATACTTTTGTTGTAATTCACGATCTTTGAAATAAACTATAAGTAGCTTTCTCTGAACACTGATTTTGTCCCCATATGTAATAGATGCATTTGCTTCTGGGTATAATTCACATTTAAAAATGAAAGTCATTGATATGTCAGTAGAACATTTACTTCTTTATAACTCAGAACCATCCTGTTTATGTCTTTAAGCTGATGAATATTTCTTACCAGAATATGGGAAAACACAAAGCCTTCCAGTTAATTAGGGCATGTGCCATTTCTTTTCCTTTTTTTTTTTTCAAAAAAAATTTAATGTTTTATTTATTTTTGAGAGAGAGAGAGAGACAGAGAGAGAGAGAGAGAGAGAGAGAGAGAGAGAACAAATGAGAGTGGGAGGAACAGAGAGAGAGGGAGACACAGAATCTGAAGCAAGCTCCAGGCTCTGAGCTATCAGCACAGAGCTCAATGCAGAGCTCAAACTGGTGAACTGTGAGATCATGACCCAAGCAAAAGTCAGGTGCTTAACGGACTGAGCCACCCAGGCACTCGTGACCATTTCTAAGAACAGATAACATGTGGAATAAGTGGTTGACAATACAGAGCAATTTGAGAAGTGTCAGTGATGGCCAAATATTGACCACTTTGATTTTGAAATTCAACTAAAAGCAATCTGCTAGGTTTTCCAATTCTATTAGTTGAGTTTTTAAATTCAAATAACATGCACTTCAAATAACTTTAAAATGAAAAAAAAAATCACATTTAGTTGTGCATGTGTAAAAAAGAAGGACAGAAGGATAAATGTGAGGGCTAAAAGTAGTTCCTTATAGAAAGTTGTGAGCTTGAAACTTCTCTAAATAAACCAGGTTTTTAAAAATACTGCATAGAAAAAAAAGATAGATAGGTAAAAGACACTATAATCCTCAATATTTTTACAGTTGTGTCAGAGAGGAAACTTAATTTCTTTTTAGAACTTTTGGGAAAATAGCTGCAATCAAAGGTCAATGTTTTGAAGAATTTAAGCCAAATACATCTGTACTTTGTATTTTGTTTCTATAAGGAAATAATTGCTAATCATTGTTTTCTTTTAACATTTCATTCATTTGGAAACAATGATTCAAATTCTGTTGTGCAATTATCTTCCCCCATCATTTTGGTGTTGAATATTCTTTTTTTAAATTTATTGTAGAAAGAGAGCATTAGCTGGGGAGAGGGAAAGAGGAAAATGAGGAAGAATCTTAAGCAGGCTCCACATCCAGGGTGGAGCCTGATGCAGAGCTCAATCTTATGACCCTGGGATCATGACCTGAGTCAAAACACTCAGTCGACTGAGCCATCCAGGTGCCGTGAATATTCTTTTACATACTACAGTTCACATTAGAATCTCAAATATGGTCATAAAATATTGTGTACCTCTCCACATGGGTTACAGATGACCTGGATAAAGTTGAGAACACAATGAAGACAGTCGTTTATCAAGGAATGACATTAAGGGAATTATATGGAATAACAACCTTTGGCAAGTCATAACAAGAACACATACATATTTTGATTCTGGTTTTCTCAATGTGTGAATGAGAAAAAAAATAATATAAAAAGTTCAGGACAATTCTCAGAAAACTGATTTTCAATATTCATTTCATACTGACATGTCATATTTGGACACTCAAGGCAAGTCAATTAAGTACTGCCTATTGGAAATAGCACCAGCCAGAAACAATTTTAGTCATACAATTCTATGGAGTGATGAAGTACATGGGTGATTTTACTAATTAAAATATAATGAAGTTAAAGACTTTTTAAAATACTCATTAAAACTCATGAGATTAATTAAAATACTCTGTAGACACTTCTAGATTAATAAAAATAATAGAGAAGTGATTATTAGGTAGGTCTACTGAATTCAGACTACTGAGGGAAATATTAGAAAAACAAGACCAGTTTATCAATGTATGTAACATGCTTTGAATGTATATAGGTAGTATTGCTCTCTTATAATAGTTAACACATTTGGTAACGTTACACATTTAGAAATGTATTTTATTTTTTTTCTCTGGTGTTATTAGAAAACAAAATATAACTTCTTTTCAAAATTTCCTTGGACCTTTTTAAGATTCCCTGATGGAGAATTAAATTTATTTATATATCAGTGGTAAATATTGAACTACCATAGTGATATCATGAAATGTTTAGTATGCCATTTCTGGATTTTGACAATGCTGCATGAAGCCTCAACTTTCCCAAGCACTAGTTCAATGATATTGAACAAATCACTTAACATGTTCAAACTGCAGTATTTTATAGGTCACTATGGAGACTGGATAATGAAAGTTAATCATTTAGCATGGCACATGGCACATAATAAACATTCTATAACTTTAAGCTTTCAAATTATAATTATCATCTTCTTCATAAGTATTACAGTATCCAGTTATTGTCCTCAATGTAGTTGCATTTGGTGAAATACTTTCAAAGTGTTATCTTTGTCTACAATGATGCTTATATTATAGTGTTAAAATGGGGCAGATATTTTGGGAGTGGTTCTCTAGGACACAGGGGAAGATTAGTGAAGAGTGAATTATAAAAATGAAAAAGAAATTCACATTTTTAAATGTTTATTTATCTTGAGAGAGAGAGAGAGAGAGAGAGAGCAGAAGAAGTGCAGAGAGAAAGAGAGAGAGAGAGAGACAAAATCCCAAGCAGACTCCACACTGTCAGCGCAGAGCCCCATGTGGGGCTCGAACTCACAAACTGTGAGGTCATGACCTGAGCCGATATCAAGAGCTGGGCGCTTAACCAACTGAGCTACCCAGGTACCTTCACAACAAATTTGCAATAAACTCCCCTCTAGAAATATTTATTAGTATGAAATTCTTGATTTGACTAACTGTGATGGATGACTATTCAGTATATTAAACAAAAGATATCTAAAGTGGTCTAGTTTAAAATTATATTGGAGGAAATTTTCTAAAGGGAAATAATTTTAGACAGTCTACTGTTACTAGGTTTTATGAGTTTTTAGAAATTTAATATAAATTTAATATTTCATTCCTTGGTGACAATTTTTATTATTTTATGCAGAAATGATATTTGTTATGTTTTCTCCCATCTTTCATTTATTGTTGCTGAATTTTCCTTTTAGATATTAAAATTTCACACTAAATTTATATAACCTACAATAATTTGATTGAACCACTCTTCATGTTTTGGTATCTATGTTTGACTTATTTATAGAATTTTCAGATGCTTTGCATTAATAATATCATCAATCTTAATTTTAAATGTTTAGAATTTATCCACAAAATTTTTAAGGTAATTTGACACCTGTAGAGAAGTTTTGTTGTGATGGTTTTCCCTTACCATTTTTCCCTCCCTAATCTATACTTTATTGTAAGATAACTGTTTTATTTTTATCCATGTATATTTCTTCATCCTCTTTTAAAACAAAATTATTTCCTTTTAAAAACTGACAAATTAGTAGACACTGAGTATATTGACTTTCATGTAAAGGAGATACTTTTTGTTTTGTTATACATAGCTAAATATATATACATAAGTTGTTATACGTAACATACATAATAAAATGCTGCAAATAATTTGTATTTGCTTGGATGTTTTCCTTTTGTATTAGGATTATTACTGCTCATGCTCTTTGTCTTTAACCTAAGCAATCTATACCTATGTTCAATCCTGCTTTCTTTATAACACAAGCAACTTGTGGCTCAAATTGGCATGAGGATGAGTGGAATGAATGTTTTCACACAATGATGTTCATAAGAGTAACAATTAAGGAACAAAGTTTTCTTAAGCTGATTATGAGTCCTCTGGTGGCTATTTACCTGGCTTTTATTATACAGAATTATTACACTTTTCCTTGAGAAAGTTAATAATAAGAAGTACAAGTCAGTAAACTGAGAGTAGGTGTTAAATGTTCTCACCAAACATATATACACATACACACACACACACACACACACACACACACACAAAACTATGTGAGGTGTTGGATGTGTTAACTACTGAGGTAATAATCATTTTGCAATAGGTGTATAAAATCATTAACTTGTATACTGTAAACTTACATATGTTTTACATCAATTACATCTCAAAAACGCTGGAAAAAATAAAACTCTTATTAATATGTAAAATAAAAGTACTAACAAGATTAAACAAAAGCTTACGACCCATAAAATAATCAAACGAACATAGAAAATAATATCACAAAAATGAATCCAAAAGATGGTCTTTTTAAAAATGTTTTAAATGTTTACTTATTTTTGAGAGAGATAGATGGAGAGCATGAGTGGGGGAAGCAGAGAGAGAAGGAGACATAGAATTGCAAACAGGCTCTAGGCTCTGAGCTGTTACCACAGAACCCGACACAGGGCTCAAACCCACCAACTATGATATTATGACCTCAGCCGAAGTTAGCTGCTTAACCAACTGAGCCACTCAGGTGCCCCAAGAGATGGTCTTAAAAGCCCATCAGATACAGCAGAAAAGAAGATATTCAAATAAGAAGAAATAATTTTTTTTAAATATGCAATTAGAAAATATGCAGGGGGTGCCTGGGTGGCTCAGTCAGTTAAGCATCAGACTTCGGCTCAGGCCATGATCTCAGGGTTCATGGGTTCGAGCCCCGCACCAGGCTCTGTGCTGACAACTGAGAGCCTGGAACCTACTTAGGTTTCTGTGTCTCCTTCTTTCTCTGCTCCTCCCCTGCTCACACTGTCTCTCTCTCTCTCAAAAATAAATAAACATTAAAAAAATTTTTTTAAAGTATGCAGAATGAACCATATATAGGAAAAAGAATAGAAAGAATAGAAGAGATATATGAGATCCAGATGAAAAGCCTTTAGTCCTAGGAAAAGGGGATAAAAAATAGTACAAGGACAATAATAGAAGACATGTAGGCTAAAGACATTTAAAAATTAATAAAAGGGAAGAAAAAACCTATCAGAATTATCAAAAAGAAAATCACATATAGAAGTATCATTTAAAAATACCTGAAAACCAAATATAAAAGCTTAAAAAATCATATTTAAAAAATTATCTTCTAATATACATTATAATATATATGCTATCTTCTAATATACAGTAAGAAGAGGACAGCTTCGTTTTTAACAGGGATAAGGAAACATTAAATTCAATGATTAAATATTTCAAGGCATGGAAAGAAAATTATAGAAATATAGAAAAAATACAAAAGATTCTTCAAAAGTCAAAGTGAAACATCTTCAGACAAACAAAGCATAAGAGAGGTTATCATCATCAGACCAAAATTTTAAAAATATGCTAAAGGAAATTCTCAAAGTAGAAGGAAAATTATTCCAGAGGGAAATATGATATCTCGAAGAAGAGAGATCATTTAGTATTAAAGTACACAACAACAGTAGCATAATCATCAGGTATATGAGTTAAATACTGTCAGGTGTAAATACATTTCAGAAGAGATAAAGATATAAATATTATAAGAAAAAGGGATTTTCACAAAATGAATAAATCCAATCATAAAATAAAATCGTATTCATCAATTACATAGCCTCAAGTCATATAAAGCTAAAACTGATATGACTAAAGGGCCCATATAAAATCATAACTGAAGGGGCACCTGGGTGGATCAATCGGTTAAGCGTCCAACTTCAGCTCAGGTCATGATCTCACGGTCCATGAGTTTGAGCCCCACATTGGGCTCTGTGCTGACAGCTCAGAGCCTGGAGCCTGTTTCAGATTCTGTGTCTCCCTCTTTCTCTCTCTTCCCCCACTCATGCTCATAATAAACGTTAATTTTTTTTTTAATAAAATCGTAATTGAAGATTTTAGCCTCACTTTCTCAATAAATGATACAAAAACAGACAGAAATTCAGCAAATACAATACTTTAAAAGCACAGCTAACACATCTAATTTAGGACCCTATACCCAAAATTGTATGTGGTAAACAGAAAGATGGCTCCCAAGATGCCCATGCCTATATCCCCAGGAGCTGTGAAAATGCTACCTTATATGGGGAAAGGGGACTTTGCATATGTGATTAAATTTAGAATTTGGGGACAGGAGTTTATCCCAGATTATCAGAGTGAACCCAATGTAATTGCAAAGGTCCTTAGAAGAGAGAGATAGAGATAGGAGGGTCAGGCAAGAAAAGGCAACATGATGACAAAAGGAGAAAGAAGAGTTTGGAAGAATCTATATGGATGTTTTGAAGCTAAAGGATGGAGCCAGGAGTTAAAGAAGGTAGGCAATCAATAGAGTCTAAAAAAGACAAGGAAACAGATTCTCCTGATAGCATCTAGGAAAAAAAAAAAGCATTCCCATAGACTCATTTTATATTCTTGATATTCAGAATTATAAGATAATAAATTTGTGTTGCCTAAGCTGCTAAATTTCTGGTAATATGTTACAGTGGCAATGGGAAATTAATATCATATGGGATACATAATTTTTTTCCATCTCCTCATGGAATGTTTTTCAGAACAAAATATGACACTGTAAAGTAAATCTCAACAAATTTAAATAATTTAAAATATTTTAAGTTACTCAGTATGTTCTCTGATCAGGGTGAAATAAACTAAATTAAGCTCAAACAATAGAATAAATAATAGCCACAATATACTAAAATCTTAGGAAATATACTCTATATAATTAATGTGTCAAAGAAGGTATCAACACGGAGATTAGAAATATTAGAAAATATTTTAAGGTAATAATAAAATAATATATGATATAGGAAACCTGTTGAAAAACAGGTAGACCATGTAAATTGATAGACACATTTTAATTCAAAAAGATAAAAGTAAAAGTCACCTAGTGTCCATCATAAGAAAATAGGAAAAATAACCTCAGAAAATTAAACAAAAGGGTGTAAATAACCAAATTATGAAGATAATAAATAAATAAAATAAAAATTAAATCTTTAATAGAATAAATTAACAAAGACTACATTCAGTTCTTTAAAAAGATTAATAAAATTAATAAACACGTAACAAGATATGAGACAATCAGCAATGAACAAGAGGTCATCATTCCTAATCCTAGACATTACAAATTATAATAATTTTAAATTAAAGCAATAAATAAAACTATGATTATGTTAATAGATTATGAATAAGTGTTTGATAAAATTCAACACATGTTCATGATAAAAGTTTATAACATACTTTTAAGATAATGGCTCTTTCTTGATGATAAGGGATGTCCATAAAAATACTACATGAATATTATTTTTGAACTAATGAAAATATTTTCCCTGTTATCGGGCATGACATTAAAATGCCCTATATTGCCAATTTTGTTCATCATGGCTACTGGATAACAGTTTGTTTAATAAAATATTGAAAAGTGTTAAGTATTTTAAAGAAGAGATAAAACTGCCATTATATGTACACAATATTACTGTGCAAAAAGAAATTCCAATAGAATGTATAAATTCTATTTATAGTGACTAATGAGGTAACTGGATACACAATATGTAAAAATCAAATATGTTAACTAACTGGATTTTAAATAAAAACTTGAAACTATAAAAGAATAAAATATATTCCTATGCATTACCACAAAATTTTAGATGTGTTTTGTAAAAACAGAATCTGACAATGAACCTCATGAACATATGTAAAGCTTCCCAATGGAAATCCTCAGAAATTTCCTCAGAAATTATTGAGAAAATTTAATAAGAGCTAAATAAACAACTGAATACACTATTCAGTTTTGGTGAGGAGAGGCAAATGGAAAAGGAACAGAATACACTATTCAGTTTTGGTGAGGAGAGGCAAATGGAAAAGGAACAGAATAGGAAGTCTACAGACTCCCACATATATGATCACCTGATTCTTAACAAAATTGCTAGTGCAAGTTAGGGTGAAAACCTTACAATAAATGGTAATGCACAAATTAAGTATTCAAATAGAAAAAAAAAAAGAAAGGATCCATATTTAATACCTCACACCATACATAAAACAGATAGATTGCAAATTAGAGTGTGAATGATAAAGCAATGAAGATCATAGAAAATAACAGTAGGAAAAATATGTTAATAGATCTCAAAAAGCATTAGCCATAAAAGTAAAATATTGATAAAAAGGATTGCAATAAAATTAAAAATTTATGTTCATAAAATTGAGAATGAAATGAAAAACAGCTATGTGTATTTATCTTATTATACATATCACCCCAAAAAAGCACTTAATAATAATACATAAGGAATTCCTATAACTTATAATAAGTGCATGGGGAGATAAGACCTAAGTGGGCCTTTTACCAAAGGAGTTATGGTCACAATATGTAAAAAGGTGTCAACCCAATTAATTATCATCCATCATAAACAAATGAAACACCTGATATGATGAAGTACATACCACCAGATAGGCAGAATGGTCAAATTAAAAAGACACTATCAAGCACTTGATATTCCAGTTCATTAATATCTTCTCTTTTTATCATATTGTTTTTTCCTAAGTCTCAAGGTTTATCCTATTGCCCTTTCAAATACTCAAGTTGCCCTTGCAGCTTAACAATTATTATCCTTTCTTCCCAAGTGCTAGTATTTAGGTAAAGTTATATTTCTCAAAGTTCTAATTTAAACTTCTGATTTCATGTTATTCTCACTTGCTTTCAGTTCCATTTTAAAATTTCTACTATGATTTCTTTTTACTCTTTTACTTATGAGTATTTAAATGTTTACTGTAATAAAGTTTAAAACTTATGTGGATTTTTCTTCATACTGTTATTTTTAAATGTATTTACATTCAGAAAATATGTATAATATTTTCTGTATATAATAATATATACAGAATAATTATATAATATATTCTGTATATAATATCTGTATCTATATAATACAGATCCTATGATATAAATTTTAAATGTGTGCTTGAGGAAAAACTGAATTCTATATTTGTTGATGCAATAGTCTTTATAAGATCCCTTAGATCAAGCTTGGTAATTTTCCTGATCAAATCTTCTATATCCTTACTGATGTTCTCTTTACTTTAAAAGGTATTGTAGCAGAAGTTTTGTCTTACTCCTTTGTAGGTGTTTATTTCTCTGCTTCTTTTTGTAAATATGATAATTTTGATTTATAGATGTAGAGATATTTTCAATGTATCAATTTTAGACTCATAATTTCTTGAAGAAATTGAACTTCTAACATTATGTTTTTATTCCTTGTATTTCTTTTTTAAAAATTATTTATTCTCAAATTTTACTTACATTCCAATTAATTAATATACAGCATAATATTAGTTTCAGGTGTATAATATGGCAGTTCAATACTTCCATACATCACGCAGTGCTTATCACAACAAGTGCACTCCTTAATCCCCATTACCTAGTAAACCCATCTCCCCACCCACCTCCCTTCTGGTGACCATCAGTCTGTTCTCTAAAGTTAGGAATTTGTTTCTTGGTTTGCCTCTCTCTCTCTTTCTCTGTCTCTTTCCCCTTTGCTCATTTTTTTTTTCTTAAATTCCACATATGAGTGAAATCATATGGTATTAGTCTTTCTCTTATTTCGCTTTCGCTTAGCATAATACTCTCTTAGCTCCAACCACGCTTTTGTAAATGGCAAAATTTCATTCTTTTTATGGCTGAGAAATATTCCATTGTGTGTGTGTGTGTGTGTGTGTGTGTGTGTGTGTGTGTGTACACATGTGTATATATCTTATTTATCTATTCATTTGTTGATGGACATTTGGGCTGCTTCCATAATTTGACTGTTGTAGATAATGCTCCTATGAACACCAGGGTGCATGTATCACTTTGAATTAGTATTTTTATATTATTTGGGCAAATGCCTAGTAGTGAAATTGCTGGAACTTAAGGTAGTTTTACTTTAAACTTTTTGAATAACCTCCATACTGTTTTCCAGAGTGGCTGCACCAGTTTGGATTCCCACCAACAGTGCAGGAGGGTTCCTCTTTCTCCACATCCTTGATTTTAGCCATTCTGACAGGTGCAAGGTGGTATCTCACTGCAGTTTTGATTTGTATTTCCCTGAGAATAAGTGATGTTGAGCATCTTTTCATGTGTCTATTAGACTTTTCCCTTATATTTCTTTTAAACTTTATAATTTTTTTAAATTTATTTATTTTGAGAGACAGAGATAGCACAAGTGTGGGAGGGGCAGAGAGAGAGGGAGATAGAGAATTCCAAGGAGGCTCCCCACTGCCAGCACGGAGACTGATGTGGGGCTTGAACTCATGAAACTGTGAGATCATGACCTGAGCTGAAACCAAGAGTTAGTCGCTTAAGCAACTGAAACACCACTCTCCCCTGTTTTACACGTTAAACTCTATCTTAAATTATATTCCATATATGTATATAAATGATCATATATATGCCTCTCTATATATTCATTAATTAGCTAAGTTATCTTATACTATGCAGTAAGTTTACTTTGTTTTCTCTATGCTTCCTCATCCTTACTGCCACTAACCATTAGTGACTATAAGATGACATCAGTTATAAGACACATCACTTTCAAGACTACTAACCATACTCATGTTAGTAGTCTTAAAATGTGAACTCATGTAACGTAGGGATTTTGGTGTTGGAATTCAGGTAATCTGGCTTAACAGTATGGCCCTCAAGAAAAGTTTTGATCCTGGGGTTCCTGGATGGTTCAGTCGGTTGAGCATCCAACTTCAGCTCAGGTCATGATCACCACTCGTGAGTTCGAGCCCTGTGTCAGGCTTTGTGCTGACAGCTCAGAGCCTGGAGCCTGCTTCAGATTTTGTGTCTCCCTCTCTCTCTCTCTCTGCCCCTCTCCCACTTGCTCTGTCTCTCTCTCAAAACTAAATAAAATAATTAAAATGAAAAGAAAAGTTTCGATCCTGATACATACTTTTTGCTTAAAAAATCAGAATATGGTGAAGAAAAATATTGACATTAGGAGGATTGTTCCTTTCTAAATTTATATTTTGAATTAAGGTAATTTTGTCTAAAGTTTAGGAACATAATGCACCCTTTAATAATTAATGTTGACTAAATTTGCAGTGTTATGTATCAGATATATACACCAAAGATATTTCTGTATCAAAATGTCTTAAGTGGAAGAACATGTATGACCTTATGATTATAGAATTAAGTGGAGATAGTAAAGACTGTTAACTGATCAAGTAAGCTTTCTGATAACACTATTTTATGTAATTCTGTGGGTTTTCTCCTCTGATTTAAATAATAATTTCTATATTAATTCTAACTAAAGAAAATATTCTACCATAGATTTTAAGTAATTCTTCATGTGTACCTTGTAAATATGTCAATATTCTTAGAATGTTGAAGTGGTGAGGAATACACAGTTTATGGTTATATCTTCCTCATGTTTTTTCCTGTGTGGTGACACTAATATGTGACTGTATTTAGTGTGACCTACCAATCACAAAATCATTAGTTTCACTGATTACACTACATGAAAATAGCCAATCTTCTCTTCTTTCAGAAAACAAAATTTCATAGGGGCACATGTACCCCAATGTTTATAGCAGTACTTTCAACAATAGCCAAATTATGGAAAGAGCCTAAATGTCCATCAACTGACGAATGGATAAAGAAGATGTGGTTTATATATACAATGGAATACTACTTGGCAATGAGAAAGAATGAAACCCAGCCATTTGTAGCAACGTGGATGGAACTGGAGGGTATCATGCTAAGTGAAATAAGTCAGGCAGAGAAAGACAGATACCATATGTTTTCACTCGTATTTGGATCTTGAGAAACTTAACAGAAGACCATGGGGGAAGGGAAGGGGAAAGAAAAAGTTACAGAGAGGGAGGGAGGCAAACCATAAGAGACTCTTAAGGACTGAGAACTGAGGGTTGATGGGGGGTGGGGAAGAGGAGAAAGTGGGTGATGGGCATGGAGGACCGCACTTGTTGGGATAAGCACTGCATGTTGTATGGAAACGAATTTGACAATAAATTATATTAAAAAAAAGAAAAGAAAATTTCATTAAAATAAGTCAATTTTCAAAACTAACTCTAATGAGGTATGTTTTACATATAATAAACATGCTTATTTTAAGTGCAGAGCTTTTCCCTGGATTTCAGCAAATGTATACACACGCACAGCCTGACCAAAGGCAGATATACAGCATATTCATCAAGCTCAAAATGTTCTCTGCTACCTTTTGTAGTAAATCTTTGCAAGATCACTGGCCCCAGACAGCCATGGATCTGCTTTTTCTGTCACTATTGATTAGTTTTTTCCTATTTTAGGATTTTAAATTAATATAATCATAGAATCTATATTCTTTTGCTCCTGACAACTTGTGCTCAGCATGATGGTTTTGAGAATCATCACGGCATGTATGCATCCATTTTCTTGCTTATTACAGTACTCCATTCTTTCTTTATTGTCCAGCCTTATTTCATTGTGTTTTTTCACCTCTTGATGGCTATTTGAGTTTTTTCAAGCACTGGGATATTACAAATGAAACTACTATGAAAATTCACGTTCAGGTATTTCTATAGCTATAGGTTTTCCTTTCTCTAGGCAAAACCAAAAGTTGAATTGCTAGGCCATGTCATACCTTTTAAGAAACTGCCAAACTGTTTTTTTCAGAGTGGCCTATACCATTTTATATTTCCTCCAGCATTGAACTAAAGCCCCAGGTGTTCTGGTTATTATACATCCTCTCCAACAATGAATGAAAATTTCACAACCCTAGGTATTCAACTAAGCATTCAGTAACCATAGGTTACCACTATTATTATCATAAGTGTCTTCCAAGCTAGTCAGATAAATATTGCAGCAACCGTCTGCGGACAATTATACTTGGAGAGTCACCGTATTACAAACAGTGAAGTTTTCTCATTGCATTGGGGATAAATCAATTTAATCAATGCTGATGGAGGTGCTTAATTTAATAGTAAATACAAACTAAGCCATGATGTTAGCTAACAAAATTATTTCTCATAACTCAGAGGTTTTGTATAGTCAAATTCAGAGTACCAACCCCTGCAAAAACTTTTCTTTTTTCAATTATTTATTTAAGTTAGGCAGTCTTTGTTGACTCCTGAGGCTATTGAGAACTGAAGAATTCTTTTAGGGCTCTTTTCTTTGTTGTTCTTCTTAGTTATAAACATAAACTTCAAATTATGGTTTCAAAAAGCATCATTTAATTCATGAACCTAAGACAAAAGTAACCATCTCCTTTTGCTCCATTTTCCAGTGCTGCCTAGAAACTGAGAAAAAGGTAAGTCTTATCACTTCTTTCTTCTTGTTTCCCTTCTTTGCTTGAGGTTATATTGTCTGCCTCCATGCAACCAATGTATGCCTTAATCAAGGAACACATAAACAACTTAGCAGATTCTATGTAATCTTTCAATTATACGTGATTTTGAAATATCTTTTATTGTTAAAGTTTAGAGAGAGAAAGGGTGGGGAGGGGCAGAGAGAGATGGAGACACAGAATCTGAAGCAGGCTCGAGGCTCTGAGCTGTTAGCACAGAGCCAGATGTGGGGCTCGATCTCATGAACAGTGAGATCATGACCTGAGCCGAAGTCAGACACTTAACCAACCGAGCCACCCAGGCAACCCTCTAATTTTGGATTTTAAGTGGAGATTAAATTCAGTTTAAGAGTTTTTTACTAATTTATGTTTTGTTTTAGTCTTGACATAATATGCAAAAACTGCACCCTTTTATCTTTTAGTTTATAACATCTCCATCCTTTACACTCACACACATAACGGTTTGCACAAATTCTTAAAGCTATACTAAAGACACCTTAGTTTTTGGGTTTTGTTGTTTTAATTGGTTATATTTATATGTTAGTGGACATAAACGTCCAGCTGTGTAAAGGACAAATACATAACAAACTGGAGAGAGACATAGGCATTTGCTTATAAAGTGGCCAATAACTCCTCAGTGACTTTAGCAAATCATCATTTTTCATTGTTTACACATCTCAGGGCTCCTCAGTGTTTATACTGAAATTAATAAAATAAGAACTGGGGACACAGAGTTGATGCTGTATGCTTTGTTACATTTTTTTCCAATTGGTTGATTCTTATTTTGTTTTGTCTTTACTCACTTTAGGTTTTGAAAATATGATTGAATGCTCATTGTTGTGGCAACTTTTAAAAGTACACTGTGCTTTACCTAATACCTTTTGACTTTTTTTCTTTGTTTTTTACATTTATTTATTTTTGAGAGACAGAGAGAGACAGAGCACAAGTGGGGGAGGGGCAGAGAGAGAAGGAGACACAGAATCCGAAGCAGGCTCCAGGCTCCGAGCTGACAGCACAGAGCCTGACGTGGGGCTCGAACTCACAAACCGCAATATCATGACCTGAATCGAAGTTGGACGCTCAACTGACTAAGCCACCCAGGCACCACCCCTTTTTCTTCTTAATCTGTGAAAAAGTATTGTCATTTCTTTAGATACACTTAGACAAAATTTAGTTGGACTCATTGAGTTTTTGAAAATAAAAATCACAAGATGTCATAATTGTTTATTTTATGTGGAGGATTATAAAATGCTAAGCATTTGTAAATTTTGTTTGGATTATTTTTGAATCAAAATTGTTAAGAGACTTAAAAGTTTAATATCCAGGGTGTTACTAAATCAAATTTCATTTATTTCAGTGTTTACACAGTTGAAGTAAAGAAATTGGGAATTTTACAATGACTTGACAAACTTGTTAATGCATTAACAATCAAGTTAAATAAAACAAAGCAGTTTTTGTTGTCATTTAAACTCTTTTGAAATATCATTAACTTTATACCTGGTATAGTCTAGATTTTTTTTTTTTTTAACAAACACTGAAGTAGATCTACTAGGGATAGTGTTAATAAGCAGTTGACTGGAAGGAACAGATCTCAGAATAATAGCTACAAATTGTCAGATATGATTGAAAGTGATCCCCTTTGGCCACAAGTTCTCAGGATGAAGGCTTTTTCTAGGTTTTTTCTTTTTTCTTTTAGAATTTGAAACAGTGAGCAGTAACATGGTAAAATCCCAAGAGACAATGTCTTTGTGAATATCTACTTTCCCTGTGAGAAATCTCATATGTAAGATTTAAAGAGCCAGGACTTGACAGGCCCACAAAAGGAGCTTTCTTTTACTGATTGTAGCCTCTCCACAAATCTAGACATATCGGTAGTCTCTTCTCAAAGCTAAATTAACAGGAGTATATTCATGAATTTGCTACAGCAAATGAATAACAATATGGAAGAACTACAGAATCTTTGTGTTTAAAGGAACCTTAGAGACCATCTAATTCCAAATCTATTTTTAGGATAAGGAAGTGAAATAGGGAAACTAGGTATTAACAGGACTCAGGCAATTACCCAACTTCCTACTTTGTTAATCCATTGCTCTCTATATAACACTTTATTATACTGATTTTAAATACATGTTAATTAATGACTCTGTACATATACTCTTCCTTTTGTTTCTATACCAGTATATTAACTTCAACCTTCCTTGTTATACAATTGATATTACCTGTGCTTCTTGTCCAGACTTCCATCAGAAGAATGAACTTTCCTTGGGGAATCAATAACCTAAGTTTTAGGCAGAGCTAATCATTGATTCAGTGAACAGTAAGTAGATGAAGGTAAGAAAGAAAAATTCAAAGATGGTAAAAAGTTAATACATTAATTTAATGATATTGAACTAACATAATTTTTTCCTTACTTTTTTTTAATGTTTATTTTTGAGAAAGAGAGACAGAGAATGAGCAGGGTGGGGGCAGAGAGAGAGAGGGAGACAGAGAATACAAAGCAGCTCCAGGCTGTGAGCTGTCACAGAGCCTGCTGTGAGGCTCGAACTCAAGGGCTAGCCCGTGAGATCACGACCTGAGTCAAAGTCAGATGCTTAACCCACTGAGCCACCCAGGCTCCCCTCCTTACTTCCTAAACTTACATTAACTTTTTTCTTACTTGTTTAGAGATGATACACATTACATTTGATCTTTGAAAGAATTGGCAGTTTCTTATATTTTTTTATTTCAATGTAATAATGCAAAAGTTAAGTAGTTGGTTCCAAGAATTAATGTCATTTACTTATAGTTTTACCTTCTTAATATTTATATTTCTACCATTGTTGATGTTATTCAAGTGCATAAAGTGGTTGCTTGGCAGTCATTTGGATTTGACTGAAATGTGAAATATGCAGATTGGGAAAAGGTTGAATTAAGAAATACATTTATCATGTTTTCACTTCAGCATGACAATAAATCTCTCCATTAGGTGAAACCAGCCATGTAACTATCTGCTTCCTTTAAGTGGAAAGATATCATAAAATCTAATCTATTTTGTGAAACAGCCTTGCATGAGACTAAAATAAGCAACAAACCAAAACTGACAAAATACCTGAGCATCACCCATTCAAGCTCACTCACAAAGAAAACGCTGTAGACAATTAAAATTTCTACTTACATAGGATATTTCTGCAGCAATCTCCATTTCTTAGGGTTCTAATTTTTCCGTTTCTCTTTACTGTGGTCATGCACGATTGGTAGTCATATATTCTTAGCCACTTACTTTGACAAGAGAGAAGCTAATGAATAAAAAGGTTGACTAGTTTACTGAAGGTCACTTTAGCAGCAGCTCAGCTAAGAAGAGAGCTGGACTCTCTTGCCCTACCTTCAGTGATTGCTTGAGATCTAACTACTGGCACTTATGTCTCTTACAAGATCACGATCACATTTCAGCTTAAAGTACTACAAGTAGAGGTTCAGTTTGCTAGTTCCCTGTCCAGGGAAATCAGACGGAGAGGAGGAGGAACAGTCTTAGGAACCAGATTAAAGACATAGTACTTGACATATTGGCCCAATCATGAGTCAGATCTTATAAACCAAGGTTTATACCTGCATTGTGTTCCAGCAACATCCCTGTAATACAATAACTATTTCTTTCTTTTATTGTTTATTTGTTTTTGAGAGAGAGAGAGAGAGAGAGAGAGAGAGAGAGAGAGAACGAGTGGGAGAGGAGCAGAAAGAGAGGGAGGCACAGAAATTGAAGCAGGCTCCAGGCTTTGAGATGTCAGCACAGAGCCTGACACGGAGTTCAAATCCAAGAACTGTGAGATCGTGACTTCAGTCAAAGTCAGACACTTAAACAACTGAGCCACCCAGGTGCCCAATGATAACTATTTCTATTAATATAAATGACAATTAGAATTCACCTCACACAAGTATTACAACCAAAATTGAAACTCTGGTTTATCTAATTCCCAAAGCTGTTTTTGAGAAATTTGACTCAATTCCCCTGGCGACTTTGGGAGACTGCCTAAAACATGCCTTAGAGTATGCCCCTGTGAAGAATCATCTCACGTCCTTTGCCTACTTACTTGACAGTTTCCTATCCCAAGGACCTGCAGTTCTTTGCCAGAGGGCTCTGCCTTACTAGAGAAGTATGCTCAGACTGAGGAAGGTGTGAAGTGTCAGGGTGTTAATATACCTGGGCTCAGTCCAACACCAGTTGGTGGACAAATACCACAGTCATCTTATTCCTGTTCCAGAGGGGGTGGGCCATCAGTTACTGTGTCATGAACCTGAATACTGCATTTGGAGCTTCTGAAAGCAACTGCTACCGCAGTCAGCATGAAGAAGTTCCAATGCCCGGCCAGGAGTCAGACATAATTCAATGGTTTCATAGTAGTGACACTACTTTTGTGACACTTTGAGGACTTAGGCTGTGGGAAGCTTCACTGAAAGGGTGACTCTAAAAGGATGGGTGAAATTTGCTACATTGGAGGTTAAGATTGAAAGCCAATTTAAATAAGAGGAAAAGAATAAGGATAAAATTCATTAAGACTAAAATAATTTCTTTTTAGAAGAATCACCTGATTGGAGAAATGGACCTATCCTGGAAATAAGTGAGAGATAAGGTTGAATAGATGAGAGGAAGTCAGGAATAAAATGATAGAGTAAAATTTTGGATTTGAACTAATAAATCTTACATAATGGATATAGGTTCTTCATTCAGAAAGCTCTACTCAGAAACACCCATTTGAGACAGAAAGGAACCCGTCCATAATCAAATCACATCTAAAGTATATTTTCAAGTATTTGCTATGGTATTTTTAATGAATAAAAACATAATATAAGAAATATGGCAAAATGTGTAAGTCTGCCTACATAGTGACTTATTCTTTGTAAATAATACCATTCTAAGGGTTAAGAACATTTATCTTAGTGTTACATGATGAAAATATAAGGCAGCCATGGAAACTGAACTTGTTCGTAAACAATGATGCACCACCTGTTGAATAAATTAATGTCTCACAAGAAAGATCATGCTATAAAAGAAGATTACCCTCAAAACAACCAAAAAAGTAAAGTAGCTGTTCTTTTGTAGATAGTGTCATCAGTGACCAAATTTATCAGATTCTGGAAATCATTACAAATAAAGATCCTTTTGAGGAAAAGACAAAACCATGGAGTTGTGAAGCTTTATTTAAAACAAATGTAATAGATACATTGATGTTTATATGAAAGTTTAAAAAAAATGACTGCAATATGACGAATTTTCAGTATATCTGCAATTTGTTACAATTTTATTTTATCAGCCTTTTCCTCTTATTGACTAAATGATTCCTGAAAATATACATGAACAGTTCATTTAGAAACTCTTCATTTTCATATGAGATGTTAAAGTGATACATTGAACAGTCTTTCTATTAAAACTAAAATGTATCTGCCCTAGACTGCTATATGACATCTAATATTTACCATTTTAAGTCAAATTTGTAAATATAGGAAAAAGAATTACAGTGGGGTTGTAAAGATGTTTTTAATGAACAAATGAGTGTGCACCTAGATATAATTCAAAACACACAATCTACTTCATGATGTTTTTTATTTGGGGCACAAATCTTTGCAGGAGGCCGTTCAGTGGGGTGGTGCTAGTAATTAATCTGATACTATAGTTTTATTCTGTTTTTGATGAAGCTCACTACCTGAAGGAATGTGTAACTACCATAAAATTATAATGAATTATATATACCCAGCTGAATATAATGGGCTACATATTGAAAACATTACAGACAAAGCATTATGCTTAACAGTATTTCAGACAATTGCACAAGACAAACAATTTCTATGACTTTAAAGGTATCAAAACAGAAAGAATAAAGAAAATTTGAAAAGAAACTTAATCACAATGAAGCAGAGTGTTGCACTTTAGACATTACAGATTTATAAATATGTTTTAATTTAATTTTATCTATAAATAATTATTAAAATTTAAGATCACTGATGCAGGGGCACCTGGGTGGCTCAGTCGGTTGAGCACCCGACTCCGGCTCAGGTCATGATCTTGCGGTGCGAGGGTTTGAGCCCCATGTCAGGCTCTGTGCTGACAACTCAGAGCCTGGAGCCTGCTTCAGATTCTGTGTCTCCCTCTCTCTCTACACCTCCCCTGCTCTCATTCTGTCTCTCTATTTCTCAAAAATAAGTAAACATTAAAGTTTAAAAAAAATCACTAATGCCATTATCTTATATAATTATGTTATTATACAATTATGTTATATAACTATACCATTATGATAAAAACAGTTGATAGACCAGTGACAGTGATCAGACATGACTAATTATGGTTTATGTCATTATTAAATGAGTCAGAAATCTGAACTCACTATTTTAAAAGTTCTGGACCCAGTTGATTCCTCTTGGTTGAAAGCACTAGCATATTCTTTACCAGGATGGCTATCAGACTATTTCCTAAAATATCTCATCATAAAACATCTATAACCTTTATTCTGCACTGTTATAAAAGGGAGTAATATCACTTCACCTTGAGATGTTCATAATTAAACAATTGCACATACCATGACTTTCAGAGTCCAAAAGAATAAAACTGTAAGATAGACAATAATTTAGAGATATGGGTCTGGCTTGATTGGTGTTCTCATCATTACTGCTTGATGCATTCTCAATTTAGATCCAATTTATCTCTTCCATACTCCTATCATACATAAATGAAGAATCTGCATGCATTTGTTTTCACTTACCTCTAAATCTCATGGTATAGCAATTGTTTTGATACAATTAATCAATGTAACATAAAATGAATGGGCAAATATGTAAGTCAAATAGTATAAATGTTTTTTCAGAGAGTGGCACAGATTAATTGACAAGAGACCTACATGCTAGTCTTGGTCCTACAACATGCCAGGAGTGTTATATTGGGCAACTCAATTTAAATTTTAACTAGTAAAAGGACCTTCATACATATATTCCTCACA